>NC_091630.1:67396223-67996223 GCF_027580195.1 Bos mutus | reverse complement strand
CATTTTTCTTCTGCCTGAATAACACATTTTGTGCTCTTTTAATCCAGGTTTAAATTCCTGTAGATTTTTAAAATTTTTAAATATTTTTATTTCATCTTCAATTTTAAAAGATTTCCACTAGGTAATAGTGGATATCACATCTGTTTCTGGTAAGACCACTGGTAATGCAACATGTTTAAAGGTGCTTCTATTGTCTCTGATATTTTTTTCCATGACACTGAAAACCTTTTTAACTATTGATGGAGGTGCATGGACCATGATAGTTACATCATGACCTCTGCTTGGCCAGCAGTAATGACATAATATCACTATTTAAACAAAGTTAAAATGTAAAAAGAAAAGACTGTATCTTAAAACAGATAGAATGCCAGGTAAATAACACTCAGAACAGTTTCTGGTGAAGAATCAATATAAATTATTAATTTTATGTTTAGAAGAATGGGAACATGATCTAACCTCCCCCCAAAAGACTCTAAATAAACCTCAATAATAAGAAAATGAACAGTCCAATAAAAAAGGGTCAGAATAGAAATCTCATCCAAGAAGATGTACAGATGGCAAATAAGCATATGAAAAGATGTTCAATATCATATGTCATTCAGTTCAGTTCAGTCGCTCAGTCATGTCCTACTCTTTGCGACCCCATGAATTGCAGCACCCCAGGCCTCCCTGTCCATCAGGGAGTCCATCAGCATCTGGAGTTCACTCAAACTCACATCCATCGAGTCGGTGATACCATCCAACCATCTCATCCTCTGTTGTCCCATTCTCCTCCCCACTTCAATCTTTCCCAGCATCAGGGTCTTTTCCAATGAGTCAGTTCGCATCAGGTGGCCAAAGGACTGAAGTTTCAGCTTCAGCATCAGTCTTTCCAATGAACATTCAGGACTGATTTCCTTTAGGATTGACTGGTTGGATCTCCTTGCTGTCCAAGGGACTCTCCAGAGTCTTCTCCAACACCACAGTTCAAAGGCATCAATTCCTCAGTGCTCAGCTTTCTTTATAGTCCAACTCAAACACACCCATACATGACTACTGGAAAAACCATAGCTTTGACTAAACGGACCTTTGTTGGAAAAGTAATGTCTCTGCTTTTGTTTTTTTTTTTTTTTTAATTTGATTTTATCTTTAAACTTTACAATATTGTATTAGTTTTGCCAAATATCGAAATGAATCCGCCACAGGTATACCCATGTTCCCCATCCTGAACCCTCCTCCCTCCTCCCTCCCCTACCCTCCCTCTGGGTCGTCCCAGTGCACCAGCCCCAAGCATCCAGTACCGTGCATCGAACCTGGACTGGCAACTCGTTTCATACATGATATTATACATGTTTCAATGCTATTCTCCCAAATCTCCCCACCCTCTCCCTCTCCTACAGAGTCCATAATACTGATCTATACATCGGTGTCTCTTTTGCTGTCTCGTACACAGGGTTATTGTTACCATCTTTCTAAATTCCATATATATGTGTTACTATACTGTACTGGTGTTTTTCTTTCTGGTTTACTTCACTCTGTATAATAGGCTCCAGTTTCATCCACCTCATTAGAACTGGTTCAAACGTATTCTTTTTAATGGCTGAGTAATACTCCATTGTGTATATGTACCACTGCTTTCTTATCCATTCATCTGCTGATGGGCATCTAGGTTGCTTCCATGTCCTGGCTATTATAAATAGTACTGCGATGAACATTGGGGTACACGTGTCTCTTTCCCTTCTGGTTTCCTCAGTGTGTATGCCCAGCAGTGGGATTGCTGGATCATAAGGCAGTTCTATTTCCGGTTTTTTAAGGAATCTCCACACTGTTCTCCATAGTGGCTGTACTAGTTTGCATTCCCACCAACAGTGTAAGAGAATTCCCTTTTCTCCACACCCTCTCCAGCATTTATTGCTTGTAGACTTATGGATTGCAGCCATTCTGACTGGCGTGAAATGGTACCTCATAGTGGTTTTGATTTGCATTTCTCTGATAATGAGTGATGTTGAGCATCTTTTCATGTGTTTGTTAGCCATCTGTATGTCTTCTTTGGAGAAATGTCTATTTAGTTCTTTGGCCCATTTTTTGATTGGGTCATTTATTTTTCTGGAGTTGAGCTGTAGGAGTTGCTTGTATATTTTTGAGATTAGTTGTTTGTCCCTTGCTTCATTTGCTATTATTTTTTCCCATTCTGAAGGCTGCCTTTTCACCTTGCTAATAGTTTCCTTTGTTGTGCAGAAGCTTTTAGGTTTAATTAGGTCCCATTTGTTTATTTTTGCTTTTATTTCCAATATTCTGGGAGGTGAATCATAGAGGATCCTGCTGTGATGTATATCGGAGAGTGTTTTGCCTATGTTCTCCTCTAGGAGTTTTATAGTTTCTGGTCTTATGTTGAGATCTTTAATCCATTTTGAGTTTATTTTTGTGTATGGTGTTAGAAAGTGTTCTAGTTTCATTCTTTTACAAGTGGTTGACCAGCTTTCCCAGCACCACTTGTTAAAGAGATTGTCTTTAATCCGTTGTATATTCTGGCCTCCTTTGTCAAAGATAAGGTGTGCATATGTGTGTGGATTTATCTCTGGGCTTTCTATTTTGTTCCATTGATCTATATTTCTGTCTTTGTGCCAGTACCATACTGTCTTGATAACTGTGGCTTTGTAATAGAGCCTGAAGTCAGGTAGGTTGATTCCTCCTGTTCCATTCTTCTTTCTCAAGATCGCTTTGGCTATTCGAGGTTTTTTGTATTTCCATACAAATTGTGAAATTATTTGTTCTAGCTCTGTGAAGAATACCGTTGGTGCTTTTGAATATGCTGTCTAGATTGGTCATAACTTTCCTTCCAAGGAGCAAGCGTCTTTTTATTTCATGGCTGCAATCAACGTCTGCAGTGATTTTGGAGTCCAAAAAAATAAAGTCTGACACTGTTTCCACTGTTTCCCCATCTATTTCCCATGAAGTGATGGGACCAGATGCCATGACCTTCGTTTTCTGAATATTGAGTTTTAAGCCAACATTTTCACTCTCCACTTTCACTTTCATCAAGAGGCTCTTTAGTTCTTCTTCACTTTCTGCCATAAGGATGGTGTCATCTGCATATCTGAGGTTATTGATATTTCTCCTGGCAATCTTGTTTCCAGCTTGTGCTTCTTCCAGCCCAGTGTTTCTCATGATGTACTCTGCATAAAAGTTAAATAAGCAGAGTGACAATATACAGCCTTGACGTACTCCTTTCCCAATTGGGAACCAGTCTGTTGTTCCATGTCCAGTTCCAACTGTGCTTCCTAACCTGCATACAGATATCTCAAGAGGCAGGTCAGGTGGTCTGGTATTCCCATCTCTTTCATAATTTTCCAGAGTTTGTTGTGATCTACACAAAGTCTTTGGCATCATCAATAAAGTGGAAATAGATGTTTTTCTGGACTCTCTTCCTTTTTCGATGATCCAACGGATTTTGGCAATTTGATCTCTGGTTCTTTTGCCTTTTCTAAAACCAGCTTGAACATCAGGAAGTTCATGGTTCACATATTGCTGAAGCCTGGCTTGGAGAATTTTGAGCATTACTTTACTAGCATGTGAGATGAGTGCAATTGTGTGGTAGTTTGAGCATTCTTTGGCATTGCCTTTCTTTGGGATTGGAATGAAAACTGATCTTTTCCAGTCCTGTGGCCACTGCTGAGTTTTCCAAATTTGCTGGCATATTGAGTGCAGTGTTTTCACAGCATCATCTTTTAGGATTTGAAATAGCTCAATTGGAATTTCATCACCTCCACTAGCTTTGTTCATAGTGATGCTTTCTAAGGCCCACTTGACTTCACATTCCAGGATGTCTGGCTCTAGGGGAGTGATCATACCATCATGATTATCTGGGTCATGAAGACCTTTTTGGTACAGTTCTTCTGTGTATTCTCGCCACCTCTTCTTAATACCTTCTCCTTCTGTTAGGTCCATACCATTTCTGTCCTTTATTTTGCCCATCTTTGCATGAAATATTCCCTTGGTATCTATAATTTTCTTGAAGAGATCTCTCATCTTTCCCATTCTATTGTTTTCTTCTATTTCTTTGCACTGATCACTGAGGAAGGCTTTCTTATCTCTCCTTGCTATTCTTTGGATTCAGTGCTAAAAAGAAATTAGTCATCAAACCATGAAAAGATTTGCAGGAATCTTAAATGCATACCGCTAAGAAAAAAAGCCAATTTGAAAAGGTCAATCTGAAAAGAAAAAGGTCAGTCTTAAAAGGCTATATACTGTATGATTTTAACTCTATCACATTATGTGAAAGCAAAACTATGGAAGGAGTGAAAAGATCAGTGGCTGTGAGGAGGCAGAGGGGAGGCAGGAATGGATAGGCAGCACACAGAAGACTTTTAAGGCAGTGAAACTATTTTGTCTAATACTATAATTGTGAATATACTTTGTTTTGTATTTGTCAACATTCAGAGAATCTATGGCTCCAAGATTGAATCTGAGTGCAAACTATGGACTTTGGGTGATTATGATGTGTTGATGTAGGCTCATTAATTGTAACAAATGTACCACTCTAATCTGGGATGTTGATACTGCATGGTGGGGCATGGGATATATGGGAATTCTTTATATATCCTCAGTTTTTCTGTGAACTTAAAATTGATCTGTAGTGAAAATGAAAAGTGAAAGTGTTAGTTGCTCAGTCCTGTCTGACTCTTTGTGACCGCATAGACTGTAGCCTGCCAGGCTCCTCTGTCCATGAAATTCTCCAAGCAAGAATACTGTAGTGGGCTGCCATTTCATTCTCTAGGGGATCTTCTCAACCCAGGGTCAAACCTGGGTCTCCTGCAGTGCAGATGATTTCTTTATCTCTGAGCCACCAGGGAAGCCAAAATTGGTCTATAAATGAAGTCAATTAAAATGTAAAAAAAAATGTACCTGTGATGTAGAGAATGATTTGAAGGGGTGAGTTCAAGGAGACCAATTAGGATCTTTATTTAAATTTTCAAGTAATAAATCATTAAATCTTGAACAATGATTAGTGTGGGGGTGCAAAGTGGTCCAATTCCTGATATGTTTGAAAGCATATTAAACAGAATTTCTGATAGACTGGATATGGGTTATTACAAAAAGTGGAATTACAGATGGATGAATGGTTTAGTATAAAGAAGAATGGAACTGATATTTAATAAAACAAAGGCAGGGGAAGAAATTTCATTAGGGTGTTGTGTAGGTAGAGAAGGGAAGATCAAGATTATGATTTAGACTATTTAAGTGTCTAGTCAAGGCTATGGTTTTTCCAGTGGTCATGTATGGATGTGAGAGTTGGACTGTGAAGAAGGCTGAAAACCGAAGAATTGATGCTTTTGAACTATGGTGTTGGAGAAGACTCTTGAGAGTCCCTTGGACTGCAAGGAGATCCAACCAGTCCATTCTGAAGGAGATCAGCCCTGGGATTTCTTTGGAAGGAATGATGCTGAAGCTGAAACTCCAGTACTTTGGCCACGTCATGCAAAGAGTTGACTCATTGGAAAAGACTCTGATGCTGGGAGGGATTGGGGGCAGGAAGAGAAGGGGACAACAGAGGATGAGATGGCTGGATGGCATCACTGACTCGATGGATGTGAGTCTGAGTGAACTCCGGGAGTTGGTGATGGACAGGGAGGCCTGGCGTGCTGTGATTCATGGAGTTGCAAAGAGTTGGACACGACTGAGCAACTGAACTGAACTGAAATAAAGTGTCTATTAAATATCTAAATTAAATATGGAGTAGACAGTTGTATTCATGTGTCTAGATTTCAAGGGACAAATTTAAGGTATGGATCTAAATTTGGAAATCATCAATAAGACGGCATTTCACATTCTAAGAATGTGATTACTTAGAAAGTAAGTTTTAGATAGAGAAGGCTGGTAATATAGCCTTGGTGACTTCAATGTTAAAGATTTGGAAAACAGAAAAATCTGACTGAGAAGACTGAGAAGGAATAAACCCTTTGGTTGGAGGAGAATCAGGAGAAAGTGGGGTCCTTTAAGCCAAAAAGTTACAGAAGATGGATCAACAGAAAGAGAAGCGTGTTCCATGTTCTAATAAATTGCATTATGAAACATCTTACATTCTTTTAAAAATGATTGTTGAATTTCATCACCTAATATTTTAAGATTCGCATATTTTGATCATTTATAACTGAACTAGGAACATGATTTTCTTTCATTGCTCAGTAATTATTTGTAGATTAATGCTACAATAGTTTCTTGACACCAGCTAAGCAAAATTACCTGGGTGAATGGGGAATATAAGTGGTATCAGTAGAAACAACACATGTCAATTTCTATCCACATTAAATGAGGAATCTTCAAGTGTGTTTCTCACAATTTTTTTTTGTTTCTTTTATGGTTATAGTTGTAAAGTTCTCAGATGCATGCTTCTCTCTCTCTTCCATAGTTCATCCAGGGTGAATTTTGGAGGAAGAATCCAGCAGTCAGTACTGATGAAATTTAAAGAAAAAAAAAAAATTGGAGATAAATGGTATCTTGTGGCTCAGCTGGTAAAAATCTGCCTGCAATGAGGGAGACCTGGATTTGATCCCTGGGGTGGGAAGATCTCCTGGAGAAGGGAAAGGGTACCCATACCAGTATTCTGGCATGGAGAATTCCGTGGACTGTATAGTCTATGGGATTGCAAAGAGTTAGACACAACTGAGTGACTTTCACTTCACATACAATGTTAAATCAAACCCCCCATGGGTGTAGTAGTCTCTCCATTTATTCACACCTATTTTATACTTTTAATAGGATATTAAAGTTTTCTCTCTTAAGATGTGCATGTTATTAGGTTAATTTCTATGTATTTATAGTTTTTAAAATGCTGTTTTATGTTCTACTCTCTGTTTCAATTACTTATTGCTGAAATAAAAAAATTGCTATTGAGTTTTCTGTGTTTAGAAAGCTTGATGAACTCCATTATTATAGTTTGTTGATTCTGCTGGATGTGCAATGGAAACGATTATAAACTCTCAACATAAAAGCATTTTTACATTTATCCAATTTTTTATGCTTTTCATTAAGAATTATGTTTACTGTCTAAGGATGTAGTCTTTGAGATGTTAAGAGCTTTTTAATCTGGTTGGTAATACTTTTTGTCATAAATGAATATTGAATTTTGTCTACATGTTTCTGAATCTACTAATGAAAGTGAAAGTATTAGTTATTCAGTTGTATCTGACTCTTTGTGGACCCCATGGATTGTAGCCCACCAGGCTCCTCTGTCCATGGAACTCTCTAGGCAAGAATATTGGAATGGGTTGCTGTTTCCTTCTCCAAGGTATCTTCTTGACCTAGGGATTGAACCCATTCTCCCGCATTGCAGGCAGACTCTTTACCAACTGAGCTAACAGGGAAGCCCTAAGAATACTGGAGTGGGTTGCCATGCCCTCCTCCAGGGGATCTTCCCAACCCAGGGATCAAACTGGGGTCTCCTGCATTGCAGGCAGATTCTTTACCAGCTGAGCTACCCCTGAATCTACTAATAAGACCTGGTAAATTTTTTTCCTTTTGGCCTTTAATATGTTAAATTACATGAACATATTTTATGCTGATTCATCATATTATTCTTGATATAAACCTTACTTCATCATCTATAGTTATTTAAATAATACTAGGTTTGCTTATCTAATATTTGTTTTAGGATTTTGGCAATTATATTCATAAGTAAGGTAGGTATGAAACAATAGGGTTTCTTCAACAAACTTTTTTGAGAAGTTTTAAGCTTCAGAACATTGAGCTCCCTCTCCCAGTTAACTCTGTTATTAGCACCTTGCATTTTTTACAATTGATGAGCTATAACCGAGACGTTATTATTAACTGCAATCTATAGATTATATTAGGGTTTACTCTTAGTGTTGTAGGTCCCACAGGTATTGAAAAATGTATGGTGTAATGTAGCCAGCATTGCAGTATCATACAGAATAGTTTTGTGACCTAAAAAAACTTCAGTGTTCCTTCATTTGTCTCTTCCCCTGTCTCAAGCCTTGACAGCCATTGGTCATTTACTGTCTCCATGGCTTTTTCTTTTCCAAAATGTGATATAGTTGGAATGAAATCATACATTTTGTAGCCTTTCAGATTGGCTTCTTTCACTTAGCAACGCACATTTAAGGTTCCCACATGTCTTTTTCTGGCTTGATAGCTCTTTTTTTTTTTAATCACTGAAAAATATCCTGCTGCCTGGATGTACCACAGACTATTTTTCCATTTATCTATTAAAATATAGGAAATTGTATATTTTTGTATGGTCCTAATCTAGTTTGAGAAGCTAGGTTGTTCTTGAATCATTAATTTTTTTCTTTATTCTGGAAAACTTATATAAAATATATTATCTGTACCTTGAAATCTAATGAAATGTCCTTTTGAAACTATCTGGATCTTGGACTGTATCAGTGAGTATCCAGTCAGAGGACAGGAATCATAGAGTAATTTGAAGAGAAAAAAAGAATATAATATTCAATAGTAACGAGGAACTCTAAGAAACAACAGCATGTGCACAGACAATTAACTCCTTTTATGGCCAAGGCACAAGTCCAGGGGAACAAATTCGGAAAAGGGAGCCCTCTTCCCCACCAAAGGCTAAGATTTAGACTCTGTTGTGAGATTATAAATCTAAAATCTATTTATAATTTGTGTGATTATAGTTCTCCGGATGGTGGAAAAGTTACTTTGGTGCCATAGTACCAGGCTGATAATGAGGAAACTTCCTACTGGGTCATCAGAATTTGCAGGAACCTGCCTTCTGGGGTCCTGATGATGCAACTAGGTGGGAAGCTGGCCCTTGAATCGTGCTAAAACATAAGAAGAAGCTGCCTACTGAGGCTCCTGAGAGATTCTCTAGAAAAGGGAATAGGAGGTTTGTATACAGAGATGTTCCTGAATTTCCTGGGGACTGGGTTAGGAGTTAGCAGATCTCAGCAGGAGGTTTTTGCTGGATCACCTGTGAAAGTCCTTGAAAGGCCAGCTGGGGAGCCTGCAGAACTTGCCGAGGACAACCCCCTCATAGAGGTGCACTGAACTCATGGGGAAGCTGCAAGGGGACAGCTGGTGGGACTTACTAGTATGCCACCATGGGAGTGCCACTGAAACATACTGGTGGGCACTGAATGATACTGAAGCCAGAGGAGAGGAATAAGTACATGGAAATGGAGAGAAGCCTCCTCTTCCTTCACTGTTCCTCCATAGCACTCAGTTAGCCTAACATTATGCCAGCTGGCAAAGAGGAAATGTTTACAGGGTCCAGCTCCAGTATTACAAAGTGCGACAATTAAGGGAGGATTTGGGGCTGAAAAACAGTAAGTTTCTAGCTGGTACAGGGGCTTTTTTTCATTGGGGGAGGGGAACGGAGAGTAAGAAGAGAGAGATATTTTTGATTATCATTTCCATTTTTATTAATGTTTGGTTGTTGACCTCATGGGATTTATTCTTGTTTCAATTTTGGCATTTAATGTTTCCCCAGGAATTGGTCTGTGACAGCTGGACTGTCAAATTTATAGCTGAGTAGTTTCCCAAATATTCCTTTAAAAAAGAATATAAAAATAATAATATTTTTTAAAATATGTTCATAGGTTTTTTTTTTATCCATTAATAACCTTTATGCCTTATTTTTGGTGTTTGTTGCTGTTGGTTTGCAAAATGGCCCCTCTACATGGAGGACAGGGAGAGAGTGAAAATAGAGGCAGATCACTTCAGATAGGCAGGTGGCAGGTTTAATAAGCAAGGGAACTTTCACACAAATCTTGTCTTGCATCGCTGCAAGAGAAAGAGATCTACACACCTGCCTACCAGAATCTTAAAATTTTATATAGAGGTCTTAAAGGGGTTCAGTCACGTATGCCATCAAGATGGTCTCAACAACGCTCCTCTCTCTCAAGGCTGTGTCCTTGAAAGTAGCTCCCACTGTTGGAACAGTGGAAAGAGTGTACATTCCAAGGACAGGGGAAGGGGCTAGAAGCCTCTTCTAGCCTGAGTCCAGCCCAGGGGGTCAACTGGTGGTGACATCCTCTTGATGACCTCTTCCAACAATTGCGAGGTTATCAGTGACCACCAAAAATTGCATGTATTTTCCTCATCTTAATTTAGGGTGAAGACATGTAACTATTCCTTGGTACAAACCAAAGAAAGATAAACAGAGAGTGTGACTTGCAGAACAGGGAAGTTGAGTCAGTGTTCCTCATTCTCTTTCTTCTTCTGCCACAGCTTCCATGGACCCCTGATCACTGCTGGAGGAGAATTGCCCTGTGGATGTGACGATCAACGATTGTGATGTAAGCAAGTAAAAAACATATATACATTATTATGCTATGGCAATGATATTTGGGTTTTTGTTGTTAACTGTCCTTAATTACCTTGACTAAAACAAGAATACTTCCTCTCTTTCTCTCTGATTCTTTCTCTGTCCTTAATCAGTCTTTCTGGAGGCTTATCTACTTTGGAAATATTTATAAAAGAAACATCAGCCTCTGGGTTAGTAGAGAGCAGTTGATAAAAGCACAGAATATAAATCAATCTCTGGTCCTTACTAGCTTTGTGATCTTGAGAAAGTTATGCAATTTCTCTGTGCATTGCTTTACTCATCTGTAAAATGAGAATGAGTAGCCCATATCTAAAGTCTGTCATAAGAATTCAGTGAGTGAATATATGTAAAACACTTAGAACAGCCCTTAGTATATATGTATATATAATATGCTGTAAACATATTATCTATATTTTTTTCTACTTTATTCATTTCTGTCCTCATCTTCCTTATTTCTTATATTCTTACTTCTTTGGGCTTATTCTCTTTTTTTCCCTCTAGCATTTTGGAGAAAGTTTAGCTTACTTACTTATAAACTTTCCTGCTGTCTGGTCAATAATTTTTAGGATATATTATGCCCCTCACAGTACCTCCTTCACTGTTTCCCAGATGTTTTGACATGGAGTGCTTTTATGCTCACTCAGCTGTAACTGAGTACTTTGACTTAGGAATTTCTCCTTAACCCAAGTGCTATATAGTTGTTTGTTTGTTTGGCGGGAGGCGGAGGATGGTTTACAGGTATTTGGAGTTTGGATAAGACTTTATATTTGGTTTTGATTCTTAATTTATTGAATAATAATTGGCAACTAAGACTTTTTTTGCAACTTATTGAGGCTTTTTGGAGAAGGCAATGGCAACCCACTCCAGTACTCTTGCCTGGAAAATCCCATGGACGGAGGTGCCTGGTAGGCTGCAGTCCCTGGGGTCGCTAAGAGTCGGACACGACTGAGCGACTTCATTTTCACTTTCCTGCATTGGAGAAGGAAATGGCAACCCACTCCAGTGTTCTTGCCTGGAGAATCCCAGGGACCAGGGACAGGGGAGCCTCATGGGCTGCCGTCTATGGGGTCACACAGAGTCGGACACAACTGAAGCAACTTAGCAGCAGCAGAGGCTTTTTATTTTTGGTGACTTAGTACTTGATTGAGTTGTATGAATGCATCGTGTCTGCTTGGAAAAAAAAAGGGCTCTCTGGATATAAAGTTGCTGATGTATCTTTTGATTCAGTTATTAATTATTATATATTTGTTGCTGTTCAGTTGCTAAGTTGTATCCAACTCTTTGCAACCCATGGACTGCTGCACACCCTGTCCTTCACTATCTCCCAGAGTTTGCTCAGTTTCACGTTCCTTGAGTCCATGGTGCTATCTAACCTCTCATCCTCTGCTGCCTTCTTCTACTTTTGCCTTCAATATATATGAATTTTTAATTTGTTTCCGTGAACTATCTGTTTCTGAAACACGGGGTTTAAAATCTCCAACTACAACTACGGATGTAGCTATTTATCTTTGCAGTTCATCATTTGCTATCAGGGATTATGTATTAATATATATTTTTTGTGTGATAATATGTTCATTTTTATCATACCATTGGATCTTTGTTCCTTTTATTAGGTTACATACAAGATAAAATGTTATTCATAATGATTTTTTTTCAGTTCTATTTAGGCTGAAATTAATGTTGCTACACTGTATTTCTTTCAACTACATTTACCTGGTGTATTAGTTTTTACTCTTTTATTTTTATTTCATTTTACATGTGTTCATTGTTGCACATGTGATTATGAATTGGTGCATAAAGGACACATACATACCTGCTATAAGTGTGTGATTTACAATTTTATAAATGTCTTATTTAATGAGAGTATGAGAGCTTAATGGAATGAGGTGGTAAAAGAAACCAAGAACAGAAGCATATCTCTGCATGACTGTTTCATTGCTTTGTTTCTGTGTGGTGCACTGTGCAAGAGACACTTTCCATGAAACTCGTGCCTGCGAGAGTTTACTGAAATGCTAAAACTTTATTGCACTTCTGTCTTTTTTAGTTCTGGCTTATAATGCAATTCCAGAGCAACTTATACTAAAAATCATTTTCCCTTAGTTTTTGAGAAGGCATATAAGCATAAAGTTTTCTTGATTCCTCAACTAAACACAGCACTCAAGAGGCTAAATCCTTATCAATGCTGGGATGGGAATGGTGTCCTTGAACAATATCTTTACTTACATATTTCCAGTGTTCTGAAGAATTCTGCCTTATCCAGACTGTTTCTTGGAAGTAATTTATGGCCAGAGCTCTTTCTCAATATTAATCAGGATGAGGTCATACTAATATGTGCTTATAAACAAAACCTCCATAGAATGCAATAATGATTTATTTTTTTCCTTTTATTTATGTCATGATTTGATGTGGGAAACACTACTCTCCTGCATGGTTCTACTTCAAACGGGAACTCAAGGACATAGGTCGGTTACAGAGCTGTAACATGCAGACTTTTGAGTTGATCTAGCAGAGGAAAGGGGCCAGTCTCAAGAGTGATTTATACAACTGGCAAATTAGCACAATCCAGAACTCAGTCACATGTGCCCAAATTAGCTGTCAGGAAGACCAAGACCTGCTTTCTTTCTGTTGATCCAAGAAGAGGAAATGCTGGTGAACTTGGCATTGCCATGTTAAATGATCCAGTTGAAATCTTTGTCTTTTGATTGGTATATTTAAGCGAGTTAAAATTTTTTATAAATTTTAGTTACTTCTGAAATCTCATTTCATACTTTTTTTAATTTATAATACTTACTGCTTATATCTTTTGTTTTATTGTACCAACTTCCTTGTGTGCATGTGTGAAGTTGCTTCAGTCGTATCCAACTCTTTGAGACCCTATGGACCGTAGACCACCAGGCTCCTCTGTCCCTGGGATTCTCTAGGCAAGAATACTGGAGTGAATGCCATGCCCTCCTCCAGGGGATCTTCCCAACCCAGGGATCAAATCCTCAACTCTTACGTATCCTGCACAGGCAGGTGGGTTCTTACTGCTAGCATCACCTGGAAAGCCCACTAACTTCCATAGATGAATTTAATTTTGTTAGTTTGAAGGTCTTACATTGAGGTTTATAGCTACTTTTCCCCCCAACCAGCTTCTTGAGCTTATCAGTTTTTGTTTTCTGTTTTAGCAAAGCTGTCTCCTACCTCCTCTGGTCTTTCTCCCTGGTCCTTCTACATCATCATATACTTATTCCTTAGAAATGCACTCCAGATGCACTTTAATAATTCGGGAGGCTGTGTCATTGGTTATTGTTTATTTTTACAGCAATGTATTTTAGTAAGTATTTTACTTCTCATTGCTTTCATTGTCTTACTACTGGAGTTCTAACTCTAAGACTTCTTTCAGAAAGTTTCTGTGGTAAAATTTCTGATGCACCCATTATTGAAAATATTTGTGTTTCAAGTCTATTTAAAATAGAATTGGCTTTGTTACAATATTCTATATTTTCAATTCCTTTCCTTTACCATTTAGTTATCATTACTCCATTATTTTTCATCTCAGATATGCATGATTCTTGTAATTTCCTTTCAGGTAATTTGCTTTTACACATGGAAGTTTTTCTCTTTCATGTGGATAATTTAAATCTGATAACTAGTTGCACCTTTGACTTTTCTAATCTCTATTAAGCTATTTAATTCTTACATGCTTCTTTAATTTGAGGATATTCCTAATCATTTAATTACACATTTCCTCCCTTTTAATTAGCTTTTCTCAGATTTTACAGTGTTTTTTATGTAGATATGAACAATTATTTTTCTTTCTTTTATATTGCTTGACTTTAAATTATTCTTTTTTGACTTTATGCCTTCTGTGAAAGTTCTAGACTTGATATTTCAGCTCAATATTTCATTTTTAATGCAATGTATTCTATTATTAAACCTATCTATTCAACCCTTTATTTCAACAATTCTGTTTTTACTCCACTTATTTCTAATTAGTTCTTTTCTGTAATTGCTTTATTTCTCCTTGGAATTCTCGATATCCTTACATGCGTGTGTGCTAAGTCACATCAGTTGTGTCCAACTCTGTGTGACCCTAGGGACTGAAGCCTGCCAGGGTCCTCTGTCCATGGGGTTCTCCAGCCCAGAATATAGGAGTGGGCTTGCATGCCCTCCTCCAGGGATCTTCCAATTCAGGACTGAACTTACATCTCTTACATCTCCTGCACTGGCAGATGTGTTCTTTACCACTAGGGCTACTTGGGAAGCCCTCCAATATCCTTACTTCCCTCTTAGAACATTTTAGTGTAGATATTTAAGATTCTTATTTCTCTCATGTGTATTTATTGTGCTTCAACCAGAATAAGTCGCTCAGTATGTGGTTTTACATTTTATTAATATTTGAGGTCCTCATCTCTGTTCCTCCCACCCCCACTTCATATTCCATTGGGAATAACTGTCATTGTGATCGCCAATGTCAACTTAGGAGTGCGATTGAATCATAGGCCCTTTTTCTAGATGTGTTAGGGAAGTGGCAACAATGGCGAGAGTGTTTTTGATTGAAGAGCATTTGGAATTACCATCTTGGCTCAGTTACTCTCAACTTTACCACACTACTCCCAACATTTACTCTAGGGAAAATTCCCCTACTCTGGGGAAAATTCCTTTGTCCTTTTGAATGTTTTGTCCACCCCGAAAGTTGACTTTCCAGCTTGTCAGATTATGGAGAGTTTTGGTGTAATGAGGTAGAAACATAAAGAAAATAAGCAGCTTTTGGGTCAGATCCAAAGCACATGCCTGAAAACCATAGGTGTTTATTTAGTTCCTAATTTGTGGGTCAGCAATCTAGTCTGGACAGTTCTTCTAGTCTAGCTGGAAATTGCTCACTATTGGTTGTGGGTTGTCTCAGAGTGACTATTGCATCTGTGGGCCCTTTGGCTGCTCTCTGGAGATACCCGACATACCCCCATGTCTCTTCCGTCCCCCCAGCAGGCTACCCTAGATATGTTCTCAAGGGAAAGGCAAAGGTGCAAAAGCTAAGACAATTGCTATACCCACGCACACTTCAGGCCTCTGTGTATATCACATTTGTTACTATCCCTTTGTCTAAGGCAAGTAACATGGTCAAGGCTCCCAACAGACTAAGAATTCTGCAGAGTTGTATGGCAAAGAAGGTAGATACAGAGAAAGATGAGAACATGGACTTTGCATGTCTACAATAAAGTGATCATAAACTGAGTTAAATTAATAACTAGTTGAGCTTTTAACTTTTCTAATCTCTCAAACTATTTAATCTGTTTCTTACACGTATATTTGGTGAAAAAATATAGATATTTATGAATCTTGTTGTATACATACTAAGCATTTTATAGCATAATATGTGTTGTTATCCTTTGTGAAGTGAAAGTCACTCAGTGTGTCTGACCCTTTGCGACCTCATGGACTATACAGTTCATGGGATTCTCTGAGCTAGAATATTGGAGTGGGTAGCCTTTCCCTTCTTTAGGGGATCTTCCCAACCCAGGGATCGAACCCAGGTCTCCCGCATTCTAGGTGGATTCTTTACCAGCTGAGCCACAAGGGAAGCCCATGGCTTTACCACACTTCAGAAACATTCTCACTTCTAGGAACTCCTGTGTTTGGAAGTGTTCAGACATCATTCAACTTTCCTTGAATCACAGAAGTTTTTCCTATACTTTATAACTCTCTCATTCTGGACTTGGAATACTCAGGATTTCAAAGAAATTTTTTCATATATTTGGAAATTTAAAATGCTTAACTGTAGTTGAAATAAATTAGATTAACAGATGCCATATTCTGTTGCTTTCTGTGCTCCAAGTTGATAAATTCTTCATTGTTGTCGTTTTTTGTGAAATAAATTCATTTTTTCTATTGAATAATCCAAGTTTAAGTTTTTTGTATAGAATGCTTACTTAGTTTGGGTATTACCTTCTATATTGGGTAAGTTTTCATGCTATGATAACTTGTGATCCTAATTTGTGATCACATTCAGGACTGAGAAAAATAGATGATGCATGGAGGGAAGATGCCTTTGTCTAGAGGAAAGAGGCATGTTGCTCTGTTACACAAAAAGGAATTATCATGTCCTATTCATAAAATAAAATCACTTAATTCACTACCAGACTAGCATATCCCTAACAGGCAATAATATAGACGTTAAAAATGAGTCCTCTTATCACTACAGATATTTTCCTCTCATCACTACAGATATTTAAGCAAAAACTTCAGTTCTTGCCTGGGATCTTAGAGAAGAGAATATAATAATATAAAAATTGGGACAGACTAGAAGATTTCTCAGTTTCCCCCCCTACTCTGTGTTCTATGATTATTTCAATTTAGATTCCTCCCTGTTTCAAAGATATGAATATTATTATGCCCTATGACTGTCCCAGATGGTATACAGTTAAACGGTGGTTGTTCATCTGTGTATTCGTACAACATTGTAATCTTAGCAGAATTAGGCACAAGCACTTCTTAAGGGTCAAAAACCAAATTCAAAGACTTGTGTTCTCACTTCAATGACCCATACATGACTTGGATAAATAAGCAGTGTTGCCTTGGTAAATAAAACCTTCAGATGAAATACTGGCTTCTCCCTTGGTATTTTTTCAATGAAGTAGAAAATTTGTCTTAACTTCCACTAAACTAAATGTGGAAGAGTGGCATTATTTCTTGAGTGCAGTGAGTATTATTCACATGGAAGAGGAACATTGGGCAGACAAGTGTTTTGAAAAAAATTAGCCTCATTCAGTTGTTTCATTCAATAATTATTTACTGAGAACCTCTGTGGCAGGTATATTGCTGGGAACAAGAAAAACAAAGATGAATAAATTCTGTGTTTTTTTTTTTCCTTTGGGGATCTTAAAAATTTACAGGAAAGGTAAACAGGGGATATACACTACAACACTGAAAAAAAAAAGTTGTGTTTAATTATATATGGAGGGCAATGGGAACCCAGAGGGGGACACTTAGCCCAGTGGCCAGGGAAGACTTGCAGAAGAAAATAAAATCTGAGCTGAGCAACAATGAGCAGGATTAGAGGTTGCAAGCTTGTGTATGTAGAACATGGAAACAATTATTAAACACTTGCTCTATAAAAAACATATGTGACATTAGGGGAAAATGGGTCTCATATTAGGCCATGAAGCACGTGTCAACCATTTTTAAAGATTTAATATCTATTCAGCAGTCCCCAATCTTTTTGGCCCCAGGGACCTCTTTTATGGAAGATAATTCTTCCACAAACCAGGAGTAGGGGACTGTTTGGGATAATTCAAGTGCATTACATTTAGTGTGCACTTTATTTCTATTATTTTTATATCAACTCTACCTCAGATCATCAGGCATTAGAACCCAAAGGTTGAGGACCCCTGCATAGATCACATAATGCAATTAGCTTCAATACTAAAAGAAAACCAGAAAACTGCCATGTGCTTGGAAATTGAGAAACGCACTTTCAGATTGCTTAGGAGTCAAAGAAGAAATCAAAGTGAGAATTTTAATTAATTCAATTCAGTTCAGTTCAGTCGCTCAGTCGTGTCCAACTCTTTGTGATCCCATGGACTGCAGCATGTCAGGCCTCCCTGTCCATCACCAACTCCTGGAGTTTACTCAAATTCATGTCCATTGAGTTAGCAATGCCATCCAACAATCTTATCCTCTGTCATCCCCTTCTCCTCCTGCCTTCAATCTTTCCCAGCATCAGGGTCTTTTCAAATGAGTCAGCTCTTCACATCAGGTGGCCAAAGTATTGGAGTTTCAGCTTCAACATCAGTCCTTCCAATGAATATTCAGGACTGATTTCCTTTAGGATGGACTGGTTGGATCTCCTTGCAGTCCAAGGGACTCTCAAGAGTCTTCTCCAACACCACAGTTCAAAAGCACCAATTCTTCAGCGCTCAGCTCACATCTATACACGACTATTAGAAAAACTATAGCCTTGACTGGACAGACCTTTGCTGGTATAGTAATGTCTCTGCTTTTGAATACGCTCTCTAGGTTAGTCATAACTTTCCTTCCAAGGAGTAAGCGTCTTTTAATTTCATGGCTGCAGGCACCATCTGCAGTGATTTTGGAGCCCAAAAAAATAAAGTCTGACACTGTTTCCACCGTTTCTCCATCTATTTGCCATGAAATGATGGGACCAAATGCCATGATCTTTGTTTTCTGAATGTTGGGCTTTCAGCCAACTTTTGCACTCTCCTCTTTCACTTCCATCAAGAGGCTCTTTATTTCTGCACTTTCTGCCATAAGGGTGGTGTCATCTGCATATCTGAGATTATTGATATTTCTCCCAGCAATCTTGATTCCAGCATGCACTTCATCTAGCCCAGCATCTCTCATGATGTATTCTGGTAAATAATGAAAGTTCTATATACCAGAATTTTGGGGATGTACCTAAAACAGTATTTGGAGGAAAATGTTTAGCTTTCAGTTCTGATGTTATAAATGCAAAAAAAAAAAAAGATACTAAATATAATGAATGTAGCATCTTACTAAAGAAGTTAAGAAGTAAATGAATTAATATCATGCAAATGGAAGCAATAACAAAAAGTAAAAATAAAAAGTATCAACAGATTCAAAAGCTCTTATTTTTTGTGGTAGGTTGACTAATGCCCCTCCCCAATATATCCATGTACTGATCCATGGAATTGAAAATACTACCTTATATGGTAAAAAAAAAGACTTTGCAGATATGATTAGGTTAAGAATCTTGGGACTGAGAGGTTATCCCCAGTTGTCTGGTTGTGCCCTAAGTGTAACCACAGGGTCCTGTAGGGAAAGAAAGTCAAAGGAAGAAGGCAGTGTGACAACAGCAACAGAGATTGGGATGATGTAGCCGCAAGCCAAGGGTGATGATTAATTTTATGTGTCAATGTGACTGGGTCAAAGAATGCCCAGACATTTGGTCAAACATTCTGGATGTGTCTGTGATGTTGTTTCTGGATGAGATTAGTGTTTGAATTTATAGACTGAGTAAAGCATCTTTGCTCTGTCAGGTGGGTGGACCCTATCCAGTCAACTGGAGACTTGAACAGAACAAAAATGCTGAATAAGAAGGAGCTCTTTCTGCTGGACTGGTTGAGCCCGGATGTTGTTTTTCTGACCTTTGGACTTGAACTGAAGCATCAGCTTTTGTGTCTTAAGACTGCTGATGTTCAGACTAGAACTTACACTATTGACCCTCCTGGTTCTTAGACCTTCATACTTAGATCCAGACTATAGCTACACCATCTGCCTTCCAGCTGGGTTTCTAGTTTGTTAACTATAGATCCTGGAACTTCTTAGCCTCCATAATTGTATGCGTCAATTCCTTACAACAATACATATATACAATTATACATATAATGTTATAATGTATATATAATTATACATATGTATATATTTATAGTTTCCTAGAGAACCCTAACTATTTATACATCAAGCAATGCTAACGGTCTCTAGAAGCAAGAAGAGGCAAGGAGCAAGAAGATTTTTCTGTGGAACATCCAGAAGCAGTGCAGCTTTGTTGCATGTTGGTTTTAGCCCTGTGAGATTTGTTTCATAATAATGACTTCCCAAACTGTAAAGAATAAGTCTGTGTTGTTTTCAGCTACCAGGTTTGTGGTAATTTATTTTGTTATAGCAGCTAGGGAACTAATGCAGCTAACAGACACATTTCTGTTGAGATTGATCTTGGACAAAAGAGAGGAAGAACAAATACACAATATGAATGACAAAAAATTAGGAAACAATACAAGTACCATAGGTATTGAAATATAGTAAGAGGATACTATGAACAACTTAGTAAAAATGAATTTGAAATATTTGGTGAAATTAAAAAATTTCTGGAAAACGTTATTAAAACTGACTCAGAAAGAAATGAGAAACTTGAACAGTGATATAACCATTAAAGTAATTAAACAAATACATGATATTTCCCATAAAGATCTGTTAAATGTTTAAGAAAAACTTTTAATCCTAAACAAATTATTTCTGATTATGGAAAAAAAGAAACAATACCCAATATATTTAGTGAGATTATCATAGCTTTGATACCAAAGCCTTACAAAGGCAATATGATAAAGAAAAAAATATAGGCCAGCAATTCTCAAACATAAATGCAAAATTAAAAATTAGACACTAATAACTGAATCCAGAAATCCATTAAAGAAAATATATCATGATTGAAATGGGTTAATTCTAAGGAGTATAAGTTGGATTAACATTAAAGAAAAAATATAAAATTATAGGAGAAAAATAAATCACAAAATAATTTCATTAGCTGTAGGAAAAGTATTAGATATAATTCAATACTTATTCATTACAAATAGTAATTATAAAGGACTTTCAGGAAGCTGATATACCCTACTTAACAGAACACAGAAAATGTCATATATAATGGTAAATATTTAATATCATTTTCTTTAAAACAGGAATAATAAAACTGTAATCATTCCTTCTATTCAATATTTTCCTGGAAGCTCTGACCAATATAATAAGATGAGAATAATTTTTAATTTATAAGGATTGAAAGGGAAGAAATAAACTTTCATTATTCTCTGATGATAAGATTGGCTCTGTTGAAAATGCAAAAGAATACATAGAAAATTACAGAGAATTTAGCAAGTTTGCTAGGTACAAAAATTGATATAAAATCAACAATAATTCTAAATAATAGTACCTATTAGAAAGTATATTGAAAATTAAAAATTTCAATAGTGCCAATGAAAATACAAATAGGAATAAATTAAACAAAAGATAGAAAACACCTTTAAGGAGAAAGTTATGAAACTTTAACAACAACATTACAGAAAATCTGAATAAATAGAGGATCCTACTGTATCCATGGATTGGAAGACTCAATATCTTAAAGTTGACAACTCTTTCCAAATTCTTCTATCAATTGAGAACAATTTCAATTATTGATAAGTGGTATTTTTTAAATTTGTTTTTTAAATTGAAGTATAGCTGATTCACAATGTTAATTTCAGGGGTACATAAAAGTGATTCAGTTATACATATAAAAATAAACTTATTCTTTTTCAGATTATTTTTCCTTATAAGTTATTACAAAATATTAAGTGTCAATCCCTGTGCTACACAGTAGGTCCTCATTGGTTATCTATTTTATTGATAGAAGTATATATATATGTAAATCCCTAAATCCCAATTTATCTCCCTCTCTTCCCCTTTGTAACCATAAGTTAGTTTTCTATGTCTGTGGGTCTATTTCTGTTTTGTAATTAAGTTCCTTTGTATAATTAAAAAATATTTGTAGAAATGTCTTACCCCTTTATCTCTCAAAGTGTCTTACCCCTTTATCCCTCAAAATTTTCACCCCATTTTGTCAAATTATAATCATATTGTCTTTAAGACATGGTATAAGCTTTTTTTAATGTAAAACTTATTTTTGAACGTATTTTTGAGGAGAGTTTTTTAAAAACAAAAATGTATTTACACCTGAAAATGAAGTGCTATAAGCAAGTTATTTGTATTTGAGAGAAAATATAAGAATCTATACTCATACTTCTGGCAGCTGTAAAAGTTTAGCTATTAAAATACAGCCTGCTGAGTATCACTCAGTATTGAAAACCTGTCCTCCTGTGTCTCATGGAAAATGCTGCACTGGGTTTTCTTTGGAGCATTACCCACAGACTGTGAGATGACTCCAATCTCTTTCTGAAGACTGGAAAAAACAAATCTTGCTAGAAGAGGTCATGATACACACCTACTGGGAGTCAGCAGCAGCTGAGGTGAGGAGAGACTAGCTGATCCTATTAACTAGTGAATGCCTGAAACCTTGCCTCATCCCCACTATTCAGCACCCTGATTAGATTGTTGATGGGAATAAATGTAAAATTTTCACTGTGTATGTGTGTGCTTTTAGTAATTTCTCTCAGTATCACCAACCTTTGACACTGTAAAATTTGAGTTAATACTCAAAACAGCAACACAATTAAAACCCCAAATATGGTTGATTGAGTCTAAATTTTTGGAAGCACAAAGGGCAAATAATATAATTTTTTTAAGGAATATGAATTACTTATCAGGCAAACTGTGAGGGAAAGTTACTTCAGTCGTGTCTGACTCTTTGAGACCCCATGGACTGTAGCCAGCCAGGCTCCTCCATCCAGGGAATTCTCCAGGCAAGAATACTGAAGTGGGTTGCCATTTCCTTCTCCACTATCAAGAAAAAATACCTATAAAAGTATAACAATTGTAATCAGTTGTCAGGAGACGTTCAACTTTAAGGAATCCAATATGTTCTTCTTTTATGTGCTGTTTCTCAAGGACTCTCTATTCCTTATCAGTTCCTGGAAAACAGGAGCAAGCAGAGCTGCACGCAGTTCTCAGGACTGAGATCATGAGAAGCGGCACCTGCTTGGATTCCTTTCAGTGACTCCCTTCAGTGACCTTACTTAAATGTAATCTATTCAGTTATGCCCCTCTTACTCAGGATCTGGAATGCTTTCTGGCCCTTTGAAGATTGTTATTTGCTTGGCTTTGTTTTTGCTCAATTTTTTTTTACTGCCTAAAGCTGTCTTGTATGAAGATATATAAACATGCATTTCTGCAAATAAAGCGCCCTTCTTTCACTCGAGACTTGGGTCCCCTGTGTCCCTCTTCTCCTTGACTCCAGTGCCCAGGTCCTGGTCTGTAAAGACCATAACAATCAGTAATGCAGTACGTGCATGCGTGCTAAATTGCTTCCAACTCTGTAACCCCAGGGACTGTAGCCCATCAGGCTCTTCTTTCCATGAGATTCTTCAGGCAAGAATACTGGAGTGGGTTGTCATGCCCTCCTCCAGGGAATCTTCCCCACCCAGGGAGTGAACCTGAGTCTCCTGTGGCTCCTGCATTGCAGGTGGATTCTTTACTGCTGAACCACCAGGCAATAGACAGTTTGACAAATGGGGCAGAATCAAGAACCCAGAGAGAGAAGCCTATGCAGTAATCAACACCTTGTTTATGAGACAATTGGTCTTGTGGCTCCAAATAGAAATAATGGACTATGTAAGTAATAAATTAATAATGCTCTAATAAGAGATTAACTATAGGGAAATGATGGGATTTAATTTTTACCTCATACCATATATAAGATTATAACCCATAGGATTAAAAATGTGACTAGGAAAATCAAAACTTTAAAGTTTTAGACAACAATACAAGAGAATAGCTTTCTGACCTTGAATATAGAAGCATTCTTAAGAAAGAAATACAAAATAGTCCATAATTTGGAATATCAATCAAACTGATGCTATTATAAAAGAGCATCTACTTCTCAAAGCACACCAGAAAGAGGATGAAAGGCAAACCACAGAATGTAATAATTAGAGCTCAAAATACATAAAGAACTCCTATAAATTAAAAAGACCACTGGTAGGAAAACAGACAAAAGACTTGGATAGCACTTTGCAGAAGAGGCAACTTGAGTGACGAACAAACATGTGAAAAGGCATTACACTTGTTAGTCACTAATCATATCCACTGGACTACCAAAATGAAAAAGTCTGGAAATATGAAGTGATGGTAAGAATCTACAGCTCTAAACATTCATATGTCATATAGAAAGTGAACCAGTAAATCTACCCCTATGTATGCTGCTGCTGCTAAGTCGCTTCAGTCGTGTCCGACTCTGTGCAACCCCAAAGACGGCAGCCCACGAGGCTCCCCCATCCCTGGGATTCTCCAGGCAAGAACACACTGGAGTGGGTTGCCATTGCCTTCTCCAATGCAGGAAAGTGAAAAGTGAAAGTGAAGTCGCTGAGTCTTGTCGACTCTTAGCGACCCCATGGACTGCGGCCCACCAGGCTCCTCCATCCAT
This sequence comes from Bos mutus, assembly GCF_027580195.1. Lineage (NCBI taxonomy): Eukaryota > Metazoa > Chordata > Mammalia > Artiodactyla > Bovidae > Bos > Bos mutus. The sequence goes on along the minus strand of NC_091630.1, from coordinate 67,972,131 downwards.
GGGATTTTCCAGGCAAGAGTACTGGAGTGGGGTGCCATTGCCTTCTCCGACCCCTAGGTATACACCTCAGAAAAACATCTTCACATGGGCACCAGTGGACATAGACAATAATTTTATAGTAGAGTCATTAATAGCAGAAACATTGGAAGCAGCACAGATGTCCATCAACAATAGAGTGGATAAATTAGTTGCGATGTGTTTAAAAGCACTGGTTACTGTAAGATAGTTCAAAGGGATGTATTTAGCTACAAGGAACAATGTGGGTGAAACTCGGGAAAATAATAGTGTGTGATTTCATGCCAATATGCACAACTAAACCACATAATTATTTAGGGATACAAGCACATGTGTTACAACTTTAAATAAGAGAAAGGGGATGATAAACACGTTTAGGATTTTGATTATCTTTGTGAAGGAGAGAAAGGTATTGGACACAGGAGGGACATACAGGAAACTTCAAAGTTACAGGCAATGTTCTTGGCTTAAGCTGATTGGTGGGTTTGTGGCTATGTTTTATCATTGTTCCTTTTATGTTGCACTTTTGGAAATGTTTTATAAATCCTTTGAATTTATTCAATAATGATTATACTTTTAGAAAGTAGGTGTGTTTCAGAAGTCACTTGGGATAGGTAGGCAGAGAGAACAGCATCTGCCAAGCATAGAGGTGGCATTCAGCCCAATGTCTGGGCAAGGATGTAAGCACAGATATTAAAGGAGTGCATATTGTGACTGAGGTGAGAACAAGTGGAAGCAAATCCACAGAAGTAGACATGAGTCAGAGAGGGACTTACTAGTAAATCCAGAGCTTCTACTTTCTGCTGCAAATAATCAGAAACATTACGAAGGGATTTTAAATACAGAATGGCAGTCACAGTGCATGGTATGTGAATTACTATTGTAGTGACAGAGCTGTGGCTCTCAATGCTGGTTGCACTATAAAATCCAGAGGGAGGCTTTTAAAAATGCAGGGCTTGGGCTCCTCCCTGAGATGTTCTGTTATCATTAGCTGGAAATGGATCTTGAACTCAAATGTGACCAGGTAAAGAGGTGGATTTGATGGGAACGATAACAGTGGTGATTGTGGTAGGCAGATGTTCAAGGTGGCTTTCAGTGATTTTTGCCACCTGGTACTCAAAAGCCTCTTGATGAAAGTGAAAATGGAGAGTGAAAAAGTTGGCTTAAAGCTCAACATTCAGAAAATGAAGATCACGGCATCCCGTCCCATCACTTCATCGGAAATAAATGGGGAAACAGTGGAAACAGTGTCAGACTTAATTTTTCTGGGCTCCAAAATCACTGCAGATGGTGACTGCAGCCATGAAATTAAAAGACGCTTACTCCTTGGAAGGAAAGTTATGACCAACCTAGATAGCATGTTCAAAAGCAGAGACATTACTTTGCCAACAAAGGTCCGTCTAGTCAAGGCTATGGTTTTTCCAGTGGTCATGTATGGATGTGAGAGTTGGACTGTGAAGAAGGCTGAGTGCTGAAGAATTGATGCTTTTGAACTGTGGTGTTGGAGAAGACTCTTCAGAGTCCCTGGACTGCAAGGAGATCCAACCAGTCCATTCTGAAGGAGATTAGCCCTGGGATTTCTTTGGAGGGAACGATGCTAAAGCTGAAACTCCAGTACTTTGGCCACCTCATGCGAAGAGTTGACTCATTGGAAAAGACTCTGATGCTGGGAGGGATTGGGGGCAGGAGGAGAAGGGGACGACAGAGGATGAGATGGCTGGATGGCATCACTGACTCGATGGACGTGAGTCTGAGTGAACTCCGGGAGTTGGTGATGGACAGGGAGGCCTGGCGTGCTGCATGCGATTCATGGGGTCGCAAAGAGTCAGACACGACTGAGCGACTGATCTGATCTGACTCGGTGCTTGTGTGAACAGTGCCTTTGAGTGTGAAGGAAATACGGCAAAGGTGATGGAATGCCACTTCTGAGATTTTATTACAAAAGACTCTGACTTTTGTCATTAGCTCCTTCTTTCTCTGTTTCTCCTCTTGATTGCTCACTCTGAGGAGGTCAGCCGCTATGTTGTGAGCTGCCACCTAAGAGGTGGTCCATGTGGCAAGAAACTGAGGGGGGCCCCTGGCCAGTAGTCCATGAGAAACTGAACTCTGCCTGTAGCCACAGATCTAATCTAACTGAGCTCAGACTAGATCTTCCCTCAGCCAAATCTTGAGATGATGGCATCCCCAGTGAACACCTTGGTTGCAACCTGTGAGACCCTGGATCACAGGACCCAGTAAAGCTGCACCCAAATTCCTGAGCCAGAGAGACTTTGAGATAAATGTTGTCACGAGCAAACTACCTTTTGGGGCAGTGTGATATGCAGTAGTAGATAATTGATAGACTGGTGGTAGGAAGAATAATGCTCCCACTCCTAAGATGTATGTGTCTTCATTTCTGGAGCCTGTGAATATGTCATGTTACATGACAAAGGGGCATTTAGTTTGCTAAGCATCTGAGTTTGAGAAGGGTAGATTATCCCACTGGACCCAAGGGTCTCATAAGGGAAAGAGGAAGGAAGGAGAGGCCGTGTCAAAGTGATGCAGTGATGCATGGCTGGCTTTGAAGATGGAATGGGGCCTCGAGCCAAGATATGTGGGGGCCTATAGAAGCTGGGAAAGGCAAGAGAACAGATTCTCCACTAGAGCTTAGGAAAGAAACCCAGTCCAACGGACACCATTATTTTATCCCTATGAGACCCATTCTGGACTTCTGAGCTCCAGAACTGTAAGAAAGTACATTTGCCTGGGTTTAAGCCCCCAAGTTTGTGATAATTTACTGCAATAAGAAATTAATGCAATGATGGTAACACTAATAATAATGATGATACGATTAACATTACCATTTTATCAATGCTTACAGCATGCCTGGAAATGTGTTATAGAGCTTTACATGTGTTATCTTGTGGAATGCCTGAACAACCTCATGAGGAAGATATTTTTATTGTCTTTATTTTACACATAAAATCAGGGTTCGGACAGATTAACTGACTTGCTCAAGTCATATACTTAGTAAGTGAAATTCATGCTTTTAAAAGAAGTTTTACCATGCTGTCACACATAAGATTCAAAGACTGAACCTGGGAGGTGAGAGAACAGTATGCGGAAAATAGAACTCCAGTTTCTTTCCAACTCACCTAACAGCACAGTGGGATATGGTGGTAATCACACCAGAACTGCTTTTTGAAAATGAGTCTAATTGCTTTCCTAGTAGGCATGTGGGAGGTCACGCACATTTTGACAATGCTGCCATTGCCAAAAGGACTTTTTAAAATGCCTCATTCATTAATCATCATCAGACCCCGTAGCAAGTTGCTGGGAACCTCTTCACAGGAGATATTACTAATCCTTTAAGAGTCATTTTAATTTTTGGAAATAGCCAAGCTTCTTTCAGAACTAAATCGAGGAAGGTAGCTACTTGCCACAAAAGCCAGATAGTAGCTAAACGTGTTAATTCCAGACAGTGCTAAGACCTTTATAAGCTTTTTTTTTTTTTTTAAGAAAGCTTAAATCTCAGAATTAGTCTAAACAGTTAGTGTCCTTATTATTCCTACTTCATAGATGAGGAAACTGACACTTAGAGAGCTTAAGCGATTTGACCATAACCTGAGAGCTAGTAAGAGGCCAAATAAGACTGCAAACTGAGACTGGCTAGCTCCAGGTCCTGTACTCACAGCAACAGTGTATACTACCTTCCAGGAATTTCCTTCTGAATTCAATATGTTTAATGTTGCTATAATGTAGGGTGATCACATTTTTTTTTTTTTAGTAGAAGATTGGCTGTCATTAGCTTCAATCCAACTTTGATTGAACAGGCTAGATCAGTTTTTTCAAAGGCTTCCAAAGACCATTGTTCCATGGGAAATGTGAACAGAGAGGCTTGGCATATGATTTTCACTACTATAACACACTTTTTTTTTCTTTCAAATTTTAACATCTCTAAAATTAAAATGTACCTTACTATCACCATCATCTGGGTCTTCCTTGGTGGCTCAGACAGTAAAGAATGTTCCAGCAATGCGGGAGACCCAAGTTTGATCCCTGGGTTGGGAAGCTTCCTTAGAGAAGAGAATGGCCACCCACTCCAGTATTCTTGCCTGGAGAATTCCATGGACAGAGGAGCCTGGCGGGCTACAGACCATGGGGCTGTAAAGAGTCCGACATGACTGAGTGAGTAATACACACATATACATATCACCATCATCTAGGTGGCAGTTCTGATATGCTTGTTTCTTCTACACAATATTTCAACACTTGAAAAATAGGTGTCAGGAGTGCAGCCGGACGCCTGTGATTCCTGATGAACATGGCAGACTCCAACATGGATACCGGCACCACCACGTCTGAGATGGTGGCTGAAGAAGTGTCCCTTTTCAGCACGACGGACATGATCCTGTTTAAAAAAAAAAAAAGAAAGAAAAATAGGTGTCAGTAGCTTGAATAAAAATCATGGGAATGATAATGAAGCAGGCTTAAAACAGCAGCATATTCTTGGCCGTGCAGATAATGATTTTGAGTGGGAAAATGTGAGTGCCAGTAACTCAGATAAAAAGGGACTCAGAAAAGTTGTGATTTGTTTTAGAAATTTCTTATAACTAATTTCATATATAAAAATATATCCAGGAATAATATATAATAAAATCTTTGTCAAAATAATTCTAAAAGAATTATTTCAATAAGTATAAAATAAAAACTCATTCAGGAATGCATCTAATCTCAGCTTAAATAGCAATTTTTTCCTGTATAATTTCTACATAAATTAATTGTGCATCTTACCATAGATGGTATCTTAGATTTGATGAAACAGAATAAGCTGAGCAAGCACTGGCCTACAAAGTTAAGTAGTTTATTTTTCTACAGGGTTTCTCAGATATTTGCATCTGCTAATGCAAATCAAAGAAGGGGAAGACAAATGTAGATTTTTCTTAATTTATTTAACCATGGAAGCATGTTTCATGGAGTGAAATTATTCAAGGAAATAACATTTTGGAAAGCAATGAGCTAGTTGGAATAATTTGTTAAAAATGAAAGACAAGCATCACCTTTTTTGTAAGTTGCAAATATTCTCTAAAGATTACTCCAAGAGGAAAGTCTAAAATATGTCAAGAAATTAGATAATCGACACATGTAGTTGGCCTAGTGGTAAAGAATCTGCCTGCTAATGCACGAGATGCAGGTTCCATCCCTGGGCTGGGAAGATCCCCTGGGGGAGGACATGGCAACCCACTCCCACTCCAGTATTCTTGCTGGGAAAATCTCATGGACAGAGGAGCCTGATGGGCTACAGTCCATGGGGTTGCAAAGAGTCAGACACAACTGAGAAAACACATTCTTTTTTTTTTTTTTTTAATGTTGATTATTTTGAAGAATATTGTTTTTTTGAATCAGTTCAAGAATTTCATCCCAAGTTAGTTCTCTCTTCTTCCTCCCTGACCCCTTAGTTTAACACTTACCACTTTACATGAGCAAAAGTTTGTTGTATTTTCTCACTAGGCTACAACTCTTCTAAGAGGAAGATTCTCATATTTGCATCTAAATCACCAAGTACACGATGAGAATGCTCCAAGGTGGATGAGAATGGGGCTGCGTAAATGTTTGCTAGAGGCAGGAAAAGAAAGGGAAATCCATCAAATAATGATATAACATGATATAATATCTTGCTTGTAATATAATGATCCTTTTCTGTTTCTGAAGATTGGAATAGGAAATTTAGCATTAAACATTTTTCTTCATTCAAAATGGGTACTTAAATATCTTCACACTATGAATTTCTCTTAATTGCCCCCAAATCTGAGACTGACATATCAAGTTTATTAAGTGGCCGCAGACAAATTGTAACAAATTGAATATTATACTAACTTGTCCATGCAATTAACACACAGTATTTGAAAATTCCATTGATGGCAAGAGATGAGCAATTTCCTCAAGCACCTTAGCCAGGAAAGGGTTGCAGTGGGTCAGCTCACATTTTATGGGGCTATTTCAACTGACACAAATTCTCCCCACTGGTCCCTTTGAAATGTCACAAAGCTTATTGCTCTTGTTAGAATAAAAAAGAAAAAAGTCAGTCTTATTAAATAGGTATAGATCAAAATTGGAGCTCTGATAGATTTATTCCCTCATTTATTCTTTTACTCATGTGTCAGTCATTTACTGATCTGTTGAGGTTCTTTGGGATTTTTTTATAGTCCCTGCAGTAAATTGACCACTTGTTCTCCAAGGATAATACTCACCTACACATGCTCTCCATACATCTGCTTTCCTTACAGCCTTAATAAATATCTTGACTCCTTTACCTCCTGATTGTCTGGGTTAAAAAGACGGGCACAATTTTTGAATCTCCCTTCTTTTTCACACCATCGTCCAGCACATTTAAGTACATAAATATGCATCATGCACCTACGCCCACAATCTGTCACGAAATTTTGTTAAATCTGAAACTCTCAAACATATCTTTATCTTTTAGTCCCCTACCATGCTGTGTTTCGGGCTTCCTCATCTCTTGCCAGATTATTATAAAGGCCTCCAAATTTGCCTCCGGACTCCCATTTTTTCTAACCTATTCTACTTTATGCAGCCAGGATAATTTTTTTTTCCTAAAATAAAAACAATAGATCCAATCTTTTCACTCCCTAGCTCAAAAGTCTTTACTGGCTCTCTATTTTTCTCAAAATAAAATGTAAAATTTCCAGTTTCCATTTAGAATGTAAAAATCTGGAAAAACATAGATTTCAGTGTTACTAGGAAATAAATCTGAATAATTTGTACATTACAAGTTTATCTGAATCTACCAGAAAATATGCTGGGAAATATTGAAGGCAGGAGAAGAAGGGGATGACAGAGGATGAGGTGGTTGGATGGCATCACTGACTCGATGGACATGAGTTTGAGCAAGCTCCAGGAGTTGGTGATAGACAGGGAAGCCTGGCGTGCTGCAGTCCACGGGGTCACAAGGAGTCAGACATGACCAAGCAATTGAACTGACTGACCAGAAAAGATGAAGTTACAAGACTAATTTGAAATCTCAGGAAAGTAAGTCTCTTCAAGGGGAACTGTAATACAAGTACTCTCAGCAGATGCTAGATGTCATGCATGCCAGAAACAATTCAACTGAAAATTTTAACAAATGACTCAAGGCTGAGTGTGGGCCACCATAAACTATAGTGCTCTGGGGAGCCACTAAAACCAAGGTAATCTGCAGGCTGTTCCCCACAGATCACCACGGGGTTCTCACAAGAAAGTCTACAGTTAGGATTAGAATGTAGATAAAGCAACCTTTATGACCCAGCCTTGGAAGTGGGGAACAGCAGATGTTGAGGGCAAGGCCCAGAGCGTGTCTGGATTATTCTCCACTACTTCTTCTATGGAACAGAAGCCTTAAGGTATCGGAGGATAAAAGTCAAAGACTACTACCCTTGAGACACAGGTCAAGACCCACTGCAAATAGGGGAAAGGAGCATAAAACAAAAATAAAAACTAACTGGAAAAAAACCATTCCTACTTTGGAAGAGGCAGGAATATGTTCTGAGGCCCAACCATTAAAGAGGGAGAGGCAGACTCATAACCTATCTCTTCCTGAGTGGTAGATAAAGATAAAAAGAAGGTCTCACCCCTGAGATCCAGTGTCGGAACACCTGCCTAAGAAGGAGGATGAAGCAGAGTGAACACCACAGCTACACCCCCCAGCCCCCCAGACACTCCAGCTGGGCTAGCAATGGGGGGGAACAAGAGAATGAGAAGGGCCTCAGGTACTGAAGTGCAGGAGAAAAGAAAAAACCTGAAGCTGAAGGTAAAGCAATCAACTGAGAAAAATCCTCTGACAAACCAGTCCCACTCTAAACACAAAATATTGCTAGAGAGATGGTGAAGGACAGGGAAGTCTGGAGTGCTGTAGTCCATGGGATTGCAAAGAGTCGGATACAACTGAATGACTGAACTGAACAACAACAGCAGCCGGTAGCCACAACCATAGCCATAGCAACATCAAAACCCAAATCCACCTTAACTTTTATCCACCTTAACTTTTATCCACCTTCCCTGGTGACTCAGTAGTAAAGAATCCGCCTGCCAATGCAGAGTATGCAAGTTCAATTCTAGGATCACCCTAGAATTACTGCTCACAGACTATGGCAAAAATTAATGTTTTCTAAGAAGTGATGCAATGCAGGGGTGGACAAACATTTCTGTAAAGGGCCAGTTAGTAAACGGTTTCAGTTTTATGGGCCATATGGTTTCCAAACCAATTACTCAACTCAGCCCATTATAGCATGAAAACAGCCACAGACAGTAAGTAAACAAATGAGTGTGTCTACGTTCCAATAAATCTTTATTTACAAAAACAGGTGGTGAGCTGGATTGGTCCATGGGCTAGAGTTTACCAGCTCCTGATGTAGAAAATAAAGGAAAAGAGGAAAATTCCCTTGGATTTAGCTTCACTACTGCTATTGTCAATCCTAGCCAATTGTCTAGCCAGTGTAAAACTCAATCAGGAGAAATTTCCCACTGAGACATTAATTGATTAGGTATTATTATTCCCTGGTGTCTCAGAAGGTAAAGAGTCTGCCTGCAATGTGGGAGACCCAAGTTTGATCCCTGGGTAGGAAAGATCTCCTGGAGAAGGAAATGGCAACCCACTCCAGTATTCTTGCCTGGAAAATCCCATGGAAGGAAGAGCCTGGCAGGCTACAGTCCATAGCGTCGCAAACAGTCAGACACGACTGAACGACTTCACTTTCACTTTCATTGTACTATGCATTTCATAGATTAGGAACAGACATCTATTTTTCTTGGACGACAGCATATCTGACACATTGAATCACTATATAAAGTAGGATAATGTTTACAGAGTGATGTTTACTTTAGTCTGTGTCAAAACTCTCTTCTTCCTAATACTCTTGTCATACCCATCAGTTTCATTCCTAGTACAAACTCCACTAATTTCTCTTTTCAGCTTCCTTTTGACCTTGGCATTTCAGGCACCTGATGTTGATTTGAGGACAAGTCCTAACCCATGACCCAGCCTGCACTCTTTCCTGTTCTGTCAGTTAGATGGTCAACAGATCCTGATCACATGTCATGTGCCACGCTGTGTACAGTGTGAGGGGGCTGTAAGACTGAACTGCTATCTGTTTGATACCAGGCAACTTTGTCATGGGCTTCCCTGGTGGCTCAGATGGTAAAGCATCTGCCTGCAGTGTGGGAGACCCGGGTTCGATCCCTGGGTCAGAAAGCTTCCCCTGGAGAAGGAAATGGTAACCCACTCCAGTACTCTTGCCTGGAAAATTCCATGGATGGAGGGGCCTGGTAGCTACAGTCCATGGGGTTACAAACAGTTGGACACGACTGAGTGACTTCACAACTTAGTTCATATCAACCACCTTGATGAGTGAAGCAAGAAAGAGCTGAAGGGCCCTGGCATTTAGGAACAGCATTCTCTCATTTCAAAATTCCTATGAATTCTATTCCTATGAAACACAGGGGAAAGGAGATGGAGTGGGGAAGAACTAAGTTGAAAGAGAACTGTCAATACTTGGAACACACAACTAAAAGCAAAATAGAGGAGGAGTGCGGCCATGTCTGTATCTTGCTCATCGTCTGTTGCACACGGGGATTTGTCTCTCCAAGGCCTCGGTGGAGGACCCCCTTGTCCAGATAAAAAAAAAAGAAAAAAAATAAAAGCAAAATAGAGAAGATAAAAAACCAAGATTGTGAACACCAGTGTGGGAAAGTCTCCAGAGATGACCCCAAGCAATTCCTCCTCCTGCCTGTCCCGTGTGTGTCAAAAGTGAAGTTTATTCCCGTCCCCTTAAATCTGGATTGTATGACTTGGTCAGTACAGATCAGCAGGAGTGATGGTTTGTTCCTTTTGAGGCTAGATTATAAGTACCTTTGCAGCTTCTACCTGGATCTCTCAGAACACTGGCTCTTGGAACACTCTGACTTGGGCAGCTGCAGCTGAGATCCTGTATAAGACCTGGGACCACTCTTCTGGGAGAGAGGTCACATGGAAGATGAGATCAGACATGGTGTAAACCATCTTTCACAACAAGCTCACTCCAGTGTACACATGCAGTGTACAGGCTTGATGATCAGCTTTTTTTTTTTTTTTAATTGTATTATAAATGCCTGACATTAAGCTTTTGATTGCTGAGACATTCATTTCAAAGACATCCATCTCCAATAAATACATTTCCAGCTACACAAATTTGATAAAGAGCCAGCTGGCCCCACCCAATGAAGTTCCCCTCTTTTAGAAAGCTTTGTGTGACCCCGATGACTGATGTCTTGAGTGACCTTACTTTTCCTTTCTCATACTTTAACTCCCACTCTTGCATTTTAAATTCATTTAAATGAAGAGTGAACCTGCAAAACCCTAAGCATCCCACCATCCACCTCAATAGAGGCAGAATCCAGGTCTGCACTCTTTTTCTCTCGCCATACCTTCGACCTTACTGTGTGACCCCAGGCATGCCACACACTCTCCAGGACCTGTCAGTAATAAATATTATTTTTTCAAAGCTCCCTGTAAGGTATGTCTTAATAATAAGAATCACAAGGGCCTGTCTAGTCATAACACTGTCTCTGTTCTTGTCAGTACAGCCAGTATTGCCTAAGTGGGTGCCCACAGGCACTCCTAGCCACCAGCATCAGTATCTATTACCTACAGGCTGGGAGACATACAGCAACACATGACACCAGTCTCAGCCACTATCTGCTGCAGTTGCACACGAAATCCAGGTAAGAACCACCAATCGAACCCCAGTCAACTCACAGAACCATGAAAATTATTGATAAATATTGTTTTAAGCCACTAAATAAGTATTATTTAATGCAGTAATTGATAACTGAGGTAGCCAGGAAAAGTAATTAAATCCCTCTTCCTTGGAAACATAAACAATTGCTATTTTTGCAATTGGAGAGGATACTACACTGTCTAAACATAATTATTAAGGGGGCTTTTTAGAAGATGAACAGTGAGGATTTGACAAGACAAATTGACATTGACAAATTTCACATTTCACATTTGGAAATGTGAAACTAAGCTACTCAAGGACTACCAATGGAGAGGAGAGATGATAGTTTGAGACAAAAGTTTTATCTGGCTTTTTTTGTGAATTAGCTCATACAGTGATCTCCGGGGAATATGGAAGACTTCCCTCATACCTAAGTCGGTAAAAAATCTGCCTGCAATGCAGGAGATCCGGGTTCGAGTCTTGGGTCGGGAAGATCCCCTGGGGAAGAAAATGGCAGCCTACTCCAGTATTCTTGCCTGGTGAATCCCATGGACAGAAGGCTACAGAATCCCATGGAGCCTGGTGGGGGCTACAGTCCTTGGGCTCGCAAGAGTCAGACACAGCTTAGTGACTAAACCACCACCACCACCATGCTTAAAAGCACGTTTACTCCATGATCACTATGTCTACAGAAGTCCCCTCTTTTGTGTCTGTGTTGCAAACCAAATGTCCCCAAGTTGAATGACAGACTTTGAGGTGTAAGTCTGAAAAAAAAGAAAATTGTAAAATAACTTACAATGGCCCCTGTGGATGCTTTTGCTTTAAGATGCAGACCATGAAGCACAGTTATGCAGCTGGGCTATGAAAATGGAAGTGGATATATGAGAAGTGACTTAGCAGAGGCAATGCATTCAGAAGTTTCAGTTCAGTTCAGTTCAGTTGCTCAGTCGTGTCCGACTCTTTGCAACCCCATGAATCGCAGCACTCCAGGCCTCCCTGTCCATCACCAACTCCCAGAGTTTACTCAAACTCATGTCTATCGAGTTGGTGATGCTATCCAGCCATCTCATCCTCTGTCGTTCCCTTCTCCTCCTGCCCCCAATCCCTCCCAGCATCAGGGTCCTTTCCAATCAGTCAACTCTTCGCATGAGGTGACCAAAGTATTGGAGTTTCAGCTTTAGCATCAGTCCTTCCAAAGAAGGATCACCCAGGACTGATCTCCTTTAGGATGGACTGGTTGGACCTCCTTGCAGTCTAAGGGACTCTCAAGAGTCTTCTCCAACACCACAGTTCAAAAGCATCAATTCTTCGGCACTCAGCTTTCTTCACAGTCCAACTCTCACATCCATACATGACCACTGGAAAAACCATAGCCTTGACTAGATGGACCTTTGTTGGCAAAGTAATGTCTCTGCTTTTGAATATGCTATCTAGGTTGGTCATAACTTTCCTTCCAAGGAGTAAGAATCTTTTAATTTCATGGCTGCAATCACCATCTGCAGTGATTTTGGAGCCCCAGAAAATAAAGTCTGACACTGTTTCCACTGTTTCCCCATCTATTTCCCATGAAGTGATGGGACAGGATGCCATGATCTTCATTTTCTGAGTGTTGAGCTTTAAGCCAACTTTATTACTCTCCTCTTTCACTTTCAGAAGTTTAGCCTATAGCAAAGCTGGATGTGTCAAGTACATCCTTTATTCATTCCATTTCTGTTTTCTTCATTCAGATCCTTGGTCCTTTTTTTTCTGTTGTTCTCTTAATGGGTTTTGTTGTTGTTTGTTTATATGTTTTTTAAAATTTACATGTCATTTATATGCTTAAGATAGGTGTCTTTTGCTGTTATACTTAACTATAAATCCTTTTTACTATTTATTTAACAGGCTTTATTTTTTGCTGAAATATAATATTTTTAAAGGTAATCTCTATGTTCTTAGGCATTCTTTTTACTGATTTAAAAAATTTAAAGTCCTTCTCACTCAATAGGTAAAAATAAATATCAAAGTGTTTTCTTCCTTTTTTGAGGTTATAAAATATTTAATTAAGATAAAATTATTTTATCATATTAAAATTGCTTTAGATAGAGTTAAAGTATATTTTTCAATAATAAGGAAATGATCAGTCAAGTATATCCAATTGTCTTAAGTTTAATACATTACTTAACTAAAAGAATGAATTTGGAGTCATGTCAATTTTATGACTGCACATAAACAAACCCATATAAAGTGACAAAATATTATAATGATCTATTTATTTCTTGTTCTTACTGGTTTGGAGGTTTTTCACAAGATACTAAATTGTATTGTATAGTCTTTTGCAAAGCATGAATCATCGGAACACTAATTCTGCAGAATGTTAATTTATATTGAGTGATAGAATGGTTTTGTGATAAAACACATTTGGGAAATACTGGTTTGAACAAAAATAAATTGGTTTTTCACTCAAGCACTTGCCAGAGTATTTAATGTAAATTTTGGATTTCTAAGAGTAATATAATAAGCAGCATTGCCTAAGCTTACTCAACCCTGGTTTCCTCCCATGCCCTCCCTCCCTCCTTCTTTGTCAGAACATCCTTTAGGACTAGTGTTCTATGGAGCATATTTTGGGTAATGCTGATGTGTGAGAAAAAAAATTCTGAATCAGATGTTAGGAAATCTTCAATAAGGGCCTTAGTTAATCTGGAGCAGTTTCCTCATCTGTAGAATAAACCTCAGACTTTCACAATAGTTAGAAATCTGAGATGAACTCCAAAAGCTCTGTCCACTTCTGGCTATAGGTCCTTTGTGTCAGTGTTACCTAACAAAATCACAGGTATCAGCTCCCGTATGTCATGAGGCCTCTTCTGAAACTGAAAATGTAGAAGGAACATTTGCATGTGTGCTCTGTCACTTCTAAGGCATGTCCTACTCTTTGAGACCCCAAGGACTGTAGCTCGCCAGGCTCCTCTATCCATGGGATTTCCCAGGCAAGAATACTGGAGTGAATCACCATTTCCTTCACCAGTGGATCTTCCCTACCCAGGGATCAAACCCGTGTTTCCTGAGTCTCCTGCATTGGCTGGTGGATTGTTTACCACTGAGCCACTTGAAAAGAATATTAGGTGATCTAAAATCTTTTTCACCTTAGACATTCTTGGTTCAAAGTTCAAAGCTTTGGATCATATTACAGAAATTGCTTACAATATCTTTGCTTATGTAGTGTGATTTAATTGTGGAATTTTGTCTACGATACACCTGGGAAGTTTGAATAAACAAGAAAAAAAATTTGAGTAGGATTTCTTGTATGTAGAGTCACAACCCCTTCTGGTTTGTCTTGAATATTCCTCCCTTATACTTGGTTCCCTGGCATAACCATTAATAGCATCTCCTTTCATTTCAAGGGCTAAATTATTTAAATGATAAATTACATGGTCATTTTATCTATACTCCAAATTCAACCACCTCCCTACCTACTGACATTTTTTTTTAAACAGATAGCATCATTTAAAAAATATCAGTTTAGTATAGGTACTATTCTAATAAAGACCTTTTTATGAAATATCTTATTCAGTTCTCCTAAAACACTGTGAAGTTGGTATTTATATCATCTCCATTTACAGATGGAGAAACTGGCATAACTTGTTCAGAAGAGATGCACACTTTTTAAGATTATTTTCCCATAGAGGTGATTACAGAGGATTAAAGAGAGGATATATGTGTCTGTATAACTGATTCACTTCCTGTACACCTGAAACTAACCTAACACTGTAAACCAACTATCGTTGTTGTTGTTCAGTCACCAAGTCATGTCTGACTCTTTGTAATCCCATGGAGTGCAGCATGCCAGGCTTCCCTGTCCCTCACCATCTCCTGGAGTTTGCCCAAGTTCATGTCCATTGAATTGGTAATACCATCCAACTATCTCATCCACTGGAGGAGGGAATGGCAAACCACTACAGTACACTTGCTGTGAATACCCCATGAACTGTATAAAAAGGTAAAACAATTATATTCCAATAATGATTAAAATTTTTTAAAATTATAGATTTTTCAAAGTAGGAAATTTAACTAATGACCTTAAATTTATTATCTAAATTGATAAATATAATATGTGGTATATTTAATAATTTTCCTTCAGCTATTTATTTGGTTGTAAATCTTTGATGTTTCAGATAAAACTTAAATCCTTTCCCTTAAAAAAAAAGTGATACACATGTGATCTCCAATAATCTTATTCAGAGCTTCCTCTCTTAAATCAATACAAGAGGTTGTACTCATTGCAACATCTAATACTAATTAATATAGCTCTAAAGCATACGGTTCATTCTGTCTATGCTTAAGCTATTTTTTCATTCAATATCCCACCCGTCCCTTTCCTCTTTTGCCTGTAAATGCTGTTAATCCTATAAGTCTTTGCTTATAGTGGTCTTCACCATATGCTGTGCTGTGCTTTGCTTAGTCACTCAGTCATGTCCAACTCTTTGCAACCCCATGAACTGTAGCCCACCAGGCTCCTCTGTCCATGGGGATTCTCCAGGCAAGAACACTGGGGTGGGTTCCCATGCCCTCCTTCCGGGAATCTTACCAACCCAGGGATTGAACCCAGGTCTCTTTTATTACAGACGGATTCTTTACCATCTGAACTGCCAGGGAAGTCCATAAATATTAGAGTGGGTAGCTTATCCCTTCTCCAGAGGGTCATCCTGACCCAGGAATCAAACCAGGGTCTCCTGCATTGCAGGTGGATTCTTTACCAGCTGAGCTACCAGGGAAGCCTGATCTTCACCATAAAAGCTGCTTATTCTCTAGCTCATAAGGACATGTTATTAGTTGGAATTTCACTGAAAGTTATTGTCTCTGCTCTCATTTCAACATATATTCAGATATCCCCTTTGAGAGCCATAAATGATTCAATGATTGTATGCCTATTTCCAATCCAGATTAAAGTTCTTGCAGGCCTGAGGCCATGACTGCACTACACTTTCCAAAGTGCTTCCTAAATTGCAATGCCATCATAGTTAATATCATTTTAGCCTTTCACTACCACAGGGAAAGAAAATGCAAAGGTTCCTGAAAAAAAGCCAAGGCTTCAAAAATGCCTAGTGTGTTCTTGGCTTTTGGTTGGATAACAATAGTATTACAAGGGGTCAGAACAGCCAGCTTTGACTTTGTTCTTTGGCGACATTAGG
Source organism: Bos mutus (assembly GCF_027580195.1). NCBI lineage: Eukaryota > Metazoa > Chordata > Mammalia > Artiodactyla > Bovidae > Bos > Bos mutus. The sequence continues at coordinate 67,956,221 of NC_091630.1, read as the reverse complement.
CAATCTTTTCCTTCAAACCCAGTTTTCTCATCTGTAGATGATTATATGTGTGATAACATATGCCCTTCCTAGTTTAAAGAATTTTACATGGATCTAAAGAGATTACTTGTGGAGAAGTGCCTTGTAAATTGTAATGTGCTAATGTAAGTATATGAGGTTGATTATTTACAATGATAAAATATCTTGTATCTACAGGCATTTCTTTCTGATTTTCAGAAGAAAAATTTGAAAGCAACATTTTCTTGAAGTCTTAATCCGGTTTGAAATCTAATTTTGCCCAATCAGTTCTAATAAACACACAGAAAAGGCAGGATCTAGGAATGCTACCTCCATAAATCAACAGGGCAGCCCATACACATGCTGTAGAAAGTTTCCAGTGCTAGGATCAGATGCCTGCTTCTTCCATTAAAATGCAGATGAGCTTTCTGGGTAAGTTAATTAGTCGGAGTCTGCTTTAGCAGGCAGCAAAATTTTCGACATTGTAGAAACAGGCAAACAAGGCATCCAGGGGTTAATAAGATCTTCGCCTGTTCAGACATCTTTCTGTTACTCATCTTGTTGTTTCTTTCCACTCAACTCACCTATTTCCCATGTTGAGCTCCTAACCTGTCCCAGGTGGTTTGCTGAGCTACTATCCAATAATACTTGGAGGCAGGAAATTAATTTTCTGATGTTCCTACTTCACCTTTCTTTTATTGCACCTTACATGTATCTTATATTTTCCCTCACCACATTGCCTCAATATATATATATATATATATATATATATATATATATATATATATTCTTCAATATCCTCCCATCTTAGGGACGGCTGTAGGTCAAAAGAGCTTAGTTTATCAGTGTGTGAAACATTGTGTCAGGGCCAGTCAGCAATAAAAGAACTTTGAAGAAATGGCTGTGAAGTAGGCAATCGTCCCCTTATCCATGTCACGGTGAGTGGCTTGTAATCAGGACGACAAATAAACTTGATGTAGTAAACACATAATAGGTCAAACTGCCTGTTACCCTCCCAGGGCATGGCTGCTCCTCTGTTTCATGTTTTCCTGTTTAGTGAAAGCTTTCCCCAAGAGACCATTCCTCAGTCTCTTTGAACTCTGTTGGGAAGATTATTTTTCATTCTAGTAACTTATCTTAATTTTCTTTTCCCAAAACAATTTGCACTGCAGATATAGACTGACATTTCTCTCCTTTCTGTATTTGATTTTATGTGCAAATAAAGTAAGAGTTCCCATTACTTAGAGAGGGAAAGAGACAGGAACTAACATTTGTTGAACCCCTATAATTTACTAGGCAATGTTCTCTGTGCTTTGCATATTTCATCTCATGTAGTTCTTGTAACAGTTCAGTGAAATAGATCTTATTATCTCTGCTTCAAGAACAAGACATCCAGCTCTCAGAGACCAGGTACAAAATCGACGTGGAACATGAAGCTGCATGTGTGCTAAGTCGCTTCAGTCGTGTCCGACTCCTCACGACCCTGTGAACTGTAGCCGCCAGGCTCCTCTGTCCATGGGATTCTCCAGACAAGAATACTGGACTGCATTGCTATGCCCTCCTCCAAGGGATCTTCCCGAACCAGGGATCAAACCCTGGTCTCTTGCATTGGCAAGCAGGTTCTTTACCGATAGCACTACCTGGAGAGTCTGGAATATGAACCTCGGTGTGCCCTGACATGAACGTCCTTGCTTTTGGTTATACTGACTGAGAGTAATGAAGTATTCTGGCTTCTTAAACTTTCTGATTGAAAGACAACCAGAAAAATATTTTTATTATAAACCATTCTTGATCACAGTATTTCCAAAATGAAACAATTGCTTGGAAAGCAATGAATGTTCTTTGATTTTTTTTTAAAAATAAAGCTGTACTTTTGAGATCATTATAAATTCATAGGCATTTGTAAGAAACAGTGCAGAGAAATCCCTTGTACTCATTAACCAATTCCCCTTAATGGTTCAGTTCAGTTCAGTCGCTCAGTCGTGTTCAACTCTTTGTGACACCATGGACTGCAGCATACCAGGCTTCCCTGTCCATCACCAACTCCTGGACCTTACTCAAACTCATGTCCATCGTGTCAGTGATGCCATCCAACCATCTCATCCTCTGTTGTCCCCTTCTCCTTCCACCTTCAATCTTTCCCAGCATCAGGGTCTTTTCCAATGAGTCAGTTCTTTGCATCAGGTGGCCAAATATTGGAGTTTCAGCTTCAGAATCAGTCCTTCCAATGAATATTCAGGACTGATTTCCTTTAGGATGGACTGGTTGGATCTCCTTGCAGTCCAAGGGACTCTGAAGATTTGTCTCCAACACCACAGTTCAAAAGCATCAATTCTTTGGCACTCTGCTTTCTTTATAGTCCAACTCTCCCCTTAATGGTAACATCTTTCAAAACTATTGTAGAATATCAAATTAGGCTATTGACACTGGTACCACCAAGATATAGAACCCTTCTGTCTTTAAAAGCTTCCCTAATATTTTCTTTTTATAGTCACTTTGATTTCTCTTAGGCCACACTCCCTGATTTAACAACTAGCAACCACTAATCTGTCCTCATTTGTCATTTCAAGAATGTTATATAAATGGAATCATATAGTATGTAAACTTATAGGATTGGCTTTTTTCCCACTCAGCATGATTCTCTGGAGATTCATCCAGGTTTTTGCATGTATCAATAATTTGTTGCTTTTTATTGCTGAATGGTATTTCGTGGTATGGATATACTACAGATGGTTCAACCACTCAGACACTGAAGGACATCTGGGTTGTTCCCAGTTTTTGGCTATTTTGAATAAAACTGTGATGAACATTTTTGTACAGGTTTTGTGTTTCTTGTGTGTGTTTTTCTTTGGGGTAAATGCAATTACTGGATCACATGATAGTTACATTTTTAGTTTTTAAAAACTGTCAAGCTGTTTTCCAGACTGGCTAAGCCATTCTGTATTTCTACTAGCAATGTATGAGTGAGTCCATTTTTCTGCATCCTCACCAGAAGTTAGCATTGTCACTTTTTTTTTTAAATTTGTCATTTTGATAGGTTATATAGTAACATCTTATTGTGATTTTAATTCAAATTTTTCTGATGACCAAACCATTAGACCGCCAGGGAATTCCCTAATGACTCATAACATTAAGCATTTCTAATGTGCTAAAATTTTCTGCTTGTACTATGTATCTTATTCATTTTCAGTTCAGTTCAGTCGCTGAGTCGTGTCCGACTCTTTGCAACCCCATGAATCACAGTACGCCAGGCCTCCCTGTCCATCACCAACTCCCGGAGTTCACTCAGACTCACGTCCATCGAGTCAGTGATGCCATCCAGCCATCTCATCCTCTGTCGTCCCCTTCTCCTCCTGCCCCCAATCCCTCCCAGCATCAGAGTCTTTTCCAATGAGTCAACTCTTCGCATGAGGTGGCCAAAGTACTGGAGTTTCAGCCTCAGCATCAGTGTCCCTTTATGGGTTTTCCCATATTTTAATTAAATGATTGCTTCTTTTTTTTAACTGTTGAGTTTTGAAATCTTCTTGATATTAGTCACATGTTAGATATGTGATTTGTAAATTTTCTCCCACTCTGAAGTTTATTTTTTTTATCCTCTTTGCATTGTCTTTTTCAGAGAAAAAGTTTTTAATTTTCATGAAGTCCGAATTATGAGTTTTTCCTTTTCTGCATGGTGTTCTTGGTGTCTAGTGTAAGAAGTCTTTGCCTAGGCTTAGATTCTGCACATTTTCCTCCGTTGAATTTCCTTTGTAACTTTATAAAAAACTCAATTAGATTTATTTGTGTGAGTCTACTTCTAGTGTTTTCTGAATCTGTTCTGTTCCACTGATCTATATGTCTATACCTTCACCAACACCATAATCTTGATGATTGTAGTTACATAAATTCTGAAATCAGGAAGATAGATTCCTCTCATTTGTTTTTTTTTTTTCATGATCATTTTATCTATTCTAGTTCCTTTTATTTTCCATATAATTTTTTCTCCCATAGCACCTCTGTCATCATATTTTTTTCTGATGGCTTATTTTCTCTTCAAAAATTTAAAAAATTATTTTCTTCTCTAGAAATATTATTTAAAAAAACATATTCCCCTTATTTAGGTTTTCTACCAATAACCTGTTAACCAAGACATTTGTTTTTCCTATTCTTCACAGCCATTTTTTTTCAACTCTCTTTTTTTCAACTCTGATGCTTTCATCAATCATTTTTGGGGGGGGTGTCAATCAAGTGTTCTAAACTGAACTTATTAGTACCCTATTCAGAACAATATATATTCTGGATTGGAGGAGAATATTGTATTTTGTTAACTTGAACCACATCAATAAATAGTTTTTAGGCACCATACTATGAACTGTGGGCTATAAAAATGTTCAATATAGTACACAATATATAATATATATTTGGAGAAGGCAATGGCACCCCACTCCAGTACTCTTGCCTGGAAAATCCCATGGATGGAGGAGCCTGGTAGGCTGCAGTCCATGGGGTCGCTAAGAGTCCGACACGACTGAGCGATTTCACTTTGACTTTTCACTTTCATGCACTGGGGAAGGAAATGGCAACCCACTCCAGTGTTCTTGCCTGGAGAATCCCAGGGACGGGGGAGCCTGGTGGGCTGTCGTCTATGGGGTTGCACAGAGTCAGACACGACTGAAGCAACTTAGCAGATCATATATGATTTCATTTACAAAGGTATTATTTTTCATTCGAATGAGATCAGTATGATTTTGTTTTTTAATAAATTGTTGAGTCATTTATATGGACAGTGACTACGTTTAAGAACTTAAGACTTGAGAAAACAGACATCAAAAAACTCTAAGACAATCAACTTTAACTATGAGAAGGGATTAAAAGGCACCCAGGAACCACAATTTAAGATTTACAGGTTTTATAAAGAAAATAAGTCGGTTCAAGTTCCTGATTTTATTCTTGGTAGTTCTAAGTTGGAAGGGCATAAACTGAAGCCAGTCAATAGGATAAATATAATCAAAAACATAATGAACAAAAGTATGTAGAGTGTTACAGTGATTTCAACCATCTCAGATCAGATCAGATCAGTCACTCAGTCATGTCCGACTCTTTGCGACCCCATGAATCACAGCATGCCAGGGCTCCCTGTCCATCACCAACTCCCGGAGTTCACTCAGACTCACGTCCATCGAGTCAGTGATGCCATCCAGCCATCTCATCCTCTGTCATCCCCTTCTCCTCTTGCCCCCAATCCCTCCCAGCATCAGAGTCTTTTCCAATGAGTCAACTCTTCGCATGAGGTGGCCAAAGTACTGGAGTTTCAGCTTTAGCATCATTCCTTCCAAAGAAATCCCAGGGCTGATCTCCTTCAGAATGGACTGGTTGGATCTCCTTGCAGTCCAAGGGACTCTCAAGAGTCTTCTCCAACACCACAGTTCAAAGGCATCAATTCTTCGGCTCTTAGCCTTCTTCACAGTCCAACTTTCACATCCATACATGACCACAGGAAAAACCATAGCCTTGACTAGACGGACCTTTGTTGGCAAAGTAATATCTCTGCTTTTGAATATGCTATCTAGGTTGGTCATAACTTTCCTTCCAAGGAGTAAGAATCTTTTAATTTCATGGCTGCAGTCACAATCTGTAGTGATTTTGGAGCCCACAAAAATAAAGTCTGACACTGTTTGCACTATTCCCCATCTATTTCCCATGAAGTGGTGGGACCAGATGCCATGATCTTTGTTTTCTGAATGTTGAGCTTTAAGCCAACTTTTTCACTCTCCACTTTCACTTTCATCAAGAGGCTTTTGAGTTCTTCTTCACTTTCTTCCATAAGGGTGGTGTCATCTGCATATCTGAGGTTATTGATATTTCTCCCGGCAATCTTGATTCCAGTTTGTGTTTCTTCCAGTCCAGCGTTTCTCATGATGTACTCTGCATATAAGTTAAATAAACAGGGTGACAATATACAGCCTTGACGAACTCCTTTTCCTATTTGGAATCAGTCTGTTCAACCATCTAAGATATTCTTTTTTACTAATCATTTAAACGGAAGATCATCAGTTTGTTCATAGAACTAACCCAGTTTTAGCTATTGGACTTTCATGGATCAGTTGTTTCTGGTGGTTCACCTAGAACCTTAGTTTCTGATGCTCCTGCTCAGTCATGTCTGACTCTTCATGACCCCATGGACTGTAGTCTGCTAGGCTCTTCTGTCCATGGAATTTCCTGGCAAGAATACTGAAGTGAGTTTTTATTTCCTACTCCAGGGGATCTTCCTGTCCCAGGGATCTAACCCATGTCTCCTGTGTCTCCTACATTGGCAGGAGGATTCCTTATTATTGAGCCACCTAGAACCTTAGTTTATAGTCTCTGGTTGTTGCAAATTTGCACTTCTAGGGGGACTCTTTCTATGTTTTCCAAGTTTTAGAGATGATAAACAGTGATGTTTCAGGGCAAGGGGCAAAACTATCTCTAATTCACAAGTATCTGTCACCGCTGTGTTGCTCCATCCCCATCTTTGTAAGCTGTTACACCCTATGTAAGGAACACAAAGTTTAATAATTTGTTGTTGTTGTTGTTTGTTTGTTAGCCACTGTGAGTGATATGACTTAACAGTAGAGCATTTTATCCCATCCAGAAAGTAAACATTGGCATGAAATATATGTTCAAGAGGGCTGCCCCTGTGTCTCACCAGTAAAGAATCTGCCTGCCATGCAGGAGATACGGGTTCGATTCCTGTGTGGGGAAGATCCCCTGGAGGAGAGCGTGGCAACCCACTCCAGTATTCGTGCCTGGAGAGTCCCATGGGCAGAGGAGCTGGAGGGCTACAGTCCATGGGGTCCCAAAGAGTCAGATGACTGTAGAGACTGAGCATGCATGCATGCAAATGTTCAAGAAAGTATAAAGCTGTAGCTAGAGGAGGCAGTTGTATAAAATCCATTTGGAAATGCTGAGTTTTTCTTTTTGATCATGATTACACCCATATCTAACTTTTACAGTTTTTAGTTACAGAAATAATATGGATTAACCACAACTTCTAGAAAAGTTCCCCATTGGAATTTTAAATTGTGAACAATTTTCCCTACTGTCTGATATCTCCTAGAAGGTTTTTTTCAAATGTCCATTTGTGGTTTTATTTAGTGTTAGAAAGCAGCCATTATATTCATGGATCTTAAAACCCATTTTGTTTCCAGTGTTTCTTTTAGAATTTGGGCCAAAATTTGTGTCTCTAGTGAAATCCTTTAACTTTTCCATGGAGTTGTCTTTGTATTACAAATGTTCCACAAGTAAGGACTGTATTAAAGAAGCATATTTAGCATCATGATGTGGTAAAGCACTTAATGTATTTGAAACAGTATCTCTTTAACTATGAGCCTCCACATTTAGGATAGAAATATTATTTTAGGGGTGGGGAGAGTACAGGACAGAAGCATCTTAATTTGAACATTATTCCAAGTCAGTTAAACTATTCCAAACTTGTATTGGCTATCAGAGAATATATTTACCTTTTTGTTTCTAACAATCTGATATGTCTAGAAAGGATCATTGTTCATCAGTTTGAATTAACTGGGTTTCCCATGAAGGATCAGCTTCTATAAGAGAGACTGAGCTAGTTATTGCCTATCAACTCTTTTCGACCCTATGGACAATAGCCTGCCAGGCTCCTCTGTCCACAGGATTCTCTAGGCAAGAATATTGTATTGGGTTGCCATTTCCTTTTTCCAGGGATCTTCCCAACCCAGGGATTGAACCTGCATCTCTTATGTGATTGAGTTAATAGCTTTAGAATATGGTCTAGTATATTATTAAAGATGAATCAGAAATTTATGATTATCTGAGAAAAAAATGATCTGGATTCTTATGTGCTCGGTACTAATTATTCTATCTCTGTACATGAATGTCTTGCCCATAAGAATTCTGATATTATAACTAAGTATTTTTCTTCAAACACACATAATATAGAAACATTAATCATATCCAGGACATTGTCCTAGGACTTTCAATGATAATTATTCTGTAGTATAATTTACCTAGAAATACCATTTGTAAGGTAAGTTGTATCTTTCAAGTTTGTTTTGATTTCTAGCCCATTTACGTTCTAATAGTCATGTAAAAGTTCGGTTACAACCAAATTGAAATTATCCATTTCATTTTTTTGATAAAATTTCTTAATTCAGGTCTGAGCTTATTTGTGAAAGAGAAGATAAACTTCTCTTAAACTGTTGTCTCTACCCAAAATACTATCTGGGAGTTTTAAAGACTATTTTTTAAACACTACTATATTTATCTTTATTTAGCTTATAATTTTGAATCTTTATGCCATCTACTTCTAAGAGAAAAGCTTATTAAATTGCCTTTATGTAGTATATTTCCTTTTATTTATTTATTCCTTGTCAGGGTCATTTAAAAAAATATGTATAACAGGGCTATTTAAATTATCTCCTGAGCTTTCCCTCTTTACTCCTTTTAACAGTCTCTCCTGACTAAAGAGATAATAATTTAGTGAACAAATTTGAACAGCTATGACTTAGCACTCACACACGTGTGACCATTCAGGACAATTACTTTCTTGCAAAATCCTGAATTCTATAGGAGTATAATTTCTGTATAATTTCTAGAGGCCTAGGAAAAATTTTAATTATGGTTCTCAACTTTTCTCTACATTGGTTTAAATGCAGCTTTTGTATATTGATTTCTGATTTAGGCATTTAAAAGATATTGTGTCCAATGTGATTGTTCCTTTCCTGAGAACAACTCTCGCAAAAGGTAGCTCAGGAGATCAAAGAAGGAGCAGAAAGAATTAGAGGATAAGACAAGATAAAGAGAGATGCAGGAAGTATAGATTTCAAATGGTTGAACAGACGTGAAGAAGAGAGCCTTTATAAGAGATTTTCTTGAAGTCAGAATTTTATTTATTTGAAGATTTTTTAGCATGTAAGTTAAAAAGATGACTACTGAATGTTTGATCTTTGCTTTATATTTTTTTCTGAAGCTCCCCTACATTTTGACATGTAAAAGTCCCACAAAATAGCCATTGTTATTCAAAGTAAAAGCAATTTTGCTGTGCATCAAGATAAGCACAAAAATTATTGTTACAGTGAGAATTTATAGGAAAGGAGCTCGTCTGCCAGGAGCAGGTTATAGCTTTGCTATAGACAAACTCATGACAAATAAAACAAAAGGCCTCTAAAATTGACCAAGAATGTGTATTTATCAATAATGTTTTGGGTTTTCTAATCAGATAGTAGCTAGGAATGGACTGTGTGATCAAAAATACAGCAAGTGTGAACCTTGGAATATAAACTAAACAATATGACCTACTTTCATGAATTGGCAAGATGGTTTGGAAACTGGTCAAACCTGTGCCCTCATCTGTTGTTTGTGGAGCAAATTCTTTTACATGCAACAAACACAGACCTTCCAGGACAAAAGAACTTCAGTCATTCACCCACTTACAAAACACATACACATGTATGTACATACATTATATATATATAATATATATGACATATATATATATAAATATATAAATATATGACATATGTGTGTGTGTATATACATATATATATATATATATATATATGACAGATTTATAATTAGCCTGGGGTATGGGGGTCAGAGAAGGCAATGGCACCCCACTCCAGTACTCTTGCCTGGAAAATTCCGTGGATGGAGGAGCCTGGAAGGCTGCAGTCCATGGGATCGATAAGGGTCGGACATGACTGAGCGACTTCACTTTCACTTTTCACTTTCATGCATTGGAGAAGGAAATGGCAACCCACTCCAGTGTTCTTGCCTGGAGAATCCCGGGGACAGGGGAGCCTGGTGGGCTGCCATCTATGGGGTCGCACAGAGTCGGACATGACTGAAGCGACTTAGCAGCAGCAGCAGTATGGGGGTAGGTGTTTGGAAGGGTGTAAGGTCTTCCTTACATTCCTAAGTCACAGTTCATGGATGGATTACTAATCTCCTGGGAGCCAGGAAAAAATACATCAGCAAAGGTTTTCATTATTGTTTGGGGATCAGCAGAGCATAGAGGCCACTTAATCCTGGCAATTATTAAGCAATATCTATTAACTACAAAGCTCTTGATGACACAGAAGAGATTTATCATACAGTACAATCCTCAGTAGGGTCAACTAAAGGACAGGAGAAACTGTAAGGGCCCAAGATGGCATCAGTTATGCTAACAGCAATACCAATTTGTCTGGCTTTCAGATATAAGGAGTTATTCATGGCTATTTGGTTTTAGGAAGCTGAAGTGAACTGTTGATTGATTACACAGGTATAAAATCAGCTATCATGATTGCTTTTACCATGGCTACAGAACAGTAATTGATTAATTAAACAAGTATAAAATCTGTTGACTATTTTTTACCATGTCTACAGAACATACAAACTTCTCCCAAAATTTTTCAAATTATTATCATTTTTTAATTTTCATGACGGTTAATGCTAGGGAGTCATTAAAAAAAAAAACAAAACAGATGGCTAGAATAAGAAGCAGTCAAGGGGCACTTAATGATCAAAACCTGGAGTCAAAAATTCATCAGAAGCCCTTCCCTCTACTGAGACCCATAGGTAGAAGTTATGATTTAGTCAGTTTCCAGGAGCTTGGACAACTCTATTATTTAAGGTTTTTTCATGTGCTTCTGATTGAAATTCTTATTCTTTGCATTTACAGTTAGAGTTAAAGACTATCTCAACCTATATGCTGTTTTATGGGTGAGACCAGAGGGATCAAGAAAATTGTCTAATCTAGCTAGTTATTGACTCAAATGAGACTAAAACCATAACTCTTCATTTCAAGTCTTATAACCTCGATTTTGGTCTCTGAATGCCAGTGTGGATATTCAGACCTTTACATTGGTTAGAGTAGTTCTGAGCCTTGTAAGATCTGATTCCTGATTATGTTTCTGGATTGTTTTCATTAAGTTATTCCTTGAGAATCAGAACTTTTGTTTATTTATTTTTATTGCTTAATTTCTAATGTCTAGAACAGTGATTGGCACATAGTGAATATATATTCTGAATGACTGAAAGAACAAATGAATTAATAAATTTACTAGTCCTCTGATGGCCTAAATATACCTCCTGGAGCTTCCCTTATAGCTCAGTTGGTAAAGAATCCACCTGCAATGCAGGAGACCCAGGTTCAATTCCTGGGTTGGGAAGATTCCCCTGGAGAAGGAAATGGTAGCCCACTCCAGTATTCTCGTCTGGGAAATCTCATGAACAGAGAAGCCCAGTGGGCTGCAGTCCACGGGGGTCGCAAGAGTCAGATGTTACTGAGTGACTAAACCATCATTAGTACACCTCCTAGGAACTGGTCCTTACCTTTTTGTTCCTTAGTTTCTTCCCTTATTTAAAAAAATGTAATGGTGGTTAATCTTTAAGGACTTTTCAAATCTGGCATCTAATTCAGATATGACCTGTGAAGTTTACATTCTGAGGTGAGAATTCTATCAGATTTAGAAAGTAGAAATTAAAAAAAGCATTAAAATATATAGTTCAGGTTGTGAAATTATAATCCACAGTGGATAGGTAGGGGCTTATATAAATAATACAAGGTCTTGTAAAACTTTTCATTTTATATTGAGGTAGAAAGTGAAGTCACTCAGTTGTGTCCAACTCTTTGTGACCCGTGGACTGTAGCCTACTAGGTTCCTCTGTCCATGGGATTTTTCAGGCAAGAATACTGGAGTGGATTGCCATTTCCTTCTCTAGTATTAAAAGTAAAAAAGACACACCACTGAAAATTATGGTGAATGTGGCCTGATGGATGAGATAGTTCTTGTTCATTGTATAGAGAAGAAAGAGGCTTCACTGTTCCCACTCTTGCACCCTTAAAAGCAGACTGAATCAAGAGCACTTTAAGAGTCCCCTCCAAGTATGGACAAGTCCCAGCAAAGATGAGCCAGGACAGATGTATTGCCAGGTTTCCTAGGCAACAGAGCCCCTTGCCATTATATTATAACAAGAAGAGCCATGTACAAATGAAGAAAACAGTAATCAAGGGGGAAAGAGATAGGATTTGGATAAAATCTACCTGTGAATAAAGTTTGAAGAGGTTTTTGGGAGGGGTTTGGGTTGTAGAGGATGAGACTGCAACAGGAGCAAAATTGAGTTCTGAATTTAAAAGGGTAATACTGAAGTGCATGTTTAAGACCATCTAATATGAGGTATCCCAAGCCTTTTTCTGCTGTTGTGGTCATAATTTGTGTTCATTAACTTAGGTCAGAAGTTGTGTTCATTAACTCGGCTTGCCCCACAGGTTCTATTGGCTGACAGCTTTCCCTGCAACTCAGAATCTTTCTCAACTCATTTCTCCATTCAGCTGCTACCCAGTGATTAGAGTGAACATGTGAAGTGAAACTGATTTGTCGTTCTTGTCCTCCCTGCCCAATGGTCGAGGACTGCCTGTCAGGGTCAGATGTTTCTCTTCAGAGACATACAAAGGACAATCTCTGAGTTTGTGGTAAAATAGATTGGGGAAAGATAGGGCAGACTCTCAGCCACTCTCAGAGTGATAGCCCTGTGAACACTGCTTTAGACTACAAAGAAAGGTACCTTTCAACTCTGTGTTCTGGCCTTGAACCAGAAATCTAAGATAATCAGCTTAAGGAGATAGGCTGGGAGCATGACCGCTGGAGAAATGGAAGTCAGAATTGCTGTTGGAGAAGGAAATGGCAACCCACTCCAGTATTCTTGCCTGGAGAATCCCATGGAGGGAGGAGCCTGGTGGGCTACAATCCATGGGGTCTCAAAGAGTCAGACACGACTGAGCTACATACTTTACTTTTACTTTACTTTAAACAGAGACTATTCTTCAGTCTTTATTTCTGGCTTGCCAAGAGAGAAAGGAGGTCTTCTAACACCAGGATCCTGGGTTTTTGATGGAGTGGTCATAAGCCTAAAATAAAGGGAGAGTTGGCTTCAAATCCTGCCTTTGCTGTTTGCTAACCTGGTCATTGGAGAAGGCAATGGCACCCCACTCCAGTACTCTTGCCTGGAAAATCCCATGGATGGAGGAGCCTGGTAGGCTGCAGTCCATGGGGTCGCTGGGAGTCGGACACGACTGAGCGACTTCACTTTCACTTTTCCCTTTCATGCATTGGAGAAGGAAATGGCAATCCACTCCAGTGTTCTTGCCTGGAGAATCCCAGGGATGGCAGAGCCTGGTGGGCTGCTGTCTATGGGGTCACACAGAGTCGGACACGACTGAAGCGACTTAGCAGCAGTAGCAGCAGAAACCCGGTCATGTTGGACTGGCTTCTTAAACATTTCAAACCTTAATTTTTCAACTGTAAATCAATGGTACTAGTACCCACATTAGAAAATTTTTTGTACAGCAATTAAATTTATTGTAAACAGTTAAATGAATTGATATGTAAAAAGTGATTGGCACAGTGCTTAAATTTTAAGCAGTTATTAAATGTCAGTTAACACTGATATTCTTGGCTCATTTCCATGATAACTTAACCTAGATCACATTTTTTTTCCTGTTATCTTGCATTGCTTACTGAACTGAGTTGGAAACCTTATTTACAAATCCCTTGCTGCCATCAATAAGTTGAATTGCTCTTAACTTTTTAAAAATTCTCCATGCTTCTTGAATCTCTGATTTTCATCTACACATCTGAGTTTTAGAAATTACCAAACGTGTTTCCACCTCAGAACCCCTGTGCCTGTGGATTTCACTACCAGGCATTCAAATGATTCTCTTTTATTCATGCTCCCCCCTCCACAGTCAGGTGTAGCCACATAATCTACTTAAACACTGCCCTTCGAAAGAGACTTCCCAAACTGATCAATGCGTCTAAAGATGTCTCTCTCCAACTGAGATAACTCTCTAGATTCTGCTCTTCTTAATTATGCTTCATAGCACTTTTCCTTACAAAAATTATATATGTTTCCTTGTTTATTGCTTGTTCCCAGCAAGATATAAATGAAAACAAGGTCTTCTATTAGCTTGTACATTGCTACATGTCCAGCACCTAGAATCATGCCTGGCACATAGTATGCATATATACACACATACAGGCACATGCTCATAAGTGAAGGGATGATGGATGGATGGATGGATGGTGATGGATGGGTAGATGAATAAATGAAAAAAATGAATAAATAAAAAGTGAATGGTCATAGGTTTGTTCCAGTTTTAATATGCAACTTCAACCACTATAAATAGTGCTACAATGATCAGTTTTATAAAATGTCACCTCTAACACATATATAGACATTTTTTTTCTAGAGAAAACACTTAGGAATGAATTTGCTAGATCACAGGGCACATATGTTTTCAACTCTATTATATATTGTAAAATTGTTCTACGGAGTAGTCAAATCTATTTATACTTCTACTGGAAGTGTATAACAGTTCTTAAGGATTATCATTCTTGTCAATATTTTGTATTATCAAATTCAAAAATTTGCCAATCTAATCATATAAAATGATATATCATTATTATTTTTAAATATGTGCCTCTATGACTACTACTGAAGCTAAGAAAACATCCCAATAAATCCTCAGGCCTGCTGTGCAATCATTCCATCGCCACAGTGGTATCTGAGGGACTATAAGTTTTTCTTTCTCTATTCAGAGCAAAGATTTTCAATGAAATGCTTACTCCTCATTTTCAGTTGACTTTCCATTTGCAACCTCTGTCCCATGTTCAAGTTATTATGAGAAAAGCAGAACAAACACTGGTTACTTTCGTATTCTGGGTCTAGCAGTCTTGGGTTTGGGCAAGGTACTTAGGATTTCTGAAAGTGAAATTAACCAGCACTTCTGCCCTTCCTCCTTTGTAGGATTGGTATGAGAATCAACTGGGACAATTGAATTAATGTCTGAAGAGCTACATGAATTTTAGGTATTAATACACCTTTTTTGCTGACCATCATGAGGCTCTCCAGGAAAAGGCTTCCTCCTTGCAGCTAGAAGACACCCAGACAGAGTAAATGCATCCCTCTGTTAGGGCTCAGTGTGAGACTGAAGCTATACTCTTCCCCTGTGATTTTTTTTTTTTTTACTTAGAGAGTGAAGGGTTCAACTACACATAAACTATTAGGTCAGTGGAAGTCCTATTCAATAAGGAATTTACTCTTTCAATAATGAGCACTCCTTTAGCACCTTTGAGGCTGCCCCTCCCATGTTAAAAGAATGTGCACAGTATTTGGTTTCTATGTGGCAGTGCCTGCCTCCCAGGATTTACCAAGGAGCTGGAACAAAAGGCCCCCCATTAGGTCTCTAGGCTCAGTGAAGAGCCAACTTTAAGTAAGATTTTCAAGTCATGCAAGTCTGTCTTTATGTTTGGGATAATTTCTTCCCTTTTTCCTATGCATGGACACCACTTTTTTTCTATTGCGTACACACACACACCCCCCACATCAATAGTGTTAAAGTAAACTTCTCTGTGCTCCTTCATCCTGCCAGAGTTCCTGGGGATTTTCATTTTTGCAGAGATCAAAGCTTTAATCTCTAAGGATTAAGTCTTAGGAATTGCAAGTCTCACTTTGTGTATGGAGGATGTCACTGGGGCACAAGAGGACCTAGTGGAGACCCAGATTAGGAGGTCAGATATGGCAGGTGAGGATCTGACTCAGTGAAAGGCAGCCCTAGTCAATGTACAGTCTCAGAAAGGAGGAAATTAGAGACCAGGATATAGAATGTTCTGGAAGGCTGGAGTTGCTATGGCAATCAGGGATTTACGGTCACACATTTTGAAGTGGAAAGCAATTTGAATGAAGGAGGCATTTTTCATCTTCAAAGAGAGGTTTGAAGAAAAAAATAATATGTTATTTAACCCACTTTATGAAAAGAGACCACAATAACTTTGCAATGTAATGTAAGCTATGCATTTAAGGTCATTTCCTGGTGTGTTCACACTGCCTTTCTCTACCAAAAGAGCCTTGTGAAACAAAGCAAGAAAATACCTCACAGCAGTATTTCCTTTCTGAAACAATTTCTTAAAAGTGGAGTATAAAAGTACTGTGTTCACATAGCCTGCAGTGCCCATCACCACATAAACTAACCAAGTGCCCTACAGTGTACTGAGTGCTGAATACACTTTACCCCGTTTAGTCATATAACTCTGTGAAGAAAGCGTGACTATGCCCATCACACGAAGGAAAGAACTGAGGTTCAAAAAAATTAAATGACTGATCCAAGTCCTGACACCTTCAGAAAAACTAGTGTGATGTTTGATTTTATGTGCCAACTTGGCTGGGCCAGCGTCAAGATATTTCGTCAAACATTACTCTGGCTGTTTTTGTGATGGTGCTTTCGGATGACATTAACATCTTAACTGGTGGACTTTAAGGCAGGTTACCCTCCATAATGTGGGTGGGCCTCATCTACTCAGCTAAAGACTTCAGTAGAAGAAAAGACTAACCTCTTCTGGGGAACTTCCCTGGTAGCTTAGATGGTAAAGAGTCTGCCTGCAGCATGGGAGACATAAGTTCAATCCCTGGGTCAGGAAGATCCCCTGGAGAAGGAAATGGCAACCCACCCCGGTATTCTTGTCTGACAAATCCCATGGACAGAGGAGCCTCACAGGCTACAGTCCATGGGGTTGCAAAGAGTCAGAGATGACAGAAAAACTTCACTTTCACTTTCAACCTCTTCTGAGCCAGAGAGAATTCCACCAGGAGAAGGCCTTTGAACTCAAAATGCAATATTGGTTCTTCCTTGGGTCTTCAGTCTGTAGGCCCGCTCTGCAGATTTTAAGCTTAACAGCTTCCATAATTGCATGAGCTAGTTCCTTAAAATAAACCTCTCTCTCTCCATACACACACACACACCCCTTGGTAATTCTCTTTCTCTGTAAAGAATCCAGATGAACACAATTAGTCTAGGATGACAACACAGCTCTCTCTCCGTGTCTCTTTCCTCAAACCTCTGTAGCCTCCCAAGACCACTGATAGGCAGCAACTGTAATGTAGTCCTAGATTAATCACCATGGAGAAAGATAACCTCAGAATGGAGCTTATTGCACAATCAAGAAATCAGTGAATGAAGTGATGTGGAAAGCATATGGACACTGAGAGTTTAGCCTAAACCCAACATTTAGTTGCTCTGTGAGCATAAGAAAGTGACTTACCACTTCTGAGCCCTCAGTTTCTTCATTTGAAAAGTGGAGATCGTGCTTATTTCCAGAAGGCTGATGAGTATTTTGGTTATCTGTCACCAGAAAACAAACCACTCCAAAACTTTGTGGCTTAAAATGACAAAAAGAATCATTTGTTTGCTCACAGTTTTGTAATGTGGGCAGTGATTGGTGTGGATAGCTGTTTTTCTGCTCTACATTGTACATCTTGGGCTGAAAAATCCAAGATGGTGTCTTCATTCCTGCATCCGTTGGCTCGGCTGGGATGGTTGATGAGGCATCTCCATCTTTCTTCACTTAATCTTTCCACGTGCCTAGCTTGGTTTCCTTCACATCATGAAAGTATCTTGCATTTTGTCTAGCTTAAAGTGAAAGCAGAAGCTTGCAGGCCCTGAAACCTAGATCAAGACTTGGCATAGCATCCCTTCCGTCTTATTGCACTGGTCAGCATCTGCCACACAAATTAGCTCAGAACCAGTGCGAGGGAATGATACAAGGGCTTAAATAGCACGATACATATCTCCTTTGGAACTACAAAAGTGACGCTTTATTACAAAGGAAACCAAATAAAAGGGCTCATTACAGGGTGCAGCTCAGAAACACGCGTTAAAGAAGGCAGAATTAATTCAGAGAAAAACAATTCTTATTTACATGGTTCTCTTCCTTCTGCAAAACATGTGCATAGAGATTTGTCTGAGCCTCAGATTGCCTCTGAGGTCCAAGAAGAGAAGAATAGGAATTGTTTTTCTTTTTTTAAAGTGAGAACGCAGTAACTTGCACGATGTCATACAGTTGTGGTAAAACAGGTAAGTGGTCTGTGTCAGATTCTATGTGCTGGCAAACTGATTCACCAAAAAAAGAGTCAGTTTGTAGTATTTGACAATTTCTGTGGTGTAAATATTCCCAGCATAGCTGATTCCAAGTCAAGCTGGGGAAAGATGAGTGTGAACAGCTCTCATCAGCCCATACATGTAGCTCCAGTACAACATGAGCTGGGGGATGACAGAGGCTGATCGCCAAGAAAGTCAAGGTTCTGAAGTCGAAACATATGAGTAAATACATATTTATGAACTTTGAATGATCAGTCCTAAACCAAATAACCCTGAGACTCCTGGGGCTTCCCTGATGGTGCAGCAGTAAAGCAGGAGTTGATGGCTTGCAGCAGTGCAGGAGCCGCAAGAGACATGGGTTTGATCCCTGGGTTGGGAAGATGTCCTGGAGGAGGGCATAACAACCCACTCCAGTATTCTTGCCTGGAGAATCCCATGGACAGAGGAGCCTAGTGGCCTACAGTCCACAGATGGCACAGAGTTGGACACAACTGAAGCTACTTAGCAGGCACACACACATAGCATGTATGGAGGCAAATGAGAAGATCATGACTCATCATATGGCCTAATTGAAGCAGGATATTTCCTCATAGAAAATAAAATAATAAGCAAACAAAGAAATGATGTGAAATAAGCAATCTGTCTTTGCTACCCTCCCATCTTCTTCTGGGGTCCTCATCAAGAAGTGTGCTCCTGAAATACTTCCTTTTCCAGCTCTGGTAGCCTGCCAGAGCCCATGGGGTTCAGGTTTTTCCTCTCCTTTCCAAAATGAAATACTCATAAAAGAGTTTAATCACTGGTAATGGCTTCAACTATTAAGATTCCAGAGTATTAGGCAGACCCATGTTTATTGATGAATCTCTCCAAAATGCATTTGTAAGTCAGTTGTTTGGAACCTAGTACACATTACCCCACATAAATTACAATACATAATAAACAGTCCTTACACAAAAGTCTACTTTGCTGAGATCAATGAACCCTGACGGATTCTTCCTAAAAGGCAGAAAATGATAACTATTATGAAAATCAATAAATTGAATAGTCAACCAGATTGAATGAAATATTTTGAAATGATTTTTTAAAAATTTATACAGGTAAATTAGGTTTAATTAGGAGTGTCGCTGAATGTTTTTGGGAAGATAGGAGGTTTCTTGACACTAATAGTTTTGTGGTTAGACGATGGTTCTAGTATTACATCTCACCATTTTCAATTAGGCGTATTTTTAGCACTAACTAGGCTTCATGTATCCTAATCATTACCAGTGTTGTGTTTGGGAACATCACAAGTGAAATAAAGAATTTTGAGATAAGGAAATGAAAAGAATGAAAGAGGAGATATTATCTTGATGAACTATTTCTTAGGTATCTTCTCTGCTACACTGGTCCCACAAACTGTTACATAATCGGCTAAATTTCAGAAACTGAATACTAGATCCCTTATTTGGAAAATCATGCTGCATGTTAACATACATGTCATTTAAGAATAAAAGAGGACCTTATTTATTTATAATAAATAAGCTTAACTAATCTGTAATCTCTTAGCTTGCTAGACACAGATTCCTTTGCTTAACTAATATTTGTCAACAGTCAACAAAATTGGTCAGTTGTGGAGCAGTGTTTCTCCAGCTGCAGGTCCTGACCCAGAAGTGAATCATGAAGTCATTTGAGCAGGCTATATAGACATTAAAGAACAGAATAGAGTAAAACATTTCAGATTCCATTGCAAAGGATATATCATTTAATACAAAAACTTAAAATACATTTTATTTTAGGAATGTGTGCATATATGTATAATAGGTCACAATGAAAACTGTGTTTCCTTTAAAAATTTTTTTTTTGTTGAGACAAAGATAAATATTTTCAGTGATAAAAGGTACAATTCACAAAGAAGATAAACATCATAAACCATTAGACACCTAACAATAAAGAAATGACAGTACATAAAGCAAAAACCAGAAGAAATATAAGGGAAGTGAAAAAAATATATAATCATAGTGAGACATATTAACATTTCTCTGAGAATATGAAAAATGTGTTTCTTACAGTGATTTGTCCATTTAGCACATACGTTGGGAAACCTTTCATAATGAAATTGAATAATTAAAAGGAAGGATGTCAGTTTATTCATTATTATTTTTACTGGGATATTAGATCAATAGAACACAATATACTTATCATATATGTTGTTATAAAGCATAACAATAAAATAAACACCAAGATTCTAGCATACAGTTTAAAACTTTACTGGTATTATTGTATCTATCTACATGCAACTCTGGCTCTTTTATTTCATTCTTGGCCTCTGAGTAAGAGGTAATCACTATCTTGAAATTAGCTTTGAATACCTTTGTCTTTTTCCCCAATAATTTTTATCAAATGTGTAAATATTCTTTAATTTAATTTTGTTTATTTCGTTCATTAAAGAGTATCACACTAAATAGAGTCTTCTGAGATATATATATATTTTTAATTTTATTTTATTTTTAAACTTTACGTAATTGTATTAGTTTTGCCAAATATCAAAATGAGATATATTTTTTTAACTCGACATCTGTTTCTCCAGTTCATGTATGGTGGTCATGTAGCTATGGTGCATTTATTTACTATGATATTTTCCTTATTGCAAGCAGTTCTGAAAATATCTCCTGGTAAACATGTTAAAGAGTTTCTTGAGGGATGTCTCTGGCAGTTCAGTGGTTAAGACTCTGTGCTTCCAATGCAGGAGGCACAGGCTCAGTCCTTGGTTGAGGAACTGAGATCCTACATGCTGTGTAGTGTGCAAAAAGAATAAAAAAGAGAGTTGCTCTGAGCTATGTATCAGGAATTCCTGTATGATCTATTACTAGAATTGGAATTTTGGAATCATCAGTTCAGTTCAGTTCAGTTACTCAGTCGTGTCCGACTCTTTGTGACCTCATGAATCGCAGCATGCCAGGCCTCCCTGTCCATCACCAACTCCCGGAGTTCACTCAGAGTCACATCCATCGAGTCAGTGATGCCATCCAGCCATCTCATCCTCTGTCGTCCCCTTCTCCTCCTGCCCCCAATCCCTCCCAGCATCAGAGTCTTTTCCAATGAGTCAACTCTTCGCATGAGGTGACCAAAGTACTGGAGTTTCAGCTTTAGCATCATTCCTTCCAAAGAACACCCAGGGCTGATCTCCTTCAGAATGGACTGGTTGGATCTCCTTGCAGTCCAAGGGACTCTCAAGAGTCTTCTCCAACACCACAGTTCAAAAGCATCAATTCTTCGGCACTCAGCTTTCTTCACAGTCCAACTCTCACATCCATACATGACCACTGGAAAAACCATGGCCTTGACTAGATAGACCTTTTGTTGGCAAAGTAATGTCTCTGCTTTTCAATATGCTATCTAGGTTGGTCATAACTTTCCTTCCAAGGAGTAAGCGTCTTTTAATTTCATGGCTGCAGTCACCATCTGTAGTGATTTTGGAGCCCCCCAAAATAAAGCCTGACACTGTTTCCACTGTTTCCCCATCTATTTCCCATGAAGTGATGGGACCAGATGTCATGATCTTCGTTTTCTGAATGTAGTTTTAAGCCAACTTTTTCACTCTCCCCTTTCACCCTCATCAAGAGGCTTTTTAGTTCCTCTTCACTTTCTGCCATAAGGGTGGTGTCATCTACATATCTGAGGTTATTGATATTTCTCCCAGCAATCTTGATTCCAGCTTGTGCTTCTTCCGGTCCAGCGTTTCTCATGATGTACTCTGCATGTAAGTTAAATAAGCAGGGTGACAATATAGAGCCTTGATGAACTCCTTTTCCTATTTGGAACCAGTCTGTTGTTCCATGTCCAGTTCTAACTGTTGCTTCCTGACTTGCATACAGATTTCTCAAGAGGCAGGTCAGGTGGTCTGGTATTCCCATCTCTTTCAGAATTTTCCACAGTTTATTGTGATCCACACAGTCAAAGGCTTTGGCATAGTCAATAAAGCAGAAATAGATGTTTTTCTGGAACTCTCTTGCTTTTTCGATGATCCAGCGGATGTTGCCAATTTAGAGCATTATAATTTTCAACTTTGCAAGATAATGTGAAATTATTTTTAGAAAGATTTTTTATCAGTATACACTCCCATCAATATTTAAATTGCTTCATATCATCAACATTTAATATTGTTAGACTTGTTGATTTTTGCCAATCTATTGGGTATAAATGACATTGTGTGTGCATGCTCAGTTGAGTCTCACTCTTTGCGACCACACGGACTACAGCCCACCAGGCTCATCTGTCCATGGGATTCTCCAGGCAAGAATACCAGAGTGGGTTGCCATTTTCTCCTCCAAGGAATCTTCTTGACCCAGTGATCAAACCTGTATCTCTTGCCTTGGCAGGTGGATTCTTTACTACTGCACCACCTGGGAATCTCAAAATAACTTTATTGTTAACTATTATTTTTAATGGCCATATCTATCAACACTTCAAATAGTAGAATAGGCATCTACTCACATATTTATTTTCTATGAACTTCTGTTTTCTGAGTTGCCTTTTAAAGTCTTCGTTTTTCTACTTTATTTTTCTTGTTAATTTGAGAATTCTTTCCATCATGGTTGCTAATCTTTTTGTTGAATGTATGTGATTTAATATTTTATCTTTGTCCTTTCACTTTCTTTGTAGTGTCTTTTGTTAAACAGAAATTCTTAATTTTATTATAGTTGATTTTATCTTATTTTCTTCTTACCCTGTTTTGTGTCTTTTCCAAAGACACTGACACCTATCCTGAAGACATAAAATATTCTCATATTTTTTTCTAAAAGTTTTAAAATTCAATCAGTCTTGGATAAAGTTTTGTTTACAGTGTGTGGTAGTTCTCCAATTTTAGTTTATTTGCCTAAGAATAATTTTTTCTTAGCGCAATTTTTAATTCATTCCTCCTGTTCCTGATGATTTGTGACCACATGGACTGTAGCCATGTTCCTAATGATTTGCAGTAAAACTTCAATCATACATATAACTTCCATATATGTATGGGCCTGCATATCAGTCCAGATTAGTGTCACCAGATAAGTCATGCTGTATTTTGGATATACTCATGCTCAAAATTATCTGTTGCTTGTTTTAAATTAAAATTCAACTTGGTACCCTATATTTTTATTTACTAAATATGGCAGCGCTAGTTAGGAAACTGAAAACCACATCAACATTTTCCAGCAGCTTTAAAGAGGAAGCTTTCAGACAGGGGTATACATATTTACTATGTGAGGAAATTTTTTTTTTACAGACATCAAAGGCTCTCTACCTCAGATCTACTGAAACAAAATCTCTCAAGAGATGTCCTGGTCATCATAGGTCTTTCTTTTAGGGAAACTCTTAAAGCTGAATCTCACATGTCCTTGTTAAGAACCACCATCCCAGGGGCATTTCAAGAAATCCTTCAGAATAAATTTTACTTTCCTTAATTCAAGCTAACTAGTTTTGTGTCAGAAATAAAATGACCCCGGTGTCAAAAGATTGAGGTAGGGTTTAAGTTAATGAAACAATAAGTGAAAAGTGGTCAATTCACATTCTAGTTTTGGATTCTATAGTGCAAGTTCTTAAAAGAAAAAAACAAACCATAGTGTGCTTGGATTGGCTAGAAAAGACTTTCTTGAGATACATGGTTTGAGCTGGCCCTTGAAAGACATCTAACGCTGAAGCTTTTACCTTTCTAATTAAATTAGAAAAAGAGTCGAAATCAGGCCAAAAAGATTCCCTATCACAGTAATTTTCAACTCTTAGCCTAACAAAAGGTCACAGAGGTACTAGGAGATCTAGAAAGAAAGTTTAAGATTGGCTACCTAACCCTAGAATTTTGGGGCTTAGAATTACAGATTCAAACCCAGGAATATGGATAAGGACAAGGATAAAGGTGGAAGGTGGGGTTAAATAGCATAAGGGATGAATAGATTAGTATTAATAAAATCAATTAATTTATTTGATCATTATTTTATCAGCTATTAAGAATGAATGAATACTTTTCCTGTTCTACTAGGCAGAAGACAATAGGATGCAAGGCAGATACTGCATTCCCAAAATACAAGAGATTCTTAGTCTTAGGTACCTGTGGCATCTTTTATCTTATAGCTTCAGCATGAACATTACAAGAATGGATATCTTGTTTGGAATGTCCTTGTACCCTAAAGCCATGGGTTTGGGTTTTATCTTTGTCCCAGTCATTTTGACCTCTCTATTCTTAATATTCCTTAATAATAATCGGTTGGACTTCACTGGACAAATACTTTTAAGCCCTTAAGCATAGTTTATGAAGCCATAGTACAGTCCCTCAACCTAAACTAACAAGAGTATAGCCTCTCTGTCTTCCCCAGACTGCAGCCCTTGTTATCTCTTCCCACCTTTCCTCTACCCCAGTTGTGATATTTGATTAAAATGGTAGAAGACAATTTTAGCATGACCTGTATATTGTGGTTCTTTGCATTTAAAAAAAAAAAAAGAATTTTAATTATATTTTTAAAAGCACAGAGCTTTTCAAAGAAGGACATGATATATAGGCAGAGAGAAGAGGGAGCTTAAAAATTAGGGTGCACCTGAATACATCTTTGTTACAATTATGATTAGTAAAAAGCTCCATGAATAGGAACTATGAGAGAAACATAATGAATTAATGTTTTAAGATTATTACAGGATAATAATTGCAATGTAGTTATCAAAGAGACCAAAGACTATCTCTGGAAAGGGAACATGAAATAAAAAAAAATGTTGCATGAAAAATCTCTATTTTCACATAAAATTGAAATGAATATTCCTCAGGGCTGGTTCCAAATTGCACTTGTTTAAACTGTAATTAGAGAGAGGGCTACACAATGTGTGGATAATACTAACAATACTGGTGAGATGATTAGCCATGGGCATCCAGCCAAAGATTGCTCTTCTGATAATTAGCTTCAGGATAGAGAGTCCAGTATTTGCCAAGACAAACAAATATATATTGACAAAGATTCCCTGATGGGCTGGCAGGTATGTGTTTGGGACGTGAAAGAAATCAGGAATTAAAGAACTAGGCTCTGAATTGGGACATCTGAATGTCATTTTAAAGTGTAATGTTCATTCTGATGGCCAGTTCTTGACATTTCCAACATACTTGGGGCAGCCACAAAGGTCCCTGCTTGGATCTTCATGGAAGAAAGACTTCGCTATTCCATTACAAGGAATACAATTACTGGACAGACTGTAGCTGTTAGTGCCTTTAGAATCTGCCTCAGATTTCAAGTCAAAGACTGACTATTATCTTGAAAGTTCCTAGCCAAATACAGAGCATGGCAAGCACATTTGGTCCTGGCTATCTCTACTTAACACAGGATGTCTCCAATAGGCAATTGCTGCTCCAGAGCTCCTCACTGAGGTAGTAGAATTAGATTTGCAATTCAGCCTTTTGTTCTCACTGCCTTACTGTACCCTAATATTGTATTGTAATAAAAGCTCCTCACAAAACCCAAGGTAGTCTAGATTTTCTCCTGTTTTCTAGAAGTTTTATATTTTTGCATTTTACATTTAGGTTTATGATCCATTTTGAGTTAATTTTTGTGAAAGATGTAAGATCAGAGTCGAGATTTTTTTTTTTTTTTCCATTTTGCAGTGGATGTCCAGTCATTCCGGTACTGTTTGTTAAAAGGACTATTGTTTCTCCATTGAATTGCTTTTGCTCTTTTGTCAGAGATCAATTGACTATGAGTCAGTGAGTGAAAGTCGCTCAGTCGAGTCCGATCCTATGAATAGGTCTATTTCAAGACTTTCTGTTCTTTCCGTAGATCTGTTTGTCTGTTCTTTCGTCAATACCACACAGTTTTGATTCCTGTAACTTTATGGAAAATCTGGAGTAGTGTCAGTCCTCCAGCATTATTTTTCTACTTCAGTATTGTGTCCTTGAGGGTCTTTTTCTTCACATACAAACTTTAGAATTATTTTGTCAACACCCCCAAATTAATTTGCTGTAATTTTGATTGGGATTGCATTGATTCAAGTTGGGAATAACTAAATCTTAGTGATAATGAGTCTTCCTATCCACAAACAGGATGTCTCTCTATTTATTTAAATATTCTTTGGTATTTTTCAATAGAATTTTTCAGTTTTTTTCACGTAGATCTTATACATACTTCGTCAGATTTTTACCTAGACACTTCATTTTGGGGTGCAAATGTAAATGCTGTTCCTTTAATCCCAAATTTCAATTGCTCTTTGCTAATAGTATATAGAAAAATAGCTGGCTCTTCTGAATTAACCTTGTAACCTGTAATCTTACTATAATAACTTATATGTTCCATGAGCTGTTTTGTCGGTTCTTTCAGATTTTCTACATAGATGATCATGCCATTTGCAACCAAAGACGGTTTCATTTCTTCCTTTTCAATCCATATACCTTTTACTTCCTTTCCTTTTCTAATTTCATTAGTAGGACCTTTAATACAATGTTAGGAGTAGTAAGAGGGGACATTTCTTACCTTATTTCTGATCTTACAAGGAAGACATCTAGTTTTTCACTGTTAAGTATCATGTTATCTGTAGACTTTTTGTAGATTTTTTTTTTTAAATCAAACTGAGGAAGTTCCCCTTATTCCTAGTTTTCTGAGATTTATTATTAGTAGTAATGGGTTTTAGATTTTGTCAAATGATTTTTATGCATCTATTCATATGATCACTTGGATTTTCTTCTACAGCCTGTAGATATGATGGATTACAACAGCTGATTTTCAAATGCTGAATCAGTCTTGAATACCTGAAATAAATCCCATGATGTATGATTCTTTTTATAAATGGTAAGATCTGACCATTTTGTTAGGATTTTTGCATTTGTATTCATGAAATGGGCCTTTCCCAGTGGCTCAGTGTTAAAGAATCTGCCTGCAATTCAGGAGCCACTGGTTCAGATGATCCCTTGGTCGGGAAGATCCCCTGGAGGAGGGAATGGCAGTCTACTCCAATATTCTCACCCGGTGGCTTCCCAGGTGGAGCAGTGGCGAAGAATATGCCTGCCAATGCAGGAGATGCAAGAGACACAGGTTTGATGCCCAAGTCAGGAAGATACCCTGAAGGAGGAAATGGCAACCCACTCCAGTATTCCTGCCTGGAAAATTACATGGACAGAGGAGCCTGGTGGGCTACAGTCCATGGGTCGCAAAGAGTCGGACACGACTGAGGAAACACACACACACAGTCTTGCCTGGAGAATCCCATGGACAGAGGAGCCTGGCAAGCTATGGTCCATACGCTTGCAAAGAGTTGGACACGATTGAAACGTCTTAGCACGCATGCCTGCATTCAGGAAATATATTGTCTATAGTTTTTCTTGCTTTTTATTTCTTTATCTGACTTTAGTATTAGGATAATACAGACCTCATAGATGAGTTAGGAAATGCCCCTTTTTATTCTCCTGAAAAGAGCATTGTGAATTGGTACAATTTCTTCCTTAAAGATTTGATAGAATTTGCCAGTGAAAGTATGAACATGGTGCTTTCTGTTTTGGAATGTTATTAACTATTGATTCAATTTTTCTAATTGTTTAAAATGTTTTGTGGTCCAGAATGTGGTATGTTTTGATGAATGTCATGTTTGAGGCTGAGAGAAATATGTATTCTGCTGCTGAACCATCTCTAAAATGAAAACTATTCTAGATTGACTTTAGCAAAATCACCCTAGATTTCAAGGGGATCAAATTCATCTCCCAGTACTCAGCCAGCCAGAAGAACACCCAACAATCTATAGAGCAAGATAAGAAAATCAAAACATTAAAAATGTAAATTTACCCTTTTATAATGTTCTGTATTATGAATTTTCATAATTTATGGTTTGTTCTATTTTTTATGGAAACTTTGTTTTGAGTTTTGGTTTTGTTTTTTTAATGAACATGGTTACAATGGACACTATGTACGTGTTCATTGATGTACATGTTATACATGCTCATGTTCATCATATACATGCTCCCAGTATACATATATAATAGGAACTCTATATGTTTAGAAGTGAAATCACTTATTCTAAGAGTATGCACATATTTTACTTTTTGAGATAATATCAAATTGTTTTCCAAAGTGGTTTTGCCGATTATCCTTCCACCAAGAGTGTGTGTGTCTGTGTGTGTGTGCATGTGTGTGTGTACTTATGTTACTCCCCACTATCGTCAGCACTTGTTAGAGTAGGACATTTTTGCTTTTGCCAATTTAATGGGCCTTTTAAAAATTTTATTCTTTCACTAACCTCTTTTACATCCTATCCTTACTATCCTGTTTTGAAGTAATTTCTATATCTTTATCTTTTCTCTAAATTATTACATTTTAAGGGGAATGGGTCTTCAGTTCTGTTCAGTCGCTCAATCATGTCTGACTCTTTGCGACCCCATGGATTGCAGCACGCCAGGCCTCCCTGTCCATCACCAACTCCAGGAGCTTGCTCAAACTCATGTCCATTGAGTCAGTGATGCCATCCAACCACCTCATCCTCTGTCACCCCTTCCCCTCCTACCTTCAATCTTTCCCAGCATCAGGGTCTTTTCAAATGAGTCAGTTAAAAGGAATAGGTCTTAGGTTAGGCTTAGAAAATAATTGGTTATATTTATGGTTCCTTTTTGTTGAAATTTTACTCTTTGCCAAAAATTGTTCTAAGCTCCATGAGTATATTCATTACTTTATTTAATTATTACTATAACACACCCCTCTGAAATAGATATTGTTATTACTTTTACTATTATTATTTATATTTCATAGATTAAAAACAATAGCTTAAAGATATAAAACATTTCCCTAAGGTCACACCAGTTCATTGGCACACAACATATAGCTTATAATCACAATGTCAGTGGCAAAACCTGATTGGAAGCCAGTGTTGATTCACTTCAAAACCTTGGCACTTTACACAAGCCTTCACTGACAGTCCAAAAATGTTTTTTTAAAAAACTAGTTGCCATTTATTAAATTCTCCAGTAATACAATTCTATTACTATATAGATTTCATTATTCTGGTAGTTGATTGGATCAAGAATTCTGACAACAACGTGCCCTCTACTCACTGAGATCCAAATGCTCAAATCACTTTTTAAAATGTGGGACATTAATAGTTTTCTACATTTGCACAAGGCTTTTTGACCATTTACAAAAAGTCCATATTCTAGATATGGTCTTATAACTACAGACACATATATTTTTATTCTCATGGTTGTAAATTCAGGCTTCTTTATTCCTCCCAAGCTCTAATATAAATAGCTCTGAAATTATATCTCCATGAGTAAGTTCCTAAAAATGAGACAGTGGAACATAAGCCAATTAAAATTCTCAGTTCAAATAACCTGTCATACAAAATCAGTGTAGATGTAGTGCACATTCATCATCTTTTTGTTTATAAAGTGTACAAACTTCTCCAATATGTTTTTGTGAAGTATGCTAGTTAGAATTCTCAAAGGGTGAAATACACTGGCTAAATGAAGGCTATTACTAGAATTCTCTTTGTTGTTTTGGAAAAGCTTATTTACATGCTGAAATTCAATATTCTACCTTCTCTTATCAGCTATTGGCATGGGATTTTAAATGTAAATTACTTTGGAATATAAATGTTTATATTTGTCAAGCTGAGAAGAATAAGTTGTTAAAACAGTATGCTAAGGTGCTTGTTCATAAATGACATCAGCTTTATTCACATGCAGCTATCAGCTTGAATTAATGCAGTTGCATTTAGGATCAGTGCAGGCAGATGAATTTTGCAACACACTTATGGTTTTGATGGAGAACAAAATAATCTTAACAAAAGGACTAGAATAAAAGTTCAGAATTTCATCTGCAGTTTTTAATAGACATAGTAAACAACACAATGTTGAAACACAATTGTATTCCCTTTCAATTTGTTTTAAAGCTGGAGCCACAAGTGTTGGCTATAACAGTCTTTTTCTCTGGTATACAAATAAGCAAAGGATGCTGTATGTTGTTTTGGGGCACAAAATTTTTCCCCAGTGATGACAATCTTCTCACTTGGATATCTCCATAAGGTCAGTACATAGTCTAGTAATAGGTTTATTCATAAAGACTGTGGGAATAGACTATCACTTCACAGTTTCATCATTACAATAATTTGGGAAGAATTTCTCCTAGCATTCAACTCTGCAAGGATTAGCTCACTATATCTTCTTGATAATTCTTCAACAATTAGATTTGAGATTACTGATCAGATAAAATACTGTTTTAGATGGCTACTTCTACATTGGCTTTATTGTTCATATATATATATATATATTATTATATATGAACAATAAACATGCATATGTTCATACATACATTCAGTTCAGTTCAGTCACTCAGTCGTGTCTGACTCTTTGCGACCCCATGAATCCCAGCACACCAGGCCTCCCTGTCCATCACCAACTCCCAGAGTTCACTCAGACTCACGTCCATCGAGTCAGTGATGCCATCCAGCCATCTCATCCTCCGTCGTCCCCTTCTCCTCCTGCCCCCAATCCCTCCCAACATCACAGTCTTTTCCAATGAGTCAACTCTTTGCATGAGGTGGCCAAAGTACTGGAGTTTCAGCTTTAGCATCATTCCTTCCAAAGAAATCCCAGGGCTGATCTCCTTCAGAATGGACTGGTTGGATCTCCTTGCAGTCCAAGGGACTCTCAAGAGTCTTCTCCAACACCACAGTTCAAAAGCATCAATTCTTCGGCACTCAGCTTTCTTCACAGTCCAACTCTCACATCCATACATGACCACTGGAAAAACCATAGCCTTGACTAGACGAACCTTTGTTGGCAAAGTAATGTCTCTGCTTTTGAATATGCTATCTAGGTTGGTCATAACTTTCCTTCCAAGGAGTAAGCATCTTTTAATTTCATGGCTGCAATCACCACCTGCAGTGATTTTGGAGCCCCAAAAAATAAAGTCTGACACTGTTTCCACTGTTTCCCCAGCTATTTCCCATGAAGTGATGGGACCAGATGCCATGATCTTCGTTTTCTGAATGTTGAGTTTTAAGCCAACTTTTTCACTCTCCACTTTCACTTTCATCAAGAGGCTTTTGAGTTCTTCTTCACTTTCTGCCATAAGGGTGGTGTCATCTGCATATCTGAGGTTATTGATATTTCTCCGGGCATATCCTGCATATCTGAGGTTATGTGATACTTCTTACATACATACATTAGTGTGTATATATATGAAAAGCCATGTACATACAGTTTAATATATATACACATTAATGTATGTATGAACATATACATGTTTATATTGTTCATATATGAATTATATATATATATGAACAATAAAATCAATGCAGCTTCCCTGGCAGCTTAGCTGGTAAAGAATCCGCCTGCAATGCTGGAGACCTGGGTTTGATCCCTAGGTTGGGAAGATCCCCTGGAGAAGGAAATGGCTACCCACTCCAGTATTCTGGCCTGGAGAATTCCATGGACAGTATAGTCCATGGGGTCATAGAGTCGGACACGACTGAGCGACTTTCGCTTATATATAGAAATGGAAAGAAAGACTGATATTTTATTCAGTAGTTATCAGTTTACTTAGTATTAAATTAGTATGTAGTCAGTGCTAGATATTCCATTATAAAGTGTATCAAAGTCCATGAATCTCCCACAATGAATTCAGAGTTTTTGGAAAATAATGTTACAGTGTCTTCTACATTATCTGTGACAGTGATTTTCAAATTCTACCGTGAATTCTGATTGACTTGAATAACAGCCTCACTTCAGAAATTCTGACTCAGCATCTCTGAGGGAGAGGTGTGCATTTTAAAGAGCACATCTTCTGGACCACACTTTGAGACCTAATCCATGATTTTTGTTGACAAGACTATTAATGTATCCTTCCTAGTTCCCCATCTGTATCAAAATTCTTTTCGCCGCCTGGGAAAAGTGGCCACCACTCTTACAACTTAGAACCGTTTTTCTCCAAAGGTGGATAAGGGAATACCTGTACTAGGATCAAGTAAGGTCCTTACTAAAATATATATTCTGAGGTCCCTGCTGCTGCTGCTGCTAAGTCACCTCAGTCGTGTCCGACTCTGTGTGACCCCACAGATGGCAGCCCACCAGGCTCCTCTGTCTCTGGGATTCTCCAGGCAAGAACAATGGAGTGAGCTGCCATTTCCTTCTTCAATGCATGAAAGTGAAAAGTGAAAGGGAAGTCGCTCAGTCGTGTCTGACTCCGAGACCCCATACAGATCTATTAAATCAGATACATTTGGCTGCAGAGACTTAGAATCTTCATTTGAACCTCACTGTTCTTTTTTTTTTTTTTTTTTGCCACCCACTGCTTTACTTCTAGGATCTTTCCTCACACGGAAATTTTAAAAGGATCATTTTGAGCATAGTTCTGCTTTGATCTTGTGTTTCAAGCATTGTTGCCTCAAACCAGGTTAATCCATTTCACACTTCAAGACAGCTATCCCAGGAAAATTCATCTTGAGAACTTAGATAAATTTGCTGAAATAATACCAAATTTTCCAGTTCCTCTCCATGCCTATGCTCTTTATTTCCTGATTCATTTTACAATTTGATTATTTGACTTTTGGCCTCCTATTTCTCTCTGACTCTGTGAACAGTCCTCCATCTGGTGTGGAGAATGTGGAGTAGATGAGAATTTCCAAGGCAGAAAAAAAAAATATATCTTACTTTAGACATGTGGAGGCTAGAATACAATCTTATTAAATTGGGATTCTAACATCTATTGAAGTGTTAGTTGTTCTGCTGCTGCTGCTGCTGCTGCTAAGTCACTTCAGTCATGTCCGACTCTGTGCGACCCCATAGATGGCAGCCCACCAGGCTCTGCCATCCCTGGGATTCTCCAGGCAAGAACACTGGAGTGGGTTGCCATTTCCTTCTCCAATGCATGAAAGTGAAAAGTGAAAGTGAAGTCGCTCAGTCTTGTCCAACTCTTAGAGACCCCATGGACTGCAGCCTACCAGACTCCTCCGTCAATGGGATTTTCCAGGCAGGAGTACTGGAGTGGGTTGCCATTGGCTTCTTCAGTTAGTTGCTCAGTTGTATCCAATTCTTTGCCATCCCATGGACCACAGCCTTCCTGGCTCCTCTGTCCATGGGATTCTCCAGGAAAGAATACTGGAGAGGGTTGCCATTCCCTTCTCCAAGGAATTCTTCCAACCCAGAGATCAAACCCTGGTCTCCTGCATTGCAAGCAGATTTTTACCCTCTGAGCTAAAAGGGAAGGATATCTGTAGAGACCTACCAAGAAAGCAAAAAGCATTATCACTCAAATGGAAATGATATAGAGTGATTACTATATTGCCAGTATAGCTTTTTTTAAAATCACTGCAGGAAGTTGTTTCAAGCTGATAAATCAAAGACTATCAGAGTTGAAACAGAGATCAGAAGTTTTCTAGTCAAGGCATGCAAAATTGCTTTTAGGAAGCAAAATCACCTCCCTTTTGCCTCATTACCTATTGTCTCTTTGGCCTTAGATCTTAAGAAGATTTCTTATAGTGGGTATGGTAGCTTGGTGTCCACCATACTCTGGTGGACAGTCTCTCTGGTGTGTCCCTCTATATAATAGATGCCAGAAAGCCAAAACATGTATTTCCTAAATTCTTTTGGAGCTAGGTGTTTGGATGTGTTCTGTCTTCAGACCAACAGATGAATGTGTGAAAGACTTGGAAGGCAGAAGTGAAGTGGTGATACAACTGCTCCTTCCAAAATATATCTGCTAGCAACATGAACTTGGAGACTTTGGGACTGTCTGTAGACTATCCATGAGCATCATGTTCAGACATCAGCTCTGTGAGGGCATGTACTAGGTGGAGATCCTTTAGGCAAGATGAGGCTTTGGAGTTACCAGTTCTAATAGCATCATCAGTCCCTGTAAAGGTGAAGTATAGGTTCTAGAGCAGCAGTTAGAGTGTCTGCTTCTTCCAGATGACTCCTGGCTAAGAGCCAGTGATTAACACAAATGTGCCCGAGATCCTCCTCAGTTTCCTTAGTGGGCCAGTTGTCTGGTATTTTTCTGGAAATTGTTATTTTTTTCTATTAATGAATATAACATGAGTATGTAATTAAATGAAATTGAATCTGCATTGCAGGATTTAATCCTTACATCCTTAATAGTTTAAATGCATAAGCTATCCCTAAATAGCTATTATGCATGTGATTCTCAAAGAAGGAAAGCTTATAGGTAGCTTTTCGAAAGGAATCTTCTGGGGTTTTGTCTTTCCTTTTAGTCCTTGTGCTACCTAGAGAGATCTAGGTCTAGGGAGTGATTGGAACATCTTATCTTCTCTCAACATGGTATGTTTTATATTCATTCATATTTATCTGTGGTGCCTTTGGTTTCATTGATATTTAATATTTTATGACATGAACATCTATTCACATATTCTGCTGTAGCTGAATATTTTTTCTACTAAGAATATTCTCGTGCATGTGTTCTGTTGCACATGTACACATATTCTGGGTTCTCTACTTTAGAATGGAGTTGTTGGATTGTAGAAAGAGCACATCATGATCATCTCTACTAGGAAATAGAAAGCTGTTTTCCAAAGTCATTTAACCAAATTAAATTCTCAACAGCAATGGATGAGAATTTCCATTTCTCCATCTCCTCATCAGTACTTGCTATTACCAGATATTTTTAGTTTTCCTTTTGGATAAGAGCCGCTTTACTGTTTATTTTCCAATTATTAATGTTGCACTGAGGAAAACAAAACATTCTTTCTTGCACTCAATACACATATGCTGAGTGAGAAACAGGGAAGACAGCTTTAAACAAGACAGAAAAGGATCCTGTTCTCATAGAGCTGACATTCTAGTGGAGATACACAGACAACAGCTAAACAAACAAAGAAGTTGTGATATGGGCTGTGATACAAATGAAATAAGGTGATATGATAGAGAAAGAGTGGGAGTCTGCTTTTATTGGGTGGGGAGGGAAGGCCTCTCTCAGAAAAAGATTTAATAACGTAGGTAGGAAGATGGAGCTGACATTACTCAGGGTAACTACAGGTTATGATTCAAACCAGGACAATAGGTGTAGACTGAGACTGTCCACGGCAAACAGTTTCGTATGGTTGTCCTAACTTTGATAATTTTTACTCATATCTAGTTTTCCTCCCTTCCTGGGCTCAGGGAAGACTTACTTCTCAGCTTCCCATGCAGTTTAATGGAACCAGGTGACTGGTTCCAGGCAATGAAAAATGAATCACTATGGGCTGGAGCTGTGGAGAGCTCATGCATGACCATCAGGGTTTTCTCATTCCCCAGTGCCCCCATCAACATGGCAACATGTTCCAGATGGGTGACTACAAGCTGCAAGATAGTGATGCCTTCAGCCTTCTGGGACCTTGAGTATCACACACACACACACAGAGGAAAGCCCCAGTGAAAAGCCTTTCTGGAAACATAAAATACGTGAGAAATAAACATTTTGTTACTGTTGTTTTAAGACATTAAAAATTAAGAATTGTTTCTGCCACATAGCCTATCCTATTACATTCTAAGAGTAAAGAAACCTTTGAGCTTCTGTGGAAATTGTCATTAGCTACAATTCTCTGGTTTCTTAGGATTCAGTGCCTCAGTCATAAATCACTTATTAATGATTATTGAGTATTACATGGCACAATAATGGCAATCATAATGAAAGTTCACATTTTAAAACCCCTATCCTAGTTATATAGTATTTGATGGGTATTATCTCATTTTGTCTTCAAGACAACTCTATGAGGTAGTATTAGCATTACTTTAAGATTATAGACTGGGCTTCCCTGGTGGTATATAGTGGTAAAGAATCCACCTGCCAATGAAGGAGACACAGACACATTTTCAATCCCTGATCCAGGAAGATCCTTTGGGGTAGAAAATAGCAACCCAATCCAGTATTTCTTGTCTGGAAATCCTCATGGAGAGAGGCACCAGGCATGCCACAGTCGATGGGATCACAGAGTCAGACATGACTTAGCAACTGAACAAAAACAAGACTATAGATTAAGATATAATAAAAATTACAGAGGCTTAGAGAGGTGAAGAAAAGTCACTTGGACTCTATGGACTGTAGCCCACCAGACTCCTCCGTCCATGGAATTCTCCAGGCAAGAATACTGGAGTGGGTTGCCATGTGCTCTTCCAGGGGATCTTCCCACCTGAAGGATTGAATCCACATCTCCTGTGTCTCCCACATTGCAGGCAGATTCTTTACCCACTGAGTTACCTGCGAAACCCCCTATAAAGTTGTAGTGAGTTTCAAATAGGGTAATTCAGTTACTTCTAAGTGTGGCTCATAGGAAACATACAGTAATATTTATGATTTTATTATAATCAATATCATGCTCACAACTACTCATATCACATCTGAAACTTTGTGTTCAGTTCTGGATAATGCATTTTAATATGGAAATGTACAAATTAGAGTACCTTTAGGATTTGGCCAGTGTTAAGATCTGAAATTGTATCATTTACTTGATGATCATGTGAAAGAGTTGAGAAGAGTTGATTTGGAGATAAAGTCTCCAGTTAGTTATCTTCTAGTATCTGAGACGCAGTCACAAGAAGAAATATTAGAGGTGTGATTTAACTCCAGAACAACAGTGATAGGAGTTTCAGGGAGAATTTTCCAGCATGCAAAGTTATTAGAAAATACAGTAGGCTGTGTTGTGAGGGTGTGAGCTTGTCCAGTGAGTGCTTGATGGCTCGAAATCGTGGTATCCTTTTGTAAAAGTGAAACTTGTATGGAGTTGGAGGTTAGGCTGAATGAATTCTACAAGTAAAACGAGTCTTCAAGAAAGAGCCTCTTCAGTGCACAAATGAAGCAGGCTCCAAGCAATTTGTATAGATAAGTAGTCATCTATTTGAAGAGAATTCCAAAGTATTACTGATTTGTATTCTTTTTATGTGCAAAAAAGAATTCAGGGCCATTTTTGACAAGTTTTCTAGGAGCAAGGATTCATGAGAGGCTGGGTCAATTCTAGCCCATGTGGGTTACAAATTACTTTATTTGTGTGATTTCTGTTTAATTTTCATTGTATCTCTCCCTAATGTGCTATAAGCTTCACTTGGGCAGGGATTGGACTTGTCTAGTTCACCTCTCCACTCGGTGTCTAGAAAATTACGTGGCTCATAGTATGCACAGAATAAATGTTTGCCAAGTGAATAAATTAATGAATGGTGGTAGAAGGAACAGAATTTGGTGACCATCCAATTGGGAGGAAGATAAGAGAAAGAAAAGCCAAGAATGACTCCCAGACTCTGAGTTCAGGTAACTGGTTACATGGTTACAGCAGTCACCTAAATAGAAAATGTGGGAGAAATAGATATTTTGGGTAGTTTGAAGATGATGAACTGAATTTTTAATGTGTCATATGTGTCCCTTGTGGGACATCCAGGAGGAGATAGTTTTATCAGGTCCTTGGCTTAGGGGCACATCTGTGTTGTGTTGCAGGTAGACCTATGATGGTAGATGCAATCTCACGAAGAAAACATAGAGATTGACATGGAAAGAAGGCTAAGGAGAGGACTCTAGGGGACCAACCATTTATGCTATTGACAGAGGGAGGTGGCTTCTTGAAAGAAATCCAGGAAAATGTAGCAGAGATATAAAGAAAGAAAGAAATCAGGAGTGAAATCAGATACACCACAGTAGGAGAGGCTTTACTGAACAAGGTTTATTAAGGGAAGCTTCCAGATATTCTGTTATTACAACATCAAACTCATTTAAGTGCCAAGAACTTAGAATTAAAATCCCTACCTTTAGAATGGGCGGAGGAGCCCGGTAGGCTGCAGTCCACGGAGTCACTAAGTCGGACACGACTGAGCGACTTCACTTTCACTTTTCACTTTCATGCATTGGAGAAGGAAATGGCAACCCACTCCAGTGTTCTTGCCTGGAGAATCCCAGGGACGGGGGAGCCTGGTGGGATGCCGTCTATGGGGTCTCACAGAGTCGGACACGACTGAAGTGACTTTTAGCAGTAGCGGTAGCACCTTTAGAATACCTAAAACCTGAGCTCATACTTTTGCTTAAATAATTTCAGTGATGAAGAGCTCACTATCATAAGGCATATTATATACGACCCTGATAAAATTTGCATACACAAAGTTAAATAAAAATTAACTTATTTTATTTCAGTGTTTATTTGAACATCTCTGTGTAAATTCTAAACAGTAGTATATTAAATGATGCCCCATCCAAGTAGAAGAAATATAGGAGATACATGCCTTATTCAAAGCAAATGTTCCACTAGGGAAAATTTCTAAACTGCAGGATTCTGACTTAATAAAGGGCTGAGATCAGACCATCAATAGTGAATTAAACCTACCCCAAGAGAATTAAAGGAATGAAAATGCATTTATATGGCAAAAGAAGCAATAGTCAGGGCTAAGGAGACAAATGCTAAATGAAATTAATGATAACTCCAAACTGGCATCTCTCCTGGATTTATTTGGCATATTTCTTGAACAAAAGAAAATAAAGAACTATCCAGATAATTGGAAAATAATAAAGATATATTTAAAAATCCGATAGCAATAATAACCCTATGTATACCTAAACATACACAACCTTGGAGTTTTGGGTCATGCAGCTGAGGAATAGGCAGTGTGGATATGATTTCCAGTAGTTGAAGCGTGCTGGAAAGCTCTCCATTCAAATAAATATTTATCTCATGGACCTTTCATAATGTCTGAAATTGTATTTAAGACTGTGCTATCCTGTTCAGTAGCCCTAGCCAATGTAATCATTTAGATTTAA
The DNA here is from genome assembly GCF_027580195.1 of Bos mutus. Classification (NCBI taxonomy): domain Eukaryota; kingdom Metazoa; phylum Chordata; class Mammalia; order Artiodactyla; family Bovidae; genus Bos; species Bos mutus. The sequence goes on along the minus strand of NC_091630.1, from coordinate 67,917,623 downwards.
ATTTTAAATAGTTAACTTCATAATTAAAGTAAAAATTCAGTTTCTCAATTGTATTAGCCACATGTCAATTTCTCAACATTCCCACGTAGTCAGTGGCTGTTCCACTGAACTGGGCAAATAGAGAATATTTCCATCGTAGTTGTAGAATGGTCTGTTGGAGAACTCTGGAGTTCTCTGTGTTGCGGCTTCCTAGAGATGTTCAGTTAAAATATTGATAGTGTTAAGTTATGTGAATAAAGTAACACTGGTACAGATCAGCATATGAAATAACTTTGAAGTAATAAAGATCAGGTGGTCTTCAGGGGTAAGTAAAATAAACCAGACATTTATTACATGATGAACTTGAACATCTATTACCTGATGAACATAGACTTCGGTTTATTCCTCAAAAACAGCACACAATAGAGCTGGATATCAAACTCTGGGCCACCTGACTCCAAAATCCACACTCGGTGCTGCCTTCCCAGACCTATGTGAGAAGAGTGTAGAAGAACCTTGAGTCAAAGAGACGAGTCTCATAACAAATGGCATAGTTTGGGATGCAATAAGAGAGGCTATGCTCTGTAAATTGCTGAAGTTTAAGTTTAATCAAGGAAAGAGAGATAAAATAATTAGATACACAAGTAGGTGATCAAAGGAAAGGCAGAAAAAAAGCCCAAAGATCCAAATAACTAGCCTCACAATTTTCTTTTGCCTAAGAGTTCATGAAATAATGTACCAGGCTGTTCTGGCAAGTGCTTAGGACTAAATTCAAACTCCAGCTTTACAAAAGCCATTTCTACTGGCTTTGAATCATGAACATGTATCATTCTTCCTTTTGAGTCATAGAGGTGGAACATCCGTGATGAATTGACATTATTGATCTAGTAGCAGCAAAGATAAAAACCTTGGGTACCTTAAGAGAGATTGTATGCAAAATGGGAAAAACATATAGAAGCAGTGTCTGGGTCTTGAGCAAGTTCAAAGTCCAAAGCAAGTATAAAATAACTAGGTGAGTCAAAGTGATTTCTTTTCTACCTTTTTATGAGGATATTACAAAGTTATAATTAACATGAAAGGAAAACAGTGTCATATTTACACATTTTTTCCAAGCATCAGTGTCTTTTATTGTACATTGGGGACTATTCTTTGTAAATACTTAGTATTCACCAAGAAAATACTCACTTTTCTATACAACACAATTCGTGGACAATGGGACAAAATCATTATGAGAACGACGCAGCTTATCCCTCTCCCCCCATTAAAGGAAATTTCTGGATGAGCTCATAAAGTATCTTAACTTCTCTTGCTTTCCAAGTTGCTAAGTGCTTGATAGCCTTACAATCTCATATTCTGGATTTCCAAGAATATGGAATTTCTGAGCTGGAATTCCAAGCCCAGAAAAATGGGAAGAGAAAGAACCAGGACAAAGATCTCTGGGCTGAGCAGAAGCCCAATCAGAGAAGGACTCAAATATGAGGTGTAGAATTGGCGGGATATGTGATAGAATTTGATGAAGACAAAAAGAAATATTAAGAAGTTTACATCTTGCTCACAAAATTTAGTATAACATTGACATTTTTTTAACATTGATTATATTCTTTTGACACTGACACTGTTCTAAGATGGTGAAAAGACAAGAAAAACTGTTTTTTAATCATCACTTTAGGCAGTGTCACCATAGCCTGTCACTTGCTCCCAGCCAAGAACCACTGCTTTCTTAGATGTTTCCATTTTCTCTTCATGTACCCACCAGCATTTTGCTTAAATTTCCTTTTTGCAAGGAAAAACAAAGCTATAATGGTTTGAGTATCTTAAATGGTTAGTCAAACTTACTGACTAGTTAAATGGCTTAAACATTACTTTTAAGATCATTACCTCAGCAAAATCACAAGTGACTTTGAGTTCTGTCTGAGTCACTGGTGCAATGATAAAATGCTTAGCTAAACCAATGACAGGTATATGTTGTATTACCAACCACATCATAGGGTCCTTATAAGATTTCAGTGAGCTAGAATAAGTGAAAATACAACGCAAGCTGTAAATTGCCTACACAAATGCAGGTTTTTATGTGGAAGAGAACATAATTGCAACTTTACTTTTATGAAAAAAAAAATCAGCAAATATATGTTGAATACGTAAAATCACATATTTGTCTTAAAAATAAATGATGTGTTAGCTGCTTAACTGTACACAGCTCTGTCCTTGTTGTTGAGCAAAGGTTCCTTCCAACTTACTCTTCCATACTAATCACAGACTTGCATAAAATAATTACTACATGAGAATAGTGGGTGTTGTGGAAATAATGTGCGCTTTAACTCCCTGCAGATGTTCACTCAGCCATGTATCCATTCATTTAACAATTTTTTAATTGAAACTCCAGAGCCTCTTTCATTGAACAAATGTTTTTGAGATCCCAGCTATGTTAAAAAAAAATGTAGCATGAAGACAGTATTGAGCTCAGATATGAAAAATAGGAATAATTAGAGGAATAAGAGGAGAATTTTTGTCCATGCAGAGAGAACACCATGTGCAGCAGGATCAAGGATGAACAAAAGTGAATGTGACTATCCCAAACAGAAGAGATGGGACTGTGGGCCTAAACCGGAGAGAAAGACAGAAGCACATCCATTCACTGTCTTGCAGACCACACCAACGATTAGGAACTCATTGAAACAGGGATGGCCTAGTCAGATTGACCAGATAGAGTGGACAGAAGTCCATCAGTTCAATGGCAGATCAGGTAGTCCCAGGAAGAGAAGAATGTAACCGGTTATAAAAAGGTAACAGTGAGAGTGATAGACATTGTTCCAATAAAATGTTCCTGGATATGAGCTGCATATTGATTCTCCACACCTAAGCAGAGTATCAAGGCAGCAGTCACTTTACATCTCCAAAGCTCAGCTTCCTCATTTGAAAACTGGAATTATTAACCTAAGGATTGGGGGGAATTAAGTAAATGAATGTACATAAAAACACATTGTCAGATCCAAAGTGGAAGATAACTTCAATCATGGAGCTCATTAGCCCTGTTTACTTTAGAATTTTCAAACTAGAATTGAAAGCAAATTGATAAAGATTGTCTGTGTTCTGTGAGGAATATAGCTGCTATGAATAGAAGCCAATGACCTTACAATGGCCTTGATGGCCCCTTAGGATCTGGTTCCTGTTGTTTGTCTTTCCTTATATTTTACAACTCATTCTTTTACTTCAGGTACCCCTTGAACAACACACCAAGCATCTCTTGAATATACAAGGCATCTCTCATCGCACAGTCTTTTCTATGTCAAGCGTAAAGTGCTAAAGTGCTTTTAGCACAAGCAACCCCAGCCAATTCCTTTACACATGGCTCAATTTTTTTTTCATGGCATTCATCATGTTTTATGCATACTTTACAATTTATATATGTCTTATGTTTATTGCCTGTTTCCCCTTGAAGAATGTAAGCTCCATGAGAGAAGGGAAATTTGAGTGTGTATTCACTAATGTATTAAGTGAAATAGTAGCTGACCCATAAAAGATATTCAATGGATTTTTTTTTTTAATAATCTGAGAGGAATACAAAGACCATATATCCTGGAGCTAATATGTGACAGATCCCATTTTCCTGCTTCTCAACAACATCCATCAAATTTGTAGATAGCCAAAAATATTACACCGAGATTTTATAAAGGAAGGAAGAACAGATATGAATGAGCAAAGAAAATTTTAATTCTCAATGTGTCTATGGAGAAAATAAGGTGAAAGTTAACACTAATCAAATCTCATTCAGATGTCAGTGGGTAATTTAATAAACTATGAAAGAAAAAGTCCAGAAACTCATGAAATAATTGGTAATGGATACTGCAGGACTGTGAAGAGAAAATTATGCTCCGTGAATCTGAAAAATTATGTTCCATTAATTATACTCCTTAGAAGGACTTGTTAAGTGTGCTTATAAACAGGTTCAAAAATTGGTTGAGAAAGTTTTGGCATATTTTAACTGCACCGTCTTAATGTAACTTCTTTTCTCATAGTATGTGCATCTCAGATCATAGCTCCCATTCTATCCCCACATTGTCACCCCATCATTATCCACCTTAACTTTTCTTCACAGCACTTATTAAATCTTGAAACATATTATTTTATACCTGTTTACTCATTGTTTGTGTCTCCTTCAGGGCAGGATAAGCTTTATCAAGTCAAGAGCTTTGTCTTTCTTAATCTCTGTTATAGCCCTAGTACCTCAAAGGGGACTGGCATACAACAGACACTTGATGAATATAAGATAAAAAGTTTTTTTTTAATTTTTTGTGTGTGTGTGTGTGTGCGAGAGGAGGAAGAAAAGGAAGACCAGCAGGGCAGAGCCTCTCTATTGCAGAGCCTCTAATGCAGGAAATTAAGGTCTTTCATCATTTCATTCAACAACTCACTGATGTGTACACAAAAGTCGAAGATAATGAGATGTGGCTTCAGGATACAGGATGTCTATAATTTAGTGGGGAAGAAAGGCAAAGTTCTTAACAATCGGTCTAGACAGGCCAAACAAATGCTGAAGATTGAGCTATAGAACTGAGCCGAAGTAGGGCCAGTGCCTAGAGCAGAAGTGGCCAGGGAAGACTGCGTGGGGAAGGCGAAGGACTGAGGATCAGTCTTTCTTCCTTCCATTAACTTCTGCTGCCTCTCCCTCAGTTGTTCCCTATTCACTTGCTCTTCCATGAAAACATCTTTGCTCTCTGTCATTCTCAAAGCACTGGCCTTGGTGTGCCAACTAAGTTCAATTCTCCTTTATTAAAGTACATATACTGCCCACCTTACAAATCTAACATTCACTTCACATTGACCTTCCTCAGGAAGCCCACCTTAATGAATTCCTCCTTACTTTAACTGTATTTCTACAGTTAAAAGCTGTTCACTATACCTGGTACGTATAGGCTCTGTACATTGAATTGGCTAGGGAGACAGACATACAATTAATTATAACACAAGAAGCATTAAGCTTTATAACAAAAGCACTATGGGAACAAAGGAGTAGGAATGACCTGTTTTCCAAAGAAGCAACACTGAGGCTAAGATCTGAAGGATTAACAGGATTTCACCTGCCAAGAAGGGCGGTAAGGACAGAGAAAACAATAAGGAACTCAGATATGAAAATGTATTACGAAGCATGAGTCATTCAGAGAAGCTGATCTGTAGCATATGGAGTGCTGGGAGATTGGATTAGAGATATATTTTGCAGGTTGATTGGGAAAATCTTTGGATGTCTCACCAAGGAGTTTAAACTTTATACTATGTACCCATGGGAGCTATGTTTAAGAGAGAAGTGTGGTATAATCAATTCTGGTTTTGGACAAATAACTCTGCAGGAGAAAAGCAGGGTAGGGAGAGATTAGAAGCACATTCATCACCCTAGGGATGGTAACTTTTACAACATTTTTAAATGATTGTCCAAAATGCTGTGATGTAAAAATCAAAAAGCTATTTTAAGGAGTGGAATTTTAGATGACTGTAATCTTTAGGTTGGTTTTCTTATCTCTTTTAAGACCAGTATTATTTTACTTTTGCTATTGTTTTGAGGGATTGTTTTCAACACTTTTAAGTTTGTTAAAATGTTTGCCAGTTATGTCTAACATTGAATCTTATGCTTGCTGGGCTGTACATTCCTGGAATTATTACAGTAATAAGGATGCAATAATATAGAAGAAGGAAGGAAAGAACACAATACTATTTCAAAGTTTCCTATGCACCAAATGTTTTAAAAATACTTTTATTTTTTATGAAGACCCTGTGAAGAAGGCATTATTATTTCTATCTTACAGAAATTGAAACAAAGAGTTTAAGGAAATTGTCCAATATCTCACAGCTACAAAATGACAGGGATGGGATTCTAGATCACGCTTTGGCTCCCAAACCCATTTATTTCCATGTTACCATTTTCCATTAAATAAACATGAATCAAGAGTTTACTATGAAAAAAAAAAAAAGAGTTTACTATGTTTCCTTCGTGAGTACTGGACTTTAGGAACATACCGTAAGTTGGTTTTTCTTTATTTTCAACATCCCACCTCATCATGCTCTTCAAAAAAATGAAAAATGTTTTCTACTCTTGTCAGCCATACTCTGTGTTTGAGGAAGCTAAGCTTTACAGGTTGTATCACCCACATTCCTTTACTCTCTGGTTACCAATGGGGTCCTGCCACTGGGGGCCATAGGCAACAGTCTGACAACAGGAAAATTCATTTCCCACACCTATCCCTCTCTGTTTTGTAGTGGTTTTTCCATCTCTGACCTCCTCTTGCCTCTTCTACCCTAGAGGATGTATCAGCTCCCTAGCATTGTCAGCCCTAAGGTGCTTCTCTATTCCTTCCCTTTACCCTTGCTCATAACTCAATAAAATCATCATTAAACTTCTCCATCAACCCTTTGATGTTGCTATTGCTTCCATTCTGGGGCCCTAACTGATTCCATAATTTCACAGTAGACCATAAGCTGCATGAAAACAGGGACAGTGATTGTCTTGTTTATTGATTTATTTTCAAGGGTAAGTAGTTCTTAAAAGGACTGTGGTTGTATACAGCCTGACAACCTAATAAAATTAGATCCTATTGTTTAAATTTACATGCTGAAATATCAACTATTTGCCTACCTTGCTCCCATCCCCAGGGTTTTTCCAATATATTTTATCCAGATGTGTTTTTGCCCAGATTTGTTCTTGCAACACCTTCTTTTCAAAGAACACTTAATATTCCAACATATAGAAAAATTCTACTTCCTTGGAATAGTTGGAAGATGAAACATTATGATTAAGTAAATGTAAAGAGCATGGTTGGGGCTAGTCCAATTTCTGTCATGTTATCCCAGGTTCAAGTGGGGTGTGTCCTTCAAGCTTCCTGAGCCTCTACGTTTGTATAGCTGGAATAGTATAATACTAATATGTCTATTTCTGCTTTATTGACTATGCCAAAGCCTTCGACTCTGTGGATCACAATAAACTGTGGAAAATTCTGAAAGAGATGGGAATACCAGACCATCTGACCTGCCTCTTCAGAAACCTATATGCAGGTCAGGTAGCAACAGTTAGAACTGGACATGGAACAACAGACTGGTTCCAAATAAGAAAAGGAGTATGTCAAGGCTGTATATTGAACCCTGCTTATTTAACTTCTATGCAGAGTACATCATGAGAAACGCTGGGCTGGCAGAAGCACAAGCTGGAATCAAGATTGCTGGGAGAAATATCAATAACCTCAGATATGCAGATGACACCACCCTTATGGCAGAAAGTGAAGAGGAACTAAAGAGCCTCTTGAAGAAAGTGAAAGAGGAGAGTGAAAAAATTGGCTTAAAGCTCAACATTCAGAAAATGAAGATCATGGCATCTGGTGTCATCACTTCATGGGAAATGTATGGGGAAACAGTGGAAACAGTGTCAGACTTTATTTTTTGGGGCTCCAAAATCACTGCAGATGATGATTGCAGCCATGAAATTAAAAGACGCTTACTCCTTGGAAGGAAAGTTATGACCAACCTAGATGGCATATTCAAAAGCAGAGACATTACTTTGCCAACAAAGGTCCATCTAGTCAAGGCTATGGTTTTTCCTGTGGTCATGTATGGATGTGAGAGTTGGACTATGAAGAAAGCTGAGCACCGAAGAATTGATGCTTTTGAACTGTGGTGTTGGAGAAGACTCTTGAGAGTCCCTTGGACTGCAAGGAAATCCAACCAGTCCATCCTAAAGGAGATCAGTCCTGGGTGTTCATTGGAAGGACTGATGCTAAAGCTGAAACTCCAGTACTTTGGCCACCTCATATGAATAATTGACTCATTGGAAAAGATCCCGATGCTGGGAGGGATTGAGAGCAGGAGGAGAAGGGGACGATAGAGGATGAGATGGCTGGATGGCATCACCAACTTGATGGACATGAGTTTGAGTGAACTCTGGGAGTTGGTGATGGACAGGGAGGCCTGGCGTGCTGTGATTCATGGGGTCGCAAAGAGTCCGACACAACTGAACGACTGAACTGGAACTGGAAATGAAATATGTCATCATTTCCATTGACTCTTGTGAAAATGGGAAGGTTCTTCTTCTCTTACAAGGACTTCAGGTAATTTTCCCATGAGCCTCAGGATTGCAAATAGACCAAGTTTCTTTGAGCCAATATACATCCCACACCAGCTGTGTGTTCTCAAGTATTTGTCAGTCAACTCTCCAAGACAAGAAGTCCCAGCCATATGTTCTGAGCTGTTAGGTCTTGATTGAGCAATGCAGACAGATGGGCCCACTGGAAAGATGCCGAGATGTTGGCAGAACCAGCTCCTAAACTTGGGTGCTTTCTTTGAGAAATGAGAATTTTCTGGATGGTAGTAACAGTGATGGCAGTAGGGATAGTGTTGAGGGGAACCAGTCTTGTTAAAAGTTGGCTCTCACCCATGTAAAACTGTGCAAAAGGCTGCATCTTACAACACAGTCTTGAAACTTGAACCTTCATGGAAAGGAGTTGTGAGCATTTGAGATTATAAGCATTTGTGGCAGTAGAAGGAAGCTCTGCCAAGTCTAGTTTATTCATTTTTAAAATATTTTAAAGTAGGACTTGTTTATAAAAATATATCTATAGGGAAGCTCAATATAATGTAGTCTCTTTATTTTGACTCTGTTTATTGTTGTTATTGTTGTTTAGTCACTAAGATTTGTCTGACTCTTTTGTGACTGTATGGACTGTAGCTGGCCAGGCTCCTCTGTCCATGGGGTTTCCCAGGCAAGAATACTGGAGTGGGTTGCCATTTCCTTCTCCGAGGGATCTTCCCAACCCAGGGATCTAACCTGTGTCTCCTGCATTGCAGGAAGATTCTTTACTACTGAGCCACCCTGTAAACTTATATATATATATATATATATATATATATAGTATAATTATAATTTTACAATTGGCTAATCATCAAACAAGAAAGTGTGGAAATACTTGGTGATCAGTTAATAATAATAATAAAAGATAATATTTGTGAATCATTTTCAATATGTCTAGTAATGTTCTAAGCTATGAGTCCCTAAACTACAGTTGCAAGCCAAATCCAGCTTTGCACCTGTTTTTGTAAAGAAAATTTTATTGTAACACAGCCACAAACATTTGTTTACCTATTGCCTGTGACTGCTTTCCCAACAATAAGAGTGGGGTTGAGTAACTGTGACAGAGTCAGTGTCCTGCAAAACCAAGAATAGTTACTATCTGGCCCTTTACAGAGAAAATTTGCTGACCTCTAAGTGCCATCTAAGCACCTCGCATATTTTATCTTCTTACGCCTTTCCTCACCTTAAGAAGTACAGTAGCACCCCGCACACCCCGCCTGCCTTAGCTGTATTTTCACTTGCCATGGTTCCACATACCTAAGATCAACCATGGTCCAAAAATATTAAATAAAAAATTTCGTAAATAATTTGTAAGTTTCAAATCGCATGCCTTCCTGAGTAATGCGATGAAATCTCAAGCTGTCTCACTGTCCCACCTGGGATGTGAATTATCTCTTAGTCCAGCATATCCACACTGCATTCACTACCTGCCTGTTTGTCACTTAGCAGCTGTTTTGGTTATCAGACCAACTGTCTCAGCATCACAGTGCTTATGTTCAGGTAACCCTTATTTTGCTTAATAATGGCTTCCAAATGCAAGAGTAGTCATGCTGGCAATTTGGATATTCCATGACTGTGCCATATTTATAAATTAGTCTTTATCATAGGTATGTATAGGAAAAACATGGTGTATATATAGGATTTGGTACTATCTGAAGTTTCAGGCATATCCTGGGGATCTTGGAACATAACCACATGCATGGGGCGCTGCTAATGTATGTAGTATATTTATCCTCATCTTAGAGATGAGAAAACTGAGAAATGGGGAAGTTAATTGGCCTAAAATCTCACAAGAGATTCAGTCTCTGAGAGTCTGAATCTAGCACCCATGTGGTCTTGCCCTTTTTTCAGGCTTGTTTTGACTATTATAACCCACAGAGCCTAGGAATTAGTGAAGAATTGGAAATGATTCTCTATTCTGTTCTAGTAACACCCAGACTGCCAGCTCCTGAGAGCATCAAGAGCCTTTAGCTATAACTGGCATGACCCAAATTGAATCTTCTCTGAGTCCCTCCTCCCTTCAACTCATCCTTCCTCCTCAGCTATGCCCCTGACTCCTAAATTCCTTTCTCCATCTTCCCGTACTCCTAGGTGCTCTGCCACATTACTTATTCTTCTGGTCTCACAAATCTTCCCGTTTCATTAGGTTTTTTTTCCCACTTGACTATAGCTGAGAGGGTTTGAGTTATATGTAGGTAGAGAAGAAATATGAAGAGAATTCCTTTGCAGAGTCAAACATCCATAAGGCAAAAGAACACTTACAGGATTTCCTCCCCATGATATTTGGTATTAATATTATTAAGCTAAAAGAGTTTTCATTTCTCTTCTCTAGTTTGAATTGTAGTACAAAAGGCTTCCTTCCTTTTTTCTAATTTACTGTATGTGGGGCTTCCCAGGTGGCGCTAGTGGTAAAGAATCTGCCTACCAATGCAAGAGATGCAAGAGATGCGGGTTAGATCCTTGGGTCGGGAAGATCACCTGGAGTACAAAATCCAGGTAATGGCGTTGTATGGAGTAGTAATGGAGTAGGCAACCCAGTCCAGTATTCTTGCCTGGAAAATTCCATGGGCAGAGGAGCCTGGCAGGCTAATGTCCATGAGGCCCCAGTGAGTCAGTCATGATGGAGCGAATGAGCACATACACACTGGCTAACCAAAGAAGTGGGGTGGTTTTGGAAAACAGGTAGGTGAGACTAGAGAAACTTCTTATCTTGTGATAACATGAAATAAATGTGGAACTTTAAATTTGCAGGTTGGGGAGCAGGAATTGAGCCTGACATACTCAGACTCCCCTCTCATGACTGAAGCAATTGTCCAGAATGTTGGTACCAAAGAATATAGTTTTAAAAGCAACCACTGGGAATTCTTATGATAGAATGTACATAAAGCTACTAGTTTTGGTGACGTTGTTCAAGATTTTACAGTTACTAAAATGAGGATGATGGTAATAATAATGATTATCCTTGGAAGTCCCATGTCATGAAAGTTCCCATTACAGTTCCTCAGGGATGTGTTCTCTAGGAACAGGGGTTTCTAAAGGAGGTAAAAGCAATTGTTGCAATAAACTCTTAACTGGTTACCACAGAGGCTTTTCTCTGTGTATCTCCATGGGACACTGCAGAGGGAGTGATTGTTCTAACAGGTGATATGATCAAGACAGCTCCACCAGCCCCCATCTCATTAGTACCAGGGCAGAAAAGAATGGTTCTTCTGTTGCATGAACTGCAAAGCCCTTTTAATAATGCACATCATTTTCTCAACACTCATGTGAATTAAATATTTTAATGACGCTGATGAAACTGGAACACTTGACATTGACATTAAAAACACACACACACACAATTAAACAAGGATCACTAAAGGCAGGGGGGAAATGGAGAAATTACTGAAAGATCTATGTTCTAAGGAGTTTTCTACTTTACTTCTCAGCCTTTTGGCTAAAATCAAGTGTAGTATCTGTTCTAAGTAGTTTTCTGCTCCATGGAGTATCCAAAGCTTGCCCATTCAAAGTTACCTATACCCTCTTTATTCTCAAAAGCATTTTAAGTTAAAAACTTTATTAAAATCCATTTCTATAAAAATCCATATATATTATAATAGAAAGCAGTACTGGAAGAATATATGTCCTGAATGTCAAAAAGATTGGCTAGTGTAGTGGGGAGTAGGGTATCACAGTTCAGTATTCTCTGTTTGCAAATGGATAGTATTTGTATGGCGAGAAGAAAACGGTCTTTGAAAAAGCTATGCCCTGGTTGAAAAAGGAAAAGAAGGGCTATATTGTTGATTTCCATTCGTTTTGTCCTTGTTTGCTTGAAATGTGTGATTATCCTTGAAAGTCTGAGTTTCTCTTCTGCATAGGGTAGTAGGGCCAATTCTAAGGTGTTCTGAGTATTAAAAAATGGCAGGCATTAAACTATCTCCCTCTACTTCCTCCATAGTATTTTTCGTATATTTTAGGTACTTTTGTCCCTTCAGGAGGAACAATGACTTGGCCATCTTACCAAATGTGCCTTTATTGCAGAAAAGCTTATATAATACCCTACACTTTATACATAAGGATATCCCCAGTGTTGGAGGAACATGGTTCTGTGTGAAATTATTCTTCATTATTGGGTGGGAACTCATGTTGTTTGGACTATCATTTCTCATATTTGGCTAAAATTTGCTTCTTTGTTCTTTTTACCTTCTTGATCCTTGTCCTGCCATTCACTACATGGAAAAACACTGGGTGTGCCCTCTTTTTTACTCCTTGTTTTATATTAACCAGCTGTAGACTCGAATATATGGATGAAGCTCACAGAGACTGGGAGAAGGCGATGCACCCCACTCCAGTACTCTTGCCTGGAAACTCCCATGGACGGAGGAGCCTAGTGGGCTGTGGTCCATGGGGTCGCTAACAGTCGGACATGACTGAGCAACTTCACTTTCACTTTTCACTTTCATGCATTGGAGAAGGAAATGGCAACCCACTCCAGTGTTCTTGCCTGGAGAATCCCAGGGACAGAGGAGCCTGGTGGGAGGCCGTCTATGGGGTCACACAGAGTCGGACACAACTGAAGCGACAGCAACAGCAGCAGCAGTACAAAGACTATGGGTTTTAACCCTAGCAATTCTAGCTTGACTATCACCTGAGCTAAAGGACTGTCCTTCCTCTGCCACCTTTGTCTAGCATGCCGTGATTGAGAATATTATATTAGAGAATTCAGAAAATTCTAACACAAAAACAAAAGAGAAATGTCATTTTCTTCAAATCCTATCACTGTCAATGAAAAAGATTCTCAAGGCTTTATATCTTGAATTCCTTTTGATATAATGTCATCACTTACCCCCATCCATACTTTATCTTTTTTCATGCATTTATTCATTCAATAAATATTTATCAGCCACATATGCCAGGTGCAAGACAGAGTGCTAGGTGCCTTGGGGTATGAAACAATAAATCAGACATGGGAGTCTAACACCTACATTAAAAAATCAAAAAATCAAACATCCACTTACTTGGTATATAGGGAACCAGTATCAAGACAATTGATTTTTGTTCTTGCTATTTGATTTGTTGTTTGTTGACTCCACCTAGCTCCTTGATGCTATGTAGACAGCTAGTAAAGGTATAATTCCTGGAAGCATTTTCTCTAGGACAGAACTCAAAGGGGATGGATGACACACTACTTATTTAAAGACACTTAAGAAGAAGATCTCTCTTGCTCCTGAAAGGTTTCTGGCTATTGTTCAGTAAGAATTAGTGATTCTTCCTCAGAACTGGTTTTAATTTTAATTTGTCCCTGATCTAAAATGAGCTTAGAGAATACAGGGGAAATAGTTTTTATAGAAGCTTCCAAGCCCAGTAAAAAAAAAAAAAAAAAAAAAAAAAAAATATATATATATATATATATATATATAAGCAGTCAGATGGGAAGAGGAGAGAAGAAAGGGGGAAAGAAGATGAATGTTATTTTTTATATTAATTTTACAAGAAGTATCCCATGTTTTATCGCTCACATACCACAATGATAGATGGTCTTTAAAATCCATTGGTGGTAAGATTGATACTGGACTGATCATGAAAGATCCTCATGGAAACAACACATCTCTTTTTAAATTTTAGGAAATAGCCTCTATAATATCTAGTGGCAAACACTTTGAGGTCAATGTACCATATATAATATGAGATTTACCTCTAATCCACTTTAAATAGAGAAGATCACCTTTGAAGCATGGGCGAGGTGCTGAAGGAGAATTCTCATCATTGCCTTCTAAGAGCCACTTACTTTGCTTTCTTTTAAAGTTATGAGCCAGTTACATTTGCTCTTCTCTTTAACAAAAGATTGCATCCCCGGTCCTGGCTATATCTACACTTTATCCATTCCCACATAGACAATGCCAATCCCCCCAATTAAAGTCCTGGAATGGAATGGAAGAGTCAATAAAGAAAACATTGTATCTACTGCAAGAAAATCCACAATATTCATGAAATTTAGGTGAATTTATTCTTATGTATATAGAATAGTCATTCTTTTTAGATGTCTGATGGCATTAGCACACACATGGTGCTAAGATTAGGACTGGGCATTAGAGGAAAGAGGAGGGATGAAGTACAGTAGAGAGTTTTCCTTGTTTGGCCTCCAACCTCCTTTTCCTTAAGGACGTATGCCAGGTTCCAAGGGAAGAAGAGACTAAGAAGCAAAAATAAGTGTTTTCATAAGACACTACAGACCCCAAGGTGGGACTTCTTTGTACTGTATGCCTGTGGTCACCAGAAACTGATTTGAGAGAAACCTCTTCAGCACTTCTTGAATTTGTGGGTAGGTGATATACACAGGAGTAGAAAACTGAGCCTCTGAATTCACCCAGACTTGGGTCTGAATTAAAGCTCCTGGTTGTCACTTAATGGCTGTGTCATGAGTATATGTTACTCCTCCTCCATCTTTTCCTCATAAGAAGTGGGCTCATAGTCACAGGTCATAGATGGTTGTGAGGATTATATCTGTGGGGTAGAATGTTTTTCTTTCTTTTATTCTTATCTTCATATATGTGATGACAAAAATGATTTCACCTCAAGTGTTAGCTCTTTTTTTTTTTAACAACTAGTTCTTCTGAAACTTTTAGCTTAGAACCAAAATGCAAACTGATGTGAAGGAAATTGGGTGATTTATAGTACACTGAGTCCCAGCATTATGAATGAATTTTATTCCAAAGGTTCATTTCTATGTAAGTCATCTACCACATTACAGGCACTGAACAGATGCTAATTGCTGGGTGCCTTCCAGTTCTAAATGGCATCTGGCATTTTAGCAGCTCCTCACACAGCTTTGTCCATTCTCCTGCTGCCCATGAAGACAGTGAGTAAAGCAAAGGCTTCAGATCAGATCAGATCAGTCACTCAGTCGTGTCTGACTCTTTGCGACCCCATGAATTGCAGCACGCCAGGCCTCCCTGTCCATCACCAACTCCCGGAGTTCACCCAGACTCATGTCCATCGAGTCAGTGATGCCATCCAGCCATCTCATCCTCTGTCATCCCCTTCTCCTCCTGCCCCACCTCTACTGAAATTAAAACTTGGTTTTTATAAGGATTCTTAATAATTTTGCACCTAGTGGAATATATTGCAAAAAAACTGGAAAAAAAAATGACCAACCCTTATACCTATTCTTTAGCAAATAGTTGTATTCATGTTCAAAGTATTGTTTCAAAGAAACTGGAAGAAAATTCTTCCATATCAGACTGTCCTCCTCATGAAGACACTTGGATCTCCATCAAATTAAAACCAGACAATTAATTCACAGGTACTGATTTTTTCCTTCAAATAATCATTTCTTCTCCTCCATCTATGTCTTCTATCAGTGAAGAATACAATAAGGCAGAAAATGTCAGTATTTGAGGGAGAGAACTTGTGAGCTATGATCCTCAATGGTAAGCAGTGAAAGCAAATACAAAAAAAAGATATATGTAGAAGCATTGCATTTTTGGAGATTAGACAGAATGTGTCATATATGCTATAGAGATAGAAAGGTTTCCAGCTCAATAAAATAGATTCCTTTTACCTGGGTATTTTATAGAAACTAGGGAAGGGGTTGTGAGCCTTGTCCTTCACTCCATTGAAGACTGCAAATGGGAGTCCAGCCTTAGACAAATAAGTAGCAGAGTTAAGAGAAATTCTCACATTATTGGCAAACACCAAGTCTGGAGACACCTTACTTCATCGAAAGCTGATTCAAGTGAATTAAGAAAATATTGTGCATATACAAACTACAGAAAAAGAAAAGAAACTATAAGAAGTACAAACATATGCTTTTTAAAATGACATATTGTAATTGAAAAGAAAATCTGAAAACTAAATAGTCAATAAAATACACTGAGAAAGAGAAAAAAGGAAAAAGTCACACAGGAAAAGTAGGCTGAAATAAAAGAATAGCAAAATGGGATGAAAATGAAGTTAGGTAAGCTATAAAAAAAGCAAAAATACCAAAATTATAGTAGCAGAATTACAGACCATATTGAAGGCAGATGGTGGCAGAAAAGATGAGAATGTGGAAAATCAAATTAAAATGGTGGAGGAAAACCTGAGAAAACAAAGACATGAAAATAGAGAGGGCAAGATGGCCACACAAGACTAGGAAAGAGAGAATCACCTGGATAATTGCTATACCTGAAAAGGAAATTGAAAAACACAACTAAATCAATGATGGCATATATAAAAGAAGAGACCGTCTCTGAGCCAATGACCTGAGGATGCAAATGGAAAGAGTTCAGTGTATGCTAAGCAAAATCAGAGAGTCATATGTGTAGACACATCCTGGCAGAAACATGAATTTCAAGTTTAAAGAAAAACATTCTACAAACATCTAGACAGACAGAAAAGTTTCTTCCCATAAGAACAGAGAGAGAACAGCTTCTTTTTAACAACACAATATTTCTCTTGTAATGGGACACTGATCTATAAAATATAAGCCATATGCTACCAAGAAAATTTGATCATGATTAAAAGTCCAGGTTCTAGAGAGTTAGTGAAATTAAATGCTGTACAAAAGGGGATTCATGAGTCAAATGCTTATTTCACCCTAAAGCGATATATATTCCTAAAGGAAATATGTATGTATTCCTGTTTTGATATTATGACACATGCAAATAATTTTAGAATACACCCTAGGGCCCCTCGTGCTGCTAAGCTGTACCATACTTAACTTTAATTAAAATCTCATTTTTCTTCCTCCCTCATCTGTGTTTCAAAAATGACTTTGTTATATCTTTTTATTGAGCCCAAATAATCTTGACCATCTTGCATAAACAGAAAGCAAAGGTCTCTCTTAAGAGTTCCCTAGGGACTCTTTCACTGAGTTTCAGTAAATGGTCTCAATAAATTTGGAGACCATGAATGTCTCCAAAATGTTTATTGTCTTACCTTATGTTCATGACCCTTAAAGAGAGTGTGTTGAATCCTGTCTACTTACTCTTCACAGTTCCTACTTTCCCCCAAATCAGGTGACTTTTTTGGCTCATCACCAAACTATACTGGCTCAGTTTATGGTTGGCTTTCTCCATCTCCTAGTTTATTGGTGGGCAACACTTCAACTAAACTCCATTAACAGCCTCAATGAATAGCTTGCACTATACCAGGGTTAATGAGAGAGTCACTGTCTCTTTAGAGTCCTGGTTTTCAGTGTGGTTTCATCCAACTAGACTGTTTTCTTTGGGAGAGAATATGGTGTTCAGATTCCTTGCCCCGTATGACGTTGTGAGCTGAAGATGGCCTTCCCTTGGATTAATGCACTGCAGTAGGAGGAAAAAAATAATTAGCTGCACAGCATATGTCCTTAATGGTTTGACAAAGGGCCACAAGGGGCATCGTGAAGAAGATGAGTGTGGAAAGGATTCCTTTTTATTAAGCTTAGCAGGGAAGAGGTTTAAGATACTCATTTCCATAGATAAACAAACAAGCCGAAGGAAAGGAACATCTGCTGGGAAGGGCTCCTCCAACATGTAGCAGATGTGTTTCAATAACAAAGCATATCCTGGAAGCATTTTAGGATTTAATTATTTAGCTATTTTATTGAACTGTGGAGCAAGAGGGTGGGCATGGATTGAGGAAGCATATTGTAAATTTACAGAGCCTGGAAATTCAATTCCAAATGTAGTTTAAGCCTCCACATGCTGAAGTTTCTTTCAGAACATATGCTAACTGCTTTTTGATACACAGACTCCAACTGCAGTCACCCATTCTACATGCATGGTGGCAATCACTCTGAATTCTCCTCTCTTCTTCATCACCCCCCATACTCTCATCTCTCCCCTGCATTTTTGCAACAACTTCCCATCTCCTTTCACTGCCTTCGGTTTTACCCTGTTCAAAACTATTGCCCACTCTTTCTAAAATGCAAATCTGATTATTGGATCTGTAAAACAAAAAGGGAGCGATGTGACATGCGAGCTTAGCAAGGATTAATCCAAAGCAAAAGAAAATTGATCAGGAGCAGGAGGAAGGAGGAGAATAAAATAACAGCAGTGGAAACTGTCTGCAAAGTACCAAAAGGTTCAGACAGAACAGTTCTGAATCCTGTACAATATGCACAGCCAGACTCCAGCTCTCCTGGGCAACACCTTCTCCTGGGAATGATACAGGTCTTATAGGGGAAGGTCAGTAAAGAAGATGCCAGTCTGCATACAGTTTTTTGAAAGGCTAGACAAGGGAAGGAAAAGCAGTCTTATCACAACTGCCCAACAGAGGTGAGAGCAACCTCATCCACCTGAATTCCCTCCTGCGGTCTTCCTTGCCCATAGTATAGAAGTCCAAGAATTTCAGTGTGATATACCAGAACCCTGTTTTCTCTCTAGACTCTTCTTCCAAACTCTTACTGTGTACTTTGCACTCTGGCAAGTATTTGCATTTCTCCAAATATCTATCCTCTCTATGATTTTACCTGTCTTCTCTCTTCTTAAGATTCCACATAATTTCTTGACTAGATAGTAAATTCCTACCAATCCTCTAAAAGTTCATGTGGATCTGTTTTCCTCTATGAAGCCTTTCCTGCTCACCTTCACACTAACTCTTTGTCAGGGATTGCCCTCACAATCAACTTTCATGAAGGCTGGCACTCCAGTCTATGTTTAGCAGTTGTCAGTTCATATGGAGTTCTCCAGGCAAGAATACTTGGAGTGGCTTGCCATGCCCTACTCCAGGGAATCTTCCTGACCCAGGGATTGAACCCAGCTCTCCTGCACTGCAGGCAGATTCTTTCCCATCTAAGCCACCAAAGAAGCCCACAAAAATGGAATATAAAGTTTTGAGGTATAATGTGCTAGTTTGTGTGCATTGAATGAATGAGTGGCCTGGTCAGGATTGCAAAGTCCAGTGTAAACTGAATTACATGTATGCGGTAGGATGGGGAGGTGAGGCAATGCAGAGACCTACCTTCCCCTCTAACTTAGAGAACAAGTGTGACCCAGAAACAATGTTGGCTGGGGACAAGGACAGTGGCACAAAGCAACTACTGCTTTTATTTTATTTTTGCAGTCAATACTTTAGTTATTATGCTTTTAATCATAAGTATCAGAAAATCCATCTTATCTAAATTAAGCAAAAATATCCAGAGTTACTCTAGTTTTAAAGAGCCCTTAATCATGGACTCATGGTAAAAGATTAGAATTCAGTTTCTCTCATCTCTTGTTTGTGTTTTCTTTCATGTTGGCTTTATGCCTAACCTCCCTGCAGAAGCCCAAGGCAATTCCAGGTACACAGAAACCTACTATTGGCCAGTCCAGGAGAGGAGACAGCCCTCTTCTCATCTGGAAGTGCCACATTAGGTTTATTGCTCTGACAACACCAGGATCCCCCTACCCATAGGTAAAGCAAGACACCATTGCCATATACATATATTACCAGGACTGATGCTTTTGAACTGTGGTGTTGGAGAAGACTCTTGAGAGTCCCTTGGACTGCAAGGAGACCCAACCAGTCCATTCTAAAGGAGATCAGCCCTGGGATTTCTTCAGAAGGAATGATGCTAAAGCTGAAACTCCAGTACTTTGGCCGCCTCATGTGAAGAGTTGACTCATTGGAAAAGACTCTGATACTGAGAGGGATTGGGGACAGGGGGAGAAGGGGATGACAGAGGATGAGATGGCTGGATGGCATCACCGACACGATGGATGTAAGTTTGAGTGAACTCCGGGAGTTGATGATGGACAGGGAGGCCTGGCGTGCTGCGATTCATGGGGTCTCGAAGAGTCGGACATGATTGAGCGACTGAACTGACTAAGATTTTTATTTTACATAAGTTCACAGAAAGAACTCTGGACTGCTTTAATAAAACATGTCATTAGTTTTATCTTTTCTTCTAAGAAATCTCTTCACTTCTCACGTCTTCTGTCTCCTCATCTTTAGAACCTAGAAATCTTCAGCATCCCTTCCTACTCTACAGTTCTCTGGAATGACATTATGATTCTAGGGCAAAGGCAAGTCTAATCCCAAGTGAACTGAGAGACAGGTAACTCTTGAGATAGACTGAATCACACTCTTAAGTTTTTGGCTCATTGTGGTTTTATATTTTATATTTTCAGAGCCCTAAGAACAAAATTAAAATAACAGCAACTGTGTATCAGAGCTTATCATGTGCCAGCCTCAGTACTGAGCTCTTCGTATGTTATTTCATTTGTCCTCACTCAACTCAATGAGAAAAGCATCATTACCCCCATTTTATAGACAAGGAAGCTATCACTTATCAGTCACTCAGCTAACAATGAATGCTTACTACATGCCGGATCTTATTCTAGGTACTGAGAAAATAGGGATGAACAAGTCAGTTTAGGTCAGCCCTCACAGAATTTATATTCTCTGAAACTGAAGTTATTAGGAGTTTGCCCAGCTCTGGTTTATTCACCACTCAAGTCCAGCTTCTAGAGTGATGTAGAAGTCTGTGGAATGCTGCTAGCTCTTCATGCTCTACTTCTGTGAGTGTGCAGAACAGTATATGTACGGGGCTTGTGGTCAGTGCTGGCCAGAAGCCAGGAAGACCTGGACATGGGGTAAGGAAAATCGAGGACACATTGGAACCTGCCAGCACCTTCCATTTGTCCTGCAGCCCCTCTAACCAATGAAGACCTAAGGACAGTAAGTACTGCTTCACTCGCATCTATCAAATCTCATGCAAAATGTTCTGATGGCTCCATAAAGGAAGGGAATCCTGAGAGATCCAGCTCCAGCCTATCCAAACTGACAGCACAAAAGCACCACAGAGGGCATGGGGAGGTTTGGAAGGTGGTGAGTTAAGAGAGACAGACAATGAGTGGTTTTTAAAAGTTAAAATTAAAATGTCAGATGCCAACATGACGATTACATGGGGGATGCTGTGCTACAGAGTCACTGGTGGCTACTTTACCTGGGGGTCAGGAAACTTTTCAGAGTTGGTAAGTGGAAAAGCAGAGATGCCAACCCAAGCAATGTGGCTTTGGAACCAATTAATTTATCTTCTAGACAAATTCTATACAGACTTGAATGATAATAATAATTTCCTGGGGCTAGAGGTGGAGGAGGGTAGAAGATATGTCTTAAATTTTCAGAATCCTCTCCAGAACAACAAGATCAAAGTCTCAAGGTCCTGGAACTTGTGGCTTTAACAAGTACCTGGAGTGGCATTTAGCAGACCAGTTTAGAGAACACCGCAACAGTGAGTCCCAAGAGAGTAATAAATTCCTGAAACTGGACTGCTCACATCATCCTGAAAAGAAGACTGAGTTATCCCTGGCTGAGTTTGAACCACCAACCTTTCAGTTAGAAACCAAATGTGCTCATCAGGTGTACCACAGAGACAGCTGTGCAGCTCAGCTACATGTTCAGCCCTAACAGATGGTCTCCTCTGTGTCCCATTCTGTCTGGAATAACACACAAGGACTCAGTAATATATACACACACACCATCAACTTTTCTGATTCATCATAAAAACTGTGCTTGTGTGTGTATATGTGTTCAAAAAGAAGAACCTGCAAAGCTTTTCAACTCCTCAAAGATACTTTAAAAAGCACTGTGGTTAGACATCTCAGCAACTCCTTCATACACTGGGGAGAGACATGTGAAAGAAAACGTGCTTCATTTATATAGAAAGGCTCCCAGGCTTTAGAAACACAGCCTGAAAGGCGAAACTTCACCAACAGCAATAGCTATTTGTCAACGTTAATGGAAACGTTCACTTCCCCCAGTGCTGAGAACTTCCAGGGGGATTAATTGTTTAATATTCACAAAGGACTTTGAAGATAAAAAGACCCACATAAAGGCTGAAAATGAACACTCACTTTGTTTGCTTTTCTCATCCTGTAGTTGAATCTGCAAAGCCACCGTGTCTTTGAAGACGCTCCAAGATTATAATCATGAAGATCACCCTTGGAGTTGAGAGAGTGAGTTCAGTTCAGTTCAGTTTAGTCGCTCAGTCGTGTCCGACTCTTTGCGACCCCATGAATTGCAGCACGCCAGGCCTCCCTGTCCATCACCAACTCCCAGAGTTCACTCAGACTCACGTCCATCGAGTCAGTGATGCCATCCAGCCATCTCACCTTCTGTCGTCCCCTTCTCCTCCTGCCCCAATCCCTCCCAGCATCAGAGTCTTTTCCAATGAGTCAACTCTTCACATGAGGTGGCCAAAGTACTGGAGTTTCAGCTTTAGCATCATTCCTTCCAAAGAAATCCCAGGGCTGATCTCCTTCAGAATGGACTGGTTGGATCTCCTTGCAGTCCAAGGGACTCTCAAGAGTCTTCCCCAACACCACGGTTCAAAAGCATTAGTTCTTCGGCACTCAGCTTTCTTCACAGTCCAACTCTCACGGGAGGACTAATTTAGCCCAAGCTATAATTCCAGTAACTGTAAGAGCAAGGACTTCGGTATCAAACACAGTCCTGACGCTTTACCACCTGCCAGCACTAATCTTGGGTAAATTACTTATGCTCTCTGAGATTCTATTCCCTCAGCTGAATATTAACTAATTATACATACCTGGCTATTGTCAAGTTTTGGATCTTCCCTGGTGGCTCAGACAGTAAAGCATCTGCCTACAATGCGGGAGACCTGCGTTCAATCCCTGGGTCAGGAAGATCTCCTGGAGAAGAAAATGGCAACCCACTCCAGTATTCTTTCCTGGAAAATCCCATGGATGGAGGAACCTGGTTAGGCTACAGTCCATGGGATCGCAAAGAGTCGGACACGACTGAGCGACTTCACTCACTCACATACCTGGCTATTGTCAAGTTAGAGATATTTTAAAGGACTGGCACATTGCTGGTACTTGTACAGTTAGAACTGTTGCTGCCATTTCTAATATTTGAAGAATATTAATAAATGAGATTCCTAAGGCTTAATGCTACAAAAGCAAACATTGATCCTAATTAAATAAAAATTACAAAAGAGTAGGAATAAGCCAGGCTGACAGACAAGAAATCTTGTGAATCATTTGTAAGTGTGTGTGTGTGTGTGTGTGTCTAAGAGAGGACTATGCTATTATTTACTCAAGATTATATAGCTTTAAATGGTCCTTTCTTTCATAATGTTTTCTTTTTCTTCTAATATCCCAACTACTTTCTTTAATAAGTCTCTGCTGTCGACTCCCATTCACACACTCACTCCCATCTTTAATGTTTATTTCAGTGTTTGTCAAAGTTGAGAACCTAAGAACTTCTGTGAAGCATCTGAGCAACTCAGCCTTGAAGAGATTGAGTATAGTAACTCTGAGCTATAAAATGCTGCAGGAAGAGACACTTAGGCCCAAATCCATCCCCATTTCATTTAGATGTTGGGGATTATCTTGCCACTTTTTCCAAGTCAGGAGCACTCCAGGAAATGAGGTGGGAGTTGGCAAGAAAGGATAGGAGAAATATACTGTCTTCTCTGCTTTCAGTTCTACCTGATTTAACCCATGGCAGGGATTCACTAAGCACCACTGTCCAGCTTCTATTTGCTGTCCCTTCAACTTTGAGGCTCCTTCTTTAATAATCTCAGTGAAGTAATGACCCTGGCCTGGGATTCCTCTCCCAAGGCTGATCACAACAACTCTGAACACAATAGCTATTATCACATGAATATAAAACTATACTACTATGGAGAGAAAAAAGAAAATCAAGGATCCCCAATAGGTCCACTTTCTAAAATTTGGAAAACATTGTTCTGCAGTGTACTGGTTTACAGAATAAGGTGCCCTGCTTCTCTGATATGTACAAATTAAATAACTTCAAATCCTAAAAGTTATAGTGTCAGTATGTGATGCCTGAAAGCTTGAAGCAGTCAGTGCTGTGGTTCTTCATAAATCAGAAAAGAGTTAAGGAAAAGAAGAGAACCAAGTGTTTCTCTCTGATTTCCATCATAGATTGATTGCCATGATATAGAAAGGAGTGATATTAGACGGAGGCTTACTAAGGTAGCATACAATATCTTTAGGAAAATATCCTTTAAGTCAGGTTTAGAAAAATTTATAAAACCACATAATTGACTTGGTTGGGAACAATATTAATATTATTATTAAATATCATTAAGGAACAATATAATATTAAATATCATTTAGGAACAATATTAATAATAAATAGTTGGCAAAAGAACTACCTAAAAGAGTTGGTGACCCAGAAGAAAAGAATGTAAATCAGAATGCAGAAGACCTGCGTTTGAGTACTACCATTAACATTAATTAGTTCTGTGATATCGGGAAATTCTATTAAACTTTGCTGGCTTTGTTTTTTGCTTGTTTGCCTGCATTTTTAGTCACTTGAGAATTGAGACAGTGAAAGAATTTTAACTTGACCACTTACTAAATTTTGACAAGAATTTCTCTGCACACGAATATCTCCCTTTAAGAACAAGACCCATTGTCACTATTTCTCTTCTCAGTGTCCTTAGCTGGGGATTTCAAGGTACCCTGGATCCTCAGCACACATTGGTAAGAGTGGATGTCAGGCAGAGTACCAGGGATGTAGATTTGGCTCAAAAGTCCAGAACACTGTAATAAACTCTGTCTCAGTTTGGTAAGAATTGATACCCATTAATATCCAAACAAGGGGTACATAAGTACACAACTTTCCTGAGAAGCCTGGATAAAGCTTACCTGTCTCCTGAGAATCCTGTATGCAGATCAAGAAGCAACAGTTAGAACTGGACATGAAAAAACAGACTGTTTCAAAATTGGGAAAGGAGTACGTCAAGGCTGTATACTATTACCCTCCTTATTTAACCTCTATGCAGAGTACACCATGCAAAATGCTGGGCTGGATGAATCACACAAGCTGGGAATCAAGATTTCTGGGAGAAATATCAACAACCTTGGATATGCAGATGATACCACTCTAATGGCAGAAAGTGAAGAGGACCTAAAGAGCCTCCTGGTGAGTGTGATAGAGGGGAATGAAAAGGCTGGCTTAAAACTCAACATTCAGAACTAAGATCATAAAAACAACAACAGCAAAAACTAAGATCATGATATCTGGTCCCATTATTTCATGGCAAATAGAAGGTGAAAAAGTGGAAGACTTTATTTACTTGGGCTCCAGAATCACTATGGACAGTGACTGCACTGATGATATTAAAAGATGCTTGCTCCTTGGAAGGAAAGCTACAACCAACTTAGACAGCATATTAAAAAGTACTTTGCTGACAAAGGCCCATGTAGTCAAAGCTATGATTTTTCCAGTAGTCATGTACAGATGTGAGAGTTGGACCCTAAAGAAGGCTGAGCACTGAAGAATTGATGCTTTTGAACTGTGCTGCTGGAGAAGACTCTTGAGAGTCCCTTGGACTGCAAGGAGATCAAACAGTCAATCCTAAAGGAAATCAATCCTGAATATTCATTGGAAGGACTGATGCTGAAACTGTAGCTCCAATACTTTGGCCACCTCATGTGAACAACCAACTCATTGGAAAAGTTCCTGATGCTGGGAAAGATTGAGGGCAGGAGGAGAAGTGGGTGACAGAGGATGGTAGTTGTATAGCATCACCAACTCAATGAGTTGGGTATGAGTTTGAGCAAACTTAAGGAGATAGTGAAGAACAGGGAAGTCTGGTTCACTGAGGCATGGGGTCACAATGAGCCAAACACAACTTAACTACTGAATAACAAAAGCAAAGTACATAAGTATCTAGGAATACTTAATCCAGAAGTAATTAATGCATTACATAGAGAGTGCTGAGGTAACAGTAAAACAACTGAGCATCCAGTAATAACTCAATATGAATACTAATCACAGGCAACATGTATAAAGTGTGAGTCATCTGGCTAGAAAAAGTAGAAATTAGTCTCAGTGGCTTCAGAGGAGGGTTGTACTAGGAATGTAGAGGTGAAAAGAGGAAGACTAAGACAGAAATCCAGAAAAACAGGGCAAAATGGTGGCAGAGAGGGGAAAATGGTTAAGAAAGTTGACATCTGGCAGGAATTTAGTCAACACTGACACAGTGTTGACTAAGTCTTGAACCTTCTCTCTGATGAACCAATGTCTAAGCTGAAAATACCATGATAAATGAACCACCAGATTTTTGCTTCCAACCAAGATGGAGTGACATCCATCAGATTTACCCCTCTACCTAAAACAAATACAAAATTAGACTAAAATAGGTAAAACAATGATTTCAAAACAGTGGAGATGGGAAATGAAGGGCTGAATCTCTAGAGTTTGGGAGACAAATGATCCAGTGAACACTACAATTGCCCTAGTAAGAGAATTTTCAGGCTGTGGTTACAAGGAGTAACCCTTGAGTTGAAGAAATGGAGTCTGGGAAGACCAAGGTGATTATATTGTTAAGTATTGGAAAAGAGAAAGCTGCAAAGAGAAAGCTTCACACACTTGAAGAGAATCTCCATTGAATATCCAGTGGAATACTGACCAGTGAATGCCTGTGGGGCTAAATACCGGAGGCCAGAGAAAGCTCCATCTAAAAGGATTAGAGAGAATAGCACTCCTGCAGTTATGAATATCCTGCGTATAAAGAAGAACCAATAAGCCAGCCAAAGAAGAGGAGAGATGTATTGAGATTGACCACTTAGAAGTAGAGCTTAGGGTACAGTGTGGAGAACTGATTAAAAGGAAAGAAATCCAAATCAAAATAAATGTACAAAAATGACAGGGATTATTAACTTTTTTAAAATATAGAAATATAGACACTTACTATGCTCTAGACACTGTGTTAGGTTAACTCCATGCACAATCTTATTTAATCCAATCACTAACTGAGGTCAGAGAAGACACATAAATTGCCCAGGTCACATAGCTAATAAGTAGATGAAATGGGATTCAAGTCCAAGTATGTGGTTCCAAAATCTGGTCACTAAGCCGTACTGCTTCCTTTCCTGGAATTGGCTAATTCAGCCTTAAGACTACAAATCAAAGTCCTACATCTGTCCTGGAAGCAGAACATTGAGAGCACCATCCTTTACTTGACACCTGACCGTACATAAAAACATTAATATGACAATAATAACAACTGGTGTTTGTTTATTATTTAGTTTGCATCAAGTCTATGTGCTATACCTACATCCATTCATTTAGTGCTCCTAACAAGCAAGAAAGAAGTCTATTTATTTTTGCTTCTGAAGAGTCTGGCCGCCAGAGCAAGTATATTACCCACCCAGGCGTTTCACAGTTCACTGCCCTTGCATCAGCCAGACCCCCGGACTTCACCACAGAAAAGACATCAGCACCATGCCAAAGATTAATGTGTAAGAAAAGGCAGCATCAAAGAAGAAGAATATCACAGCTAATAAACTAGCTTCTCTTAAACTATTTTAAGATCTTTATTTATGTAAAAATGCTGAGACCAGAGTGGTTGCTTAATATTATGGGACAGTTGGAGCCTTAACCAGGATAATGTGAACTTTGATTATTTTTTTTCTAATAACCACAGAATTTAAATATCATGCACCAGGATTGTTTTGCTGTTTTCTTAGTAAGCCCAATGTTTAGCGAAATATACAAAACTTATTCAGTGCTTCTCCCCAGGAATAAGCCTCTGGGTGTTCTTTGAATTCATGACTTCCTAGCATATCATTTTTTGTCCAAAGCCATACACTCGCCTCTCTTTTTTGCTGCTTAGAGTCAAAAACAGTAATGAGTAGGGCAAGTCAACTGTTATGAAACTACTATTTTCCAGTTAAAAGAAGCAACTGTGAACACTAAATTTTTCCATTAACTCAAAAAATAAGAGTTTCCAGGCAGTGTACCCAATGAGGGGCTGTTTTGACTGAAGAAATGATAGTTGCCTATTACAACTTTCATCTGATACTGTGTGTGTGTGTGTGTGTGTGTGTGTGTAAGTACACACACGCATGGTGAATAACACAGAAGCAGGAATGTAGAAGGACATATATGGACCATTACAGCATATTCTTATCATAAGATCATAAAACATGGTACTTATTTTTTTCAATCACCCAGGATATTATGTGAGCATGACTTCCATGTTCAAACTGAAGTCTGTGGAGCATAATGAAGATAGATAGGGCTCTGAGGTCAGACAGTTCTGTAGTAAAGTGGGGAGAAGAGGAATGGTTGACGTACAGAAGTCTCAAGTAAAAACTTCAAGTAGATGAGTAGATGCTTAGGATGATAGGTTTGGCAGAAAATAGTGGATATTGGTTAAAAAGATTCAGAGTTCAAGGACTAGATTTTCCTCTTAGGAATGATGAGGGAAGAGAAGGCAGACTGTAATTCCACTCCATTCAATTCAATATGTAATTCTTGCAACCATGAATGCTCCATCCCAGTGCGTGGCACTGGGAATACAAAGGTAAATGAGATCTTTTCCCTGTCTTTGTGAAGCTCATGTTCTGCAGGAAGAGAGATTAGAGAGAAACAGAGGAATATTTATGAACAATTAACTCCAATTCATTTTGAAAAGTGTTGCCAAAGAGAGATAAACAAGATGCATAAAATAGGAAACTCCAGCTTCTATGGAAGTTACGAAAGACTTTGGAGTGAGTATATTGGTTAGCAATGTGCTAGGTGCTATAATTAATTAATCCCAGCTGTATGATAGCTCAAAATAACTTTATTTGGGCTTGTGTAACAGTGGGTTAGTGGGTGGATGGGTCAGTAAATCAAGTCTCCACCAAGGAGTATTTCAAAAAGCCAGATTGACAGAGGTTCTGCCATCTTCAATGCAAATCTCCCCAGATCGTCATGCATTTCTCCTTGTCAGTAGGCAAAAGGGGAAAAAACATGGATACACCAATTCAAGAGGTGTTTTTAAGTCATGTCCAGGAATGGAAATATGACTATGTCTATGTTCCATGACTAGATGTAAGACACAGGGCTACCCTACAACATAGGAGGTTGAGAAATGTAAAATAGCTGTGTAGACCATGAAGAGGAGAACATGATTTTTTTGTGAACAGCTAGCAGTATCTGTCCCAGGCAGTAATATCCGAGCTGAATTTTGTAGGACAACAAAGAGTTCACTAGTTAGAAGGCCTGAGGGTGCACTCTGACTATACATAGAAACAGTCCAGGCAAAACTGAACATTCTACTCATCCTTTCTTTTCTATGACCTACCAGTCACCCTTCCCTGTCACCTCTGAAAAGTTTGTTTCACAATTGTCCCCAAATACATCGGAGAGAAAAGTAAAGAATCAATCATGTGCTCCTAGTGTTACATGCATTTATAGCAGGGACTGAGTGACTGAACTGAACTGAACTGAAATAATTGTGAGGCTATAGTCTTTCAATGCTATACTGTCTATTAAGAGCAATCAATCTTCTCTGAGGCTAGGCTAGAGAGTCAGAAAAATTTGAAAACATTTATGCCATCTTCCACGCGGAGACAAAATAATTTCACTGAGTGATTCAGTAAAGGGACATCCAGGAAAATAAAAGTTATGCCAAATAAATTAGAGAAACATAAATATAGGGAGTTAGTAACAAAGATGCCAGAAGAAGGGATGTACCCGGTGGCTCAGGCAGTAAAGAACCTGCCAGCAATGCAGGAGACCCAAGGTCTATCCCTGCGCCAGGAAAATTCCCTGGAGAAGGGAATGGCAACCCACTCCAGTATTCTTGCCTGGGAAATCCTGTGGACAGAGGAGCCTGGCAGGTTACAGTCTAAGGGGTTTCAAAGAGTTGGACACCACTGAGCAACTAACACTTTAATGCTAGAAGAAATGAAAACATGGGAAAGGTTTAAAAAAAATGAAATTAAAAACTCTAGGAACCAAACCTTATCTTGAGGGTGGATGTACAATAGGTCAGGGTTGGATAACCAGATCAGGACAAAACATCAGAAGCTAGAATCTAGAATCACAGTGATTCTGGTCAACAGGGCCTAAGCCCAGGGAGGGAGGGATTGTGTTCTGGGAGGGAAGGTGCTGGAGCACAGAGAAAACATCCCTTCTAGAGGCTCTGCCCATGGCAAAGAGAGAGATAGACAAGCTCCCCAGCCCCCTCTTCTCTGTCTTTTTTTTTTTTTTTTAATGTATTTTTTTCACTGTCTTTTCAGTCTGTCTCCAGGGATTCCTACCGGCTCCTCTAAAGCCTCTATTGTTTTCAGATATCTGCTCTCTCCTGATTCTGAAAGAGCAGGAAGTGGATCTGAGAGCAAGTAAGCAAATGATTGTTCACCTGACCTAATTGTATTCAAAACAGCTAGTTCTTCCACTTGAGGCAAGACTGAAGGGTAATTTTTATTCCCTGCACTTGAGGGTCACAAGAGCCCTGTCTTATTTCCTTTTTGCTGTTGTTCTTTTCCTGAAGTGGTAGAATCTTTCACCAGCTCGGTTAATAGGAAAATCGAACATGGGATTTTTCCTTTAGAGTCTCTGCAGTTAGGTTAAGAAAAGGATACAAATTTAAACTTTGGAAATGAAAGAGCTATTTGATTTCCTCATCCTATATGTGAAGAATCTAGTTCACAAAATTAAAAATGTAAGTGATTAGATTGGTTTATATTTCCATAATCCTCTATGATAAAGGATTGAATAGTTCTAGACTTCTCAAAATATTTCACATTTTGCTGTCAGTCACTATCCCTTTGAAAAGTAGTAAGTCCAGAGAAATTATTCCCTTTGCATAGGACAAGAAAAAGTTCAGGAGTGAGTAAGTGCCTTGCACTTTGCCACTTGGTTGGAGTATAACTTCTTTCTCTCGGTTTTTCATATGAAAAACAGATCTCTTATTAGTTGTACTGCCTATATCACCAGTATGTTTACATCTTGAAAAGAGTTGAGTACACTACAAATCCTTTGTGATACAGAATTATAGGTTTTACTGCTTTTACAGAAAGCAGTCATCACTCGTTACATTCAAAGATAATAGAATTAGGATTACAAGTATCTAAGAGAGATGCTCCTGTTCAGGCTGTTTCAAACTCTGCAAAATATTGAAATAAAAATACATATTTTAGTGTAAATTTTGATGTGTCTGCCATAACTTGGGCTTCCCAGGTGGTGCTAGTAGTAAAGAACCTGCCTGCCACAGCAAGAGACATAAGAGACATGGGTTTGATCCCTGGGTCGGGCAGATCCCCGGGAGGAGGACATGGCAACCCACTCCAGTATTCTTGCCTGGAGAATTCCATGAATAGAGGAGCCTGGTGGGCACCGTCCATAGGGTTGCAAAGAGCTGGACCTGACACGCACACCATAACCTTATGGGGAGACACAATAAATAAAATAGATGAAAGCAAAGCTATTCTTGGTGGAGTGGTTGTGTGGGATAGAGTCATCATGACTTGTCTCCAGCCCCCTTATCTTTATAGGCAGCTTTCAAGGCAACTCTTCAAAAACTTTGGAGTACAACTTAGTGCATCTTGAATACCATAGGATAAAAAGACATTTTAGATATTATAGTTTCATCCATTGCTAAAATTTTGATTAAAATTTTTGATATTGCATTTTTGGGAATGAATAAATTCTCAGGTTCACATAAGTGTTCAACTGGCATTGGCCCTTAATAATAAAGAAACTATTTATGAACTCTAGTCCATTGATCGGGCTTCTCTTGTAGCTCAGTTGGTAAAGAATCTGCCTGCAGTGCAGGAGACCTGGATTTGATCCCTGGGATGGGAAGATCCCCTGGAGAAGGAAATGACAACCCACTTTAGTATCCTTGCCTGGAAAATCTCATGGACAGAGGAGCCTGGTGGGCTGCAGTCCATGGGGTCGCAAAGAGTCAGGCACGACTGAGCAACTAACGCTTACACTTTTACTTACAGCCCATTGATCAATGTCTACCTTGATGCCAAAATCACAGTTTTTGATGCAACTACAAATGTAAATGTTCACTTACTTTTATTTGGGGGTTTTCTATTGTTTTTATATACATCTAAAACTGATTTCTGTATGTTGACCTTGTATCCTACACTTTGCTGAATTAATTTATTACAGCTAATAGAGTTTTGTGGGTTTTAAAGGATTTTATGGGAATAAATATAATTTTACCTCTTTCTTTCCAATTTGATTGCCTGTTCTTTTTGTCTTGCCTAGTTTCTCTAGCTAGAACCTTCATGTAGTGCTAAATAGGCATCACAAAGGCAGCCATACTTGTCTCGTTCCTGATTTTAAAGGGAAGGAAAGCTTTCAGTCTTTAACCATTGAGTACAGTGTTCCTTGTGGGTTTTTAATATAAACACCCTTTGTCATGTCGAGTGAGTTACATTCTATTTTTAGTTTGTTCTACGTTTTCATTATGAAAAGCTGCTGTATTTTGTCAAAAGCTTTTTCTTCATCATTAGAGATAATTGTTTTTTTTCTTTCTTCTATTAATATGATGTATTATATTGAATTATTTCTTATTGCAACTCTTACATTTCTGAAATAAACCCCACTTAGTTATGTATAATTCTCATAATTTGGGACTCGATTTGTTTTGCTAGTATTTTGTTGAGGCTTTTAAGATCTTTCCCTTTTTAAAAGCCGTTTATCTATCTGGCTGTGCCAGGTCTTAGCTGAAGTTTGCAGGACCTTTGATCTTCACTGAGGCACATCTGATCTATAATTGCAGCAGGGGAACTCTTAGTTGCAGCATGTGGGATCTACTTCCCTGACCAGGGATGGAACCCAGGGCCCCTATATTGGAAGCATGGAGTCTTAGCCACTGGACCACCAATGGTCTAGTCCAGATATTTCCTTTTTAAATGGAATAAAGTTATAATTATATTGTGATGCAACACAATATAATTTTTGTGTTATTTTGCAACAAATATAATATTTGTAGAGTGACTTTGTATCAGCTAGAAAATCCTAATCTTAATTTTCAGGTAGGAAATTTGTTTCTATCTGAACTTTAAGGTCATTACCTCTATATTGCTTTGAAATATACTATAATTTAGATTATCTAGTCATCCACACTGAAATTTCTCCAAAATTAATCTGAGATCTATAGACTGCCTTGCCCAAATACAGATGATTTCAGAGAAAATGTACTATTTGCCTTTGATATCAAAATTACAGCCTTTCCAATGTAAATATCCTAGGGATTGTCAATTAAGAAATTTGAGATTTTTTGAAAGTCATCTTCATGAATTGTAGTGTTATAGACTTAGGTTCTAGAATCAGACAGGCCTAGATTTAAAATAAAACTCAATACTTGAGACTTCTTATATAAGTTATTTAACATCTCTATATACCTATTTCCTCATTACTATTCATATTACAACAATGGTATGTACTTAATAGTATTCCCACAAGCATTAAATGAGAAAATGCAAGTAAGTCATTTAGAATCATGATTGGTACACACTGAAGATTCAGTTAATGATGGCTTTTATGATAATTATCTTATTGGATTCCAGACAATCAACGTCTCTATTCTCACTTAGGTTTAAATCTGTTTAGAGAGAATTGGTTAGTTACTCAATTACATATGTTTATAAATTTCCTGTACATATTTCTAAGCAAATATTAAATAATAGAAGAAAAGGAGAAGTGAGCATGGGCAAAACAATGATATAGTAAATGCTTCCACTTTTCCCAGAAATATGTGATGTGACACTACAAAGTCAAAGTAGCTCAAAGTATTCTTGACTGGAATTAAGAGGCATGAGGTTGTAGAGGGATAAGGGCACAGCCAAGCCAAGCAAAATGAGTGGGCTACCTTAACATTTCCATGAAAAATTTATTGTACATTAAGTTAATGTGTTAATTTTCATATTAATGTACCATTCTATAAGAGGTAATTTAAAGAGCTATTTAGGATCTGTGATAAATATTATTCTGTTAAAAATAATTATAAACCTTTCTTATGATATCTTCTCTCTGGGAGAATTTTACTTTCTATTTCACTGACATCAGGTTTGTCCATGTGTTTGACTTCAGCCAATGAAATGTGAATGGATGTGATATGAGACTTAGCAAAAATTTAAGAGCCAAGAGTAGTTGTAACATTTCTCTTCTTTCCTCTGTTGTAAGATTTGTACTGTCTCAAATACAGGCTGTTCCTTGAATTCAGGTCTGAAAATGGTCACAATATGGAACAGAACTTCAAACAACTTGCAGTAGACACGTTTCCTATAAAGAAATTAGCCTTTGTTATTATAAGTCATACAGACTTTGGGGTTAATTATTGCTATAATTTTGTCTAAGGGAAAAAATGTTCTTCCAAAACAGTTTAAGTGTTGTTCATGGTAAAAGGATATTTTAATAATGCAAATGCATAATTTTATAGGATTATTAAAAATGTGTATGCACTTTTATGTGCTATAAGAGGGAGGAGCTCAAGATGGTGGAGTGGGACTTATTCCAGGGACACAAAGATGGTTCAATATCCTCAAATCAACCAATGTATTATACTGCATTAACAAAAGGAAGGATAAAAATCACATGATTATCTCAATAGATGCAGAAAAAGCATTTCACAAAATTCAAAATCCATTCATGATAAAAACTCCCCAACAAAGTTGGTATAGAGAAAACATATCTCAACATAATGAAAGTCATTTATGGCAAATTCACAGCTAACACCACATTCAGTGGTGAAAAGGTAAAACCTCTCCTCTAACTTTAAGAATAAGACAAGGATGACCACTCTCACCACTTCTATTTAACAGAGTTTTGGAAGTCCGAGTCATGCAATCAGTTAAAAAAGAAATATAAAAGGCATTCAAATTGGAAGGGAAGAAGTAAACTGTTCACTATTTGCAGATGGCATGATACTTTATATACAAAACCCTAAAAGTCTCCCCCAGAAACTATTAGAATTAATAAATGAATTTAGTAAAGTTGCTGGGTAAAACATAAATATACAGAAATCTCTTGCTTTTCTGTACACTGGTAATGAACTATCAGATAAAGCAATAAACTGCATGAAAAATCATATCAGAAACAAAAAATACCTAGGAGTAAACTTAATCAAGGAGATGAAAGAACTAAATTTTGAAAAGTATAAAACAATGATGAATGAAATTGAAGATGGTACAAAGAAATGGAAAGATATTTTGTGTTTATAGATTGGAAGACTTAATATTGCTAAAGTGACCACATTATTCAAAGCTATCTACAGATTTATTTCAATCTCTATCAAATTACCCATGGCATTTTTCACAGATTTAGAACAAATTATGCTAAAATTCATATGAAACCATGAAAGACCCAAAATAGCCAGAGCATTTTTGAGAAAAAAAAGAACAAACCTGGAAGCATCATTCTCCCTGACTTCAGTCTATACTACAAACCTATAGTAATCAAAACAGCCTGATACTGGCACAAAACCAGATATATAAATCAGTGGAATATAATTGAGACCCTAGAAATAAACCCACACACTTAGGTTAGTTAATTTATAACAAAGGAGGAAAAAAGATACAAAGGAGAAAAAAAAGTCTCTTCAATCAGTGGTGCTGGGAAAACTAGACAGGTAGGTACATATAAAAGAATGAAATATAACATTTTCATTGTACAGAAATAAACTCAAGATTATTAAAGACCTAAATGTAAGACCTGATGCCATAAAAATCCTAGAAGAGAACACAGGCAAAACACTCTTTGACATAAATCCTAGCAATGTTTTTTTGGATCTGTCTCCTAAAGCAAAAGAAACAAAATACTTAACTATACTTAAAACTCTTGCACAGTAAAGAAAACCATGGACAAAACAAGAAGACTGAATGGGAGAAAATATTAGCAAATGATATGACTGATAAGAAGTTAATATCCAAAATACACAAACAGTTCATACAACTCAATATCAAAAAAAAAAAAAAGAAAGAAAGAAAGAAAACCCAGATGAGCAGATATTTTTCCAAGGAAGATATACAGATGGTGAAGAGGCGCATGAAAAGATGCTCAACATCACTAACCATCAGAGAAATGCAAATCAAGCCCACAGTGAGATATCACTTCACACCTGTGCAAATGGCTATCATCAAAAAGTCTGTAAATAACAAATGGCTAGACTGTGCTTAGTGAAATAAGTCAGAAAAAGATACTGTATGTTATCACTTATATGTAGAATCTAAAAAATATATAAATGAATTTAACAAAACAGAAACAGACTCACAACTATAGAGAACGGGTGGTAGGAAGAAATATTTAGTTATGACTCTATCAGAACCACTATCTATGAGGTTATTTTTATCATGATATAAATTGTAACAAATTCTTTCTGGAATTTATATTCAGACTGGACTTACAGATGATCCAAATTCAGAGTAGACTTACAGATGATCCAAATAGAAAATCATGTGAGAAATCAGCCTGAAAGTACTAGAGGGAGGATGGATCAGAGGGGATGGGGAAGGAGAAAGACAAAGTAAAGAGAACCAGAGCGAGAAAGAGAAATAGAGAAAGAATGGGGACAAGGGGAGGTTTTAGGCATCTATTAGAAAAAGCAGAAGAAAAATTCCTGGAGAATCAATTCATTCTGCCCTTCTTAGAGCAAAAGACCAGAAATAGCATTCATCTATGGAAATAAAGGTCAAAGAGTGCATATAATCTGTACCAGTCAAGCAGCTAGAGGGAAACGGGGTTCTAATTCCCACATTTGATCCAGCGGAAGGGAGTACTTTTCTCCTCTGAAACTGCTTTAACTCCATGTTTGTTGAAGCCGCACCTGCCTTTGTCTGAGTTCTGGAGAGCCCCTCTCCCTCTGAGTTTGTTTACTGTCTCCTCCTCTGCCGCCCACATGGCATTTTCCTTTACTTACAGGAGTCCTAAAGACCCGAAACAGCAGCAAGCAGATTAAAAATTAATAAAAGTCTCAGAGGGAGAGTACCAAGAGGCGGCTGGCTCTGTGATCGGCAATTTTTTGAGGTTCTTTAAATATCCAATTATTTTCAGGACCCCTACAGAACAGAAACTACAGGACATGGGAAATAGATTTTCAGGCCAGAGGGAATATATTTTTAAGCAAAAATTCTTTTAACTTGGAGAAGAGAAGAATTATGTTTTATAGTATTGCTCTTCATTGCCAACACCTCTCCCCCAAGTCTCTACCTATTTTTTTTCTCTCTTTTATAGTTTCTGGTGATGCACCCAGCAGGAGTGAGGAGAATTTATCTTCAGGATAAACTTCATTATTCTACAGTGTCTCTTCATTTGCCCAGGAGGTAAGGATGCTGTGTAGGGAAGAAAAAAAAAAAAAGGCAAAATCAAACAAACAAAAAAAGGCAGTAAATGAATTAAAATCAGGCCTGAGAATATTTGATGATATATTACATCCCAGCTCAAACAGGAAGAAAATTTAAATCTGACATGTCAAGGAATTGAGCACACGTTTTTAGATTACTATGTTTCTTTGGATGAAAAACACTTTCTTAAAGAGCCTAATGAATGTACCAAGCCATAAAATGACCTCTAAATACTGTAAAAACAAATCTATAGGAAATATTTCTCTACCACTTTCATTTTGAATTTCCTAAAACCTATATTGTGGTTAGTAAAATATTTATGCATTGCACTCCAGAAACATATTATTTATGATGCGCAATCAGGAAAGATTGCATCTGATGACCACATTTTCATTTAGCCTTGGGAAGGAACAAATTGTCATTGAATTACAAACACGGAAACCAATCAGGCAGGGTGCAAATAATTTGTTCAGCCTGAGACAGGGTTGTCAGGAAGCAGTGCTGTAATGTGATTCAGAGGAGAATCTGTGTTATCATTACCTTCCAACAGGTTGTCAGAAATCAGCAGACTGAAAGGGAGTTTTCAGCAAAGGCAGGAAAGATAAATCCAGGATAAAAAAAGATAATAATTTTTTTTTAAAGAAATGTAGCATTAATGGAATGCTGAATTATTAGCATTGCAGAAAGAAACAAATGTAAATTTTGGTACCTAGCAGAGTCAATTGACTATGACTTTTTTATACTGTGTGTGTTATTTTTCAATCAAATCTAATGTTCCTTTCCACCAGTAACTGTTAGCTTTAAAAAAGCAGAAACCTCAGGAGATCTGAATTATGTGTTCAGAATTGTCTATTAGGTCTTACTGTAAATCACTTAGCTGTATGAAACAAGACCTTTGTACGCCATTCTCCTGTCATAAGAAAAAATTATTATGTATACATTCTTGGATGCTACTATTGTAAATTGGATGGTGAAATTGCTTAGGGGAGCAAAACTAGAGAATAAGGAAACTTAACTACAAAATAATATCCCACTTAACATTATTGACCATGTATGGAGAACTTGAGTACGGAAAAAATTACTTGGAATTCTGATTGGTTATGACTTACATGACTCATGCTTCCTCTTTCTCTTGCTTTGGCTTTTGTTTTGTTGCTTTTGTTAATTGTATTCTTTTTTTTGGTTCACCACAGTATCCTTCTCACCAGACAAAAACAAACCACATTTATTAGTTGAAAAGTGATTACCCATAGGCGATAATATGTCAGTCTATTGCTCAAAAAGGCTTCCTTGATAGCTCTGTTGGTAAAGAATCCACCTGCAATGCAGGAGAACCAGGCTCAGTTCCAAGGTTGGAAAGATCTGCTGGAAAAGGGATAAGTTACCCACTCCAGTATTCTTGGGCTTCCCTTATGGCTCAGCTGGTAAAGAATCTGCCTGCAATGGGGGAGACCTGGGTTTGATCCCTCGGTTGGGAAGATCCCTAGAGAAGGGAAAGGCTACCCACTCCAGTATTCTGGCCTGGAGAATTCCATGGGCTGTATTGTCCATGGGGCTGCAAAGAGTCAGACACGACTGAGCCACTTTCACTTTCACTTCCATTGCTCAAAAAATGTCAGTGGCTCCCTGTTGCCTATAATATCAAAAAAATGTTTTCAGTGTAGCATCCAAGGACCTTCATAGTCTGTCCCCAAACTGCATGATAGAAAATATAAATAGTCTTGGAAGTCTGAATGTCAAGTCCTCACTACTGGGCAATTGGATCAGATTTGGCAATATACTTTGTCTGCATCTAGCGACCGGCAGAGTTTCTGTGAAGGATATGGCACAATCTACTCAGGTGTTTTCTGACTGTGACATTAGCACCAAAGCGATGGCCTGAACTTCAGCTTCTGTCATTCTTATGATTGATCCTTCTTCTCTTTGTGTGTTTCCAGTTATCAGGGAAGTCTGATTTTCTTTTCTCAGTGTTCCAAGCTTCTAGCTGCTTCCCAGTATACAACAAAAATTTCTGGACTCTTATTGCTAAATCTTGCCTCATTCTGTTCTAAGTTCACAAACTGTTTTTTCTTCTTGTATCATGTCTTTTCCAATATGCTAGAGTTAGACTAGTAATTTAAATCAGGAAGAAAGGCCACACTCATGGCATAGGGCCATTCCCAAATTGAGACCTAACTTCCATATTTAGACTTTGATACTGGCATTTTGAAATCAGTACGTGTCTAAGGTATGCCACTGAGGACTGTAAAAGTTTTTACCATAAAAAGCTTTTAGAAGAGTAAGTGTTCAATGGTGTTTAATAAGTGCTTTCTATTATCATTGATGTTGACTTATGAGCTCTAGACTCAGGCAGCACTTTTTCAAGGATAACCTTAAGATGATGGACAGAGAAGGAAAAGTCCAAAGCATCAATAATTACAATACCTGGAGAAGAAAAATCCTTGTTTGGGATAACTCACCTGACATCCTTACAAATATCGACTCTTTGAAAAACAGGGTCAGTGGAGACTGAGGAATGAATGCGTTTTCCTCCGTCCAGAAATATTTCATGTCACTTGTCTCCAGAGAACCAGAATACTAAGAGAGAGAGATTAGACAAAACATCAGAAACTTGTGACTTAAGACTCTAGGGGAGAAAACATTTCAGAATATCCAGAAATTAATGATGAAAGAACAGTACTGTGAATCTCCTCTGGGATGAAGAGGAAGCCTTCAGAAGATACTTCATGTGTTTCCCTTTATAAGAAAAAGGTAGAAGGGGAAAGAAGGTAACACTTTGATCAGCTGGAAAAAAAATAGTTTAGCAGTCATATCTTGCAAACACACCTAGCCTCTTCAATATAAGTGCATTACTAAGTGTCCATCAATGCTGATAAATTTAAATAAGACTAACCATGGTGATAAAAGGAGAGATGTGTAAGTATGGGGAAGTGTGTATTACCTATATTTAAGCAGCTTACCCAATATCTATAGATATTTCAACATAGAAAAATAATATTTTCAGGCTTCTTAGACATATTGATTGGTTATTTATTTTTTTAATTTTATTTTTTAAGGCATGAAAGTATAGTAACACATTTACAGGAGACTTGGAAAATACAGAACAAGATCACATATAGTTCCACTATATATTACAATTATTTTTAAGTAGATAAATTAAGACTTTTTAATTGGAGTTTCAATATCAAACTCTCAAATATTAGTAGAATGAAAATACAGAGAAGTAGAAGGATATAGTAGACATGAAAATCACTGTGAACCAATTCAGCATAATCAAGATTTATATAATTTTCACACAGCAGTAGGATACAAATTCTATTCAAGTTTCCATAGACTGTAAACTAGGAGACACTGGAACATATCCAGAGACATAAAACAAAGGGCAAAAATATCATGGTTTAAAACTGTTGAAATCTTAGAATATAGAATCTGTTGATTGGTTATTTCAATCAAATTGTTATTGTCACAGGTTTTTCCCTAAAGAATTGCCTGAAATTCTATTTCCTTTCTTTCCGTATCTTTCTTTCTGTTCCCTCTGTCATTTTGTCATGCATTTAAGCAAACTCAAAGCATTTATCCTTATTTAAGGCAGCATTCTACATGTGTGAGGCATGCAGTTCTTCACCTGAGATACCACTTTAAGCAAGAGTCATGGCTGCCAAAGTTACAGGTAATTCAGTTCTTCAAGAACTGATTCATAATGATACTGGAAGGTCTCTTTAATCCCAGACTTTAT
Source organism: Bos mutus (assembly GCF_027580195.1). Taxonomy (NCBI): domain Eukaryota; kingdom Metazoa; phylum Chordata; class Mammalia; order Artiodactyla; family Bovidae; genus Bos; species Bos mutus. Next base: position 67,876,798 of record NC_091630.1, on the reverse strand, counting down.
GAAAACAACTAAAAGATTTCTTGGAAATGGCTGAAACCTTACACACTTATCCACTTTATACCAAATGTTTCCTATGTGCCCTGGAAGACAGTTAAACTCCAGCAATGTAGGAAGATGATAATGCATCTTTCCTGGCTTCTAAAGGGTCGCAGTTTGGTTGCACAGTTAGTGAAGTAAAGCTGAGACGTGAACCTAGGATTTCTGAGGATAAATTTAGGGCTGTTTATAATGAAAATAATTTCAATGAAATATTTGTCTTAGGGAAATTTGGGGGAACCACCAGAACATCCATTCTGAACTCATATCAACATCAGGTCATCATCAGAGGGTTTGGAATGATTCTTCTTAACCAGATAGCACAGATGGCATGCTTTGATAGATGAAAGAATTCAGGCAGCCTATGTAACCCAACTACTTCGTGGCTAGTGCTACACAGAGTCACATTAAAAAAAAAAAATTAGTCCAGCAACTAAGAATAATTCAAAAGCCATATTTAGTGAAGTATGTCTCAAAAAAGGCAGTAGAAGCAGAAGTTTTAAAGGGGTAAATACTTTGAAGGGATAAATTCTTTGAAGCTAACAAATCTTTAAAAATCCCCTTCTCCCACACCACTTCCTTTCAGTTTCTCTTTCACTCCATAATTGTCATAGATCTCTTGTTTCCCCCATGACACACACCTCAAAAACTTCCATGCTCCTCAGGCTTGCCTGTCTGGCTCAAGTCTTTTATCTCTTTCTTTTTTTTTTTTCTTTTCTTTTGTGTTATCCTTTGTCTTTCGTCCTGATTCGTACATAAGTAAAGGAGAAGCCAGAATTGACCTAACAAATAATACATTATTTGTTAATATGTCTCTGAAGAGGGAGAGAGAAGATGGCAAATGCTTATACTTTAATGTCATTCCTTTTATCCCCTTCACACTCAGACTTTAAAAAATGGAGTTAATATTGCATCCCACACCTTCAGAAAGGTGCTAAAAGGCCCTACTTTTTAACTCACATAACAAATTGCTGTTTTGAGTCACCTAGAACATAGCTGTTAAGCTTGGATGTACAATAGATTCACTGGGAGCTTACTAACATCTTCAGTAGCAGCTGGTTTTCACAGAAAATATGAGCAAATAAGATCTCCCAGTATGGACTTCAGTAGTGTACTGGGAGGTGAATGGCATATGAGAGAAAATTTTACTCACTTCCCTGTCTCTTAGGGACCCTTGAGCCACAAGTTAAATCTATTCTAAAGGGAAGGTGGATGGTGGACTTTTGTGATTAAAGCTTAAGAACAACCTGGACAGAATATAGATTGTTTTAATAATCATAATGCTTAAAGTGGCTGCTAACCAGTGGGGAAGGAAGATTCAACAGAACAGTTAACAGTAACTATGAGCAGAAGACATTGCATGTGTTTATACCTTGCAGAATTGAAGTTGCTCTGTCAGCAGGCAAAATATTCTTCCCGTATACCATGGTGTTTACTCTGTGTGTGTGTGTGTGTGTGTGTGAACATTTGACAAGATAAAACCTCTCCTACTTCTCTTCTTGAAAAGAAAAAGGCTATTTTCTTCTTTTCTTTCAGCTGAATTTTACAAGAACTTTTCAAGTTTCAAAACAAGATGTCAATTTTTGAGTGGAAATGCTGTAAATTCATCGATTATTAGGAAATTGGACATCTTTACGGTGACCACTTTCCAACCAGAAACACGTTAGTGCTCTCCTTTTATCAGACCCTCATTATATCTCTACACAATTGCTTTTTAGATACATTCTTCACATTTGAGAATTCATTTATTCATTCATTAAATAATGATTGAACATTTTCCACATGCTAAGCACTGTTTTAGAAACCGAAGATATGAAATTGAAGAGACTCGACATGATCCTTGCCCTGATGGAGCTTAAATCCTACTGAAAGGAGACAGAACATAAAAGGAAAGCAAAGAGAGAGTTGTTTTTGATGGTCATGCCTAGGACTTTTATATATCTTTGTACTGAAAATGTATATGTGTATTTTGAATTATTTCCTTAGGATAGAATTTCAGAGGTTAAATTCTTATATCTAAGATTATGAAAATGGATAAAGTTTAAACATACAGGAATTCTTTATAGAAGTAACCAGTTGTGACTGGATGGCACTACAGGTCACATTTCTTCAAGCCTCAAAGAGCCTGCAGGATTTTCAGGGCAGAAAATCGGAGAAGATGTAGAAGAAAGGAAGCCACATTTGAAGAAAGGTGTTGGTAATGACTGGAGGTGAGGGAATTTGATCAGAGATGGCACCCCACTCCAGTACTCTTGCCTGGAAAAATCCCATGGATGGAGGAGCCTGGTAGGCTGCAGTCCATGGGGTCGCACAGAGTCGGACACAACTGAAGTGACTTAGCAGTAGCAGTAGACTTAATGATGACATATCGTCCAAGTTACGGAATCCTGAGATGGTCCTGCTCTGCCCTTCACATACCACACCCCTAAGAAATTCAACAATGTACCATACGATTCCCTACTCAGAAGAGGTTCAGAAATATTCTCTTGCTGCCATAGCACCTGGAGGGGAACCCTGTGGCCACAGAAACTCAACTTCAAAGGAAACCCTCAGGGGGCCTGTAGAGACAAAAACAAATTGAGAGGAAGAAGCTTCTGAAACACTGAGCAAAAGGATAACACTGTGCCATTTGTTTAGTAGTAATTAAGATTTGTCCACGCTGTCCTGCACATTCAAGACCTCAGAGATTAAAGTAATGTTAATGGACGTGGTCACACAACCTGGATCTCTGTCAGGATCACTGACTTAGCCTCTGACAACAGCTAAATCACTCCTTGGAAATCAATAAATATTTCCATTCCGATGCTTATAAAAATGCTCCTGATATTTACTATGTTCTGATGTATTCACTTAATGCTACAGTAAGTATTTGACAGATCATTAGAACTTCCTTAGAAATATGGGGAGTGCCTGGAGTTGGCCACCACAACAAAGCCTGCTTTACCTATAATGCAATTCAGGTTTCCTGGGAAATCGACTCTGAAGCATTGATTTGTGTGCAGGAAATTCACTGGGTGGTGCTGTTAGGGTGAATACCTGTGGCCAAGTGAAGGCAAACAGACAAGTTGAAAGAGAAGTAGTTAGACCTTTAGCTGATTTCATAAGGAGGCAGTTGAGGGGTTCTGGAGCTGGGTGGCCCTACAGAATTGTCCCATCCTGAAGCAAGGAGGGTAGTCCTTTACACCTTTGCATTGACCTGTTGTTGAATGTCCACTGAGCTTGGATAAGTGGGCTCTCTTCAGCTGGTGGCAGTGCTCAGAGAGGGGTGAAAGGAGAGTTGTCAGCAGTCAACATTCCTGGCATCTGGGGGTTAATTTATTTTGGTCCTGAAGGGAAGGAGGTGGTGACATATTGCAGCATCCACTGCATATCTTAAAAAAGAGAAAGCTGCAAGTTTTCATTGCTTTACTCTTCCTTGGGTTTCACTCATGTCTATGAAGTTGACAATACTTGTTCTGTCTTCTGCAGCCTCTGCTCCCAGGACTAGCCCTGAACCTATAGAATTTAAGATTCTACTCTTTAATTAAAACAAAGAACTATCAAAGTCCATTGTAGATGTTGATGTGATGTGATTTATGCCCAAGACTTTTTCAGTCTCATTTTCTGGCACCCATGATTACTATTACTATTGTGGATGTTTGACCCCAAATGTTTTCCCCTGGGTTTTATAAATGCTGTCTCTGGTCCAAAATAATATAGTATAGAGAAAAGGTATAAGAACCTGACCAGGGCTTCAATCCCATCTTTGTCACTTATTAGCTCTGTAACATTGGCAATTCATTCACCCAATCATGGTTTTTTCAACTGTAAAATGCCATAATAACAATGATTTTAATAGTTAGCCCAGGATTTTATTTTATTTATTTATTTTTTTAATTCCCAGGGGGGCGCCTCGGCGGAGCGGCGGCGCTGCTGCTGTTTCCAGGATTTTATAAGATTTTATAAGATGACATCTGTGACCCAGATGAAAGCTTTCTAACCCTTGAGAAGTAATGATAAAAATGAAAAAGAATCATTATAACAGGATCCAGTATTTCCAAATGCTTTCTGCATACTTTACGCAGTACCAAGAGCTTAGTATTGGCTGCCTATTTAATCTTCAAACAAAACCCATAGGATGTGGTTATTTTATGGCTAATACCAAATCATTTAACAAGTGGATAAAAAAGTATTTGAGAAGTGATAAGTTACAAATCAATCAGAATGAATACAATTGAAACAGTTATCAGGATAGGCTGTTATATTTTTATATACCCACTTTACAGATAGGGATATTGAGACATAGAAACTTTAGTTGGCCTAAGAACACATGGCCTGTAGGTGGCAGAGATGGGTTTACATAGACTGACTTCCCAAACTATAAAGTTAAAGGTTGTTTTTCGTTGTTGTTGTTTGTTTGATACTATCTCCAAATCGCAAGTTCTAGCTAGAGTTGCTTTAAACCTTTAATTTTATTACCCCAGGAAGCCTTAAGCCTTCCTGATCTCTCAATATAGCTCTGATCCAACAGATACATCCATCAAAGTTATTTTCTTTCTAAAAACAGCCAGACCTTTCACCAAATATAACTGCCAAGGTTTATTGGACTGAAGGCTAATGTTGTGAGTCACTCTGAGCCAAAGTGATTTTTGTAATTATATGAGATAATACTAACTATTAAGAGTGATTTTGCTAAAAGCAAGCTAAAAATTTAGTTTATTTTTAAAATAGTTCAATTAGGAGTGACATTTGAATCCAGATTTGGGAAGAAAGTGACTCTGAGGGTCTGCAAAAGAGTGAGGGTGACTTGAGCGACAAAGAAACCTTCAGTAATAAAATGACATGAGATACCATAACCTTGTCAGTTGCATCGCACACAGGCTCTCTGACAATGGTGGAACCAGAAATTAACACAGACGGCTGTTCCCTGAGGCAAAATAGATTGATTCAGTTTCAGAAAGCAAAACAGAGCATCATGATGGAGGCACTGGGTAAACAGAAAAGATGCACTTTTTTTTATTATTTTAACTGAAAGAAACATAAAAACTGGAATTCCTAGAGAAGCAGTCCCTGGAAACCACAGATGGCATCTCTACAGCCACTCTAAGATACTTGTGCCAATTATTCTGAAGTAGAATTGTGGGGGGGGCGGTGTAGTGTGTGGGATTTATATGGTGTACGGTATGTATGTACCTATGTGTATAGAAGTATGTAGTTTGGTGGTAGTGGTGATGGAAGATGTGAAAGTAAGTTAAATAAGTAAGTTAAACTTACTTGAACACATTCATATATACAAATACATATCATAAAGTCACACATGAAAGACTGAATCCTTGAATCCATACATGTTCATGACTCCTTCTGTGGCAAATTCCACTATATATGTAAACTTTCACCTTCACTTCCCTCTGTGTCTAAATCCAAGCACTACCTGCATTTTCTTTGACTGCTTTGACCTTGGCCACTTGTGCCTCTGACCTCCCTCGCTCAACACTTTATCTCCTGCTCATGCCTTTTCTGTCTCCTGAGAAACCTGAGTGCAAACCATAGGAATCCCACTGATGCTATCGATGCAGGCTGACTTCCATGATGCAGAGTTAAGACATACAGAGAGAGGATTGGGGGATAGTGTAAACAAAAAATATTCAGCAGATCTACCACGTGCCAGATCTGTGATATGTACTAAAAACACACAGATGTGTGAGGCATCCTTGTCTTCAGGGAGCTTACAGTCTAGTGAGAGAGAATTGTATCATCCCGTGGAATGTGTAATGAGAGCTGTAAGAAGTAGTTGTCATGGAAACACAGAGGCGCCCACCAGGCAGAATAGAGGTTAGGCATTGGCAATAATGAGTGGCCAAATGCAGTAAAAGGCTAGATCTGAGCCTTAGAGGAGCTCATCAAGCAAAGGGAGCTGGTGCAGCAGAGATGAAAGTGCAGTTTGCCCCGCTGAGAGAATGCTATAAGCCAAGGCCTCAAACAATCTGTTTGGTGTTTTATCAATAAAGTCACAAACCATGGGTCTTAGTCTTAAAGTGGTGAGATCTGACAAACATGAAATCCATGACATCAAAGCCAATTTTAAAATAATGTAAGTTATCTGCTTATATTTCTTGAACACCATGGGGAAGCCTCATGCTGGAACTCGATAGTTTCCAGAATATTTCACAATATGTATTTTTTTCTCTCACCTTTAAGACTCTCACCACAGGTGTTCCAAAACCCGTCCTAAACAAAAAAATTAAAGAAAGGAAAAATCATCCCATCTGTATTAAGTAGGATACTTTCCATTACAGATGGCCCAAACCAACTCCTTCTCCTTCAAATGAAGGGGAATTAATTAGCTCCTATTCCCTGGTGGCTCAGCTGGTTAAAGAATCTGCCCACAATGCAGGAAACCTGAGTTCGATCCCTGGGTTGGGAAGAGCCCCTGGAGAAGGGAATGGCTACCCACTCCAGTATTCCGACCTGGAGAATTCCATGGACTGAATAGTCCACGGGATTGCAAAGAGTCAGACTCGACTGAGCAATGTTCGCTTTCGTAGCTGACATACCGGGACCCAGATGAATTAAACAGGTTGAATGCTATCCTCCTGACCCTCTCTGTGCTGGTTCCATTCCCAGGTGGCCTCTCACCTTAGAATGGTGAGATGGAGTGGTGGTTCTAGGCTTCAGCCCCCCAGTTTGGATCCAAAAGACAGAGACCATTTTCCTTAAGCTGTTCAGAGAGCTGGGATTTCTCAACCATCTGACTCATGTCATGTGTTTATCTCTGAATCACTGTAGGTAAGCAGATAAGCTTACTTCCCAAGTAAGGATTTCAACCCTACCTGAACTACATAAAATGGGAACCAGGGATGATTCACCTGCAAAAAAGTTTGGACATATTTTTCTGAAGAAGTGGGAGGTATACTATCAATTTCACCACAATAGTCAAACTCTACAGCCAGTTGTTATTTATTTTCTCCTCACTTAATTCCCAACTAACTATTATTAAATCTAAGATTTGGCTTGGAAAACCTGACACGTCTGGTGGGAGGGATGCAGATGTGGACTAGTCCTGTGACAGCTTTGATCTTATCAAATACACTATTTCATTCCATTATTGCAGCCACACTCTGATCATAGCACTGTTTCCCAAGTTTTGTAGATGAGGCAAATAATTTTAAGAAATAAAGCAAGAGGCCTAATGTCTATGCCCAAACCACTAACGCTGAAGAAGCTGAAATTGAAGAAGACCTATGAAGAAGACCTACAAGACCTTCTGGAACTAACACCCAAAAGAGATATCCTTTTCATCATAGAAGACTGGAATGCAAAAGTCAGAAGTCAAGAAATACCTGGAGTAACAGGCAAATTTGGCCTTGGAGTACAGAATGAAGCAGGGCAAAGGCTAATAGAGTTTTGGCAAGAGAATGCACTGGTCATAGCAAACACCCTCTTCCAACAACATAAGAAAAGACTACACATGAACATCACCAGATGGTCAATAACAAAATCAGATCAATTATAGTCTTTGCAGCCAAAGATGGAAAAGCTCTATATAGTCAGCAAAAACAAGACTGGGAGCTGACTGTGGCTCAGATCATGAACTCCTTATTGCCAGATTAAGACTTAAATTGAAGAAAGTAAGAAAAACCACTAGACTATTCAGGTATGATCTAAATCAAATCCCTTATGATTATACAGTGGAAGTGAGAAATAGATTCAAGGGATAAAATCTGATAGACAGAGTGCCTGAAGAACTATGGATGGAGGTTCGTGACATTGTACAGGAGGCAGTGATCAAGACCATCCCCAAGCAAAAGAAATGCAAAAAGGCAAAATGTTTGTCTGAGGAGGCTTTACAAATAGTTGAGAAAAGAAGCTAAAGACAAAGGAGAAAAGGAAAGATATACCCATCTGAATGCAGGGTTCCAAAGAATAGTAAGGAGAGACAAGAAAGCCTTCCTCAGGGATCAGTGCAAAGAATAGAGGAAAACAGTAGAATGTGAAAGACCAGAGATATCATCAAGAAAATTAGAGATACCAAGGGAATATTTCAGGCGAAGATGGGCACAATAAAAGGACAGAAATTGCATGGACCTAACAGGAGAAGGCAATGGCACCCCACTCCAGTACTCTTTCCTGGAAAATCCCATGGATGGAGGAGCCTGGAAGGCTGCAGTCCCTGGGGTCGCTGAGGGTCAGACATGACTGAGCGACTTCACTTTCACTTTTCACTTTAATGCATTGGAGAAGGCAATGGCAACCCACTCCAGTGTTCTTGCCTGGAGAATCCCAGGGATGGGGGGACCTAGTGGGCTGCGGTCTATGGGGTCGCACAGAGTCCGACACAACTGAAGTGATTTAGCAGCAGCAGCAGCAACAGAAGCAGAAGATATTAAGAAGAAGTGGCAAGAATACACAGAAGAACTATACAAAAATGATCTTAATGACCTAGATAACCACGATGGTGTGATCACTCACCTAGAGCCAGACATCCTGGAATGCAAAGTCAAATGGGCTTTATGAAGTATCACTATGAACAAAGCTAGTGGAGGTGATGGAATTCCAATTGAGCTACTATAAATCCTAAAAGATTTGAAGTTAAAGTGCTGTTAAAGTGCTGCACTCGATATGCCAGCAAATCTGGAAAACTCAGCAGTGGCCACGGGACTGGAAAAGGTCAGTTTTCATTCCAGTCGCAAAGAAGGGCAATGCCAAAGAATGTTCAAACTACTGCATGATTGCACTCATCTCATACACTAGCATATTAATGCTCAAAATTCTCCAAGCCAGGCTTCAACAATACGTGAACCATGAACTTCCAAATGTTCAAGCTAGATTTAGAAAAGGCAGAGGAACCAGAGATCAAATTGCCAACATCTGTTGGATCATTGAAAAAGCAAGAGAGTTCCAGAAAAACATCTACTTCTGCTTTATTGATTATGCCAAAGCCTTTGATCTTGTGGATCACAACAAACTGTGGAAAATTCTTTAAGAGATGGGAATACCAGATCACCTGACCTGCCTCCTAAAAAATCTGTATGCAGGTCAAGAAGCAAGAGTTAGAACTAGACATATAACTATAGACTGGTTCCAAATTGGGAAAGGAGTACATTAAGGTTGTATAATGCCACCCTGCTTATTTAACTTATGTGCTGAGTACATCATGTGAAATGCCAGGCTGAATGAAGCACAAGCTATAGTCATGATTTCCAGGAGAAATATCAATAACCTCAGATATGCAGATGACACCACCCTTATGGCAGAAAGTGAAGAGGAACTCAAGAGCCTCTTGATGAAAGTGAAAGAGAAGAGTGAAAAAGTTGGCTTAAAACTCAACATTCAGAAAACTAAGATCATGACATCTGGTCCCATCACTTCATGCAAATAGATGGAGAATTAGTGTAAACAGTGAGAGACTTTATTTTCTTGGGCTCCAAAATCACCACAAATGGTGACTGCAGCCATGAAATAATAAGACACTTGCTCCTTGGAAGAAAAGCTATGACCAGCCTAGACAGCATATTAAAAAGCAGAGATAATATTTTGCCGACAAATGTCTGTCTAGCCAAAGCTCTGGTTTTTCCAGTCGTCATGTATGGATATCAGAGTTGGACTGTGAATAAAGCTGAGCACTGAAGAATTGAATTGAGCTTTTGAATTGTCGTGTTGGAGTGGACTCTTGAGAGTCCCTTGACTGCAAGAAGTTCAAACCAGTCAGTCCTGAAGGAAATCAGTCCTTAATATTCAATGGAAGGACTGATGCTGAAGCTGAAGCTCCAATACTTTGGCAACCCAATGTGAAGACCTGACTCATTGGAAAAGACCCTGATGCTGGGCAAGAATGAAGGCGGGAGGAGAAGGGTATGGCAGAGGATGAGATGGTTGGATAGCATCACCAGCTGGATAGACATGAGTTTGAGCAAGCTCCAGGAGTTGGTGATGGACACAGAAGCCTGGCATGCTGCAGTCCATGGGGTCACAAAAAGTCAGATATGACTGAGTGACTGAACTGAACTGAAATGTCTATGAGGTTACACAGAAGGAACTCCAAGGGTAGATTTCTATTTTCAGAAGCAATGCTTTTTCTACCATGTCAAGCTGATAGAAGATTTCCTTTCTCTTTCTACCTTCTCTTTGTCTCTACCTGCCTTCGTTTACAGTAAGCTAAGACCTAAATTTTTTGTCCTGTTCTTCAAATACAACAATCAAGTCTTGGCTCCATGCTAAATTTACATTTCTTGTTTTCGGAATAAAGGAACACCAACGAATAAAAGATAACATCATTTTAAAACACCACCTAGAAATACTACTAATAACTAACATTAAGTAGTATTCAATTTGGGCTTCCCTGGTGGCTCTGTGATAAAGAATCTGCCTGCCAATGCAGGAGATATGGATTTGATCCCTGGGTTGGAATGATCCCTTAGAGAAGGAAATGGCAACCCACGCCAGAATTCTTGCCTTAGGAAATTCTATGGATAGAGGAGCCTGGGGGGCTACAGTCCAGGGGGTCACAAAAGAGTCAGACACAACTTAGTGACTAAACAACAAATATTCAGTTTATCTCTACATACAGATATAGCAATGAGAATAAAGACTATTATTATTTTATATTCTTCATGCTTTTAAATACCGCCTTTATGGATTATTTTGCATACTATTTAAAATAAATTATTATTCTCACTTTTCTTTTAATTTAGCAAAAGGGAAGGAAACTGCTTTGACACTTAAAGATATTTCTCAGCTTCAGACAAAGTTCTATTTATTACCATATATATGTGAAAGTCAGTTGTGTCCAGCTCTTTGCGATCCATGTACTATAGCCTGCCAGACTCCTCTGTCCATCAGATTCTCCAGGCCAGAATACTGGAATGCTGGAGTGGGTAGCCTTTCCCTTCTCCAGGGGAATCTTCCCAACCCAGGGATCGAACCCAGGTCTCCTGTATTGCAGTTAGATTCTTTACCGTTTGAGGCTTACAAGTCTTTAAATGCCTTTTGGTTGACAAGATTTTATCAGTTGGTTTTACTCAGGAAGGCTCATGTTTGAGAATATTTGCCTTTGCTTTGCATTTGATGTATTATTTGGCTGTGTTTAATTTTCTTTTAGAATTGTATAGACTTAGCTCCATTGTCCTCTGACACTAATTGGTGACACAGAGAACTTTGGGAGTAAGTCTGATTTTCCTCCTTATTTGCAACTTTGTCATTATGCCTGGATGCCTAACAGGTCTATCTTGTGTAAGTCGTTATTTCTGGGAACAGGCAGTCTTATTTTGTTCTGAATATTCAGTTCCTCCTTTCTTTGAAGTTCTCTGTTTTACAAATTATCCTATGATTTAATGCCACCTAGTCTGAGTCTCTAAGAATTTCTCTCCTTTCATAAACAATCACCCTGATATCACATAGCTTTCTTTTGTCACAAATGTCAATTATCTAATACTTATCTGTTTCTTTTCATTTCTAATTTATCTATCAGTTCCATATTGATATTGTTTTATTGTCCATCTTTTTAATATAATTATCTTATTTAGGCATTTTCAATAAAATATTAAATATGTAAATATGTAGAATACATATTGAATATATATATTTGAAGACATATTCTTGTCTGGCATATTTTTATCAGACTGAATTCATCTGTCTTTTTCATGTCATGTTCATTCCTTGGGTGCATATTTGAACATGTGTTTAGCTTTTGTTTTAAAAGTCATGTCATATTGAGGATCAGTTTTCTCAAATCTGCCATGATCATCCTGGCTTTCCATTGAACTCCTAAGTTATTGGGAATCTATTTGTCTTCTTGTAGAAATATTCTGCAGTTAGATCATTCTAGTGGAAGGGAGGGGGCAATCTCTGTGAGGCTTTAGTTCCATATTTGTTGGAGTGTTGCTTTGTTTTCTGATATATTTTAAAATATATTTTAAAATTCCCTATATCATTCATATCCCATCAGTTCAGTTCAGTCACTCAGTCGTGTTTGACTCTTTGTGACCCCATGAATCGCAGCACGCCAGGCCTCCCTGTCCATCACCAACTCCCGGAGTTCACCCAGACTCACGTCCATCGAGTCAGTGATGCCATCCAGCCATCTCATCCTCTGTCGTCCCCTTCTCCTCCTGCCCCAATCCCTCCCAGCATCAGAGTCTTTTCCAATGAGTCAACTCTTCGCATGAGGTGGCCAAAGTATTGGAGTTTCAGCTTTAGCATCATTCCTTCCAAAGAACACCCAGGGCTGATCTCCTTCAGAATGGACTGGTTGGATCTCCTTGCAGTCCAAGGGTCTCTCAAGAGTCTTCTCCAACACCACAGTTCAAAGGCATCAATTCTTCGGTGCTCAGCCTTCTTCACAGTCCAACTCTCACATCCATACATGACCACAGGAAAAACCATAGCCTTGACTAGACGAACCTTTGTTGTCAAAGTAATGTCTAGGAACTATATATCTCATTTCCATGTATGGATATTCTGAAGTTTTGACCATTATCTCTGTTCCTAACGGATCTCTTATAAAAAACATATGTATATATACATAAACATATATCTACATATTTCTAATCCTACAGATTTGAAATGTATTTCCTTGGTGTGCCTATTAATAATTTCAGATTGAGGAGTATTGATGAGACATCTCAGAATTTTACTGACTTTTCCCATGTTCCCGTACCATACTTTTAAGCCCCAGGATTTAGAGCAGGAGCTGTCAAAAATACTTGGTGCCCTCTTTGGCAGTCACTTCTACTCTTTGTGAGCCTAATAATATATTTAGTTTTTAAGCTTACTTGCTGATGGTGGATTTTTTTTTTTTTTTGCTGACACTTTTTATTTTGTTGCTGGTGGTTGTGTTAGGTAATTAGAACTAAAATGTGTGACCCAGATTTACTCTGCCATCTAACCTACAAGTTTTCAGAGCTAAATTTCATGCTTACTTGTAGTAATCATCTCAGTTCTGGTTCGTGGCAAAACTATGTCCCAGCTTCATCTATGCCATGTTGAATCATCACAGTCCTCATCACAATTCTCATCACCATCAAATTCCATATGTGTTTAAATCAAACTTGCCTCAAATAACTGTAGGAACATGGAACTGTAGAAGGTAAGAGGGAGAACAGATATTGTCTAGTTAGGTTCTTCCAGTTTGCAGTTGAAGAAGATGGACCCAGACAAATTAAGTGGAAGTGACAGTCACACAGCTGACTATTTTCCAAGGAAGTTGTAGATTATGAATGAGACCATATCAGTATAACAGAAAGAGGACAGCTTTGGATGCAGATAAACTTATGTTTGCATCTCACCTCTGCCACATACAAGTATGTGAACTGAAGTTATTTCATCTCCATTTATCTCATTCTTCTCATCTGTGAAAACCTTAGAGAGTTTTGAGAAAGATTTAAGGGAGTGATGATATAAAGTGTTTAGCGCTGTGTCTTATATAGTAAGCTCTTAATAAATGGTGATAAGCATTATTATTGAGCGAGTTTGTAGAGCTAATTACTGGCTGTACTAACAAAACATTACTGTGAAAGAAACAATCTCATAATTCAGTGGTTAAAATGACAGTAATTCCTCATTTGCCCTGAGTGTGTGGATTAGGTAGAAGGTGAGTGATCTAGACTGGGCTCAGTCAGTTCTCCTACCCTTGGCTGGGCTGCTCTACCTGTGTGTGGCCTACTGGGGTTTAGTTGATCTTGGCTGGCCTCAGCTAGCCTGTTCTTTTCTTGGATGGGTTCACTCACATGCATTTCGTTTTCTGGAGGCTGGATGATTATGACTAGGCCCAGCTCAGGGTGGTTCTGTTTTATGTGTCTCTCATTGTCTCCTGAGACCAAGGAGCTAGTCCAGGCACAAAGTTCTCATGGCTACAGCAGAGAAATAAGAGAGTAAGCAAAACTATGTGAGCTTCTTAGGGCCCAGGCTCAAAACCAGAACTCCTATGTAATGCTTTTGGCCAAAGTCAGTTTCACAGGTTAAGCCAAAGTCAAGACACTAGAGTATGAAACAGGATGAGACAAAGAATTGTTATACAAAACACAATCCATTGTTAAGACCAAATGAGGTCTAGAATGCTGCAGAGAGACAGACATAAAGCTTCAACTATGGAATCAAACTGACCAAGATTTAAGGCCTACATTACCTGGTTTACAAATGATCTCTGTGACTTTGGTCAAGTTATTTAATTCTTATTAAAATCATTTTCTTAATCTGGAAAATGGATAAAATCACTTGCCATGCAATATTGTGAGCTCAGAAAGAATTTATTGTATTATTTGGCACATAATATTTAATAGTTGCTATTGGTACTATTACTTCCTACTTTCAGTCTTGGGTTCTTCCCTTTATACAATATCAGGATATGTTATTATTTTAAAACTTAAAAAATACTTCTCTGTCCATGTTAACAAATGCTTATTTATTTTCATCTTAAGAGGAAAAATAGTTGCTAATGCTTCTTGTTGATGTTTTCCTCTACTAAATGCAAACAAGTAAATACTGACCCTAATGAAAGCATGTTTAATGGAAAATTCAGTTTGATTTATTTGCTAATTAGCACCAATTACACTTTGAAGGGACAGGTAAATGATGCTTTCATACAAATATTTGAATGTGATACAGCCCATCAGGTTTATAGAAAAGAGTTAGTGCCAGAAAGTCAGAAGTGGATGAAATGTGTCCTGTTTAAGAGAATTCACTGGGAACAGGAGGTAGCATGCGTGCTTGCATAATGTGGAGGTCAAGAGAACACTGTACAGGGGCAAACAGAAAGAGGAGATAAATGGTTGGAAAATACCATTAATCAGAAGAGAAAGTTGGCGTTCTGCATTATGAATCTATTAGCAGTTTAGCTAAGTCATCTCCAGGATTCTGTAATTAAGTGGGATTTACCCAGCACTTTGCTTTTGGAAGGCTTCCCTGGTAGCTCAGCTGGCAAAGAATTTGCCTGCTCTGGTTCGATTCCTGGGTCAGGAAGATCCCCTGGAAAAGGAATAGACTGCCCACTCCAGTATTCTTGGGCTTCCCTGGTGGCTCAGCTGGTAAAAAAAAAAAAAAATCTGTCTGTAATGTGGGAGACCTGGGTTCAATCCCTGGGTTGGGAAGATCCCCTGGAGAAGGGAAAGGCTACCCACTCCAGTATTCTGGCCTAGAGAATCCATGGATTCTACAGTCCATGAGGTCACAGAGAGTAGGATGCTACTTTCACTTCCAGACAAAACTAATGAAAACCTCTTTCTTGAAGAAGGAAATGGCAACCCACTCCAGTATTCTTGGCTGGAAAAACCCATGGACAGAGGAGCATGATAGGCTACAGTCCATGGGGTCACAAAGAGTCAGACACGACTGAGTGACTTCACTTCACTTTTGCTTTTAGAAGGAATTCAATGCAATTCAGTAAATGTTTCCTGAGTGTGTTCCCTATACCCACCACTGGAGATAAAAAGGAGGAGCCAGAGAGAATCTCTGTTCTCAAGTAACACATAATCTAGTGGAGGCATCAATCACATATACAAAGTAATAATAACCAAGAGCTGTGGATGCACAGAAAAAATATAAATGAATCTGAGTGCATTTAAATTGAGTGCTGATTAATGAAGATGATTTGACAGATTTGGAAAGGAGGGTAAAATTATAATTAATCAAATTAATATCAAACCAGTCCATCCTAAAGGAAATCAGTCCTGAATATTCACTGGAATATTCATTCATCCAGCTGAAGCTGAAACTCCAATACTTTGGCCACCTAACACGAACAACTGACTCATTGGAAAAGACCCTGATGCTGGGAAAGATTGAAAGCAGGAGGGGAAGGGGATGACAGAAGATGAGAAGGTTGGATGGCATCACTGACTTGATAGACATTAGTTTGAACTTACTCCGAGAGTTGGTGATGGACAGGGAAGCCTGGTGTGCTGCAGTCCATGGGGTCACAAAGAGTTGAACACAACTGAGCAACTGAATTGAACTGAACTGAACTGAAATTAATATGAGATTTCTGGCTCTTCCAAGGGATGAGAGGAGAGACAGGTTATAGAACATCCACAGCAGAAAGATGCATAGTTCAGGTTGTATTAAAACACTTTGCTTGGCATGTACTGAAACTGTTAAGCATTGCACTCAGAGACTTTGTCCTTATCTCTCTCGCACTTCTAGTGAGGCTGGTACAATGCAGGCTCTTGGGCACCAAAGAAACTGATGTTCTCTGATTTTTTGAGGCAGTGAACTCACCCATGATGAGCTGTGTTCTAAAAGGATAACTGATAACTGAATCGGGACTGAGAACTAGCCCCCTGATAATACGGTACTTGCTCTCACTGAGCTTGCATTCCAATGAGTGTAGCAGACACTAACTAAACAAACAGAAAAGATAAAAGCAGATGGCAATAAATGCACTGAAAGAAAAAGGGGCACTGGGGAGAACTCGGAAAGGGCTGTTCAAAGTGCTGAGATAAAAGGAATGTGAAAATCAAGGAGAAAGACATTCTGGGCAGAAGGGAGAGTAGATATAAGAATATAAGAATTCTGAGGTAAGAAATTGGCATGTTGAAGAACCGGAATGAAAACCAGTGAATATAATGGTTCAACTTGTGGAATGAGATGAAATTGAAGAGGTGGCAGGAGAAAGGTCAAGTGAGCTTTGTAGGTCATGGGGGCAAGTTTGGGTTTTATCATCAGAGGAAGCCATTGAACTATTTTGAGAATGGTTATAAAATATTCTGTTTTTAGAGTTTAAAGACAAATTTAGCTGCTGTGTAGCAAATAGTGGGACAGGCTATCTGTTGTCAACTGAGTGCCACCACCATGTCCTTCTAGGGCTCCTGATTCTGTTTCTCAGCATCACCTCCCATGTTTGATCCTGGGCTACATTTTGCCAAGGAATGCAAAATATGTGATATCTGTAAAGTGGAGGTGAATTAGAAGCTTTGTTCTCTCGAGGTGAAGGCAGCAGATGAATGTGCACATGTGGGCATCACAGAACTCCCAGCCAAGTCCTGAAAACTACCCATTTCATGGCTATTGATTAAGACTCTTGGGGAGCTTCTCAGACTTTCCCAGAATGATGATGACAACTTTCAGACAAACTTAGAAAACCCACCAGATTTTGTCCTGCAGGCTGAGGTCTTCAGTGCTGTCTTCTCTGACCTTCAGTTTCCATTGCTCTGGCGTCTGCCCCCACTCCACAGCTCTTTCAACAACCCCATAAGCCCCTATACTATGTTACACTCTTTGTTTCTGGAATGGATAGCTTCTGTTTACCAACTGAGGAAAAAAAAATATATTGGAAAGTATTAGAGCTATGAGAGGGCACAATTAGCACACTACAGAGTACTGGAGAAAAATGATGGACTTGAGACATATATGGTAGAAGCACAGAAAACATTACATATGGATTGTTTGGGACAAAGAAGTAAAGAAGGAATGGAGGACGTCTTCTATATTATCAGCTTGATTAGGGTGCCACTTAATGAGATGAGGAAGTTTAGAATTGAATAGATTATACAGACATATATCTTTAAAAAACCTTGAAGAGGGAAATAGCTGGCCAGGACCAAGAACTTTCTAGAATGGCATTATGGCTCTAGGATCATTAAGGATGTAGGGAACTTTGGGGGCAAAGAGTCAGTCGGGGGAAGATGTATTTTTACTTTTTTATGTTCACTAAAGGAAAAGAATTGATAAGTTGGCTTGAGGAATCTCAGGAGCAAGTCCCTTGTAGCAGGAAGAGTATTTTTTTCTCGAGTTGAAGAGAACTAAGTTCAACCTTGACTAAAACTTGTTAGCTATGTGTAGCTTTGAGGGAGTTGTCTAACCTGTTTGAGCCTGCTTTATCTGTATATTCACCTGGCCAGGTGGCATAGTGGTAAAGAACCGCCTGCCAATGCAAGAGATGCAGGTTCAATCCCTGGGTCAAGAAGATTCCCTAGAGTAGGAAATGACGGCCCACTTCAGTATTCTTGCCTGGAAAATTCCATGGACAGAGAAGCCTTGGTAGGCTACAGTTCATGGGGTTGCAAAGAGTCAGACATGAGTAGCACTATATTTATATTAGAGATAATTTCAATGTCTACTATAAAATATCAAATTAAATTATGGATATCAAGTACCTGGTGATAAATAATATCCTTTATACCTGAATGCATATTTGTTGAAAAACTACTGAATACTAGACACTGTGCTGAGCAATTTGGATATAAATTCTCCTAAAAAGTTAAGGGTGCTACTAATCAGATTATGAAAAGCCCTGGCCCACACCGGAGTCTTAGGGAAAGTTTCCTGTGAAGTGATGTTTGAGCGAGACTCTGGAAGTTGAATAGGAATCACCTTGATATACACAATGGAAGTTTTTATCAGGTGGAGGATGGAAAAAAGATGAAGAACATTTCCAGTCACAAGTACAACATTGTAGAAAGCACTAAAACAGGATACAGAAAAGTACATTTGCTACTCAGAAGAGACAAGTGTGGCTGCGGCTAAAAACCTGTGGGCAAAGAGGATAGAAAGACTTCCAGGATTTTTCCTCCTAATCCAGGCCAGCTCTCAAGAATGAGATAAAGACAACGATTAACAGCAGACATTTCATTCAGCCAAAATCACAATCATTATTTGATGAGCACTTACCATTTGTCAAGCACTGCATTAAGCACCTAACTCTTGTTTCGAGAACTATTATGTCTCAGACACTGGCATATGATGATGAAAAAGACAAGCAGTTGCTCTATCTTAACTCAAATTTTACTTATTTAATTATCATAGTAATCAACTGAAGTTAGAGATGAAGCTTAGATAGATCAACAACTTGCCAAGCTCATACAGCTAAGAAATATAGTTATTTTTCCATCTATTTGCTTGCTCTGCACATATTTATTATGCACCTACTCTGTGCTGGGCACTGTTCTAGGTTTTTTGGACATCAGTTCAGTTCAGTTGCTCAGTCATGTCCAACTCTTTGCGACCCCAGGGACTGCAGCACACCAGGCCTCCATGTCCATCACCAACTCCCAGAGTTTACTCAAACTCATGTCCATTGAGTCAGTGATACCATCCAACCATCTCATCCTCTGTCATCCCCTTCTCCTCCTGCCTTCAATCTTTCCCAGCATCAGTGTCTTTTCAAAGGCTGGAAGCAAAGAAGATGTCTCAAAGAATACACATCCTAGTAGGTTCAGTTCAGTTCAATCGCTCAGTCGTGTCCGACTCTTTGCGACCCCATAAATCACAGCACGCAATTCATCACCAACTCCTGGAGTTCACTCAGACTCACGTCCATCAAGTCGGTGATGCCATCCAGCCATCTCATCCTCTGTCATCCCCTTTTCCTCCTGCCCCCAATCCCTCCCAGCATCAGAGTCTTTTCCAATGAGTCAACTCTTTGCATGACGTGGCCAAAGTACTGGAGTTTCAGCTTTAGCATCATTCCTTCCAAAGAACACCCAGGGCTGATCTCCTTTAGAATCGACTGGTTGGATCTCCTTGCAGTCCAAGGGACTCTCAAGAGTCTTTTCCAACACTACAGTTCAAAAGCATCAATTCTTCGGCGCTCAGCTTTCTTCACAGTCCAACTGTCGCATCCATACATGACCACTGGAAAAACCATAGCCTTGACTAGACAGACCTTTGTTGGCAAAGTAATGTCTGTGCTTTTCAATATGCTGTCTAGGTTGCTCATAACTTTCTTTCCAAGGAGTAAGCATCTTTTAATTTCATGGCTGCACTCACCATCTGCAGTGATTTTGGAGCCCACAAAAATAAAGTCTGACACTGTTTCCCCATCTATTTGCCATGAAGTGATGGGACCAGATGCCATGATCTTCATTTTCTGAATGTTGAGCTTTAAGCCAAATTTTTCACTCTCCACTTTCACTTTCATCAAGAGCCTTTTTAGTTCCTAGTAGGTTAGTCCAACAATAAACAGTAGACATAATATGTGAATTACATCATGGGTTAGAAAATGATACACTGTTTAAACAAGGAATGTTCAAACATAAGAGCAGAGTAAGAGAAACTGAAAATTCCAGCATCTCAATGTTGATAGAATATTGTGGTGGGATTCTTTGAAGAGATGGCATTTGAGAACTTGGTGAAGGTGTGGGGAAGTTAGACTTGTGTCAGTCTGATGCCTTAGTTTGTTCAGGCCACCATAACTAAATATCATAGTGTGGGTTGTTTAAACAACAGAAATTTCTTTCTCAGTTTTGGAGGCTGGGAAGTCCAAGATCAAGGTATCAGCTGATTCAGTTTCTGTGGAAGACTGTCTTCCTGGTTTGCATATGGCTGCCTGCTCATTGTACCCTCTCATAGCAGACAGAGAAAGAGAGGTTCTTCCTCTTCTTATAAGGCCATGCTGCTGCTGCTGCTGCTGCTAAGTCGCTTCAGTCGTGTCCGACTCTGTGCGATCCCATAGACGGCAGCCCACTAGGCTCCTCTGTCCCTGGGATTCTCCAGGCAAGAATACTGGAGTGGGTTGCCATTTCCTTCTCCAATGCATGAAAGTGAAAAGTGTTCTATCTCATTAGAGTCCTGCCTTTTCAACTTCATTTCATGTTAAATACCTCCTAAAGACCCTGTCTCCTAATACAGTCAAACTAAGGGTTAGGGTTTGGTTTCTTTTTTTTTTTTTTTAAGGGCTCTAACATAGGATTTTGGAGGGAATATCCTTCAGTCTGTAGCATCTGGGGAAGTGCCTTCAAGCAGAGGGAACAGCCATGGCAAAGGCGCAAAGGTAAGAGTCAGCCTGGTGAGTTAAGAGCCTGATGTGGCTGCAGGTAATGGAGGTGTGGGAGAACATGAAGTCAGAGAGGCAAAGGGGACTAGTGTATGAGGAACTAGCTGGCTGGGGGCTCTGAATTTTATTTGAGTAAAGCAGGGGCCAGTGCAGAGCTCTGAGCAGAGGAGTGACCCGATTTGGCTCATTTCAATGGTATCACTGTGACTGCAAAGGGAGTTGCCCCTAGAAGTGGGGACCAATTTGATACTACTGTTCATTACCTGAACAAGAGATGGTGCAGGCTCAGCCTAGGTGGTGACAGTAGAAAGAGTACAAAGCAAACATATTCTGGTTGTAACTTTTATGTAAACAGTACTTCCTGGAAGAAAATAAATTTGGGATGTGAAAAAAAAAAAGTCAAAGATAACATCAAGCTTTTTGACTTTCGTAACATAAACTTTGGTTTGTCATCAATTAAGATGGAGAAGGCAGAGGTGGAGATAGTTTGGGTTCAAGATAAGGTATCGTCCTCCCAGTAGAGCCCTTGTTTTCTCCAGGTCCATGCATGCAACTGTAATACTTGGGGGTGATGAGCAGAGGTTGGGTTACTAGTAAGGATGTTGCTTCTGCTCAGATTTACTGGAACAAAGGGTTTCCTGGATGAAAACTAGTCTGAAAAACCATTTACAAAGGTCAGCCACTCTATTTTACCAGAGAGAAGACTTAAGCCATGCATGCTTAACAGCTTAGCCCTGGTTATACCTCAAGGTTTGGGTAGGAGAGAACACAGAAAATCCACAGAAACAGAATATCTAGAAAAAGAGAAAGGAAGTCTCTGCCCAGTCTTGATGTTAGGCATTTTGAATAGGCAATCTCGCCAATACTGCCAACCAGATATACATAATGATAAGGAAAGGAATACCATCTACTGAGTTCCAGGTACCAATACTATATCATTTAATTCTACAGCAACCCAACATCACAGATAATAAAAATCAAGGTTGCACAAAATTAAATAAGTGGACCCTCAAATGTGATTTATGGACATAACTGGGAAGCACAGGGTCGGGGCTAGATCCCCAGCCTCATTCCCAACCTCACATTCTCTGCACTACGCTAGAGTGAATGTAGCACCGTTATTTTATTTTAAGCACTCAAATACAGCCATGTCCATGCTGAAATACTGATCTGGAAATACAGACTGAAGACCTATGATGGGTACATTATTCACTGATAGATGATGTGAAGAACAAAGAATTGAGTAAGAATTCATGACATAAACTGCAAGTGCATCCCCAGCTGCTGAGTCTTTGTCAAACAACACTTCATCCACTGGACAGCTTGACGTCTACTAGGTGATGGCTGTGGCATGGGGGACCTCACAAGAAGGGAGGAGAAAAGAATGCGGGGTATAAATAATATGCACGAATTACTGGGAGCTCAATAGCTCATGAAGAATGAGCCTTTGTGATATATGGTGCCCCTCATCTGGGACCATAGGGCAGTCATAAATGCCAGAGTGACAAATGACTATAAAATCTCCAAGCCAAGCTGTCAAGAAGCCAACCTCCTGAGCTTCAGCAAGTGGTAGGTCAGGTAGCAGAATGACAGAGGGCAGCCCACGGCCCACTCTGTGAACCCATCACTGCCTCCTTCATCACACCTCACACTCCAGCATCCCCAGAGTAACTACTTTTTCACAGATGCCCATCATTTCTTTCTTTTTTTATGCTGTTCCCTTGCCCAGAATACTCTCTCCTGCTTGTCACTATGACCAGAGCTTTTTTGTGTGTTCACAGCCTGTCCCAGCATCACTTGCCCCATCTGGATTAGTTGTCCTCATCTTTCTTTTCCTGATTTTCTATGCCTATTTTCTCACTGTACTTACAGTACCCTAGTAAGTATGATTATGGTTCTCTTTGTATGCTTATCTCCTCTGTTAGACACTGAACTCCCAGATGTCAGGGAACCTATTTTTTTCCTTTTAAATCCTAGTGCGCAGCATACAGCCTATACACTAGTGGTTCATAAACCTTAGTGTCCATTTGAATCACTCAGAGGGCTTCCTGGGCCTCATTCTCAAAGATTCTGATTCAGCTGAGTCTGCGGTAAGGCCTGAAAACGTGCGTTTCTGACAAGTTCTCAGGTTTTGCTAATGATGCTGGTCTGAAGACAAATTTTGAGAACTATTATTGTATACCATAGTTAGTTTTTGCTAAATACATTTATGTTCTATTACATAAGTGATTATAAGCATCCACTAAGGAGTCACCCAGGACATGGGTTTAAATCATAGTTCTCCAAGCTAGAAGTCCTTAGAAAAGTGACTTAAGCTCTCTGAACCTCAGTTTCTTTATCTAAAAGTAAGCTCAATTAGATAATGCTAACATACTTACCCTGATGCTCCATAGCTCCTGCTGATACTGAGCTGAAGATAGAAGCACCAGGATGAAGGGAAATAAAAGAGAAGGAACAATGCAACAGTCCAGTAATCCCTGAATGAGGACCAGCCTCACACACAGAGCCCAGCCGTGAGTTTAATTAAATACTCCACACATTTACTTACTGAAGTATCCTATTTCCTGAACATAAACAGATAAGAGAGCAGTGGTGCATGGCAGCCTCTAGAGTGCTGGGAAGAATCTGTTTTGAATTTTTTTTACATCAATCAAATGATTCATATACACCTCCTCTTCAGTAGATGGCTTTCAGAATTGAGTCTGGTGGGTTTTCCACCAGGGCTCATCGCTAAAACCTTCTCATTAATAGATAATCAGCTTCTGCTGATCTGCTCCTAGGCTGCCTTCCAGAGCAGCTGTTCCCTCCTGTGTTGTGATTTAAGCTATGTTAACAGTGATGAAAACAGATTTGTGTTGCTTCTCTTCTCATTAACCTTATTACAGAGTTTTACTCCCAAGACACATACTTTCTATAAATATATCAAATTTTATAAAAGGATTAAAACTTTTTAACCTGCATTGGCTTGAAATTTCTCAACATCTGAGTGAAGGGTAAGTGATTTGGTAAATCTTCAAATTATGGGTTTGATTGGAGGTGATGGATGGTCTGTGGTCCAGCCTCTGTGCCTCCAATTTAGCTGACCCTCACATCTCTACTGCATTTCCTGGGGCTGCCCTCACTCTTCCCACACCACTGGCCTGCCTCACAGGGCTTATTACATTACGGCCAATTAGATCACCAGCCTTCCCTAGGGTGACCAACTCTCCCATTTGCTTGGAACTAGGAGCACTGTGAAAGCAGAGCTTTCCATTTTAAAACCAGAAAAGTTCAGGAAAAACCAGGATGAACTGGTCACTCTGCTGTCGATCCTGCAATTTACAAGTAGCCAAGCCTGCAGAGTCCTGAGGTCACGACTGTTTCCAAGTCACTTTTGCCGTCTCTGCAACATTTATCTCTGGCAATTTTGAGTTTGCAAATAGCTTTTAATCCTTAACGCTTACCCCATCTCTGCTTCCCATACCCATGGCACTACCAGGCAAACATATAATTAATTAATCACAAAAGTTGGGTGAAGATAATGATAAACAGTTGTAAATCCAGCCTGGGGCAATCAGCTGTCAGTAGGTTCAGAAAGATATGGACTAGTGTGGAGGTTGTAATAAATTTCCCCAAACACATTTCTAAATACCTGATTTTTCTTTCCTCTGCCTTGTCCTCTATTTTTTAGTGGGAAATAATGTATATGCCTCAGCATCATTTTTACCCTTGTTAGATTGTTTCAATGCCTACAGCTATTTGTACTTCAATGATTCCATCGCAGCTAGACTCTGTTTACATATTTCAATTTTGAGGTGAGTCAGCCTCCGGCAGGTTTCTTCTCTTACCTGATTTCCCAGCCCGACTTTCTGCTTCCATTTCTGGGGCTACCCGGAGTTTGACTCAGCGGTGGGCAAGAAAGCGCGCAGGTACAGAAACACGAAGGAGGAAAAACTCTCTGTACTTTGTAACAGCTTGAAGGTATTTTACTGAAATCTGAAATGTGCTCAGGTTAACAAATTTGAAAACATCATTCGAATTCCTACCCTCTTCAACTCCCAGGTATCGTCTCACTGGACTGCACCCTTTGAAGCAAACTGATTCCAGGCACATGTATCAGGGAGCAGCATGTGTGAAAATGGTTGTCGCTTTGGCCAGCACATGGAAAGCAGATGTTTTCCAAGAGATTTGATGGCATCCCAGGCTCATCACAATCTGTCCACAATCTGTCTTTCCAGACGTATCACCCCCCACCCCCGTACATGCTCAGCCACACGAAATGATCCTCCAAAACCCATTATGCCTTTTCATGCCTCCACTCATCTCTGCACTTGCTATTTTCATAACCCAGAATATCGTCTGGACTCCTGTTTCTCCTTCCTCGCCTGCTAAATCCTTACTGACTTTTTAGGATTTAGTCAAATGAAATCTTTAAAGCCTTTCTAAACTCCAGCAAACAGTTGTTTATTCACGGCTCTTTACTCTCTTAGCATGTGAAACATGCCTCCGTGTATCAGACCCCAACAGGACCGTAGGGTCTAGAACCTGTGTCAATTCGAGTATGTCTGGGAGCTGCTAGAGACATAGTATGGTAATAAAATGGAGTGTTAGCAAGAGGAGCCTGCTGTTCTGTTGGAAAGGGGAAGCATGGCTACTTTGAGACTAGTAGCTTACTCAATACCTAAGACTCCTCAAAAGTTGATAATTGTTTTTCCTCTTTAACCTTATTGTCAACTGTAGTAGCTTATATTTTTGTTGCTCCAGTACCCTTTTCCATGATTCTTCTTCCAATAACTGCTGCCAAGCGCTTCAGTCGTGTCCGACCCTGTGTGACCCCATAGACGGCAGCACACCAGGCTCCCCCGTCCCTGGGATTCTCCAGGCAAGAACACTGGAGTGGGTTGCCATTCCCTTCTCCAATGCATGAAAGTGAAAAAATAAAGTGAAGTCGCTCAGTCGTGTCCGACGCCTAGTGACCCCATGGATTGTAGCCCACTAGGCCCCTCCGTCCATGGGCTTTTCCAGGTAAGAGTACTGGAGTGGGGTGCCATCACCTTCTCCGCTTCCAATAACAGGCAAACCTTATTCCTGACTACAGTGGGAAATTTTTTATGATTCTCCCTGCAAAAAGTGATTGGCCCAAGGGATGGGCATATGACCCCCTCAGCCAATCAGAAGCCTTCCCTGGGACAGATATCTACACAATGGGAAGAATCACTAAGGAATCTAGTTCAGAGTGTGAAAAAAAAAGAAGGCCCACTAATGCTGCAGGAGTTGAGTACTGTTGCCATGGTAACAGTAAAGGGCAAGGCAAGCTGGGCAAGGAGGATCAAGTTCCTTGTCTCCAAACTTCTGCCTTTCCATCACTAGTGCCCCCTACTGTCAGAATCTTAAAGGAAGTCAGCTGGCAAAGGGAACACTGAGTTTGTAGTTTCAACTCAGCATCACAGAATAGACTCTGGAAAGGTGGTTCAGAGCTGAGATACAATCATTTGTACAGGCATTTGCCACTGGCCTGTATGATTTCTCAGATGGTTGTGGAAGTGTGTGGGTCCTCTAGGGCCCTCTGGACATACAGATACAAAAGAAATGGTCAGTAAAATGATCTGGGAACCAGCAAGTCATGAAAGACTGTGTAAAAAGACTAGAAATATGAAACCATCCCCATAGTCTATTCTCAATTCCTCTCCACCTTTCTTTTTTTTTAATAAACTTATTGTTGGGAGCAAATTATGGAGTAGCAGTATAGCAATTAGGATTATTTTGGCAGTATTTCTTGCTATCCTATTTATTTCCCATACTTGAGAAACAACTTATTCATCTGTTATAGGCCTTTCTCATATGGCATTGTGTTTTTATGTCAATTTCCCCCACCAAACTATGAACACTTTTATGGAGATCCTCTTATTCATCTTTGTACTAGTTAAATGCCCAGGATTCACTGAACATTCACTCATTTGTATTCATTTAGCAAACATTTATTTAGCATATTTTGTATGCCATATCCTGAACTAGAAGTCAAGCATATAATAAATCTTAGTTGCTACCCTCAAGATGCTCACAGTCTAACAGAGGAAAAGGATGATAAAGAGGCAATAATAATGCAGACTGTATACATGCCCTGGGCATAATGAGAACACAATACTGGGGCTCCTAATCCAGGCTGAGGCAGGGAGACCAGATAGAAGATTGTTGAATTAATCCACTTTAGAGATTAGAAGGGTTTCCACCAAAACTGGCCAGTAGGAATGAAGATTACTAGAAAGAACTAAGACCTCTTAGATGTCAAATTTGATAGCATGTGAGTCAGCTGGAAGCTTACAAACACCACCACCCCCTTCCCCAATGATCAAGCATTTTTTAAAACCAATTACAAAAGGGATGGAACCTAAATGGCAGTATTTTTTAAAATATTCAGGTGATTTCAATGTGCAGTTGTCTTTGTTGTTCAGTCACCAAGTTATGTCTGAGTCTTTGCGACCCCACAGACAGAAGCTTGATGACTAATGGTATATATAGTAAGGAAGTGGGGGATGTAAAGAGCGATTTTCTAGCTTCTGGTCTAGGCAACCACATGAGTGGTAGATGCTGAAAAAGTTGCCCTAGAATTATTGTGTATTGCTTTGTCTTTCAAAGGGTGCCCTGTAAATGTGGCATGTAAATAACAACTACTCAATAATTTTTTTTTTTTTTTTTTTTGGATAAACAAGTACCTGGTATGTAATGTCTTCTCAGAGGAGAAGATTAAGAAGCAGAGTTTTGAATAGTATAGTTTCTACCAACAAGTACAGCTTCCACCAGCAGGTGCTTAATAAATGTTTGAAAGGAATCAGCACTGATGACTGTAAACAAATAATCTCCAGTGTGCAGGTAGTGGACTTAAGTAATAGGCTCATATACATGTGAAAATTCACACACATCCTTATCAGTAGTGCAATTTTTAACCAAAACTAGTGCTTAGAAAATATGGTATTTAAAATTGTTGATTTGTAATAATCATTGAAAAATAGATTACATTAGACTCTTGTAAGAATCTCATGGTGTTAATTACTACTTTTGTTGTTACTGTTCAATTGCTAAGTTGTGTCCGACTCTTTGCGACCCCATGGACTGCAGCATGCCAGGCTTCTCTGTCTTCCACTGTCTCTCAGAGTTTGCTCAAACTCATGTCCATTGAGTCAGTGATGCTGTCTAACCATCTCAACCTCTGCCACCCCCTTCTCCTATTGCCTTCAATCTTTCCCAGCATCAGGGTCTTTTCCAATGAATCGGTTCTTCCCATCAGGTGACCACTTTGGTTGGAGCTTCAACATTAGTCCTTCCAGTGAATATTCAGGGTTGATTTCCTTTAGGATTGACTGGCTTGATCTCCACATAGTCCAGGGGACTCTCAAGCGTCTTCTCCAGCACCATAATTTGAAGGCATCAGTTCCTCGGCACTCAGTCTTCTTTATGGTCCAACTCTCACATCCATACATGACTATTGGAAAAATCATAACTTTGACCATATGGACCTTTGTTCGTAAAGTGATGTCTCTGCTTTTTAATATGCTGTCTAGGTTTGTCATAGGTTCCTTCCAAGGAGCAAGCATCTTTTAATTTCATTTCTGCAGTCACTGTCCTCAGTGATTTTGGAGCTCAAGAAATACTGCTACTTACCAAATACTTCCAGATCCCCCTCTTCTCAGGCATAGAATGGAATTAGGCTTTCTGGTCCCCTTATGTTTTCAAAGGTGACATGACTAGTTCTGTCCAATGACTTGAAAGTGGAAGTGATCTGGACCACAGCAGTCAATGGCCAAGCATTTAATTAGTTTAATTAATTATAAGACTCTGGAGCTCTTTTACCACTTTGGCACAGTTGCCAACAAGATCAAAGGCAACAGTATCTACATCAGCCTGTTTTCCTAGGTAGCTATGCTGTGTCTGACCTGTGAGGGCCATGAGCTAAGACTAAACTTTGCTGCTTTAACTACTAGGTTTGTGAGTTGTTTGTTACTGCAGCATAAGACAGCTTTCCTAATTGATAAACACTTTAACCTAGGAAGATTTCTCCTTCTAAATTCCTGGTGCTTATTGTCTGTATTTATTCAAGTGTAGGTACTATATCGCCCTTTTTAATTCTTCTTTTATTTTGTACACCAATTTTGCTCTTCAGACACATATGACTCTTGTCTCCAATTAAAATATAAGCTCCTTCAGGGCAAGAACTGACATTGAATAAGATGTTTAAATTCTCTGAGACATAATTTCTAAATCTGTTAAATGGGAATATTAAAAACTTCCCAACATATTTTCAGGAAAATTAAGATACACACACATAAAATATCAACCACAGAGCCTAAGTGAAAATAGAAAATCATAAATTACAGTTTTCTTTTCTTCTATTCATCTTTATGACCCCCATAAAATTTAGCACATTCCTATCTGAAAAGGTATAGTCATGCACTGAATACCTACTATGTGCCAACCCTAACTGGATGCTATTTTAACTCTTATTCAGTTCAGTTCAGTCGTTCAGTCATGTCTGACTCTTTGTGACCCCATGAATCGCAGCACACCAGGCCTCCCTATCCATCACCAACTCCCAGAGTTCACTCAGACTCATGTCCGTCGAGTCAGTGATGCCATACAGCCATCTCATCCTCTGTTGTCCCCTTCTCCTCCTGCCCCCAATCCCTCCCAACATCAGAGTCTTTTCCAATGAGTCAACTCCTCACATGAGGTGGCCAAAGTATTGGAATTTCAGGTTTAGCATCAGTCCCTCCAGTGAACACCCAGGACTGATCTCCTTTAGAATGGACCGGTTGAATCTCCTTGCAGTCCAAGGGACTCTCAAGAGTCTTCTCCAACGCCACAGTTCAAAACATCAATTCTTCAGTGCTCAGCTTTCTTCACAGTCCAACTCTCAGATCCATACATGACCACTGGAAAAACCATAGCCTTAACTAGACGGACCTTTTATGTATTATTTTTCCACTTTATAGATGAGAATATTGAGACTCAGAGATTAAGCAACAGAGTACTTTTCCTGCTCAAATGGTAAGAAACAATATTCAAATCTAGCCTAATTCCAAAGTTTGTCCTTACTCTCCCCTAAAGCACACTGCTTCCTTTGTTGATTTAATTATGCACTTATGAATTAATTATGAATTTTATAGGAACAAATATAGTTTGAAGCAATAAGAAAAGTGATATCTTTATGTACATATTTATCTACCTATCTTTATAATAGTCCTCATTTCTGTGAAGCTATTAAATGAAAGATATACTATCAATTAATACAGTTTTTGAAAAGAAAATACTAACATTGAAAGTAAATATAGATTTTGTTTCACCTTGGTTTTAGAAATTCAAGATGAAATGGAAAAAGGAGATGGGTTAAAATTTATGAAATACCTTGATAAAAATAGAGACAATGACAGCCACAATACCATGAGGGCATTTTACTTGTATATTAATAACAAATCCCCAAAACAATCCTGAGAAAAAGTATCATTGTCTTCATTTAGAACTGAGAAAACAGAATAACTGACTGACTTTCCCAAGTCCCACAACTAGTGAGAGGCAACCCCACCTGACTTGTCAACGATGCCTTGTCTTGATGTGTTGGGCAGAGTTGGTGCCTATTTGCAGAGAGTGGTTTGAGATTTCAAAGCTGCTAGCCAGTCTCTTAAAAACACCTTCTCATTTCCTTGGATCCTCTAATTGAATGTACTGACTGCACAACTTGATAGTGAAAGGTCCCTCAGTTCAGTTCAGTTCAGTCACTCAGTCGTGTCCGATTCTTTGTGACCCACGGACTGCCGCACATCAGGCTTCCCTGTCCATCACCAACTAACTCCTGGAGCTTGCTCAAACTCATGTCCATCGAGTCAGTGATGCCATCCAACCATCTCATCCTCTGTCATCCCCTTCTCCTCTGGCCTTCTGTCTTGCCCAGCATCAGGGTCTTTTCCAATGAGTCAGTTTTTCACATCAGGTGGCCAAAGGATTGGAGCTTCAGCTTCAGCATCAGTCCTTCCAATGAATATTCAGGACTGATTTCCTTTAGGATGGACTGGTTGGCTCTCCTTGCAGTCCAAGGGACTCTCAAGAGTCTTCTCCAACACCACAGTTCAAAAGCATCAATTCTTCAGCACTCAGCCAACTATAGCCCAACTTTCACATCCATACATGACTACTGGGAAAACCATAGCTTTGACTAGATGGGCCTTTGTCACCAAAGTAACATCTCTGCTTTTTAATATGCTGTTTAGGTTTGTCAGCAAGTTTCCTAGGGACATGTTAGTGCAGAGCAAGGGAGGAGCACACATTCCTGCCTAACCCTTCCTCCCCATGCCTCCCACTGCTCTGCCAAAAAAAGGGTTATCACTGTGTGTGTCTAAAACCTTGTAAGATAAGATAGGTCACTCAGGGAGAGCCAGAGAGGGCAGTTTCCTTAGCTTCACAGATAAGAAACTCTGAGCTACATGAGGAAGAAAATTAAAGCTGCAGAGTGTTTGGCACCAGAAAACCAGAAGATCAAATTCCCAGGATGCTAAGAAGTTGATGCTGTCGAAGGGCTTGTGCTAATAAAATGGTCCAACACAGAACAGGGATCTTTGTAAGCTGGGAAGTGTGCCATTTGCCCCGTTACTACCAAGACCTCCTAATGCTGTCATCTGTGCTGTGAACACCTGGGCCCCTCTGAACAGGGGACAGCTCCGGGCTGACACCAGACAGATTTTCCTGCAAATGAGTTTTTAAAGCAAAGGTATTCCATTCCACTCTGCTCAGCCATTTTGTCTTCCTAGAAATTGACTAGTAAGGCTTATGTCAGCCCAGCCCTGAGCTCAGTTACTGACTAGGTATGTGGGTCTGTTTTCAGCTAGCTACACAGAATAAAACTGACTTTCAAATGTTTGTCAGCTATTGTAACATGGGATGCATTGCTGCCTGAGATTTATCCAGAGCTCTGAGGGATACAGCCTCAGAGCTTTATCTGACAAAGGATACAACCAAGAATAGCCTGATGGATATTCCATCCCCACCATTCCACTAAACAAGCTGAAATATACCCCCAGATTAGCTCAATCAATTTAAGCACAACCTGACTGTACCCAATCAGTTCCTGCGGGCACTGTTCTCACTGCCTTGCCCTTTTACAGAATGGTGTCTTGAAGGGAGAGCATTAAACTGGATTGAGGGTTACTGCAAGAAACTGCTCGTGGTACTCATCGCTGAGTCTACTGAGAGGTGTTGTTGAACACATCAATCTTTACATCACATATTGTACTCTTCTTGAGGATCGTGGGGAGAAAGACCCGTCTGCTCTCAGCAATAAGAATAGAACTAATCCATTTGTAGCTGATCAGTCCTGTGAACTATGTAAAAGGCAGTGTTTTAACATTTTCCTTTTAGTTGCCAATTCTTATAAAATAATTTTTGGAGCGTGAGTATTTATAATATGCACATTAAGTTTCATCATTGCTATTCTTAGATCTCCTGCCTTGTTTCTCTTTATTAGTTTACTCCTAATTTTAGCCTATTCCATCTTGCTCTATATTATACAAGTTACCTTAAATCCCTTCTGGAAAAAAAAAAAAATTGCAGTTCTAAATAGACTCATTATATGTTGACAGTAGTGCTCTAACAAGATCCATTCCTTCATCTTTAAAGTATTGTTTTTACAAAATTTATTTTATTGGAATGAAAATGGTTCTGGACAGGACTAAGTAAAGTAACATATCAAACTGTCATCAATCTCTTACATCTCATTTTCTATTATTTGAATAAAGAAATAGACATCTGGTTAAGCCTCATATTTGCTGTTGACACAAAATGGATGAGGATGAGAAAATAGAAACTATGGTTTTATTAAAAAAAACAGAATAATAATTTTCTAAGTTCCTCATAGATCAGAATGATGGGATGACTTCAAAAAAGCTGAAAGTTAGCTGAATCCTATGTCACGTCCTTCATTTTACTAGTTATATATGTCATGTCCTTCAAGTAACTAACTAGTTGCACAAATAGAGGAGAAAGCTTCAATTAACTAGAGCTGGAATGGAAAAAAAGATCCAAGGAATTTGATTAATTATTAGTTTACTATTTAAGTCAAGATGTGTCACCACTGACTGTGTGTGCTCTGTGCTCAGTCACTTCAGTCATGTCTGACTCTTTGCAATGCTGTGGACTGTAGCCTGCCAGGCTCCTCTGCCCATGGGATTCTCCGGGCAAGAATACTGGAGTGGGTTGCCATGCACTCCTCCTGGGGATCTTCCTGACCCAGGGATCGAACCCATGTCTCTTATGTCTCCTACATTGGCAGGTGAGTTCTTTACCACTAGTGCCACCTGGGAAGCCTCATCACCACTTGCTGCTGCTGCTGCTAAGTCACTTCAGTTGTGTCCGACTCTGTGCGACCCCATAGACAGCAGCCCACCAGGCTCCCCCATCCCTGGGATTCTCCAGGCAAGAACACTGGAGTGGGTTGCCATTTCCTTCTCCAATGCATGAAAGTGAAAAGTGAAAGTGAAGTCGCTCAGTCGTGCCCGACTCTTAGCGACCCCATGGACTGCAGCCTACCAGGCTCCTCTGTCCATGGGATTTTCCAGGCAAGAGTACTGGAGTGGGTTGCCATCACCACTTATTATAAGGCTATAAAGTGGTAAGCAGGAGTCACAGAAGACTCATACCTAGTTCATGGTAAGGTTATTACCTCAGAGCTTATTTGGCCCAGGTTAATCTCTCTCTGGGGCTTCTCTGGTGTCTCAGTGGTAAAGAATCCACCTGCAATGCAGGATATGCAGATTTGGGTTGGAGAAAGAAATGGAACACACTCCAGTATTTCTGCTTAGGAAATCTCATGAACAGAGGAGCCTGGCAGGCTACAGGCCAGGGCGTTTCAAGGGGTCAGACACGACTTAGTGACTAACCAAGAACAACAATATTTCTGAAATAGGGAAGTAGTTCAGGATAATACTTCTCTGTTTAATCAAGCTAAGTTTTTAAAGAAGTATAAGGTTCACAGCAATATTGAGAAGATAGTTTATAATCCAACTCTTACATCCATACATGACTACTGGAAAAACCACAGCTTTGACTAGATGGACCTTTGTTGACAAAGTAATGTCTCTGCTTTTTAATATGCTGTCTAGGTTGGTCATAGCTTTTCTTCCAAGGAATAAGCATCTTTTAATTTCATGGCTGCAGTCACCATCTTCAGTGATTTTGGAGCCCCCCAAAAATAGTCTGTTACTGTTTGTATTGGGTTTATTCCACTGGGTATATTCTATGGGTTTGAATAAATGTGTAATGACATGTATCAAACATTATAGTATCATACAAAGTATTTTTACTCTTAAAAATACTGCATTCCTCCACCAACCTTAATCCTGGCAACCTCTGATCATTTTACTATCGTTTTGCCTTTTCTAGAATCACACAGTTGGAATTATATAGTATGTAGCCCAAACTAGACAGCATATTAAAAAGCAGAGACATTACTTTGCCAACAAAGGTGTGTCTAGTCAAGGCTATGGTTTTTCCAGTAGTCATATATGGATGTGAGAGTTGGACTATAAAGAAAGCTGAGTGCCAAAGAATTTATGCTTTTGAATTGTGATATTGGAGAAGATTCTTGAGAGTCCCTTGGACAGCAAGGAGATCCAACCAGTCCATCCTAAAGGAAATCAGTCCTGAATATTCATTGGAAGGACTGATGCTGAAGCTGAAACTCCAATACTTTGGCCACCTGATGTGAAGAGCTGACTCATTTGAAAAGACCCTGATGCTGGGAAAGATTGAAGGCGGGAGGAGAAGGGGACAAGAGAGGATGAGACGGTTGGATGGTAATGGGATGATGGTTGGATGGCATCACCGACTCAATGGACATGAGTTTGAGTAAACTTCAGGAGTTGGTGATGGACAGGGAGGCCTGGCATGCTTCAGTCCATGGGGTCACAAAGAATCAGACATGACTGAGTGACTGAACTGAACTGAGCCTTTTCAGATTGACTTCTTTCACATAGTAATATGCATTCAAGTTTCCTCCATATCTTTTCACGATTTGATAGTTCATGTTTCTTCAGTACTGAATAATATACCATTGTCTTCATGTACCACCGTTTATTTATCTGTTCACCTAAAGAAAGACATCTTGGTTATTTCCAGTTTGGAGTTGGTAAACAAGGCTGCCAAACACATTTGTGTGCAAGTTTTTGTGTCTACCTAAGTTTTCAACTCCTTTGAGTAAGCACCAGGTAACACTATTCCTGCATCATATAAGAGCATGCTTAGTTTTGTAAGGAACAGACAACTTGTCTTCCAAAGTAGCTGTGTCATTTTGCATTCCCAACAGCAATGACAGATAATTCCTGTTGCTTCACATCCCCATCAGCATTTGGTGTTTCATTGTTTTGGATTTTGGCCATCCGGGTAGTTATGTAGTGGATATGTTATTGCTGTATTAATTTCCATTTCCCTAATGACATATGATGTGGAACATCTTTTTATGTGTATATTTGCCATCTGAGTGTCTTTTTGGTGAGATGTCTTTTAAGGTTTTGGACCCATCTTGAATTAGGCAGTTGTGTCTTTTTTAATTGTTGAATTTTAAGAGTTGTATGTACATATTGGGCAATAGTCCATTATCAGAAGGGTCTTTAGCAAGTATTTCTCTTAGTCTGTGTTTTGTTTCTTCTCATTCTCTTAATATTGTCTTTTATAGAGTAGAAATTTTGAATTAAAATTCCAACTTATCAATATTTCTTTCATAGATCCTGTGTTTGGTATTATATAATAAAAAGTGTTGGAGAAGACTCTTGAGAGTCCCTTGGACTGCAAGGAGATCCAACCAGTCCATTCTAAAGGATATCAGTCCTGGGTGTTCTTTGGAAGGACTGATGCTAAAGCTGAAACTCCAGTACTTTGGCCACTTCATGTGAAGAGTTGACTCATTGGAAAAGACTCTGATGCTGGGAGGGATTGGGGGCAGGAGGAGAAGGGGACGACAGAGGATGAGATGGCTGGATGGCATCACTGACTCGATGGACATGAGTTTGAGTGAACTCCGGGAGTTGGTGATGGACAGGGAGGCCTGGCGTGCTGCAATTCATGGGGTTGCAGAGTCAGATACAACTGAGCGACTGAACTGAACTGAATAAAAAGTGATTGCCTTATTCAAAGTCATCTAGGTTTTCTCATATGTTATCTTCTAGTTTTACAGTTTTGCAGTTTACATTTAGGTCTGTACTTCATTTTGAGTTCATTTTTGAGAAGGATGCAAGTTTTTGTGTCCAGATTTTTTTTTTTTTTTTGTATATGGACAGTTGCTCCAGCACTGTTTGTTGAAACAACTGTTCTTTTAACCCATTGTATTGCCTTTGTTTCTTTGCCAAAGATCTGTTGACTAGATTTATGTGGGTCTATTTCTGGGCTCTCTATTCTGTTCTCTATCCTTTCATCAGTAACACACTGTCTTGATTATATAAGTTTAAGTGAAGTCGCTCAGTCGTGTCCAACTCTTTGCAACCCCATGAACTGTAGCCTACCAGGCTCCTCTGTCCTTGGGATTTTCCAGGCAATAGTACTAGAGTGGACTGCCATTTCCTTCTCTAGGGGATCTTCCCGACCCAGGGATCGAACCCGGGTCTCCCGCATTGCAGACAGACGCTTTACCATCTGAGCCACCAGGAAAGTCCTTGATTATTAAAGCTTTATAATTCTTTAAGCTGAGTATTGTCAGTCCTCCAGTTTTTCCTCCTCAATGTTGCTTTGGCTATTTTGGGTCTTTTGCTAATCTATTTAAACTTTGGAATATGTTTGGCAATATCCACAAAATAACTTGCTGGAATTTCAACTGAGTTTGTGTTGAATCTAATAGATTAAGTTGGGAAGAACTGACAACTAGACAATATTTTCTCCTTATGGATGATAATGAAGTATCTACTTGTTTAGCTCTTCATTTTATTCGTCATAATTTTGTAGTTTTACTCATATATACCTTGTATTAATACATATTTTGTGAGATAAGGATAATAAGTTACTTAGAATGCTGAAAACCATATCTTTTGGGAAATTACTGAAAGCATCATGTTGGGAGATAGGCTATGGCATTGGAGTTCAAACATGGCTAGCCACTTGAATTAAATTGCTTCTACTAGCTGATTCTTTGTTTCTAGTGAGAATTTAGCAAATCGCTTTTCTTCCTGGGGGGAAAGAGCAACACGTGGATGATATGGAGATCCATATGGGATCATAAAATAAAGCAGAAGACAATTTTTAGAGACTGTTCAAAGCCAAAAAGTACAGAAAAGTCTAAATTGTATCAGAAAGATAGTGGGGAATAGAATCTGCATAAAATCGAATACATAATATATAATTGACCCTTGAACAATGTGGGAGTTAGGGACACCAACCCCTGCACAGCTGAAAATCAGCATATAATTTTACAGTTGGCCTTCTGTGTCTGCCATGCCGCAGATCATGTTATACTTTGGTGTACATTTGTTGAAAATAATTTTCTTGTAAGTGGACATGCACAGTTCAAACCCATGCTGTTCAAGAGTCAACTATATACACCAAGTTAGATAATTATGTTTTAAAAAACAAATTATGATGTCAGTATATTAGATATATATTACAAATCTTTTTCTACTTGAACAAAAACTTAGACTATCAAATTCATAAGGGTCAAAACAGAGAAACTTGAAGAATTAACCAGTATTGTTTTCATTGTTGTTTTTCAGTCTCTAAGTCGTGCCTGACTCTTAGAGACCCTGTGGACTACAGCATGCCAGGCTCCTCTGTCCTCCACTATCCCCTGGAGTTTGCTCAAATTTATGTCCATTGAGTCAGTGATACTATCAAATCATCTCATCCTTTGCTGGCCCCTTCTCCTCTTTCCTTCAACCTTTTCCAGCATCAGGATCTTTTCTCATGAGTCGGCTTTTCACATTAGATAGCCAAAGTATTGGAGCTTCATTGTAGACATAGAGAAAAAAAAAAAAGATGAGTTAAAATCCACACACTGTCACTTACTAGTTGTGTGAACTTAAGCAAAATTAACTCCATTCAACTTCATGTTTTCAAATGCAAAATAGGAAATAAAAAAGTACTTCGTGCTAGCTCACGGTATGGACACATGAATTAAAATGAGATCACATTTTACAAAGCATGTTTCAAACTGTAATATGCTAGAAAACTTTTTATCATGACTGTTATGACTAAATAAATTTCATAATGTTCAAGGGTACTGAATAATGATGGACCTCAGTCTCAAGTGGACTTGGCTACTCCTGTCTAATGCTCCCAGGGAAGAGCCCTTAACTTCATGAAGCATACATATTAATGATAGTGAGTCTGACAAAAAGAGAGGGATATAAATGCTGAGATTTTTTTTTTATTCCCCTGGCAGTTAATAGAATAGTTACACATAAAGAGAATTCTGTATTTATTTTGGATAAGCCAATGGCTGACTCTTGTGGGAAGAGAAAAGTTCAGCTTCCTTGCCTTGAGGCTGGAGAAACCTCAGTGTGTAAAGTATGCTACAGAGAACTCTGCAGGATCAGGCCGAGGCTGGTACTTTGCCAGGAATTACACTTTTTCTGGGATCCATCTTCCTCTATCCCTTACCAGTTTCTCCTGAGAACATTTCCTTAATATATAACTTATGCATGAGTCCATATCTCAGGTTCTGCTTCTAGAGAATGCAGCCTAAGGACAGATGACTGCATACCTCCCAGATGGTAAGTAAGAATATCTGACTCAGCTTGGGAGAGGAAGAGGCTAACCAGACAGACTCCTGAGTTCTGGCAGAGCAGGCCATGTTATCCTTAGCAGGTGGATAGTTCATCATCTGTTAAAATTTCCATGTGATCTTTAAGGGAAATCCTCTGCTGGACCAAAGACAAAGAGCAGCATTGTCAGTCCAGAGGGCACTGTCGGGGAGCAACAGATGCCCAAAGAGCTGAAAGCTTCTGCAAGCACGTACCAGTCTAACTCCCCAGCTCAGAATACATTGTACTAGAGCTTTGCTATTCCCAAGTCTTTTTAGAGATAAAAGATTCCATGTTGCTGTTGTGGTTTAGACACTAAGTCATGTCCGACTCTTTTGCAACCCCATGAAATATAGCCCACCAGGCTCCTCTCTCCATAGAGTTTCCCATAGGCAAGAACACTGGAGTGGGTCACCATTTCCTTCTCCAGGGGAGTCTTCTTAACTCAGGGATCAAACCCACATCTCCTGCATTGCAGGCGGGTTCTTTACCACTGAGCCACCTGGGAAGATCCTAAGATTCGATAGCCTGCTTGCCTTAAAACATTTCGCCTGAAACCTATCCCATAACACCACCCAAATCTTCTCTTGAATTTAAATTTAGGTGCAGGCTGGTGAGAAAGATGGGACAAGTTTGTTGAGTTTCTATCATACACCAGAAATTTTCTACACATTGCCGTTTAATCCTCTTCATAATCTTCTTATCTCCCACTATCCCCAGAGTAAAGATGACAAAATTGAATCACAGATCTGTTAGGTAAATAATCCAAAGGCACATGGCCTACAAGCAGAAGATCTGGAGTTTGAAATCGGGTGTGTTTGGATGCAAAGCTTGTACTCAGTCCCCTACATCAATCAGCCTACTTCCAACAACCTGCGGACCTGAAGCTAACAAAGAAACATCAACTTCTTTTAAATTCTAAACTCTTGTATACTATTTTATTGAGAAGGCAAGGGTATAATCCAACTAATAGTGACCTAAATAATATTGACAAGTATTACAACATAAGAAATTTGGAGGTCAGCAGATTCAAGGCTGGTTCAACAACCTGACAATCTCATTAGAAGTCGAGAATCTCCATCTATCTGCTTTTGCATTCTGAGCTCATTGATAAGTCTCTCCTCATGATTGCAGGTCTATATTATGACTTCTAAGGTCAAGAGGAGATGAAAGGGAGCAAAAAAAAGGAAGGATATCTTTGTGGATGTCACCCTTGTATTTCATAAAAATAAATTATTCTTGTTAATTCTCTCAAGCTATTGCCTTCTGTTACATGTCCATGTCTCACTTCAAAAGCAACTGGAAAAGCAAGTATCTAACAGAAGGAAATGAGACACTGTGAAAAGTATGATTTGTTTCTAGCAATAATGCTTTATTTCATAAACATGGCTTTTAAATCAGAGTTTTAAAAATGGAGAAAGGAGTATATGACAGTTGGTAGGAAAAAGCCGTGTTTATTATACGGTGAGAAATAGATCTGAAAACTCAGCTTCCTGTCCCCTTTCTTCCAATTCAGGTAAGCTCCTGAAATCCCTGGAGACACAGGGAGTCATTCCCACTCCTAAGCTATGTGCTGAGAGTATGTCAGAGGGCAAGAGTTTGGAGGAAGGCCTGAAACAATAGCATCTGACATCTACTTGATTCATTTCTTGACAACACTGGGGATGAGAATGAAGAAGAGTGGCAAGAGATAGAGAGAATTTTTTTTGTTTTCATCCTGTCGCAGCTACTGACCCCAATCAAGCATGGCCCCAGTGGACAAAGTTCAGCCCCACTAAACTCAGAACACCGAGCGAGTGCAATATTTTTAGTAAGAGCAATGGCCAACTACAACGACCAATCGATTTTTTTAAATGACAACCCTAGTCCCTAGAAACTCATCTCTTTCTGCTGCCATCTGGTATCACCTACCATGAACTTGACCGTGGCACAGATGAAGAGAAGGGAGTCTTTCATTTTCAGGGTCCTACATGCTAGAAAGAAGGAAAATAGAGAGAGAGACTGAAAGTTTGGCAAAACCATTTCTGGAAAATGGACAAATGTGGAGAGGTAATTCACAGAATTTGAAACTAATATTTTGAACAATGATAAAGGTCCAGGACATTTTAAATGTAAGTGGGCAGGCCTTGACACACTACCAGAAATGGAAACTTCTACATGATAATATTCTGATTAAATGGCAGGAGCATATCCTGAAGCATAAAAATGACTCACTTTTCATCTCTTTTTTCTTACTTTTTTTTTAAGAGTATAATTCCTTTATAACAATGTGAATCAGCTATACTTCTGGCTGATTCTTGTTTATATATATCCTCTCCCTCTTGACATTTTTCACCTTATGGACCTTAAATTTTATATAGATTTCATAGATTACAGTAATAGTACTAAATATGTGTTAAGCAAATCTGTTTGATGGGTTTTGCTTTATACCTTTTAGCTATGTTACTTCTTTTAATACTTACAAAAACAAAATATATTACTTCTTTT
This sequence comes from Bos mutus, assembly GCF_027580195.1. Classification (NCBI taxonomy): domain Eukaryota; kingdom Metazoa; phylum Chordata; class Mammalia; order Artiodactyla; family Bovidae; genus Bos; species Bos mutus. The sequence continues at coordinate 67,835,851 of NC_091630.1, read as the reverse complement.
AATACTTACTTCTTTAATACATCTCCATCTCCAGTGGAGATGACACTCCATAATTATAATTTCCATAGTGCATATAAGGAAACTGAGGCATAGGCTTAGCTCAGAAAATTAGTAACTGACAGAGGCAGAATATGAACTCAACAGAGACTGTGTTCTTATCCACTAAGCTAGATTTTTCTAGAAATGAGGTCACCTTAGTATAGTCATCTAGCTAAAGGTTAGCAGGTACACCCTCCCTTGCATACACACACACACAAACAAAATGGCTTGTGGTCAAAACCATTTGGTAAATGCTAGTTTAGGCAATGTTAAGCACTTTCCAAAATTATTGACTCAATGGTTTTTTATGTTCTAGAGAATATTTGGAGATTGATATTCAATGTAATCCATTTAAGAGACAACTTGTAGAGCCAAGCCTGGCACTCTGGGATGACATAGAGATTGAGGGAAGGTGGAGGGGAGCATGGGAGGGAGGCTCAAGAGGGAGAAAATATATATATATATATATACTCTCAGTTATGACTGATTCATATTGTAGTATGGCAGAAACAAATGCAACTTTGTGGAGGAATTATCCTCCAAAATAAATTAATAAGAATAGAACAGCAATCCCACTGCTGGGCATACACACTGAGGAAACCAGAAGGGAAAGAGACACGTGCACCCCAATGTTCATCGCAGCACTGTTTATAATAGCCAGGACATGGAAGCAACCTAGATGTCCATCAGCAGATGAATGGATAAGAAAGCTGTGGTACATATACACAATGGAGTATTACTCAGCTATTAAAAAGAATACATTTGAATCAGTTCTAATGAGGTGGATGAAACTGGAGCCTATTATACAGAGTGAAGTAAACCAGAAGGAAAAACACCAATACAATATAATAACACATATATATGGAATTTAGAAAGATGGTAACAATAACCCTGTGTACGAGACAGCAAAAGAGGCACTGATGTATAGAACAGTCTTATGGACTCTATGGGAGAGGGAGAGGGTGGGAAGATTTGGGAGAATGGCATTGAAACATGTAAAATATCATGTATGAAACGAGATGCCAGTCCAGGTTCGATGCACGATACTGGATGCTTGGGGCTAGTGCACTGGGACGACCCAGAAGGATGGTATGGGGAGGGAGGAGGGAGGAAGGTTCAGGAGGGGGAACACATGTATACCTGTGGTGGATTCATTTTGATATTTGGCAAAACTAATACAATTATGTAAAGTTTAAAAATAAAATTAAATTTAAAAAAAAAAGATAAGAATGTTGAAAAAAAAAAAAAAGAATAGAACAACAACAAAGATAAAGGCAATCTGTAATGCACAGACAGGGATAAATTCCTCAAGGCAGCGGTTATAAGTCCTCATTATTTCATCAGTCCACTCTAGTCTTGATACCATTTCAAGAAGATAGAAAGCAAAATAATAGTAAATAATAACATTATGATCTGAGTTTAAATGTTTTCAATGTGCTGGACATTAATTTAAATGGCTTCCATATGATTTATTTATTCTGCATAACAACGTGATGATGTAAGGACTATTTCCTATTCATTATTCCCACTTTGCAAATGAAGAAACCAAGAAATAAAGATCTTAAATAACTTGGCCAAGGTCTCATGTAATAACTGGCACCAATATTTTAATTCAGTCAGATTTACTTAGTTGAAATGAAAAGTCAGATTTTTAAAACTGACATAGTTACATGGAGAGTTTTAATTTAAATCCTTTAGAGAATGAAAGGATTAATTGGGAATGATTAAAGCTACCAAGATTTTAACATTCTGTATTTTATAAATGAGCTAATATTAAATAAAAACACATAGTAGACAAATTATTAGTGCTATGGGAAGTTGCTCTGGTGTTGACTTTTAGTTCGACCATATTAATAACAAGATGAATTATTCAGCCAGGTGTAGCTACAAGGAAACCTTCCTGTCTTTGTCTTTTCTGGGTGACAAGTTTCATTTTATAATCATTATTGTCTCTCATGTTTTATATTAATATGTTTGGATCCAACTACACAGAATTGAATTAATTGTTAAGTTCATGGAGTGTCATCACCATTGTCCGTGCCAGGGCTCACTTTAACTTTATTTTATTTTACTGTTATTTTGACTTATCTGCCAACTCTAAGCCCACCCGCATAACAGTCACTATAGTGTATAGTGTATTTTTGTTTGATTATTTGTTTGGTTTTAGAAAAGCATGTATCTTTGGCTAACATTGCTTTTGCCTGGCAATGGGCCCACCTTTCTTTTGAGCACCATGGCTCTCAGGTCTGTGCCAGACCCCCTTTACAGAAGCTCAGTGTCTGACTTCTGAGAACTTTCTACTCTGGGCCCCTCTGACTTTTGTTGAAAAATGAAATGTTTTATTTATTTTTCTTTGTTTTGTTTTCTTTTGTTTGTGTTGGAGGTGGGTTGAGTTAAACGAGAAAATGGCTCTCCCATTTTGTGGGGTAACCAACTATATATGTACAGATAACATTACTGAATAGTTGTCTGCTTTCACTCACAGTTTATATGTTTAACAGTTTTATCTCATATTTTATAGATTACATTCTGCTGCTTTCTTTAGGAAACAAACCTTACTTATAGCTTATTGAATCAACCATGTTCTCTTCCACCCTAATCCTCTGAATTACTGCCTCTGCCACCTGGAACACATCTCTCCCAACCCTCTTCACTCCTCATTCACTTATTAATGTTGCTTGTAAATCACTTTGACCTGTAGAATGAATGACTTTATAGAAGGCATGAATGAATGAATGGCAAGCATTGTTGAAAGAGAGTGTGTCTCATTTGACCAGATGATCTCTGCAGAGGCAACTGGTAAACGACCTTGCCTGCCTTGTATTTTGCCCCCTAATCTAGCTCAGTGAGGCCAGTAGAACTACTTTACAGTGACGTCCGTGAGCTGTTGACCAAAGTATGTATCTTCATGGGTGTGCCTGCAAAACCCACCAGGTTACCAAAAGACAGTTTCAAGTCCAGAATGGATTTTTTTTCAAGCTTAGTGCAGAATTACAGTTATGAACAAGAGTACAATCAAGGGTAATCATACACTTTAGATTTAGAAAGATGCTGTGACTACTTGTACTTGGTATCTGATATCTGGAAATAACACACTGTTCATAACACCTAATTGGATAGCAGTTTGCTATTTAATGGTGCAGTGCATCCTGCTGTTAATCCTCTCTTCTTCAGTCCATGTTCTAATGAAATTAGCACTCAATCAGTTTGCTGGCTCCCTGAATCTATTGCGAATCAAACAGTGGTCTTCACATTAAGGTTTTCCACAAGGTAATGAGGAAGTTTTCCCTGAATATTTGAAATATAAGTGAAATGACTGGAACACATCAGCATTCACTGGAAATGGGACCTTTGAGAATTTGAGCAGTTCATGGTCCTTGTGCTCTCTGCCTAAACATGGTGATTGCCTTCCTGAGAATGGGGCCCTCTGCCCATCTGCAAGGCCAGGAGCAGCTCAAACTCAGGCCGAGGACCTTGCACAAACTCTATACCCCACAGGAAGTTACTGCTGGTGTTTGTTTGTTTGAAACAGAGCCTGGGGAACCCCAGGCTTAAGGGATTTGTCAAAAACACTGGAGATCTTGGTGGAAAGCAACTAAACGAAGTTCATAGCTCTATGATACAGGCAGAATGGCAGAGCAGTGTGAAGTTTAATAGAGAGAACCAGGAAGAGTCCTCCTGGGATCACAGTCAATCATGAGTTCCAAAAGGCTGTGTGCATGAACTAGGCTGCTATAACACAGAAGCAATCTGAACAGGATGTGAGATGGACTTCAAAGCATTCCTCAAACCATACACAAATCCATCAACAGGGTAGAAACCTCACTGGCATAAACTCTGACGCAAAGAATCCCACTGACAGAACATTGAACAAAAAGCTTCTCTGACCCAGGGGAGACTCCTAGAAGCAAGACTTCAAACTGAAATCACAATCTTCCCTGAATGTCTTGAAGATTATGTGTATACCCACGGCTGCATCTTCTTGGGAACAATCAGAGAAGGAACCTCCAATTTCCTAGTTTTTGGTTAAATATGCAGCAAAATCCATAAATGCCCTGAACTTTGATAGCTACCTTCAAGTCACACATGAATCCTGCGGTAAAGGGCAAAGATATAACTGGTAAACAGATCTTAAGCACAGTCTTTGAGCAAGGAGTTAGCTTATGCTGACCAGAGATGAATCCCAAGTAGCCAAGCTAAAAGATAACATCAAGGGGAAAAAATATATAAATATAGATATTAGAGGCAGCAAAGTGCAGGGGGAATAAACATGGCAAAATTAGTTCAGCCAAGTTCTTAAACAAATAATCAAATAAAAGAACAAACCAAGGAATGATGGTTAATATCCAGAGTTGTTACAACATATTATCTAAAATATAGTTTTCAACCAAAAATTACGAGGCATGCAAAAAAGAAGAAAAAGAAAGACAATGACCCATATAGATGAAAAAAAAAAAATCAGACAATAGAAACTGCCTTTGAAGGGACCAGTGAGAAATACTTTACACCCTTTAAGATGACTATAATCAGAAAAGCAGAAAATAGTAAGAGTTGGCAAGGATATAGAGAAAGAGAAACCCTGTATATGTTGCTGGTGGAATGTAAAATGAATCATTTGCTGTGACAAATAGTTCAGTGCTTCCTAAACAATTTTAACATAGAATTACCATATAACCCAGGAGTCCCACTCCAAGGTATACAGCCCAAAGAATTGTAAACAAGTATTCAAGCAGATACTTGTACACAGGGGCTCATAAAAGCACTATTCACAATAGCAAAATGGTAGAAATAATGCAAATGTCCATCAGTAGATGAATGGGTAGACAAAATGTACTATGTTCATGAAATAGAATATTACTCAGTCATAAAAAGAACTGAAGTATTAATATTTGCTATGTATGGATAAACCTCAGAAATGTGCTAACTGAAAAAAAGACAAGCACAATGTCCAATACCTCATTAATCCCTTTCTGTGTGTGTGTGTGTTTTTTTTTTCTATCTCTAGAGCTTTGATTTGGTCTTTATTTATATCTACCAAGTGTAAAGTAGTTTAGAAAACCAGTGAAAATCCAGAGAAGCAGGCTCTAGGCTGAACTTCAAAAAATTTTTCTAGTCTTTAGAATCACAATGCCTCTGCTCTGGTTGTGAGAATGGCAATTAACAATGTGGAAAACTGCTAAATTAGATAATTGCTCACTCCAGAACCAGGTTGCATATGTCATGTTCAGGATAGCTGCCACCTCAAGGTGTGCATTGCCCCAGTCATGGTCCACGCCAGAAAAAAATGGATACCTAAGCTTATCCACTTCTTATATAGTTCCAAATCTAGACTGAATGCAAATACTACATATTCAGTTCAATTCAGTCACTTAGTCATATCCGACTCTTTGCAACTCCATGGACTGCAGCATGCCAGGCTTCCCTGTCCATCACCAACTCCTGGAGCTTGCTCAAACTCATGTCCATAAAGTCGGTGATGCCATCCAGCCATCTCACCTTCTGTTATCCCCTTCTCCTCCTGCCTTCAATCTTTCCCAGCATCAGGATCTTTTCCAATAAGTCAGTTCTTCGCATCAGGTGGCCAAAGTATTGGAGCTTCAGTTTCAGCATCAGTCTTTCCAATGAATATTCAGGACTGATTTCCTTTAGGATGGACTGAGCAGTCAGTTTATATATCTTCCACAGTTTCACTGTGTAGATAAGAGATGGAAATTAGCCAGATTATAAACTTTTGATTAGGCTACATATAATTAATCAGGCCCTTTTATTTTTTGCTCATTTGAGTCAATCAATATTTTATTGGGCTTAAACCAATTTCATTTGTTTGTTTATTTTTTGTCACACATCCAAGTCCTAGTTGATAAACTTTAAGGTTTCTTCCAACCCTATTTTTCTATGACTCATTTTACTTTGCTCAAGAAACTTACCAGCAATGATTTTGGTGCGAAGGAAATGCAATATTAAATGAGAATTATGGAGATCAAAGTTGTCAGTAACCTGGAGCCTATCTCTCCCTTCCCTTTTATCCTACCACCATCCCTTATTCTTATCTTGGTTTACCATCCCTAGAGGGGACAGGAGTCTTCTGAAACAGCCAGAGCATATTCAGTTTGGCAAATTTTGAAAAGATTTTAGCTCTTTCAGTGCCTTGATAAGAGGACTAGGGATAATCGAATGGGTCCAAGGGTGTAGACAGAAGATAGTTGAGTTGAACTTCTCGTCCTTAAGTGGAAGGATAGAACTTATGGTTTTGGGATAGAGGACAGTACCCAGTGGGAAAGTTGCACTAGGTAGAATTGAAACAATGTAGTATAAAGACACTTTTATTAAGTACTGGGAATACAAAGACAAGCAATACAGGGTCATCAAAACATGGCAAGCAACTAATTCCCCAGCTAGGGAGAAAACAGCAACATTTTGGAAAGCATATTGAACAAACACTTTTCAAACTTCACATTTCCAATGGGGATAAATCTTTCTTCAGGGAGTAAAAAGCCATGATTTTGGTTAGATTTCTTCTGTTCTGTACTCTCCAAGCATGCTGCATTTTCCCTTGATAGCATTTTATTATAGCTGTGCATAATTATTTGTCTAATTACTTGGTTAATATCCATGTCCCATGATAGATATCAAGTTCTATAGAGCCAAAGGTGATATCTAGCTTGCTAATTTCTATATTCCCAGAACTATTAGGTTGGTGCAAAAGTAATTGCAGCTTTGCATTGTTGAAATTTGCTGTTTGATATTGGAATACATTCTTAAATAAATGTGGTTATGTTATACATCATTTTAATGTGCAGTTCTCACAGTTGATTGTAATGATTCCTATTTTGATTAATAAAGATGTGTTTGAGCCTAGTTATAATGATTTAAATTTCACAGTCTGAAACCACAGTTAAGTTTGCACCAACCTAATATATCCTAGAGCCTAGAAAATAGGAAGCCAGGTAATAAATATCTTTTCAATCTAGTTAAATGGAACTAGTGTCCTGATTTCAAAATCAGGGCAAAAGTAGGAAGCAATTACCTTTCAAATTTTCTTCCCCCTCTGTACCTGCTAAGCAAAATCTTACCCAAATACTAAATTCAAGATTAAACAAAATAGCGTCCCCCAAATAATCAAAAGCTTAATGTTAAATATTTAGAAGTACTATACTTGCTTGTCACACCAGTATTCCCTATCTCCCATTTATGTGTATTTATTATGTGTTTGATACCCAGCTTTCAGCTTTGAATATATGATTCAATTTAATCTTCATCACTATCTTCTAAGAGTATCTTCTATGATATGTACCACTATTATACAGATAAAAACTATGGCCCAGAGAATTTAAAAACTTATTAGAAATTGATAGAGCTAAGATATGAACCCTGCTCTTTTTCTTCCAAAGTTGGAGTCAGTCCCAGGTTGACTGGGCATAGCTTCTTCCAAAATGAACTAAGCCCCAAATTCTTTTCTCAGTGATTCGACTACAGAGAAGCTGATATAAATACTATTTCCGGCCTTAACAGTGTTCAAATGTGATTTCTAGCTGTACAGTAATTATCCCCAAATCCCATTGAAACCAGACAGTTTGGACAAACCAAGAGGTTTATTCCAATAGGATTTTATGTGACATAGGAAAACCCAACAATTCTCTGTGGAAGACAAGACAGATGGTACATGCTCTGGATATGGGTCCCACATCTCCATTTCTGGAAGAGATGTATTATTTTAACTCTAAATCTTTCAAAACTCCTGGATAAAGTCATAGCAAGAGCTCTTAGGTTTGTTTTGTTTGCGGAGTGGAATGGTAACCTGCACTTTTAAAACTATGGTTTTTCAGAAGATTCCTATCCCTTTGTTATATAGCACACTAAGAACTGAACATTTTTATTTTTAATTTTCCAGTGGCAATGACAGTCTAGACAACCTAGATGAAATGTGCTTTTGAATTACTGGGTAGTTCCACAGGAGGTAGAGACACAGTATGTTTTGATGCAGACATGCTCTTTAAAAGCAAGATGCTGCAATCCCATTTTCTAAATGCCTGGTGAGAAAACAGAATAGAATTGTAACTTTTAGGGCATGATAATTAAAAGTGAGGGCTGTAGTCAAAGAACTTTATTTTTCAGCATAAGCTTTGCTGTGATTTCTAACTTCTGAGGCTCATGGGGTTGGATTCCCAGAGCTCTGTCAATAATGTGGCTCACTAGCAAATTTGATGTGTTTTCTCAGCTGTATCAGAGCATGTTAGCATAACATTTGCACACAGCTCCCAAAGGATCAGAAGGAGTCTAGAGGTTTATATTAGCATTTTGAAGATTGCTATTATTTTAAAGTTTTGTAAGAAAGTAGAGAACTTTCAGAACCATTTGAAGCTTGAATAAGATTTTACCCAGCTATTTCATCCAGCATATAGCTGCAAAAGGTATTCCTCTACAGGGGAGTCACAGAGTGTTGAAAGGAAGAACAGTTTCAGTTTCATCTAATCTGGTCTGAGTTTTATAGTCTTATGCATGGAGAAAGACCATCTATGACACTCACTAACAAGTATTCTGTTTAAAAAATCTACTGTTGTGGTTAAGGAATCTTGACTTCCGAGACCCATTTGTCCTGTATGAAAGCTAGCAGTGCATATTAGTAAACGATATGCTTCCCTGGTGGCTCAGATGGTAAAGCGTCTGCCTGCAGTGTAGGAGACCCGGGTTCGATCCCTGGGTTGGAAAGAACCCCTGGAGAAGGAAATGGCAACCCAATCCAGTAGTCTTGCCTGGAAAATTCCATGGTAGGCTACAGTCCATGGGATCGCAAAGAGTCGGACACGACTGAGCGACTTCACTTTCACTTCACATACAACACCTGCATATGCAGCTCACCACTTCTGTTTTGCAGCAGGCATCCAACTTCCTAGACCCAGGATATCTAAGTATGTCATCCTGGGAGAAGTCAAAGTCTATGCGACAATCCTACCAAAATCATTTAGAGCTCTTGTGGGTTCAAATGAACAAAAATCCCAACTCAGACTGATGTAAGCAACAGAAAGCATTTAACAGTTCATGTAACTGAAAGATGCAGGGATAAAGTACAGGTAAGAAAAGCCAGTATCCTTTTTTGTTTGGGGCTCAGTTAGATTTTCTATGGTATTTGAATTTTGACCATAACTTTTCTTGAGAAATCTCTCTTTGCTTGACCTCTGTGAGTTCATTGTTCTTATTCTTTCTTACACCTCTTTGACTACTCATTCATGGACCCACCCCCTTTTCTTCTAACTACCCAAATAGTGGTCTCTCCAGGCCTGGGACCGTGTTCGAATCCTAATTTGTTTTACCTTAATGGCCTCATCTGAAAACACATGCTCAACTACTCTCTTTGCAGTAACAACTCTTAAATCTACATTTTCAAGCCTGAACTCCCTCTAAATCTTCTCACTGTGCATCCACTTTCCTCCTCAGTATCTTTATTTAACTGCTCTACAAGAATTGCCACTCAGTGTAATCCATCTGACCCACTCTTCCACTTTAAGATACAGATGAAACCACATTTCTTTCATATTTTCAACTAATTGTTCAAATTTTCACATGCTTCTGTTAACAAATAGTTACACATTGTCAGAAAAACAAACCAAAAAAAACACCTCAAACATTTACCAGCCCAAAAAAACCAGTCCTTTCTCTCAAACTCCAGATGGAAAAGAATAGTTACAAAGCCACCCTACCCTACTACTAACACCATTGTTTCATTTGCTACGTGGATCACTTTTAAGCACTGGTCTTACCCATTCTTTTGGACACTTGTTCACCACAACTTTATGCCTTGACAAGTTTAAATATGAGCCAATTCGCAAACTTAAAGTTTGCAGCTATTTGACAAATAGTCACATACTAGAAATTGTTTCTCAAGTAGATTGGCTACACCCAAACCAGCCCTTCCCCATGAATTCAGACGATTTTGTTAATAATGAGTCAGGCACCAGACCAGTCTCCTTTCCCTCCTATCAAGTCCCCTTTGGGACCCTGAAGTTTTCCCCTCAGTGTTTTGTTTGTTTTGGTTTGGTTTTGGTCAGTGCCTTATCAGTCTTAGACAATGGGTTTTTTTCAAAACTGGAATCTCAGAAAGCAGAGGTTGGGAATATCTGACTCTTGCCATTTTGGTGTTCTGCTTAGAGTATCAAAGGGCACAGGTACACCTAACCCCCAATGTAATGGATGACTACTCTCCTTACATGTGCACAGCTAAGAAGGGATACTCAGTATCCCTTTCTGTAGCAGAAAAAAGATGACTTTCTACTCTACCTACATGAACATGCTGACAGTCTCGCACCAAACAACCAAGTTCATGCTTCAGTCGGTACCTGGATATATCAACACGCCCAATTAAAATTAGAATCTTTTACCACAAAATGTGTTCCTTTTACTGTACTTATCATCTTGGAGACTATTTACATCTGCAATCCCAGACTCAAATGTTAGAAATCTTCTAGACTTCTCTCTCATACCATCCACATCCAATTCTACTTCATCCTCTTCAGACTCTTCCTTCTAGTATCAATGCCTTAGTCATTAATTCTTGAAGGGATCATGAAGTAGCTGGCCTTTCTGTTTTCCTCTTGCATTATCCACACTGCTTCTTAAATGATTGTCTTCAATTATAAAATGATCATATTTCCAGAATTAATATTGATCTGTTGCTCCCTGTAATTCTCAAGATAAAGAATATACTCATGGCTTCTAAGGCTTCCATGTTCTATGACTTGGACCATGCCCAGCTTTGGAGCCTCCTCTCCAGCTGCTCCTCCATATAGTCTGTAAACTCTCCAACCTTCATATGATTCACCAGCTATGCCACAGTGTCCCCTAACCCTGTGTCTACACACATGCTTGTCTTGACACCAACAACATCCAGTTTTTCCTTTTCAACTAAATTAACCCCCTTTTCCTTCTGCAAAATGTAGGTCAAGTAATTCAAAATTTAGGAAACATTTTTGGCCTTTCTGTCTGGTTTTTATGCCCTTTTCTGAGTAATAGAACTATTTATCACATCACAACATGAAGGCTACCCTACTTGTCCATTTTCTCCTCTAGACTACAATTTCTTTAAGATGAACACCATGTCTTATTTCTCTTGACAGTCACATCAAAGAGTACACTGCCTGTCACCTAATGGGTGTTTCATAACTTTGACTTGAAAGACTGAGTAGCATGGGTAAAGTGTCCAGCACATTATCAGTGCTCAGCAAATGTTAGTTCTTGCCTTAGTAGTCTGTAAAATTAATTCTCATTTACACTATAGGAGCCATAGTAAAGTGAACTTTGTAGTTATTCAGATTCACTGATCTGAATTATCGTTTTCTTCTTCTTCTTATTATTATTAGTTATACTTTCTGATAAAATGTACCAAATATTTGCCAAGCACTCTCTTCTTTTTGTGCTGTCCAGGTACAGTTTCTGTCAGTAGTTTGCCAATAAGAGAGAGAATACAAATATGAAACTTGGTGCTTAAGCTTCTTATAGAGGTAACTTCTATCATTTGCCATTAAAACAAGGTCTGACATAGTTTAAGAAAATCCATTCAAGACATGGAACTGGGGATTTGGAAAGCAAGACACCATGGCACCAACCAACACAATAAATCAGTCTGGCCTTTCATTGAGTTTTATTAATTCCCTGTCTCCCCCGACCTACTTATAGCAATTCCAGTGTGCCTTATATGGGAATATGATGATGTTTGGAGTCATTTTCTATAACAAAGAAAAGGATCCTGAAGGCAAAACCAACAGACAGAAGAGGCAATTCCCAGATTAAACAAATCGACCTTTCTTTATCTCTCAACTGAGTTAAATTATCACCATCACCATCATCAATGCCAAAATGTACAATACGTAAGGTTTTTGTAGGTAAAAAGAGAGTAGGACAAAAATGTTGAAACAGTGGATTTAGGTCACCCAAGGTCAACTTCCTTTGGGTGAAAATAAAGGGTGTTAGACAGACTACCTCATTAGTGCTGACCAGGAAATTCCAGAGTGGTCTAAAATTTCCCTCCTGAGAAAGGCTGAAACTGCACTTAACTTAGGCTGTAAGTCTCAGTAAGGCTTAGCACAAAGGACTCCGTTTGGGGCCTATTGTTTCTTTTTAACACTAGCAACCTCTGAAGATGTGTCATTTTTTTCTATTGTTCAGATCTGGATTCATGGAGAGACTGAATAACTTGTCCAAGATCACTCTAGCTTTTCAGGTTTTAAGTGGGCTTTCAGTGAGTCTAATAAGAATCATTTAAGAAAAATGCAAAAAGAGTCTTGGATGTCAGCACTGAAAGTCCCTATTTAGAACTCTGTAGTGAGTTTCTAGCGAATAAGATCTGAGTATTAGTTCTCTAGGAATATTAAATAGCTGGTATCTAGTAGAGATCCACACAGTCAAAGGCTTTGGCATAGTCAATAAAGCAGAAATAGATGTTTTCTGGAACTCTCTTGCTTTTTTGATGATCCATTGGATGTTCGCAATTTGATCTCTGGTTCCTCTGCCTTTTCTAAAACCAGCTTGAACATCTGGAAGTTTACAGTTCACGTATTGCTGAAGCCTGGCTTGGAGAATTTTAAGCATTACTTTACTAGCGTGTGAGGGAATACTATTCTGTAACACATACTGGGTTGTGAGGAAGTAAAAAACCAGCCCTGATAGCTGATCTAATCACTATCAGTTAGAGCTGGTGCTCCTATACTGAATATTAACAACATCACAGAATTATCAACATCAACAATGACGCTGGGCTCACACAGTTCCACAGAATGTTTGATCTCTGGTGTTGGCAAGCACAATAAACATAACTTTGTTTATCTATAGATGTGTTCCTTGTTCTTTAGACTGATGAGCAGCCAGTTACTTATCCACATCTATTTTTCATCTCACTTTCTTCTGGCTCCAGAGCTATGAATTTCTTTGATATGTATTCTCTGTGTGGTTTTGATATTGTAATTTATAATAATAAATACATATTTGGTCTTTGTCTCCATCCCCATTTCTAGCAGATAGCTTCTAAAATACTTGGGATTTCCTAAGTGATAACAGAAACAAATGTATCTTTTGTTATAATAATGAGGAAACTTTTGGGAAGCCCCTACATTGCCTAAGGATGGGGGGACCAGTTACCAGGGAGCCAGCCTTATGATTGGAGGGTTGGGATTTTCAGCTCCACCACTCAGCTTCCTGGGAGGGGAGACAGAATGGAGTTTGAATCAGCTGGAGGAGGAAATGGCAACCCACTCCAGTGTTGTGGCCTGGAGAATCCCATGGACAGGGGAGCTTGACAGACTACAGTCTACGGGGTCACACAGAGTCGGACACGACTGAGCGATTAAAGAAACAGTGGTTTAATAATAATGCCTATGTAATAAAGCCTCCATAAAAACCCAGCCCAAAAGATGCGATTCAGAGAGCATCCAGGTTGGTGAACATGTGGAGATGAGGGAAGTGTGGTACACCTGGCCAGGGCGTGGAGGCTCCTCACCACTTCCAGGATACCTTGCTCTATGTATCTCTTCCACTTGGCTGTTCTGAGTTACACCTTTTTATAACAAATCAGTGTTCTAGTAAGTAAAGTGTTTCTCTGAGTTCTGTGAGCTGCTCTAGCAAATTAGTCGAACCCAAGAAGGAGATGGTGGGAACTGTATAATCAGTTGGTCAGAAGTACAGGAAACAACCTGGATTTGTGACTGGCATCTGCAGTTGGTGGGCCAGGGTGCAGTCCTAGAAGACCAAACCCTTAATCTATGGAAACTAATATTATTTCCAGGTACATAGTTTCAAAATTGAGTTGAATTTTAGGACAGCCAGCTGATGTCAAAGTATTTCTTGTTGAATGTGTAGAGAATATTCCCCCAATACATGCATTGAAAATCGATCTCAGAACACCAAAAAGAGTGGTCATGACATAAGAAAAACAATATATTCTCTTTCAATATATATTTATCCTCAATATATTCTGAGGATAGAGGATCTTTATGGCAGGGGTTAGCAAATATGTTTCTGTAAAATATGTGAGAGTAAATAGTTGGGGGTATGTAGGGCTATATGGGCTTCCCCAGTGGCTCAGAGGTTAAAGCATCTGCCTGGAATGCGAGAGACCCGGGTTCGATCCCTGGGTCGGGAAGATCCCCTGGAGAAGGAAATGGCAACCCACTCCAGTACTCTTGCCTGGAGAATCCCATGGAGGGAGGAGCCTGGTAGGCTACAGTCCATGGGGTCGCAAAGAGTCGGACACGACTGAGTGGCTTCACTCACTCACTCACTCAGGGCTCTATGGTCTCTGTTGTAGCTTCTCAGTTCTGCCCTTGTAGTGTGAAAGCAGTAACAGAAAGTGAAATTGTTAGTCTCCCAGCCGTGTCTGACTCTTTGCGACCCATGGACCATAACCCACCAGGCTCCTCTGTCCATGGGACTCTCCAGATAAGAATACTGGAGTGGGTTGCCATGCCCTCCTCCAAGGGAAGACCCCAGGGATTAAACCCAGATCTCCTGCATTGCAGGCAGATTTTTTACTGTCTGAGCCACCAGGGAAGCCGGAAAGCAGTAACAGACAACATGGAAATAGGAAGCCAGCAAGATTTGGCCAACAGGCCTTATTTTGCAATCTGTGGTTTAGGCCAACAATGGAAATTCTATTCACACTTTAACTACTGGCACAGAAGGGGGCTTGAGGCCCATTTAAAGCAAGAATATGTAAAAGCACTTTGGCTGTGGGGAGACTCTGAGAAACACTCTTTTTAAAAGACTCATCAAAGAAATAACCCCTGCTGGATGTTTGTGAGTGAGGTTGTGGTGCCTGGAATTCTCGACTCATCTCAGGAACACAGGAGAGCTAGCCCTGGAGCTGAAAGGAAGAAAGACTCTGGTCCACTGACTTGCTTAATTAACTAATTCTGGAGGTTTTCTACTGAGATTTCTTTGAATCCTTTTATTTGTTTTAACAGTTTTGAATTGCTTAGCTGATACTATCTCTGTCTTGCTGATGTGGGAAATGAGGATTAGGCACTTATTCCAGGTGAGACCTGGGATGGCATTATACTCATTTCCTCTTTTAGCTCACTGTCCTCACCTTCATGCAGAAGATATCAGTTAGATCTCCATCTTTCTCTTTGCTGCTTTCCTCTCTTCTTCCCTTTCTTTCTCCCTCCCTCCCTTTCTCCCTTCTTTCTTTTCTTCTTTCCTTCCCTCCCTTCATGAAAATATTGCACAGTTGTGAAAAGCAGAGCTCTGGGGTCTGACTGACTCGTGGCCCCAGCAATGACTAGCTCTGTGAACTTAGGCAAGTGAATTAGCTGTGCTGAGACTGTGGACTATAGGATAATACAATCTACCTCATGTGATAATGGAAATTAAATCTAAAATAAAACAAATGAATAAATATAACAAAACAGAAACAGACTTACAGATACAGAGAACAAACTATAGTGATTATTGGTGGGGAAATAAAAGAGGGGGAAGGCAAAATAGGAGTAGGGGGCTAAGAGACACAAACTACAATGTATAAAATAAATAAGCTCCAATGATACATGCTACAGCACAGGGAATGTAACCAGTATTTTATAACTACTTTAAATGGAGTATAACCTATAAAAAATACAGAACCACTATGTTGTACAGTGGAACCTAATATAATATTATAAATCAACAATACTTCAATTTTAAAATAATAATAAAAAAGCTTCACTTCTATGACTTACTGATTTGCTGCCCTGCCTCTTACATCTCTCAGCCGGTTATGGTATTCTCCGTCTTGTACCGAAACTCATTCCTTAAAATGTTGCCTTGATTACTAAATTCTTTTCAGTCTTCAAGACACTGTGAATCTTTGTTTTGACATAAAAAATTAACATTTGTCTTCAAAGTGCTTCACTAGTTTGCTAACACCATTTTACTTCTTTTTAAAATACATCTCCAGGTGACCCCTCTCCCAAAAAAACAGCTGCAACCTAAAATCTTGGGGTCCCAATACTTTTAGTATCTAAAAGTGGACTATGTCCAGCTACACACTTGCTATATCCCCAGTTTTCTCATCTATACAATGCTTACATCACACCATTTAGAGGAGAAAAAAGAGAAGTGAGTTTTATGAAAGCACGTGATAAGACTCCAATGGTATAGCAGATGATTCACTTTATTTTTGAATAGTGGTGATATGATAAAGAGCCAAATGTATTCCAAAGAGTTTCCTAAGTTCTACACACTGATGTTTTTAATATTTTAATTTTTTGTCTATAGTCTCATTTGGTGGAGAAGGCCGTGGCACCCCACTCCAGTACTCTTGCCTGGAAAATCCCATGGACGGAGGAGCCTGGTAGGCTGCAGTCCATGGGGTCGCTAAGAGTCGGACACAACTGAGTGACTTCACTTTCAATTTTCACTTTCATGCATTGGAGAAGGAAATGGCAACCCACTCCAGTGTTCTTGCCTGGAGAATCCCAGGGACGGGGGAGCCTGGTGGGCTGCCGTCTATGGGGTTGCACAGAGTCGGACACGACTGAAGCAATAGCAGCAGCAGCAGTCTCATTTGGTGAACACATACTAAATACCTGACTATAGATTATCACTGTGGAGTACAAAGATAAAAAACCAGACATAGCCCTTGCCTTTTAGAAAAGTGTGGTGTTTGCTCCTTGGATGGTAATGCTATACATTACATAATTGTACAAATTTTCTAACAGAAAGTTTGTCAGAGTATATTCAGATAAATTTATGAAGCAGGGAAAAAGCAGCATTCACAGGGTTAGCAGGGTTAAAATCAAAGACACTGAAATCAACAGACATCAGATTCAGTCCCAGTTTCCACTTAACTACGATGCCACCTGGGACTTGTTGCGTAACCTTGCCAAACCTCAATATCCACATTTACAATGTAAGAATTTTAATACTATCTATCTGGAGGGACTGTTGTCGGAATCAACCATATAAGACATGTAAAGCCTTTAAATGAGTACTGTCTTGTAAACGTTCAATACCTGGCAAAAACTATTGTCCTCACTAAAGCGTCAAGACCTATGTTACTATTTGAAATGAGGCTTTGCCTACATCCAAGATGACAATTTTCAGGGCCCATCATTACTTTTTTTCAACCTTCAAATAACTTAGGTGTAACTGCTAATAAGAGGGAGAGAATCACATGCATCTATTGTCATTCACTTGCAGAATTATCCAAATTAAAAATAACATCAGATTTAAATAGTTCAGAAACATTCATACCTGTTCCCACAAATACAAATTGGAAAGAGCCAATTAAGATTACTTTCTCCTATGCCCTAGCAAGCATTCTACTCAAGAGGATTTTGCATTTCTCAGGGGATCAGGAAAAGAGAAAGAAAGTAGGGGGGTGGGGAATCCTTTCTGCTCTCAGGCAGAAATTCAAAGAGGAAAAAAAAAAAAAAAAACTCTTCTTATGTTGATCTCCTTCTCTGGATTTTCCTGATTTTATAAAATGGACTTAAAGGTCCCCTCTAGTTCTCTAGTTTGATTTTTCATTTTCCAAGACAGGGTAAATTGCATAAGCAAGGTCTGATACAAACTTCAAGCTATGCATACAGGAGACTTAAAAACTGCAAATAATAGGCCTTCTCAGCATCATTACTTGCCACTGCTTTCCTTAGCCCATCCTGTGCACCCTTCTGCCTGCGATCCACACAACTCCACACTTTTACTGCTTTTCCCTCTAGCCTGAAATGCCTTTCCCTCCTTACCCCTTCAGCTGTTTTGGTCCAAATCAAGTTTCACATCCCCTGCTAAGCTGGTCCTACCTCTTCCCCAAGGCAGAATCAATCACTCCTGGTGCTTTGATTCTACTGTGGCTTATTCATGCTGTTTCAACAATTTTCACATTGTTTTCTAATTAGTTGCTTGCATTTCTATTCCTTTGTTCTTCCAAACCCTCAACGTTTTGGGTTTTCCCCCCACCCCCCTCAGTCAAAATAACTGTTGTCTCACACTGGCCTGGGGACCTCTATGAGGTTATAATTATTTGGTCCCAGTTCTCTTTGAGAAAAAGACCATTTATACAGCAATGGTTATCAACCAGGGCAATTTTGCCCCACCTCCCGACCCCCCCGAACCCCCACCTCCCCACCCCCCACGCCCACCCCGGCCCCCACCTCTGGGAACATTTGATAGTATATGCAGACATTTTTAATTGTCACACTGGGGTGGTGCTACTGACATCTAGTGGGTAGGGGTGGGAATGTTCCTAAATACCCTAGAATGTACTGTACAGCCCTGACAACAAAGAATTAATTAGAGGAAAACGATAGAATGGGAAAGCCTAGAGATCTCTTCAAGAAAATTGAAGATATCAAGGGAACCTTTCATGCAAGGCTGGACACAATAAAGGACAGAAACTATAAGGACTTAACAGAAGCAGAAGAGATTAAGAAGAGGTGGCAAGAATACACGAAAGAACTATGCAGAAAAAGATCTTAAGGACCCAGATAGAGATGATGGTGTGGTCACTCACCTAGAGCCAGATATCCTAGAGTGTATAGTAAAGTAAGCTTTAGGAAGCATTACTATGAACAAAACTAGTGGAGGTGATGGAATTCCAGCTGAGCTATTTCAAATCCTTAAAATGATGCTGTTAAAGTGCTGCACTCACTATATCAGCAATTTGGAAAACTTCAGCAGTGGCCACAGGACCAGAAAAGGTCAATTTTCATCCCAATCCCAAAGAGGGGCAATGCCAAAAATGTTCAAAGTACTATACAGTTGTGCTCATTTCTCATACCAGCAAGTTTATGCTCCAAATCCTTCAAGCTAGGCTTCAGCAGTTTGTGAACTAAGAACTTCCAGATGTACAAGCTGAGTTTTGAAGAGACAGAAGAGCTAGAAATCACATTGCTAACATTTGTTGGATCATGGAGAAAACAAAGGAGTTGCAGAAAAACATCTATTTCTGCTTCATTGACTACACTAAAGCCTTTGACTGTGTGGATCACAACAAACTGTAGAAAATTCTTAAAATGCTGGGAATATGAGACCACCTTACCTGTCTCCTGAGAAACCTATATGTGAGTCAGGAAGCAACAGTTAGAACCAGATATGGAACAATGGACTGGTTCAAAATTGGGAAAGGAGTATGTCAAGGTTGCATATTGTCACCCTGCTTATTTAACTTATATGCAGAGTACATCATGCAAAATATCCAGCTGGATGAATCACAAGCTAGAATCAAGATTGCCAAGAGAAATATCAACAATCTCAGATATGCAGATGATACCACTCTAATGGCAGAAAGTAAAGAGGAACTAAAGAGCCTCTTGATGAAAGTGAAAGAGGAGAGTTAAAAGCTGACTTGAAATTTGGCATTCAAAAAATTAAGATCATGACATCTGGCCTCATCTCTTCATGGAAAATAGAAGGGGAAAATGTGGAAGCAGTAACAGATTTTATTTTCTTGGGCTCCAAAATCACTGCCAACGGCAACTGCAACCATGAAATTAAAAGACGCTCCTTGAAAGGAAAGTTATGACAAACCTAGACAGCATATTAAAAAGGAGAGATCACTTTGCCAACAAAGATCTGTCTCATCAAAGCTATGGTTTTTCCAGTAGTCATATATGGATGTGAGAGTTGGACTACAAAGAAGGTTGAGTGGTGAAGAATTGACGCTTTCGAACTGTGGTGTTGGAGGAGACTCTTGAGAGTCCCTTGGACTGAAAGGAGAGCCAACCAGTCAATCCTAAAGGAAATCAGTCCTGAATACTCATTGGATGGAGTGATGCTGAAGCTGAAACTCCAATATTTTGGCCACCTGATGTGAAGAGCTGACTCACTGGAAAAGATCTTGATGCCAGAAAGATTGCAGGCTGGAGGACAAGGGGACAACAGAGGACAAGATGGTTGGGTGGCATCACCAACTCAATGAACATGAGTTTGAGCAGGCTCCAGGAGATGGTGAAGGACAGGCGTGCTGCAGTCCATGGGGTTGCAGAGACTGGCCAGCAACAAGTTCCTCATTATACTAGCCACATTAGTCACTACTGCAATGGACAGAAAAAAATGCAGAACATTTCCATCTCACAGTGTCCTATTCAATAGTGCTGCTTGTATATTTTCATAGCACTATTTATCTTTCTCAGCATTTATCACAGGAGTCAATTTATGTTTATTTCTGCTATTTTTGAAGATAATAAAATGTTCTCCCCAATCAGACTCCATGTTCCATAATGGCAAGAACTGCAATGTTTTTCCTTTGTTACTCTTGGAAGATAATGGATCCTTAATATTTACTCATTGAACGAAAGATGAATGAATGGTTAAGAGTCAAACTTTATTGGAATACAATTCATATACTAAACAGGTCACCTATTTTATATGTGAATTGCAAATGTGCAATTCAATGGCTTTTAGTATAGCCACAGAGTTGTATGATCATCATGCAATCTAACCTTAAAACAATTTTGTCCCCCTTAAAGGAAACCCTGAACTGAATTAGCAGTTACCCCTGACTCCTCCCATCTTCACCCTGCCTGAAGCAACTACCAATTTACTTTCCATATCTTTAAATTTTTCTATTCTTACCACTACATGTAATAATATATGTAGTATTTTGTGACTAATTTCTTTTATTTAGCACAATATTTTAAGAATTATCTATGTTGTGGCATGTGTCAGAGCCTCATCCTTTTTTATTGCTGAATAATATTTCTTGTATAGATACACCATATTATTTATTTATTTATTTATCAGTTGGTGGACATATGGGTTGTTCTGCTCCAAAGCTATTGTGAATAATACTGTTATAAACATCCTTGTACATGTTTTTGTTTGTACGTATTTTCCCATTTATTCTACGAGTAGAATTTCTGGATCATATGATAACCCTATGCTTAACATTTTAAGAAAATAGCAAACTATTTCCCCAAAGGAGATGTACCACTTTACATTCTCATCAGCAATCTTTTTGGGTTCCAATTTCTTCACATCCTTGCTAACACTTGCTATTATATGTCACATTGATTATAGCAGTCTTAGTGGGAATTGAGTGGTGACTCACTGTGGTTGTGATTTCTATTCCCCTAAGGACTGATGAACTGTGGAAAATTCTGAAAGAGATGGGAATACCAGACCACCTGACCTGCCTCTTGAGAAACCTATATGCAGATCAGGAAGCAACAGTTAGAAATGGACATGGAACAACAGACTGGTTCCAAATAGGAAAAGGAGTACGTCAAGGCTGTATACTGTCACCCTGTTTATTAAACTTCTATGCAGAGTACATCATGAGAAATGCTGGGTTGGAAGAAGCACAAGCTGGAATCAAGATTGCCAGGAGAAATATCAATAACCTCAGATATAATAATAATCAATAACCTCAGAAATATCAATAACCTCAGATGACACCACCCTTATGGCAGAAAGTGAAGAGGAACTAAAAAGCCTCTTGATGAAAGTGAAAAGTAGAGAGTGAAAAAGTTGGCTTAAAGCTCAACATTCAGAAAACGAAGATCATGGCATCTGGTCCCATCACTTCATGGGAAATAGATGGCGAAACAGTGGAAACAGTGTCAGACTTTATTTTTCTGGGCTCCAAAATCACTGCAGATGGTGATTGCAGCCATGAAATTAAAAGACGCTTACTCCTTGGAAGGAAAGTTATGACCAACCTAGATAACATATTGAAAAACAGAGACATTACTTTGCCAACAAAGGTCTGTCTAGTCATGGCTATGGTTTTTCCAGTGATCATGTATGGATGTGAGAGTTGGACTGTGAAGAAAGCTGAGTACTGAAGAATTGATGCTTTTGAACTGTGGTGTTGGAGAAGACTCTTGAGAGTCCCTTGGACTGCAAGGAGATCCAACCAGTCCATTCTAAAGGAGATCAGCCCTGGGATTTCTTTGGAAGGAATGATGCTAAAGCTGAAACTCCAGTACTTTGGTCACCTCATGCGAAGAGTTGACTCATTGGAAAAGACTCTGATGCTGGGAGGGATTGGGGGCAGGAGGAGAAGGGGACAACAGAGGATGAGATGGCTGGATGGCATCACTGACTCGATGGACATGAGTTTGAGTGAACTCCAGGAGTTGGTGATGGACAGGGAGGCCTGGCGTGCTGCGATTCGTGGGGTCACAAAGAGTCAGACACGACTGGGTGACTGAACTGAACTGAACTGAACTGAATGTTTATTAGCCATTTGTATATTTACTTTGGAGAAATGTCTATTCAAATTATTTGCCTGTATTTTATTTGTGTTGTCTTTTTGTTTAGTTCTTTATATATTCATGATACAAGTCTGTTGTCAGATATATGATTTGCAATATTTTTCTCATTCTTTGTGTTGTTTTTTTTTTTCACATTCTTGATGGTGTACTTTGATACTCAAAAGTTTTAACTTAATGCAGTCCAATTTATCTACTTTTTCTTTCATTGGTTGTGCTTTCAGTATTGTATCTAAAAAAGCCATTGCCTAACCCAAGATCATGAAGGTTTACTTCAGTTGTTTTCTAAGAGTTTATAGCTTTAACTCTTACATATAGTTTCATGGTCTACCTTGAGTTGATTTTTGTATATTATGTGAAATAGGAGTCCACCTTGATTCTTTTGGGTATAACTATCCAGTTGTCAGCATCATTTGTTAGTCAGACCATTTTTCCCACATGAATTATCTTTGCACTCTAGTCAAAAATTAATTGACCATTAATTGAAGAGTTTGTCATTTGACTCTCAATTTTATTACCTGGATCTGTTTATCTTTCTGTATTCCAGTATCAAATTATCTTGATTACTGTAGCTTTTTAGTAATTTTTGAGATGGGAAATGTGAGTTCTCCCACTTTGTTCTTTTTTAAGATTGTTTTGGCTATGGTGGGTCTCTTGCATTTCCATATAAATGTTATTAATTTTTGCAAAAAAAAAAAAAGTCAGCTGCAATGATGGTATGGATTGTATGAATTTGTAGGTTAATTTGAAGAGTATTGCCATCTTAAAAATATTAAATATTCTGGCCTATGGATATGGGATAATTTTTCATTGTCTAAATCTTTTTTTTTCAGTTATGTCAGAATTTTATGTATAAAACTTTATGTTTCTTTAATAAATTTTAGTCCTAAATATTTTATTGTTTTTCTTCATTATAATCCTAAATATTTTATTCTTTTTGATGCTATGGGATTGTTTTCTAATTTTATCTTTATCAAAGATGTATAAAAAACATCTCCTTTTTGGTAGCGAATACAGCACAATATGTTTGTGGCTAGGACTTCTCTATCTGGGTTACAGTTTCACATTTTGATATGTTTATGAAGCCATTAAAATTCTCTGGACATAAGTATTTCTTTCATCAGTCAAATGGGGACTACTATTCCTGTTTCACTTAAGCCTGAGCATTTTTGGTGAAGGCAGAATTTGAAAATATACCTGAAAGGGTTTTTGTGTAAAAACTGGCTGTCACTAGAAGAAGACCAGGAATTATAGGAAAGATGGGTAGATGACACCTTCAGTGTAACTTCACCCAGATTCTAGCACTCTGCATGGCCCACATACCCCTACCCTATCAAGGCCCACTCAGCAGATCAGGGCTTCCAGCATGTGTATTAACTTGAATCTGAAATCCATTTTATAGTTTTGAGCACTGAGCAAATGTATAGCAATTTTTTTCAACTAGACTATATTTTTTAAGTTCATAACATCTCTAGTTCACAGGATTGATGCTTTATTTGAAACCAGGGGTTCAGCAGCATGAGCAAAGATGAACAGGGACAAAAGATATATTTGGACTCATTGCTTGAGCTTTTTTTTTTTCATTCCAAAGCTCTCTCCTGCAGTGGGAACTAAGTTTAACATACCATCCCTAACACTAGAAGCAATTTGCTGCCTTCTGGCTAAAAGAAATCTCCCCTCATGCCTGGGATTTGGACTTTCTCAGACCTATGCTTAGTTGAGTTTCAGTTTTATTAACAGTAATAGCTTTGAGAGAGTGACAGAATTTACTTCACAGTATTATTCTGAGGCTTATTTTAGATGAATATATAGAAAACTACTTACGTATATTTGGTACTCACTATGAATTGTCTCAATTACCTAACTCATCTCTTACAAGAAAACCCATTTGTGAGGACTCTGTATGATGCCTTGTCAGTCCTTCATGCCTCAAGGATAAATAGACACCATACTCATGTCAATTAGCCTTGCCTTTAATATCAAGAGTGTTATTGAGATCAAGGATGAGGATAAAATTTCACTGATAAATGGGAGCTGAGAAGGAGGACAAACTACTTGACCTAGAATAAGAGGTAGACACCTGGGGCAAGAGAAGACAAAGTGAAAAATTAAAAAAAAAAAAAAAGAAGAAGAATCATGCCTAGGAACCAAGTCAAAGAACAGAGAATAGAGATGAGGAAAATTAGGATAGATTTAGTTCATACATAACGACTTTTGTTTACAATCTTTTGTGTCAGGATTTGCCTTCTGACAACTCTTTAAAAGACTCTGCATTATCTAGATCAACCAGAAAGGAGGGTGGGGGTGGGAAGAAAAGTATTTTAAGCCAAAACTTCATTCTATTACATTTTCTAAAGCAAGACCTATTCTGAGAAGCATAATTAAGTGTTTGCTACGAATATTTTGGGAGCCTCTATGGGGCAGGCAAGTTGTCAGACTTCTAAAGACAATGCATCATTCTTAAATGGTGACCTTCGAGAAAATTAATTGTCACTGCTTTTCGTCCTTTAGTGAAGATATTCCAAGCCTTAAGGTTTTGTGACGTTATTGGCAGCATCTACCTGAATTTTTAGACCATTAAATCTTAGTTGAAGAATGTCAATGTGAAATGAGATTTATGCCAGCTTGTCTAACAGACGTGACAAGCAATTCAAATATTATCCCAATCTGAATACTCTTAAATTCACCAAGGTGAAAATTATTAGGCTTGAGATGAGGATTACCAAGGCTAAGTCTTCCCCAACTCCCATTCTTCCTTTCTGTGTTTTCCATGATTTAATAATCATTCTGCTGGGAAAGAACATTTGAAACTCTAGGTAATGGCATACATAATGCAAAAACAAGGGGAGAAACACCAAATGTGCCCTATCAGTCACTGTAATCTCTCACAGTGCTCTTTTCTTGTCCTGTTGTTCCCTTCAAAGAAACACTAACAATTCCTTAGAAAATAAATTCATGAAACAGCTTCTGTGTGCAAGGCACTTTGTTCAGTGTTATTGGGAACATAAGGTAAAAGCAGGTATGATTCCTACCCTCAATAGAGTGTAAATAACAGTTTAAGATAACAATGGAAAGCATTTGTCAGGCAATATAGGAGTTATTACAAATGAAAGCACAACAATGAATACCATAAAAAGTCTAAGAACTGAGTGACTCTAACAATCCATGGTTGTTTGGGAGGGTTCTCTGAAAAGAAGGTGAACTTTTTCTTAGTAAACAAAGACAAGACTTATTTCCTTTGTGACTGTTATGATTTTTTATTTAACAGGCTTAGGCTAAAAAGAATTTATTATACAAATTATTGTTAATTGGGACTTTTGTTTTTTGTTACTTTTTTACTTTAAACGGCTTGCCCCATTGTTAAGCTAGTGTGTAATCTTGGAAAAATCATCAAACCTCAACTTGTTTATTTACAGAAAGACAACAATAATACCAACTTTTTAAGTTTGTTGTGAGACTACTTTAAATGAAATAATATCTGTAAAGCTCTTTGCACAGTGATTGACACAGTGTAAATGCTCAGCTGCCTCTAGGTTGACTATTGGCCTGGTTTTTCCACTTACGGTCTTAATCACCAAGTTTTTCTTGAAAGGATCAAAAAATGTGAATAATTTTAATCAACTATTCCTTTTATTGTTTTTTAACATTTAAAAAAATTGAAGTGTAGTTAATTTACAATATTGTATTAGCTTCAGATATACATCTAAGTGATTCATATATATATATATATAGAGAGAGAGAGAGAGGATTATATATACACACACACATTCTTTTCCAGATTCTTTTCCATTACAGGTTATTACAAGATACTGAGGATAGTTCCCTGTGTCATGCAGTAGATCCTTGTTGTTTATCTGTTTTACATACAGTAGTATCTGTTAACTCCAAACTCCTGATTTATCTCCCCCCACCCCCTGCTATTCCCTTTGGTAACAACAAGTTTGTTCTCTATGTCTGTGAGTCTATTTCTGTTTTGTAAATAAGTTCATTGATGTCATATTTTTCAGGTTCCACATGTAAGTGATATCATATGTTATTTGTCTCTCTCTGTCTGACTTATTCATTTAATATGATAATCTCTAGGTCCAGTCATGTTACTACAAACGACATTATTTCATTTTTTTTTTTTTTTTTTGATGAGTAGTATTCTATTGTGGCGGAGAAGGCAATGGCACCCCACTCCAGTACTCTTGCCTGGAAAATCCCATGGATGGAGGAGCCTGAAAGGCTGCAGTCCATGGGGTCGCTGAGGGTTGGACACGACTGAGCGACTTCACTTTCACTTTTCACTTTCATGCATTGGAGAAGGAAATGGCAACCCACTCCAGTGTTCTTGCCTGGAGAATCCCAGGGACGGGGAAGCCTGGTGGGCTGCCATCTATGGGGTCACACAGAGTCGGACACGACTGAAGTGACTTAGCATAGCATAGCATAGCATTCTATTGTGGGCTTCCCTGGTGGCTCAGTGGTAAAGAATCCACCTGCCAATGTAGGAGACGTAAGTTCGATCTCTGGGTGGGAAAGATCCCCTGGAGAAAGAAATGGCAATCCACTCCAGTATTCTTGCCTGGGAAATCCTATGGACAGAGGAGCCTGGCAGTCTACAGTCCCCGGGGGTCACAAAAAGTCAGATAGGACTTAATGACTGAGCTCGCATGCAGCATTCTATTGTATATATACACCCTACCTTCTTTATCCATTCATCTGCCAGTGAACACTAAGGTTGCTTCCCTGTCTTGGCTGTTGTAAATATCAACTATCCATTCAGCTAAACAAGGATAACTACGGTCAATGTAACTATTGTTACCCTAAATGTTTGGGTATGATTGTGTGAGTCAGAGTGATGAGTGACACTTCGATGTGGAGACATTCAATTTCTGATACTTGAACCTCCAGCCTACCCCTTTAAGCTGAAGTGATCGTGAAAGTGTGGCTTGATATGGAGAGTCATTGCTGAACCATACCATGAAAAGCTGCTTACCTGGAGAGAAAAACTGTAATAGACATTGCACAATTAAAAAATAAATCTTCACTGTTTTAATTAAGTCACTGAGATTACCATGCTGCTGCTAAGTCGCTTCAGTCGTGTCCGACTCTGTGCGACCCCATAAACAGCAGCCCACTAGGCTCCTCTGTCCCTGGGATTCTCCAGGCAAGAACACTGGAGTGGGTTGCCATTTCCTTCTCCAATGCATGAAAGTGAAAAGGGAAAGTGAAGTTGCTCAGTCGTGTCCGACTCTTAGCGACCCCATGGACTGAAGCCTACCAGGCTCCTCCGCCATAATAAACCTCAAAAAATGTTACTGGGAGCTTCACATTGGTAATGTTTTCAGATGAGATTAAAAGATTAATGTAGTATTGTTTAGGGACTTCATGCTCAAGCAAAATAAAAATGAAACTTCTGGGTCCTATCTGGAAATGCTAATACAGTTCTCTCCCACACTTGAAAATACCTGAGTAGGATCTCAAATAGTGAACACTGATCATCTGAATTCTGTAATGAAATGCAAGCTCCCTCTCTGACTTCAAATTCTGAAGTCAGATTTTGGGATTGTGACACCCTATTCTTGCCAACAAAGCCATCTGGCTTGGTAAAATTAATTCTTAGATAAGAAACTCATAGAATTTCCAAGATAAACTTCTTGGAAGCTTTTGGCAACTAGGAAGTATCCTTGGCTAGAATTCAGAGATCTGAGAACTGCTTTAACAAACAGTGTAACTTTCAAAGTCAATGCCATGAATTAGCTTCATAGCTTGGTCAAATCACTTTTCACTTCTCTAGGCTTTAATTTTCTTGCCATAAGATAAAAGTGTTTGATTAGTGATATCTAAGTTCTATTTTAACAGCTTATTAATGTGCAACCTGTAGTTTCAAATGAGAAAATAAAATATAGACTTTTACCCCATAAGATAGAACTTGTTATTCCAGAGAAGTAAAGCCCATGATGAAATCTGAAGATTTTTTTTTTAATGTAGACACCAAACAATCACAAAAAAGCAATGTGAATTACCATTATTGCCTAACCAGTAAAAGTGTGAAAAAAGATCCCTTAGATTATAGTCATCTTGAAAGGAAATTCTACTCCTTCCTAATCTTTGTGCATCCATGTAAAATGATGTCTTATTTGTATAGTAGGTGTTCAAAAATTATTTTATGGAGATGATCAATGAGTTAATAAGTTTTTGGCTTATTAAATGGGATGCATGGATATTGAAGATATTTCTTTGCTATTTTTTTGTCTTATGTATGTGTAATTTACTGTATGAAATGCTCTTTGTGAGAAAAAGAGAAACATTGTGTAAGCTTTAAAATGCTTGAATAAGTGGTATGCAAAGGAGAAAAGTGCTGGGCAAGATTGAAGGTAAAAGGAAAAGGGGGCAACAGAGGATGAGATGGTTGGATGGCATCACTGACTCCATGGCCATGAATCTGAGCAAACTTCAGGAGATAGCAGAGGACAGGGGAGCCTGGTGTGCTTCAGTCCATGGGGTCACACAGCGTTGGACACAACTTAACAACTGAACAACAACAAAAGCAGAAGGAAGTGGGAGTCAAACGTCATTAGTTGCTGAGCTGGTGTGTCGTCCTTAACTAGTGGTGTGAATTTGGGAAAACTACCCGCTGACCCTCAACTTTCTCATCTAGAAATTTGCCATGTCTCCTAAGTAAGAGTTGCTATGAAAATAAAATGGGATGATATATGAAGAGCTTTTGAAAAATGAAAATACATGTTATTACGATTGGTAATCACCCAATGAGGAACAGCTTCTGTTTCTGAGAGTAAAGTTCTCAGAGGCAAGAACCATTTGTGGAAACTGGAAATCCTCCATGAGTTCTTGTGGTATCTTGAATCTGCTTTTTATTAGGAGTCCTAGGGTTTCTGTTCCTTCTTTAGGAAAATTGCCTTTCAGAACAGTCCTGTTCTCAGGGCAGACATTGGTGTTATTTTCTATTAATAGCATTTTTTTTCCCCTATCTTGAAATTCTTTGGTCAGATTTCCCTTCCCTTCTGAAACTCTAAATGTCAGTGTGTCCCCAGATCCAACCTATGGGATATATATATATACACACACACACACATATGTATGTATATCTTCACACTCTATGTGCTATCATCCAGATCTATTACTTCCAAATTTAGGTTCTTTTACCTTGCCCTGAAATCTAGACTCTTATTTCCACCTATTTTATCAACTTTTCCAGTTATGTATCCAATAGACCTCTGAAACTCAACAACAAACTCTCAACCCATATGTCACTCCCATATTTTTTCTCACCTTTGCAAACAGCATCAAGCACCCAATAACTAAGGTCTGAAAGTCTAGAATCATCTTTGATTTTTATTTTTCTCCCACATTCTACATTTAATCCAGCCACTTAAATTTTGTCTAATTGCTCATCTCCTCTATTATCTCTTTCCTTGACTACTTCAGGAGCCACTTAACTGGTTTATGCTCTTACTCTACCACCAGAATATTTTTCACTCAATGGACAGATTAACCTTTTAAATAAGTGAGCCAGATCAAAGTATGGTGTTCTTTCGCATCCTTCAAATAATTTTCTATCAGACTAAGGACAAAATCTAAAATCCTTGAAGTAATCTTAAGCTCCTTCACCACGGCCACCTGTTCACTGCCCTCCACCCTCAAGGGTCTCCTGTTTCACCTGGTCATTGTTTGAACACATCAAGTCTTCTCTCATTTGGGGACTTTACACATTCTATTCCTTCTGTCTGGGATGCTACTTCTCCGACATCACAGTTCACATCCTCAGTCTTTTCAGGAGCTTCTCAAAAATCATCACTTTGGAGAATCCTTCCCTGCTAGCATCTTTGAAATGCCTCTCCTTGTTATCTTTATCTCCTTAGCCTGCTCTTTTTTTATCTCCACTGCAGCATCACTATTGATTTTTCTATTTTTTCAGATTTTTTTTCTGAAGTATTTATAATACATAGATTTTCTTTTGTATTAGTATAAAGAAATAAAGATAAGCTTTAAGAAGTCAACATAATTTAGAGATCCAGGCTACCTACTCTGAAGCTCATTTGCAAAAGAGACAGAATTAGCAGGAAGAATAAGACACACAGGCCTGTAATTACCTCTTACTGAATTAGAAAAACTGAGGCAAGGAATAGAAACTTATAATTTCAGAAATGGAAGAAACCCTAGTTAATATGTATTGGGGCAGGCAACCTTACATTTCACAGAGTAAAAGTCTCAGGGGTAGAAGAGAGGAAGTCTTACAAGTGTTATTCAGTAAGTGCAAAACTGTGTTTTGGGAGGGAGGTGTTACTTGCTGCTCCATCACATTTTTTTGGCTACACAGTTGAGCATTCATCACAACCAATGGTTTGAACAGCAATGGAAGGTCACTGCCGTCTGGAAAGAAGAGAAAAGAAAGATGTCAACATCAGAATAATTTTCAGCTCGAATTGAATTATGCTTTATGGCTAATTCTCAAAATCAATGTTTACAATATCTCAAAATACCAAATTCTGAGATTGCTGCTGCTTCACAGTTTTGATTAAACTCTATAAAATGAATGACATCATTCTAGAAATGTCAAAAAGTAAAAACAAATCTAGACTTGATTTTATTCATAATTTCCTTTCTCTATGAAATCCTTGCTTAGTTTAATTTGAAATGGCAACAGCAGCAATAAAGGTCATTGATCATGTCAGGTTTTCCAAGTGATATTTTGAGTTTGAATTATATTTCTCTAATCTGAGAGATGGCCACTGCATCTGCTAAATACTACAGAAAGCAATGTTATTAAAAATTAACAATGTTTTTAATTTAACTGGTATTGCCATCAACACTCATATTTCTTATTCTAGTTCCATTAGGCCTTTTGTGCATATGCCATGTTTATCCTGCTCTGCTATTATTTATACATTTAATTTGTGATTAGGTTACTTCATGTATTTCAATTGCATTATAATGCAATGTGATCATACAAAATTCTAGTCAATATAATTCCTCAGTCAGGATTCCATTTCTTTCATTAGCACTTGTAGTAAAGGGTCTGATTCCATTTCAATGTTTGACTGTTTGATGACTTTCAAAATCTATTTCTCCTTGTTTTCCTTCTGCCGTACATTCAGTCAAACTGATAAGAAAGCCCTGTTCTCCCTCCTTTTGGCGTAAATGGAAAATTCATACCACCGAAGTGCTGTCCTCTGCAGGGAAAACTTCTGCCCCTAACTACTCCTCAAGTCAAGTATCATAAACACTCAAGTCAGCCCCCTTTCCATATTATGTCAAGCCATTTGGGGGTGAACTTGGGGAATCTGCCCTGCTCTGCCCAGAAAGTCTCATTATGTGAGTCACAACCTTTTTCCTACCCACAAGGAGCATATGTGGTATCACCATTTTCAATATTAAAACCAAATTTTGGATCAGGGTCCTTCCTCATTACACAGAGTGTCTACGACACTTTGGCATTCTATAGGTTACTTACTAATTATGTAGGGAACCTACATAAGGTGTGGTGGAAAAGATCTCAATTGGTTTATCATTATATTAAAGAAACAACGCTGTGCACTTGTTAGATTTAAACGAGGTACAAAAAAATTTTAATTTTATTTGCAATTTCAAGCAAAGAAATAAGGTAGATCAGGTGAGCTAAGTTTTCCTTTTCCTGAATAAAAGGAGAGCTGAAAAAAAAAAAAAAGGAGAGCTGAGATGATTAATAGCAATAAGAATGTTAGCACAGTTGTTTAAAGCTTAAATGAGCAAATTCTAGTAAACACACACACATTCCATAGAATAAGAAATGGTGCTTATTAAATAAGATTATATTTCTGGTAGACTAAAATAAACCTTATACTTAAGATTTAGTGGATGTCCTTGAGAAGAACTTTGTGCTGAGTATCTTCAGGTAGAATATGGCCATCTCAGGAAGATGCTTGTTCCTTCCAAGTAAATAAAACAAAAGACTAATTTTCTCCACTTTTTAAAGTACTTGACATCATCATTTCCCAAGATTTTATGACACCATTTAAACCTATAATTTATATTCCCAAAATAATTTATATAAAATTACAAGGTTTGGTTGTTTTTTTACTGATTTTTAAAAAATTCTATATCAGGATTGAATGGACAATAACTGTTGGACATAACACATTATTGTATATCTGTGCAAGACTTTTTTTTCCCCTTTATAATATGTTACTGTTTCTTTCCATATCAGGTTTGACAGATAAAATATAGGATGCTCAATTAAATTTAAATTTCAGATAAAAAATTTTTAGTACACATATTTAGTGTAACTGTGTCTCATGGAATATTTGGGGCTAAAACAAAATAATCTACTATTGCTGCCTTCCTATGTATGTCCCCTCAGTCTTTTATTCTAGGTATGATAATTCTAGTATCTGATCTCTTTTGATACAACTATTTTGTTTCCAATTTCTACTGCCTTCCCTCACTTTATGTAGAAAATGTTAGTGATGTGCTCAGATTCCCTCCAATCTATTTGAACCTAAAGGCTTTCTTCAGAGGACTTCCTTTGAACTACTAGAGCCATTGTATTGAGTGTGCTCACAGAACTAGAAGTTCCTAGGATTTAATCCCCCCAACTTCCCCCTACATATCCTTAGCTAATTATAGATAGGTGCAGGACTTTGAAAACCTAGTTTTCTTGTCCTTGGGTCAGGATAAATTATGTATTAAAATTATTTTATGATAATAACTGGATATTATAATATTAATATATTAAAATAAGCTATATTTATATTAACTTATAAAATAATAATATATAATAACTAAATAGTTACATTAGAACTCCTCTGTGAGATCAGACTGAAGCTACCTTCATAGGACTTTGCTTCAGATTACACCTTTGTTTGACTTCCTCCTCTTTCCTCTTTTATTTTCTCCACTCTTTACTGGCTTCATCTATCAGTACTTCCTTAATTTCCTATACAAGAATCTTTATTTGGGGGTAGGCTTCTAGAAAACTCACTGACTTGGCATGGCCCTAAAGGCTTGTCTTCTGTTCTTTCAAGATGGACCAATACCCCAAATTCTGAGTTCCAAATACTGGCTTAGATCCTCATAAAGCATGGGTTTGCAAGTTACTTACTCTCTATAGTTTCAGACCTTTTTATTATTTCTGGCCCTTGAGGATTTCCCATTCTATCTTGCGTACTCAGAAATATATTTAAAATAAATTTGCTGTGAATTATCTAGAATCTGTGTATTTTAAGGTAGCTAAGCTACTTAACTGGACTGCCAGAGTGCTGCAAGTATAACACTTTTTGCCCTTTATTTCTAAATGTTATGTTGAATGCTTAGCTTATGTTTTTGATCTTTTGATTTTTCTTGTCTATGGATTTAAAAAATGCGTATATCTCACACATTTTGTTATGCACTGTTTCATTGTCATTTAATTCTAAGTATTTTGTCATTTACTGCTTATCTTTTTTAATACAGAAGTTTTCCATAGATGCTTTATTGGTTTAAAGACATGAGTGACTACCGGGCATATACCCTGAGAAAACCACAAACGATGCAAGTACCCCAGTATTCATTGCAACACTGTTTATGACACCCAGGACACAGAAGCAACCTATTTGTCCAACAACAGATGAATGGATAAACAAGTCGTGGTACGTATATACAATGGAATATTGTTCAGCCATTAAAAGGAACAAATTTGAGTCAGTTGAATTGAGGTGAATGGACCCAGAGCCTTTTATACAAAGTAAGTCAGAAAGAGAAAAACAAATATCACATATTAATGCATATACACGGAATCTAGAAAAATGATACTGGTGAACTTATTTGCAGGGCAGGAATAGAAATGTAGACATAGGGAATGGACTTGTGGACACAGTGGGGGAGAGAAAGGTGGGACAAGTTGAGAGAATAACACTGACATTATATACACTATCACGTGTAAAGCATAGATAATGAGAAGCTGCTGCAACGCAGGCAGCCCAGCCAGTGCTCTGTGACAACCTAGAGGGGTGGGATGGTGTGGGGATGGGGGGAGCTCAAGCGAGATATACTGCAGTCTGACTCATGTTGTTGTAAAGCAGAAAACAACACAACACTGTAAAGCAATTATTCTCCAGTTAAAGAAAAAAGACATAAGTGATTTAAAATTCAGTCATTTTGGACATTAATTTCTAAGTTTATATGTTTTATGTATATATAAGAGAAACTGTAAGGTACAATGTTAATTGTTTAGACTAGTTTAAAGATACATGTGTGGTCTAGTAAGTGATATTTTTGTGACTGTCCCAAATGTTACAGAAAATTCTCTGGATTATCCTCATTCATCAACTCAGAAAAATCTATGAACTTCTTTGTTTTTGTCTGCTCCTTTTTATCAGTTTCTAAGAGTGATATGTTAAAATCTCTAATAAGATTAATCCCTACCTTATTTGTCACTTGTTGCTTCACTACATTCTGAACTTACGTATAGTTGTATGTCTATATTTGCTGATTATTCTATCTTCTAGATTGATTACTGTTTTTTCACAGTAAGCAGCACTCCTCTTTGTCACTGATTATGCTTCTGCATAAAATATTATCTTGTACTCTACTAAAATTGCTAGTCTATATTCTTCTGGTTTACATTTGCCTCACATTTTTTACATTAACTTCATTTTTCAGTCTTGTTTATCCATTAAGAATGTCTCTTACAGAAATCAGTGATGAAAATGAATCTATTATATATTTGTTGTTACTGTTTTTATTACAACATAAAACAATCTAAATATTATTTTTGACCAATGAGTTTAACCAATTTTAACTTATTAAAATTTAATTTATATTAAGTATATAGTATATAATAAATATGTGTGTATATAAGTATTATGATTTAATTTTGACCCTTATTTTATGCTTTCTAATTACTAACTTCTTTTTGTGTATAGTTTTACTTTTTTCTACCTTGAATTAGAGAGATTGAACTCTGATTTAGCAACATCTATGAGAAGCCTGGTAGGCTGCAGTCCATGGCGTCCCACAGAGTCGGACACGACTGAAGCAACTTTGCAGTAGCAGCAGCATGCTTAAATTTGAGCTTCCCAGGTGGCACCAGAGGTAAAGAACCTGCCTGACAATTTAGGAGACATAAGAGGTGGATTGGATCCCTGAGTGGGGAAGATCACCTGGAGAGGGACATGGGAACACACTCCAGTATTCTTGCCTAAAGAGTCCCATGGACAGAGGAGCCTGGCAGGCTACAGTCCATGGGGTCGCACAGAATTGGACACGACTGAAGCAACTTAACACACGCACACAATTTTCCCTCACTATGCTCAAAGTTTAGCAATATATATATTTCTCGCTGAGCAGCTTTGATCTCCCACCATCACTTTTAAATTTCGGAGTTTTAAAAATATTTTTATAAGTAATTTGGGCTATAACATATCTTATAAAAAATATGGGGTTATTTATATTTCTTATACTTTATTATTAACTCCGAGATTTATGCTTTATCTTGCTAGGGTGTAACCTTCAATGGCTCCTTCAAAGAGACTGAATGGGATAAAATTTCTCAGAAACTTTGTATACATAGGAGTATTATCATTTCATCCTCATTTTTAGATGATTACTTAGTCGCATGTAAAATTCAAAGTCCGAGATTTTTCTCACGATACTCTGAAGATGTTACACAACTAACTATTGCTGATGTTGAAAGTCAGGTATCATTCAGGAAATTAATTTCTCTTGGCTTTAAAATGCTGCATTTGTAAAAGGACAAAGCTGTAGTAGATCATGTGTAAAGAGTTTTGTATTAGATGGACATACTCCTGGCTGAAGGGGGAAGAATGTTAAGAATGGGTTGATAAAACACAGAGAAATTTATTTGTTTCACATAAAAAGAAGTCATAGCACAGGATATTCAGAATTAGCTCAGCAAACCCACAAAAGAGTCT
Organism: Bos mutus; assembly: GCF_027580195.1. NCBI lineage: Eukaryota > Metazoa > Chordata > Mammalia > Artiodactyla > Bovidae > Bos > Bos mutus. The sequence goes on along the minus strand of NC_091630.1, from coordinate 67,799,739 downwards.
ATCAAACTCTTATGTCTTGGTAAAGGCAAATCTAGTTTCCCCATGTTTAAAATGAAGGGATTGCTCTAGACAGCTACTAAGATCTCTTCTAGCCACAGTATTCTGTTCTACGAGCAGTAATATCACATAATATAATCAGAGGGGTTCACAATAGTAATTCTGAGTTTTCAAGAAATTAATATACCAAGCTGGCTCCTGGGTGACTCAGTGGTAAAGAATCCGCCTGCCAGTGCAGAAGATGCAGAAGATGCGGGTTCAATCCCTGGGTCCGGAAGCTCCCCTGGAGAAGGAAACAGCAATCCACTCCAGTTTTCTGGCCTGGGAAATTCCATGGATAGAGAAGTCTTCCAGGCTGCAGTCAGAGACCTGGTCATGCCTGAGAGACTGAGTAAAGGCATGCCCATGATGTATCGCGCAGTTCGCTAGAGGTATTTAATGTAACTGAGATTTGTTTGCCTTACAAAGGTCGACAGAGCACTCAGTCATGTATACCTGAGGGAGAAAATCTTACAGAAATCCCTCTTTTCACTTTCTTCATTTGAAATAAAATTGTTAATATCCCTAGCTATAATCCAGTTCTTAGATACTGGCCTCCATTACTAAATGCAGGCGATGTGTGCATGCTAAGTCACTTCAGTCATGTCCAACTCTTCGTGACCCTATGGATTGTAGGCCACTAGGCTCTGTCCATGGCATTCTCCAGGCATGAATACTGGGTTGGGTTGCCATGCCCTTCTCCAGGGGATCTTCCCAACCCAGGGATCAAACCCACATCTCTTACATCTCCTGCATTCGCAGGCTGTTTCTACACCACTAGCATTGCATGGGAAGCCCAATTCACATGATACTGACCCATAAATGACTACAAGCCACCTTCTGGCTGCGGCAAAGCCCTGGGCACCAAAGACCTAAAGACAATCAATTTAATGGGGCTGCTGGGAAAATTTGAGGCAATTTCTGTGTCAAATTATGACTTAGAATCTCTTTTAACTAGTGATATCTAAGTTAAACAAAAACACGGCATAAACAATTTCTAAAAAGTAACAAATGCTTGGTAAATTAATAAAATGATTTTATAAAGAATTGGCCCTATGACATATTACTTAGTAAGTGCCATATTCTGTGAATTTAAAAAATAAAATAAAATATATTTTAATACATGTATTTATTGAAAGATGATTTAATTTATATTACTAGTGGATGAATATTTTAAATATTACATCTGGCCTCTATTTTTATTCTCTGCTTTACAGATGAGAAAACTAGGCACAGAATAGTTAAGCAGCTTGCCTAAGTTCAGTTCAGTTCAGTCACTCAGTCGTGTCTGAATCTTTGCAACCCCATGAACTGCAGTATGCCGGGCCTCCCTGTCCATCACCAATGTCCGGAGCTTACTCAGACTCATGTCCATTGAGTCAATGATGCCATCCAACCATCTCATCCTTTGTTGTCCCCTTCTCCTCCCAACTTCAATCTTTCCCAGTATCAGGGTCTTTTCAAATGAGTCAATTCTTCGCACCAGCTGGCCAAAGTATTGAAGATTCAGATTTAGCATCAGTCCTTCCAATGAACACCCAGGACTGATCTCATTTAGGATGGACTGGTTGGATCTCCTTGCAGTCCAAGGGACTCTCAAGAGTTTTCTCCAACACCACAGTTCAATCCTTTGGCGCTCAGCTTTCATTATAGTCCAACTCTCATATACATCAATGACTACTGGAAAAACCATAGCTTTGACTAGATGGACCTTTGTTAGCAAAGTAATGTCTCTGCTTTTTAACATGCTATCTAGGTTGGTCATAACTTTCCTTCCAAAGAACAAGCATGTTTTAATTTCATGGCTACAGTCACCATCTGCAGTGATTTGGGAGCCCAAAACAACAAAGTCTGTCGCTGTTTCCACTGTTTCCGCATCTATTTCCCATAAAGTGATGGGACCAGATGCCATGATCTTCGTTTTCTGAATGTTGAGTTTTAAGCCAACTTTTTCACTCTCCTCCTTCACTTTCATCAAGAGACTCTTTAGTTCCTCTTCACTTTCTGCCATAAGGGTGGTGGCATCTGCATATCTGAGGTTATTGATATTTCTTCTGGCAATCTTGATTCCAGCTTGTGCTTCAGCCAGCCCAGCATTTCTCATAATGTACTCTGCATGTAAGTTAAATAAGTAAGGTGACAAAATACAGCCTTGATGTACTCTGTTCCCAGTTTGGAGCCAGTTTGTTGTTCCATGTCGAGTTCTAACTGTTACTTCTTGACCTGCATACAGATTTCTCAGGAGGCAGGTGAGGTGGTCTGGTATTCCCATCTCTTTAAGAATTTTCCAGTTTGTTGTGGTCCACACAGTCAAAGGCTTTGGCATAGTCAATAAAGCAGAAATAGATGTTTTTCTGGAACTCTCTTGCTTTTTCAATGATCCAGCAGATGTTGGCAATTTGATCTCTGGCGCCTCTGCCTTTTCTAAATCCAGCTTGAACATTTGAAAGTTCACGGTTCATGTATTGTTGAAGCCTGGCTTGGAGAATTTTGAGCACTAATTTGCTAGAGTGTGAGATGAGTGCAATCATGAAGTAGTTTAAACATTCTTCGGCATTGTCCTTCTTTGGGATTGGAATGAAAACTCACCTTTTCCAGTCCACTGCTGAGTTTTCCAGATTTGCTGGCATATTGAGTGCAGCACTTTCACAGCATCATCTTTCAGGATTTGAAATAGCTCAACTGGAATTCCATCACCTCCACTAGCTTTGTTCGTATTGATACTTCCTAAGGCCCACTTGGCTTCGCATTCCAGGATGTCTGCCTCTGTAGGAGTGGTCACACCTTTGTGATTATCTGGGACATGAAGATCTTTTTTGTATAGTTCTTCTATGTATTCTTGTCACCTCTTCTTAATATCTTCTGCTTCTGTTAGGTCCATGCCATTTCTGTGCTTTATTGTGCCCATCTTTGCAGAAATGTTCCCTTGGTATCTCTAATTTTCTTGAAGAGATCTCTAGTCTTTCCCATTCTATTGTTTTCCCATGTTTCTTTGCATTGATCACTGAGGAAGGCTTTCTTATCTCTCCTTGCTATTCTTTGGAACTCTGCATTCAAATGGGTGTATCTTTCCTTTTCTCCTTTGACTTTCACTTCTGTTCTTTTCACAGCTATTTGTAAGACCTCCTCAGACAACCACTTGGCCTTTTTGCATTTCTTTTTCATGGGGATGGTCTTGATTACTGCCTACTGTACAATGTCACGAACCTCCATCCACAGTTTTTCAGGCACTCTGTCTATCAGATCTAATCCCTTGAATCTATTTATCACTTTCACTGTGTAATCATAAGGGGTGTGATTTAGGTCATACCTGAGTGGTCTAGTGGTTTTCCCTACTTTCTTCAATTTAAGTCTGAATTTGGCAATAAGGAGTTCATGGTCTGAACCACTGTCATCTTCCAGTCTTGATTTTTCTGACTCTATAGAGCTTCCCCATCTTTGGCTGCAAAGAATATAATCAGTCTGATTTTGGTATTGACCATCTGGTGATGTCCTTGTGTCAAGTCTTCTCTTGTGTTGTTGGAAGAGGGTGTTTGCTATGACCCATGCATTCTCTTGGCATAAGTCTTTTAGCCTTTGCCCAGCTTCATTCTGTACTCCAAGGCCAAATTTGCCTGTTATTCCAGGTATTTCTTGACTTTCTACTTTTGCATTCCAGTCCCCTATAAGGAAAAGGACATCTTTTTTCGGTGTTAGTTCTAGAAAGTCTTGTAGATCTTCATAGAACCATTCAACTTCAACTTCTTCAGCATTACCGATCAGGGCACAGCCTTGGATTACCGTGATATTGAATGGTTTGCCTTGGAAACGAACAGAGATTATTCTGTCATTTTTAAGATTGCATCCAAGTACTGCATTTCAGACTCTTTTGTTGACCATGATGGCTACTCCATTTTTTCTAAGGGCCTCTTGCCCATAGTAGTAGATGTAATGGTCATCTGAGTTAAATTCACCCATTCCAGTCCATTTTAGTTCACTGATTCCTAAAATGTTAGCATTCACTCTTGATATCTCCTGTTTGACCACTTCCAATTTGCCTTGATTCATGGACCTAATATTCCAGGTTCCTATGCAATATTGCTCTTTACAGCATCAGACTTCACTTCCATCACCAGTCACATCTGCAACTGGGTGTTCTTTTTCCTTTGGCTCCTTCTCTTCATTCTTTCTGGAGTTATTTCTCCACTGATCTCCAGTAGCATATTGGGCACCTACCGACCTGGGGAGTTCATCTTTCAGTGTCCTATCTTTTTGCCTTTTCATACTGTTCTTGGGGTTCTCAAGGTTCATGGGGTTGCCTAAGTTATAAACTAGTAAATATCAGAGCTGAGATTCAAACACAACAGACCAGCTCTTGGGTTTATGATCTTAACTACTGTTTTACTGCCTGTTAAGCTATTCTGATAAGCTATTTTCACTGCTTATTTTTCATTGCTTTTTATTAAACATATTATTTTAATATTATTGCATTATGCCTTTTTAAGAGAATTAGTGCACATTAGAAGTTCTGTTATCTTGTGATTAAATATTTACAAGTAGCTGCATTTATGTTTTTATTACTAATATTTTTTCACCTGTATTCAGATCAACCCAGGAACAAAGCAATAACAGATATTTCACACATTCTTCAATGATTGGCAAGATATATTTAGGTAAAATACAAGTTTTTCTAAGACAAATATTTCTTTTAAATTTGTTTTTCTTTTGAAATCCTAAATTTATACTATGCTGTATGCACTAGATCATATAAAAGTATTTTAAAATTTAAAGAAATTTAATGAATTAAAATTAAAAGAAATTTAAATTTTCTTTATAGTCAGGCAATTTGGTTTATATAATTAAAAGTTTCATGTGTACAACATTATATTTCTACTTCTGTTTTATAAAGCATGTTTTGAGGTTAAGATTTCTAAATCCCCTCTCTCCCAAAAATCTTAATCCAAACAAGTGAGACACTGGATAGTCCAGTTAAATGATTTTCTAGTCAACCATTGTGATTGATATTTCTGCTATCACTTTTTGTGGTTTGGGGGGTTTTTTTCTACTTCCATGTTCTTTTATGTCATTTTCTATAAGAATAAAATTTCTTTTGCTTTTATTTTCACAGTGTTTTGGAAAGTTTATACATCATGTTTTTGTAATTCTACATATGGAAATTACTAAGCTTTTTTTCTTAAAAAAAAAAAAACCACTTAAGCTCTATTTCTTTAGTTATTAGTGGCAAATGAAATGTTATAATTTATTTCTAAAAGATGATATAGAGCTCAGTACATTTCATTCACTTTCACCATTATCCCATCCCCTACAATACATACTTCACAATGTTTATAAAAGTAATCTGGAATTGTAAATTACTATTATTATTCTAGTCATGTATTGTTATATTAAATATCTTGTGCTTGCAAATGGTATGGTGGTGGTGGTATTAGTTGCTAAGTCATGTCCGACTCTTGTGACCCCATGGACTGTAGTATGCTGCTGCTGCTGCTGCTAAGTCGCTTCAGTCGTGTCTGACTCTGTGCGACCCCATAGATGGCAGCCCACCAGGCTCCCCTATCCCTGGGATTCTCCAGGCAAGAACATTGGAGTGGGTTGCCATTTCCTTCTCCAATGCATGAAAGTGAAAAGTGAAAAAAAGTGAAATCGCTCAGTCGTGTCTGACTCTTCGCGACCCCAGGGGCTGCAGCCTACCAGGCTCCTCCACCCATGGGAGTTTCCAGGCAAGACTACTTGCCTTCTCTGTACTCTTGCCTGGACTGTAGTATAATCCATCATAAAACCACCAATATGCTCTTCCCCTAGTTTATGAAATAAAGCTTTATGAAGACAAATAAAGCTCTCTGACCACCCAAGTCGACTGCTATCCTGGATTTAGTTTTGACCTTTGCCTACATTTAAGAATTGTTGCTACATATACACTTTACTACACATACAGGTGTGTATGTGTGTGCGTGCATATATGTTTATACATATCCACTAACTATATATAGTAGTAGTTTGCATGTTTTTAAGCCTTATGAAAGTGATATATTCCATAGACTATTTTGAAACTTACTTGTTTCACTCAATATTATGTTTCTGAGATTGCCTATAATGATATATACATCTTCACTTGAAAAATTTTAAAGTGGTATTGCGTAGACTGCAATCTGATTTCCTATAAATGGACAATTAGGTTCTTTCCAACTTTTTGCTATTACAGATAACATGCTTTTACGGCCCTCATGTAAAGATTTTTCTACACATCTTGTAAAAGAGTATCTATCCAGAGTCAGAATCTTGGAATGGAATTACTGAGCTCTAGATACGCCTTCCCATAGACTTTGATTTCACTAGATTGTGCCTAATTCTTTCCCAAACAACAGCCTCAATTTACATTCCCACCAGCAATTGGAATTTCCAACTTCATTCCCATCCCTACTAACACTTGATTTTGTCAGAAAGTTTCATTTTTGCCAACACGTTGCATGAACATGTAACTCATTATGGGTTTTGTTTTTCCTTCTTTGTTTACCAGCAAGGTTGGCCTTTTTTTCCAGTTTCTTTCTTAGCCTTTAAGGTTGTGTTTTACCTGTTTATTACCTATTCACCTATGTAAATTTGTCTTTTTGATTGCTTTTTTCTTATGGTTAGTAGGAGTTATTCTACTTTTTACTCCAGATACAACATCTTTATCAGTTGTGTGTGTTACTAAAATCTTCTCCAAGTCTACTTACTGCTGGTCATTTTTATGTCTTTGTCTGCAAAGTGTATAAAATTTGAAAATAGTCAATGCATCTTTTTATTTTAATGATTTGGGTTCTGTGGAGTCTTGTTTAAGATATTTCCTTTGTAACATCATAATATTTTTTGGAAGTTTTTAAAGGTTAACTTTGTATATTAAGCCTTTAACTCACCTAGAATGTTTTTATGTGTGTGTATCAGGTGAGGTAGAATATAATTTTATATTATATATTTATTGAATAGTATACTATTTTTCCATTTGTTTCAATGCCTCCTCTTTCATATATCTCTTTTCTGTACAATTATGTGTCTTTTCTGCATGATTTTTTTATATTCCATTGCTCTAAGTCTATGTATCAATTTCTGGGACAATATTATTCTTGCTTCATTGATATGTATCATAATAATCTTATATAACTTTGTAATTCAAAAATTTAGAATGATTCCTTTGTGTCAATTTTGATCAAACCTTTCTCAGTCCAAATACTGGGGGAAAGCGTTCAGCTCAGGAAGATATTCTTAAATTAAGATTTTGGTTGTTAGTGTTTCAGAGTCTTTACCATGCTGAATTTTTAATCTTAGTCCTCAATGTCAAGTGCCCTTTGTTTTATTCATTTGTCTTTTTCTTCAATAATTCTTGAAAGCTTATCAATCGTTCTTCCACATATTTAACCTGACATTCTATATTTTAAATTTGGCTTTCATTTTTCTCCACAATAGATTTTAACTTCATTCCATTCTCATTTCCTGTGGTCCTTTACATCCTCTAATCTCCCCTTTGCAATTTATTCTCTTAGAGTTCCCAGTAAGCCCATTTCCACCTAATGGCATTCTGCACCTGCCTCAGAGCTTTCTGTCTGCATTCTATATTGAGGATTCCAACAGAGTCCAGAAATTTTATAGGACTCCTATTTCTGCAGTGGATAATTCTCTGACATTTTTCTCTTAAAGTTCAGAATATTCTCCTCATTCACATTCACTATTATTTTTTCATAGACTCCGTGTATAGGCTGCCCTCTGTACTCAAATGAGATGAGGTTTGGAGAGCCATCAAGTATCACGCTTTGCCTACGGGAAGGGTGTGTGCTTTGTCAGTGCGCTGACACTGCATCCGCACCGTGTGGGCTGTTAGTGCCCTGAAACGCCACTAACCTCAGTGCAGTTTCCCAGGTATAGCAGGTTTTCATCTAATGGAACCCGTCTGCACTTAGGAGGAGGCCATGGTGGCTTCCTCCTGGCTCTATTACTTGTTTCTTCTTTTTGCTTTTGTACTTGAAATGAGTGGACTTTATTAAAGTCTGTCATTCTCAGCATACTCTAAGTCACTAGACTTTTAGCTCCAGGATGGCTAGGGGCCACCTCTAATAGACTCTGACATCTACACACTGACCTTAAACTAGCGATCTATGTTGTCTATCTTCCACCCCTATTCCATGCTCTTTATGCAATTCAATCAGACTGTCATCCCCATCACTGTTCTAAAACAATTCATGACAGCATACCCATAACCTTCCTCCACAATAGTCAATCCACTAATCAATACTTAGCCTCATCTTGCCTGACACATGCAGCATCTGACACAACTGGTCTTGGTCTCCCTTTTGATATGCTTCTTAACTGCCTTTGAGAAAACTCTACCTGCTCAGTTCTTTTCTCAAGTTGTCTATCCCTCTCAATCCCCTTCGCATTTGCCATCATATCACTGACTTCTTAGTACTGGAGTAGTCTGGACTCAGGGCATAGACTTTCACTCTTCTCCATATACATTCACCTCTAGTATCACCAGTCTCAAGGATTTAAGGGCTTCCTCTTTCTTTGCTCAGTGGGTAAAGAAATCCACCTGCAATGCAAGAGACCTGGGTTTGATACCTGGATTGCGAAGATCCCTGGAGGAGGGCATGGCAACCTACTCCAGTATTCTTGCCTGGAGAATCCCCATGAACAGAGGAGCCTGGCAGGCTACAGTCCATGGGGTCATGAGTTGGACATGACTGGGTAACTAAGCACAGAACAGGATTTAAATATAATTTATGCACATATACATATTTATATCTACTCTGAGTGCTCCCCTGAATGGCAGATTCATTAATCCAACTGCCTGTACAATATCTTTATTTTGATAGTCAATAAGCATAACAAACTATCTGCATCCATAACAGGAATGACTATTTCCATAACAGCAATGACTATTTTCTCCCTCATCTCTGACCCTAAAACTCCTCTGCTTCTTGGTTAATGACCTAATTAGTCTGCTCAGGTTGCCATAACAAAATACCATAGATTGGATGACTTAACAGAATTTATTCCTCACAGTTCTAGACACTGGGAAGTCCAAGATCAAAATGCCAGCTGATTCCATTTCTGGTGAGGATATTCTTCCTGGCTGGCAGACAGCTACATCCTTGCTGCATCCACACATGACAGAAAGATAAGGAGCTCCAGAGTCTTTTTCTTTTTTGAAAGGATACCAGTTTTATGGGATCAGGGCTCCACCCTTATGATCTCATTCATTTAACATTAACCTCCTCTTTAAAGGCACTAGTTCCAATGCAGTCAATTAGGGGTTAAGTTAAGGCTTTCAAATATGAATTTCAAGAAGACACAATTCAGTCTGTGACAATGACATTTTCATTCTTTCTGTTGCTCAAGCAAAATACCTTAAATGTCCTCAACTTCTTTTTTCTTTTTTTCACAAAGTGAAGTCGCTCAGTCGTGTCCAACTGTTTGCAACCCCATGGACTGTAGCCTACCAGGCTCCTCCATCCATGGGATTTTCCAGGCAAGAATACTGGAGTGGGTTGCCATTTCCTTCTCCAGGGGATCTTCCCCACCCAGGGATTGAAACCAGGTCTCCCCCGTTGTAGGCAGACGCTTTACTACATGCAATTTATCAGCAAGGCCTGCCTGCCTAACCCTTAGTATATTTCCAGAGTTTGCAACCTTCTCACTACCATGCCTACTGCTCCAACTACTAAAGTTCTTTCCCTGAGAACAACCCCCTGGCTGGCCTGCTTGTGCCACTCTCTCTACTGTTTCTTCATAAGTCAGCAGCTGGGAGTAACTATTTTCAAATGTAAGTGAAACTGTACCATCCTACTCAACACTATCCAAGGACTTCTCATCTCATTCAAAGTCAAGTCCTTACAGTGAGCTCTATCACATGCTACCATTCAGCTGCCTGTACTTCTTAGATCTCAGTCCTACCAACCTTGGCCTTGATCATTGCTCTAGCCACACTGGCCTCCTCATTGCTCTTCCTGAACCTCCCACCTCAAGGGTCACTGATAGTCTGAACCATCTTCCAGAAACATCTTTATTACTAGAATTCCCTGGGGATCACACCCTAAGGGATCCGCTTATATCAATACATAGAAAGACTAATACCTGGCATTTCCTTTTCTCCTTACCATCTTTGTTCCCCCAGCATTGATACTATCTTGTTTATTTGTTGTCTTATCCCACAATTAGAATGCAACCTCCATAAAGTCATGATTGATTTTTGTCTTATTAATGACTTTATCTGCCTTATTGAGGACTTCCCTGGTGGCTCAGATGGTAAAGCGTCTGTCTACAATGCGGGAGACCTGGGTTCGATCCCTGGGTTGGGAAGATTCCCAAGAAGGAAATGGCAACCCACTCCAGTACTCTTGCCTAGAAAATCCCATGGATGGAGGAGCCTGGTGCAGGCCACTGCCCATGGGGTCACAAAAAGTCAGACACGACTGAGAGACTTCACTTTATCTGCATGACCTAGTCGATGCTTCATAAATAATGAGGACTAATACATATATCAGAGAGGTCAGTTTAGTTCAGTTCAGTCTCTCAGTCGTGTCCGACTCTTTGTGACCCCATGAATCGCAGCACGCCAGGCCTCCCTATCCATCACCAACTCCAGGAGTTCACTCAAATTCATGTTCATCAAGTCAGTGATGTAGTTGGCCACAATTCTGGCTGGCACAAATCTGGAAACAAAGAGTTGCCCCACAACATTTTTGATCAGGTCGTCTTTTATAAGAGGCACACGGTGGAAGTTGCGTGAGGCAGAGTAAGCTAGAATGGTATCATTTCTTCCGTCCAGTTCATCTAATGTTTTTTCCCCCTCTTTTTTTTTTTATGATCCTTATAGTGGAAAGTTGGGACCTGATTCATGAGTTGCTGCTAGCCATTTGCAATTTTAATGTAGAAATTGAAAAGAAAAAATTTAACTGAGCTGACTTACTGTTCTGTTCTGGGTCTTAGATGTGAGGGATAATAAAGATGGGCAGGAGTCATCATACTTTCAGTTCTTTTTGCTGAAGAAAGAGTTGGAGAGCAATAATAAGACAAGATAATTCAAAGTGATGAAGCCAGATGTCAGGTTTAGCTTGGGAATACCACTGTTCTTGAAAGGCAGGGTTCTCTGAATCCAATACAGAAAATAAATTATTTTGGTGCTACTTACTGGAAAATGTGAAGGAAATGACTTGCTTATCTTTGGGGATGGCATTAAGTGAAGGTACAGGTTTGCTTTATCGTTTTAGAAAGGGAAAACCATGACCATGGCAAACTAACCAGGAAAAGCTTTTGTGCGGTTCTCCTTTAATATGAATAGAACCAAGTTATTGCAGTCCACTTTCAGCCTGCAATCTAGTGTCAGTAGCTCACAAATCACTGAAGATAGGTGCCTTTGAATCTTCTCTGGAAGCTGGATTCGTGGAAGAGTGTTCAGTAGATTTAGAAGACTGATTGGAATTCTTTCCATCTCCCCCTAAAAAATGCATACAACAGAAGAGTGCAGTGATTAAAGCAAACGTCTGTCACAGCCCCAGAACAGACACTAAGAGACATGAAGAAGAAAAGAGTAAAATGTAACTAATGTGTTTTGATTAAACAACAACAACAAATGCAGCCTACACCGTCTTTTATTTTTTAACAAACAACTTTTTAGTGAAGTATAGTTTGTCTTTTTTTTTCTCATTGTGTGCTAGAGAAGACTGGTGGGCTACAGTCCATGGGTTACAAAGACTCAGACACCACTGAGTGACTGAGCATATAGTTGATTTACAATCAGCAAACTAATTTAGTTACATGAATTTTTTTTCACATTTTTTTCCATTACGATATTGAACATAGTTCCTATACAGTAGGCCCTTGTTGTTTATGTGTATTGTAATATATAGTAGTATGTATCTTTTAATCCCAAACTCCTAATTTATCCCTTATCCCGCCTCTCCCTTTTGGTAACCTTACATTTGTTTTCTATGTCTATTTCTGTTTTGTAATTATTGATGAAATTATTTATTTTCATTTTGTGTCAATACTTAGATTTCACATTTAAGTAATATCATATGATATCTGTCTTTCTCTATCTGACTTACTTCACTTCGTACGATGACCTCTAGGTCCGTCTATGTTGCTGCAAATGGCATTATTTCATTCTTTTTCATGACCGAGTAACATCCCACTATATGTATATACACACCACATTTTCTTTATCCGTTCATCTGCCTATGGACACTTAGGTTGCTTCCGTGTCTTGGCTATTGTAAATAATGCTGCTATTGTTTATTTACATTTGGATATATGCATCTTTTCTAATTAGAGTTTTCATCTTTTCCAGATATTTGCCCAGAAGTGGGATTGTTGGAGCTTATGGTAACTCTGTTTCTAAGTTTTTAAGGAATATCCATACTGTCTTCCGTAGTTAGTCTTCTCTGTCTTTAAAGGCACACGACTTACCTGGTCAGTTAATCCTGCCTCTAGCCATCCTGAATATATCTCCAAGTACAGCAGAAAAGGATGGCAAATTTTGATTATCGAGAATGTTCCTGCCAAAAATGTGGATGTTCAAATATTTGTTGAATAAAAAAGGAATAAATACATTTTACATTTATTTCACATCTAGTAATTATATCCCCAGTTTTCCCCACCTGCAGGCCATAGTCCACCTCCATTTCCAGAAGCAGTCACTATTTGGTCCACCATGCTTAATTTACTTGTTTATTTGTCCTCTATCATATCCCTAAAATATAAAACCCATTAAAAATCAATTAGTGTAGCCCATCATATTGTGCTATACAGAAAAATTCTGTATTATCCCCTTTGATCAGAAGTGTATTTGACAAAATTTAACACCCACTCATATTAAAACATTACATAAAATATAATTTGATGGATATACCCTTAACATAGTATTATTTACCTTAGTCCCCAGATCGACACCCTACATAATGGAAAACAATACATGTTTTTTTTTTTTTTCCACTGTCATTTTTTTCCACTGAAATTAGAAAAAAGATGAGAATGCCCAAGAGCCCCTGTACTATTTAACATGACATTGCAGGCATTATTAGCCAATATAATAAAACCAAAGGAAGTAATTAGGAACATAAGGTCTGGAAAGTAATATGTAAATCTGTGGTTATTTACTAATGATATAGTAATAAATCAGGAAAATCCTCCCATCTCCTTTGTACTCTGCTGCTCCTATCCAGTGCGGTCAGGATAACCACACTAGGCTTGCTTCTTTTGAGAAGACCATCAAAGAGATGCCACTGTGCTGCTAAGCCCTAACTGCCTGCCTACCTGAAGTTAAACTTGCTTCCCCTAGATTGAAGGCTTTGATTCGTTCCCTTGATTGCACAGTTTGACATTTAACTTTTGTGAGTATATATCTGCCAGTCAATACATATATTTATATATAAAACACAAATGGTGAAAGGTAAGATTTCCAGATCTTCCCTCCAAAAACTTAATATCAGATGCATCACAATTGGTGTTCAAAAGGCTCTATGTTGCTGCTGTTACAAATCACCACAAATTTAATGGCTTAAACCACCACCAGTACACCGTATTACTGTTCTGGAGGGAGGAAGCATGAAACGAGAAGCACAGGCTGACATCAACGTGTTAGCCAGTCTGTGTGCCTTCCGGTGGCTTTAGGGGAGAACCTCTGTCCTCGCCTTCTCCAGCTTCTCTAGGCTGCCTGCATTCCTTGATTTACGGCTCTTTTCTCCGTCTTCAAACCCAGCAAGTGTGGACAGAATCATTCTCATGTTGTCCCTCTTTGGTTGTCTCTCTATACTGCCTCCCTCTTTTACCTGTAAGAACTCTTACATGGACACACCTGGATAATCCAGGATAATCTGCCCATCTGAAGATCAGTTGATCAGCAATCTTAATTCTGTCTGCAACTTTAATTCCCTTGTTCATGTAACCTATGAAGCGACTTAGCATGCACCAAGCACCAACATACTCACAGATCCTGGAATTAGGACATGGACGTCTTTGGAGGACTATTCTTCTGCCTACAGCATGCTGTTAGATGACACAGCCCCAATTTTACAAATTGAGAAAACTTTGAGCATGGATTAGAATAAAATACTCCTGTCTCTCAGACCAGAATAATCTCCACATAGCAGACTCAATACACTTTATATAACTTTAGTCCTCCCCCAGTAAAAATGAATACTGCTCCATTTACCTCATTTATAAAGTTTAATAGATAGATTAAACTTTCTAATCTAAAATAGTGTATCTAATAGGTAGAGACACCATTTAGAAAGCATAATACACACTATAGACATGCATGTTACCTTTTAAATTCAAAATTCATTGCCTCATATTGTTTTTAGTGTAGTAGTGTCATGAAGATGACAGCAAAAGCAAATTATGCGATTGATATTTTAACGAATATTTCTGCCAGTGAAACTTGAAAATCTGAGCACTGATGTGAGAAGCATGTTGTTCTCTTATTAAACATACATTGAACTTGCACACATCTAAAGGGACTTCCTGTCACAGCACTGAAATTTGATGTTTGATCTTCAGGTTCAAATTTCAGCTGACACACTGCAGTTACCCCATTTTATTGAAATTAATAAGCATCTGAGATTCTTTTCCTGGGAAAGGTCAGCATTCAGTGTTATCATTAAGTGACACCTCTCTCTTTTTTGTGAGGCAGCAGAGGTTGGAAGCACAGAAATCAGGGAAACCAAAGAGGTCAACACCTTTATCAGCATGACATTCAGGGGCTGCCTGACATAGAGAGTCCTCAGTGATTTGTTCTCTTCTGTTTTGACTCCAGAAAAAAAGGTGCTGTCAACCTCATTTAGAGGGTTATTCCACATTTCTACTTATTAGGTGCTCTTTTCACTCAATTTTCCTATTTTATTACAACCCAGTACCCTTGGTTATTATCTTTCACTGCCATTCCTACATTGTCAACTGAACTTACCCAGATAATTTTGATCCATGGAAAGAACAAATTAGCTCCTGTATTCTCCAAAGAGGTGCTCAGCCTCTTTGGAGAAAGATGATGCAGGCAGAGGAGGAAATTAAAAGGCCGAAACCGTGACTGACCCAGGAGCCTTGAGGTTAAGAAGAAACGGGATTGTCGTCTCAAGAATAACCTGTTCATTCTTGCTGTGGTGTTGACTGAGGTTCAATACCTAAGAATCCCTGAAAATTTCAGGCTTTCTTAGTTCTGGACAGTTCCAGGGAGGATGAGAGTTGTGGGTAGGGAGGACAACAGTTGTGGGTAGGGAGGACAGAAAGGATGCAGCTCGGCTCCTGGGAAAGAGTCAATTCCATGTAATTCTACTGCAAATGGCGAGTTTCTTTCCTTGGCACTGATGATATGGAAATCATAATATATGGACGCTATACTTCCAAACCTTAAACTATAAATTGGTTCTTAAAAATTTGCAATGTGTGGCAATGGATCTTAACAAAATTTATTGTGATGGTCTTTCCTCAATATATACAAATATCAAATTATTATATGGTACACCTAAAACTAATATAATGTTATATGTCAATTATATTACAATTTTTATATACACAGTGAGGACTTGAATAACACATAGTTTGGAGCATCGACACTCTGTGCAGCTGAAATTTTTCATATAACTTATAGTCGGTCCTCTCTACACATGATTCTTCTATACCTACGGTTCCATATTTGTAGATGCAACCAATCTCAGATCGTGTAGTATTCATGGTATTTCCTACTGAAAAAAATCTGGGTGTAAGTGGACCCATGAAGTTCAAACTTGCATTGCTCAAGTGTCAAGGCATTTGTAATGTTAGGAAAAACAAAGGAAAGAAGACATTAATTTCACTATGAGTTAAAGTGAAACTCATAGTGAAATTAAGGAATGAATTGAGGAAGGGATGAGAAGCTGGAACACTTTCATATTTAAAAAAATGAAGTTATTTGAGGAGGATGATGTTTCGTTCCTCATTTTAATCCCAGTTCTTCAGCAGTGTAAGGAGTCTTGAGTGTAATACTAAGAAATTTGATTTTTTTTCTCTATCTGATGTAGAATTATGGTTTAGTAGAAGAAAAAAAGGACTTGGTAGTCATTTAAACTTTGGTTTGAGAATCACTGGGTGAGGTATCAAAAGGCATTTAACTATCTTTAGTCTTACCGCCCTTGTTAGAAAGGGTAGCAGGCAAAGGTATCAGATTATAGACTTGTTTTGTCAATAAGATAAGAAAATACTCAGATGTTTGGAAACATCCAGCATGAGTCATGCAAATCTAAGGATTTCAATAAATGATAGCAATTCCATTCCTTGTTCTCTTTCTGCTTCCCTTGCTTCTTCCATCTTCCCTTCTAATGGAACATCAATAAAGATATTAAACAGAAATGTAATTAAGAAGACAATATCATTTGGACTATCACAGACCCCACCTTACTTGCTTCACCACCTCCATTCACTCAGCTTCCATCAAGATATCCCACCTCCTACTTCCAATATTCACTCCTTATTCCACATTACCATATCAAAGATGGTATATGGTTATCCTAGTGGTAGAATGAGGAGGCATTAGACTTAGGGTCCTGTTTATGAATCCAAGTAATAACAGAGTATAGAAAATAAGATTTAATTAGGACCTTAGGGACAGTCAGGTGTGAAAGAGACAAGCATTAATTGGGTAGGAAATGACCTGTATGAGTTTTAAGATCATGTCAAACTTGAGATCTTGGTTTAAATACCTTATTTCACTGACTAGGTAACTGAAACTCAGAGGTCAGGCCAGGATTCAAACTCAGGCTGCTAAATCAAGAGTATACTCATTTACACAGACGTTTTACAATGTGATGGTGGACCACCAGGGCAAATGATGTGGGTGCCCCATGGATGTTGGTTTCAGTTAAGCCTGAAACCAAATGTACAAAATCTGGAGCAGCTCTCCCAAAGTTAGAGAAGTATTCAGTGAAAGTCACATGTGAAATAAGTTGTTTTCCTCTTCCATCTGCTTGTTGTATTCTCTGGATGACTTCTTTAAATGTTCTGCTTTTATCAAATTCTGTGCTGTGAACAAAATTCTGTTTGTGAACAATTTTGTGATGGGTGTAACCTCATTTTAGTCGCTCACTGATAGTCACTAATTCATCCTTCACTTTTTCAATCAGTTTATGCTGTGTATGAATTACCATATTATCTTCCACCGGAGAAGGCAATGGCAACCCAATCCAGTACTCTTGCCTGGAAAATCCCATGGACAGAGGAGCCTGGTAGGCTACAGTCCATGGGGTCGCGAAGAGTCGGACACGACTGAGCGACTTCACTTTCACTTTTCACTTTGCTGCATTGGAGAAGGAAATGGCAACCCACTCCAGTGTTCTTGCCTGGAGAATCCCAGGGATGGGGAAGCCTGGTGGGCTGCCGTCTATGGGGTCTCACAGAGTCGGACACAACTGAAGTGACTTAGCAGCAGCAGCAGCAGCTTCCCTGGAGTTGAGACCTGAGTTTTCCTAAGTTTCATAAACAAACTGCTCTGCTGTGTGAACAGAGTCTGACTAAATTCTGATTGATCAAGCCACTTGTGGTTTGAGAGGTAGAAACATACGGATTTCGTGTGCTCTGTAGACCATCTAACAGCTTTTATGTATTTCACATGAATATTTGGCAATGTGTCTTTCAACAGATTCTGTGATTCAATACCCTTATAAGCAACATCTTCCCTTAGGGTGACCAAGGCAGGAAAAGAGAAATTGAGATTCTTGTTAAAGACTGCTTCGTTACAAATTTCTGTTCTACTCCTTAACAGCTAGCCCTAGACAAATCACTGGTATTTCTAAGCCTCAGTTGCCTCATCTGGACGTGATAATTGTACCTACCTTATAGGGAATTTTTTCAGAATCAAATCTGTCAAATACTTAATGTAGTCCCTGGCTTATCTAAGCATTTCACAAACATTGGCTATCAACATCATCATCGTCATTATGATAAGTGGCTAAAATCCGTATTTATTTTTATTATGCCAATTACAAGTCTGCACTTATAAAGATGAAATAGGAACATAAAATTTTGCAATGATGAAATGCCTCAAGTTTACATGTAAGTCAGGGAGGTGTTCACTATAGTCTGGTTTGCAAATTTTACACATGTAATGGTTTTCTCTCATGGTGGCAAGTCTTGTAGCTTAGTTCATTTAGCACTGATTTTCAGTTATACCATCCTCCACCATAGGAGGTAAGGGAGCTAAATCTTTATTTTCCCTGCCAGTTGATGAAATTGAAATAGAAGACTTCTAGAAAGAGCTTCATTTTCCAAATAGAAAGGCAAAAGAATAAGCTCTATTAAAGTCCAGATCTTGGTTTTTAAAGCTATTCTCCAATAAGAGACCAGAGCTCCCTAGGTAAAGGGCTTATTCTAGGACAGGGACAGGGAATATACAAGATAAGCTGGGAGCATCTTGTACCAGAAAGTAAGGAAGTGCTCAAAACAACAACAGCAAGCCAGGGTTGGGGAGAATGTGTCAAAGGGACATAGGAAGTGACTGAAGGAGCTCATACCAGTAGCCAAAGCTAAAACAATTTGAGAAAAAAAGGAAACAAAGTAGAATTGAACTCTAACCCAAAGCATCAGATAAATGTCCACAGACCTACATGAATATTAATAAAGCCTTCACAATACAAACAAATGGGAGGAAAGAGACAATTCTCTTAGGCAGAATCCCAAATAATGCCACTTATGCTTTCAGAGATAGGCTTTCATTCCATAAGTATTTACATATATATATATATTATTATTATTCATGACAGTAACCACGATGCAGCCCTGAGATTGGCCCCAGCTCAGCCCAGTTCTCACGTTGAATCTGTCTGCTCCACCAAAGCACAGTCGCAGAGCCGTTTCTCTCGGTACTTCCTCCATGCATCCGTGACCAGGGCCCACCTTCTCTCTTATGGATGAAGAAGAAATCAAGGACAGTGTGTGTGGTTGTTTCACACAGGGTAAACTGGGCAAGGGCCAAGCAAAGGTTTAAGGGAGACATGGGTATTCATCCAGCTGAAGAGTCCACAGGCAAATCCTGGCTGTGCTTTGGACACTAATGAAAGTATCACGACCGAGCTCCTCAAGGTGGGACAAGAACAGTGCTCACTCGGGAGGAGTTGAGTCTTTCTGGAATACTGATTCCACTCGCGCTATGGAGTGCCTCTACTTCCGGTGCCTCATCTAGGGTCACGCAGTTCCTTCCACCTTTGCGCATTTTCTGCTCCCCCTTCCACTCAACAAAGCCTAGAGAAATTACTTTCTCATCTCATAGATGGAAACCCTCCCCATCTTCATATATTCTAGCTCTGTAATAAATGCTGTGAATTATTTCTATTGACTACCAAGATTTAGGATTTTGAATCTCAAAACCATTGTTCTTCTGTCATGTCCTTTATCCAAGACACTTGATAAACAGCCTAGCTTAAAGAGAAACAAGTGTTGATAGAACTGGGAATAAAAATCATGATCAGAAATATCCTCTTCAATCTTTCTCTTTCCTCTTTTCCTCCCTCCAGCCCTTTGAAGCATCTATAAAGTCCAAAGATCATAATGCAAGATAGAAAGTTCCAAGTGCCTCAAGGCATGTACAGGGGAAATGGGAGGCAGATGACAGAGGGAGCATTGTCAGTTTTTAGATACACCTTGAAGGATGGAAATTTGAACATGCAGGACTTTGAAAAGTACATTCTTGGTGGAAAGAGCAGCCTGGAACTAGGGAGAGAGCAGGAGGTACCCGTTCACAGCAACCATGGCTTGGCCAGTTTGTTTGGGGCACAGGCCTGATTATATAGGGCTTCAAATATGAGACAAAGAGGTTTGAACTTTGCTGGACAGTGTTAGGACTTGCTGAAGGTGTCAGAGCAGAGGAGGAACATAATAGAAAGGATGCTGTGTAAAATGTGCTAACAACTATCTAAAAGACAAGAATGAAAATGGAAACAGCAAGAATGATTATTAACTATCAGGTGAGAAATTACAAGGGCCTAAAGCCTTTGACTGTGAGGATCACAATAAATTGTGGAAAATTCTGAAGAAGATGGGAATACCAGACCACCTGACCTGCCTCTTGAGAAATCTGTATGCAGGTCAGGAAGCAACAGTTAGAACTGGACGTAGAACAACAGACTGGTTCCAAATAGGAAAAGGAGTACGTCAAGGCTGTATACTGTCACCCTGCTTATTTAACTTATATGCAGAGTACATCATGAGAAACGCTGGACTGGAAGAAACACAAGCTGGAATCAAGATTGCCGGGAGAAATATCAATAACCTCAGATATGCAGATGCCACCACCCTTATGGCAGAAAGTGAAGAGGAACTAAAAAAGCCTCTTGATGAAAGTGAAAGAAGAGAGTGAAAAAGTTGGCTTAAAGCTCAACATTCAGAAAACGAAGATCATGGCATCCGGTCCCATCACTTCATGGGAACTAGATGGGGAAACAGTGGAAACAGTGTCAGACTTTATTTTGGGGGGCTCCAGTATCACTGCAGATGGTGACTGCAGCCATGAAATTAAAAGACGCTTACTCCTTGGAAGAAAAGTTATGACCAACCTAGATAGCATGTTAAAAAGCAGAGACATTACTTTGCCAACAAAGGTCCGTCTAGTCAAGGCTAGATGGTTTTTCCAGTAGTCACGTATGGATGTGAGAGTTGGACTGTGAAGAAGGCTGAGCGCCGAAGAACTGATGCTTTTGAACTGTGGTGTTGGAGAAGACTCTTGAGAGTCCCTTGGACTGCAAGGAGATCCAACCAGTCAATTCTAAAGGAGATCAGCCCTGAGTGTTCTTCGGAAGGAATGATGCTAAAGCTGAAACTCCAGTACTTTGGGCACCTCATGCGAAGAGTTGACTCATTGGAAAAGACTCTGATGCTGGGAGGGATTGGGGGCAGGAGGAGAAGGGGACGACAGAGGATGAGATGACTAGATGGCATCACTGACTCGATGAACGTGAGTCTGGGTGAACTCCGGGAGTTGGTGATGGACAGGGAGGCCTGGCATGCTGCAATTCATGGGGTTGCAAAGAGTCGGACACGACTGAGTGGCTGAACTGAAAACTAGGACAATGGCCACCCGAGACAATATTACAAGTGTTTGCTCAGTGCTGAACACATAGCTTCCAAGTTTTATCCAGATTGCTTTATTAAACCCTTATCATAAGACAATGAGTTATATTATTATTACCCTACTTTACAGATAAAGAGACTACAACTAAGGTTGAATGACAATCTTTGGGACAGTCCTGGGTGATATCTCTTTCCATAGTGTAATTTTGAGGTAGCTGCTTTCCCGGAGGGCCACCCATCAATTCATTTCCTCCAGGATGTGCTCTTCCTCCATGTGGAGGTAGAATCTATTCATCCTTCCTCTTTGGTCAATAGAATGTAGCAGATGTGACACTTGGCTACTGTAGGCATCACTGTAGGGTTAACTTGCAATTGTCACCTATGTTTTATAAAATACTCATTTGTGCAGAAGTCCTGTCTCAGAACCGAGCCACCATGCTGTAAGATACCCACGCCACGTGGAGGCCACGTATAGGTTCTTGCGTTGACAATTCAGTGGAGCTCCTGTCAACACCAAGCAACAACTGCCAGAGGTATGAGAGTATCATCTTGGACATTCAGCCCAGCTGAATCTTCACATGACACAACCCCAGACAACAACCACACAAAATATCAAAGTGAGAATTGTCCAGCCAATCCTGGGCAACACAGAGAATCATGCTACTACTGCTAAGTTACTTCAGTCGTGTCCGACTCTGTGCGACCCCATAGATGGCAGCCTACCAGGCTCCCCCATCCCTGGGATTCTCCAGGCAAGAACACTGGAGTGGGTTGCCATTTCCTTCTCCAATGCATTAAAGTGAAAAGTGAAAGTGAAGTCACTCAGTCGTGTCCGACTCTTTGCAACCCCACGGATTGCAGCCCACCAGGCTCCTCCACCCATGGGATTTTCCAGGTAAGAGTACTGGAGTGGGGTGCCATTGCCTTTTCCACAGAGAATCATGAGAGCTACTTAATTTCTGTTTTAAATCTCTAAATTTTAGGGTGATATATTCCACAGCAGTAGATAACAAAAACAATTATTAGTGGTAACTCCTTTGCTCACTGTGGACAACATACTGATGGTTAACCTACCTATGGGAAGTACAAATAACTGGTACAACCAGAACTCAAACCCAGTTAACTCTAAGCTTCACTACCGATTCATTTTGATATTTGGCAAAACTAATACAATTATGTAAAGTTTAAAAATAAAATAAAATTAAAAAAAATAATAAGCTTCACTACCTAAGAAAGGAAGTGATGTAGGGGTGTAAATTTCCTGAGAACATAAGATGTTTTATTAATCTCGTCACACTCCAGATTACCAGACATCTCATAAGTGTTGAATGAAAAAATGTTTATCAAGGGAGTAATTAAGTACATGAATAGGTTAAAGGTTGAATGACAGTCAACTTCCCTTAGCTAGCTGGTAAGACAGTTGGGGAGACCATCCTCCACGTTCCTCTATAACACACTTTTGCAAAAAAGTAAGCCAGTGGATACATTTGTCAACTCACCACATGGTCCCATTCCCTTTTCTTCAGCCTAATCCTTAACCATTGTGGGGAGGAAAGGGCAAGAAAAAACGCACAGGGTAAAACCTAGTATGAGGTTTTAGTAAACTCCAGGGTAGATTTTTTTGAAAGAATGATGAATTTTTTTTTTTCTGAAATAGAAATTATGCCAAGCTTTTATAATAAATCAGGCCTTCCTCAAGCACATCTCTTATAAATTTTAACATTAGCATCCTTGGTGCAGCTTAACTGCAAGTATTGCTTTTTTTTTTTTCTTTAACTCTATTCTTTTCCTAGAGCTCATTAAAAGCTCTCACTCCTCTAATGATTTCTGCACTGCAAGTTAGACTTATTAGTGTGCAAGGAGCACTAGGTGCCTAAATGTCAGATCTATTTACCCACTGAAAGTGCTGTTGCTGGTGAGGCATCTGTCTTCTGAGGGATGTGTTTACTGTGGCTGGTTAATTCCATTCTTCCTGATGGGAAACTGGCCTCCTGAATCCAAAGCTATGCTTAGGCCAACCAAGCTTCAGCATGGAGAACTGCACCCTGGGTCATGCAACATCCCAGTGTGTTTTTAACTGAAGGAGGGATTATTGATGTTGCCACAGGGCCTTTCAACTGAGCAGGCATAGGCCTATGTTTTATTTATCCACATGTTTTCAGTGCTTGTCACAGTGTCTGGAACCCAGGTAACTGTCCAGTAAAGGTTCCTCTGCTTTAGCCTCACTTTCTTCCCTTCTTTCCAAGTGATCTATTACTATTTAATCAGTGTTTGAAATTCCGTTATTTCACCTTTTTAATAATTCTCAAATCCAGCCCCTCTCAGCTCCATTTTCCTTCTTGTTACCAGAGTCCAGGCCACCATTCTCCCTAGACTGAATTCTTGGACAGCCTTCTAATTAATATCCTCTTCCTCCATCCATCCTCCCCATTGATACCAAAGGAAAGTGAATCATGCTGCTTACAGCACTTCAAGAACTCCCCTTTGGCCCTCTTAAAACAGAAAAAATTAAATCTAAAATCTTCACTATTCATTCAAGGTCCTTTTAAATCTGGTCCCTCAATTATTTATTATCCTATTTCTTACTCAGCATCTCTAGGCAAACTATAGTCCAATCAAGCCAGACTCTTCATTGCCAGAGAACTTTATGCATTTTCCTTTATTGTGTCACATTGCATGATTCTTCCTGACCCTGGAGCAGTCTTCCTGCCATTCTGGCTTGCTGAAATTCTACTATTTGTTTATAACCCAGTGAAAATGCTTTCAATATTCTCAAATTCTTTTCTACATCATCTTTCTTGTTCAAATGAATTGTTCCTTCCTGCATTCCTGCATTGCACTCTGTTTATTCTATTAACACTTAGCCAGGAAGGCATCTGGGTGAAAAGCCCCAATCTGGAGACTGCCTGCTAATCTGGAGCCCAGACTCTGCCACTTACTGGCCTGGTAAACTTGAGCAAATTATTTTATCTGTCTTTCTCAGTTTCCTCATCTGTAAAATGGGAATAAGAACAGTATAAAATTGTAGGAGTGCTATGAGAATTAAATGACTTAACTGTCTGATACATTGAAAGTGTTCTGTAAACATTTCTTCAAATTAAAAAAAATTGCAAGTGAGGCAGTGGAAGAACAATGAAATCTTAAGTCACTGGTTAGTGGTCCTCAAAGTGTGGTCCGTAAGTACCACCTCCCTCACCAGGAAGCTGGCTAGAAATACAAATGATCCAATCTCACCCTAGATCAACTGAATAAGAAACACTGATCATGGGCCCAATAATGTATGTTTAATAGGCTCTCTGGACAATGCTGAAGCCCAGTCAAGTTTGAGAACCATCCTATAGCTGATCTTGAAGCGGACTCTCAGTTCTCACCACCTATAGATTGATTATAATCCTCCAGTTCACAGTATTGAACATTAGAATATCCCACTGAGGTCAATTCTCAAAGGTTGGAGGGGGCAGTAAGGAATTAAGTCTGGAAGCTGGAATTGAAAAGAGAGGCAAAGTATCCAGTTGTGAGGGAGCAAAGAATGCAAGAGGGTAAAACCTCCTTAGAGGAAAAAAGTTAAGAGTGTTCCTTCTCCTTCTTCCTTCTCATAAAATCAGGAAGCCTCACATAGTTTACTGTTCTAAAATTTATTATGACTTTAAAAATGTCTATATATTTTATACTTGTATATATAGAACATAAAATATATTTTATGTTTCTTATATTAATAAGAGTTATTACATTATTTGAAAACTATTTATGACAAAACTTTCTTTCTTTCTCTTATTCTAGCAATTGATGGATTGCTTTAGAGGGAGAAAGAAATAATGGAGAAATTTACCAAAAATTGGAACACAATTTAACATATATCTCCCGACATAATATATATATATTTATGTTTGGGAGATATTATATATATATGTATATTTTCATCTATGAAAAAGCACAAAATAAGACTAAATATCTGTGCATCTAGATATTAGTTTAAGACATAAGTTAATTACCATTGTTGTTTAGTTGCTAAGTCATATCCAACTCTTTTGTGACACCATGGCCTGTAGTTGACCAGGCTCCTCTGTCCATAAAATTTCCCAGGCAAGAATACTGAAGTGAGTTGCCATTTCCTTCTCCAGGGGATCTTCCTGATCCAGGGATCAAACCCAGGTCTCCTTCATCACAGGAGGATTCTTTAACACTGAGCCACCTGGGAAGCCCAAATAATTACTGCTTATACCAAAAATAGATTTTTAAAGGGGTCAAAGAGTCTAATGCATTCAAAATGCTACCTAGCTGTTTAAAATTTAATTTAAAAAGTACTGCCTGGAAAATCCCATGGACAGAGGAACCTGGTAGGCTGCAGACCATGGGGTCTCGAAGAGTCGGACCCGACTGAGCGACTTCACTTTCACTTTTCCCTTTCATGCATTGGAGAAGGAAATGGCAACCCAGCCCAATGTTCTTGCCTGGAGAATCCCAGGGACGGGGGAGCCTGGTGGGCCGCCGTCTATGGGGTCGCATAAGAGTCGGACACAACTGAAGCGACTTAGCAGCAGCAGCAGCACAGGGTTTAACATAATAAATATCTACTTCCTTCTGTTCTCTTCCTTGCAAAACATGTAAACAAGCTCCCTGGCAGTGGGATTTCCAGACAGAAAGATGCATTTGTATGTAAGTTTTAGGTGAATAAAACAATTACTGCTGTTGTATTTTCCAAATAAAAGTAATGTATTCTTAAAGGAGACTTATTTCCCCTTTTTTAAGCAAAGATTTTGTACTAAAAATGTTCAGAAAGCTCCCAGGGATTATTTCACTATTCAAGTACAGTATTACAGATTCTAAGGGTAGAGAATGAATGATAATTAACTCTGCAGATTGTGAAAGTGCAAGTCACTCAGTCATGTCCGACTCCTTGCCAGCCCATGGACTGTACAGTCCATGGAATTCTCCAGGCCAGAATACTGGAGTGGGTAGCCTTTCCCTTCTCCAGGGGCTCTTCCCAACGCAGGGATCGAACCCGTGTCTCCCGCATTGCAGGTGGATTCTTTACCAGCTGAGCCACAAGGGAAGCCCAAGAATACTGGAGTGGGTAGGCTATCCCTTCTCCAGTGGATCTTCCCAACCCAGGAATGAACCATTGATTGTGAAATCTTTTGTAATCTCTCAGTTCAAGCATGGCAGGGCAGGGAAGGTATGTCCATGTGAGCCTATAAAGGAATTGAAAAGTGAAAGTGAAATCGCTCAGTCGTGTCCAGCTCTTTGTCGACCCCATGCACCAGGCTCCTCTGTCCATGGGATTCTCCAGGCAAGAGTGCAGGAGTGGGTTGCCATTTTCTTCTCCAATAAAGGAATTAGACAAACATATAAAATCAACTAAATATATCTTCTGTATGTTCTTCTCTTGATTTCCCTGGAACTTGGGGTTTATAAGATAAATGAAAAGAAGATTGATACTAATAGTTATGTTTATTGACCAGCTTCCAGATGAGAGTCATTATTGCTAAGTCTTTCACAGATACTAATTTATTTAATCTTTATAATGACTGGAAGAGTAGGTATTGCAATCCACTTTTTCCAGCTAAGGAAATCAATCTTCAGAGAGGCTAAATGAGTTATCCAGGGTCACAGAGTCAGAGAATGACAGTGCTGG
The DNA here is from genome assembly GCF_027580195.1 of Bos mutus. NCBI lineage: Eukaryota > Metazoa > Chordata > Mammalia > Artiodactyla > Bovidae > Bos > Bos mutus. The sequence goes on along the minus strand of NC_091630.1, from coordinate 67,773,005 downwards.
GGTTCAAGTCCACATTTTTAACCACTGTGCCATGCTTTGTACCATTCAGAGCATATTGTCAAAGACTAAGGGTCCCTAGTCATCTAGAAAGCAGCTGATCAAGAGATTGCTTATCTAGCCCAATTGTTTCATTTCACAGGTGAGGAAATTAAAGCTAAAATGTGGTGTACTGGGACAACCTGGAGGGATGGGAAGGGGAAGGAGGTGGAAGGGGGTTTCTCAAAGGGGAGGACACAAGTACACCCGTGAATGAGTCATGTCAATGTATGGCAGAAACCATTACAATATTGTAAAGTAATTAGGCTCCAATTATAATAAATAAATTAATTTTAAAAATAAAAAAAATAGTAAAAGAAAAAAAAACTGGGGAAGGCCCTTCTGCAGAGTTAGCTGAGGCTAGAAGTCAGTTTTCCTGGATCTCAGCTCAACGTCATTTCTTCCTTTTCACATGTTCAGAATGGAATGGATCTTCTTTGCCTTAAGACCAGCCATATTCCAGATCACCTGAGCAACACCATAATCTGCCTCAGGAATCTCAACTCTGGCTGCACTGCAGAAAAGTGGGGAACATCTTTTTTTTAAATGCCAAAACCAGACTATCACTCAAGAATTTTTTATATATTTTGCTCTGGAATGATACCAGGACTTCATACTGCTTCTGTTTGAATGTATTATAGGGTTCTCAAAATTTTCATGTGCACAACAGCTCTTTCATTTCCATCTCCCTGACCAAAAGAACCTAAGCAAACTCTGCTCAGATCTTGAATTTTTGCATCTCAGGGAATGGCACCACCAGGTTGCTCTGATCAGAAACTTAGCCTTTATCCTCGATTCCTCTCTCTCACTTTCATCTACATCCAATCTATCAGCTTGTGTCAGATGTTGGGTAACTGTTTCTTTTTTTTTTTTTTGTAATGAAAAAATGCAGACTGTTATTGTGAGAGGTCCAGTGTGGGTCTCCATTTGTAAAGATTCAAATGTTTAAGTGATAAACATTTGTGTGTGTGTGTCCACATACTCTATCTTTCTGGATGGCTCCTCCTGTCATTCCTACATGGCTTTGAGGCACAGGGCTCCCTTCTGAGAGAGTCAAATTCCAGACTCTAGAGAGAGTCCCGCAACTCTGACATCCTTGCACCACTACAAGAAGGCTTAGACCACTTTGTTTTTTTAATTGGAGGATAATTGTTTTACAGTGTTGTGTTAGTTTCCGCTGCACAACAGTGTGAATCAGCTATAAGAATACATATATCCCCGCCCCCTGGGGCTTCTCTCCCACCTGCCCCCTTCCATCCATCTAGGTCATCACAGAGCACCAAGCTGAGCTCCCTGGGTTACAAAGCAGCTCCTCACGAGCTATCTATTTAATACACGGTTAGTGTCTATATGTCAATGCTACTCTCTCAGTTCGTCCCACCTTCCTTCCCTTCTTTTGTGCACAAGTTGGACTGCTTTTGAGCTCTCGTATCTTGTAGCTTTATTCTTCCCACCTATCTGTCTTATTTTCCTCATCATTGGCATATGCACAAGTAATCTGTGTGGCCCTGAGGAGGATTCTCGACTCTGGGAAAAGAGCTGACAGAGAAAGGTGCTTTAAAGCAATAATCTCCACCACTTTTTAGTCAAGCAAGCAATAAATGACTGCCGAGACTGATTAAACAGCAAGTCAAGCAGAGGCCTGTAATCAGTCATGAGTGCTTTCTACCTGGCTAATGCTGCCACAAAGCCACAACACTCTTCTGACTTCCCACCCCACAGCTTCCTCTCGAAGAGACCTGGCAGACCCCAGACTGTAACGATTCACATTCAGAAGAGTCCATAGCGGCTAACAATTTAAAAGTCAGAAAGCTATAAAAGGGATTTCTTTTTTCTGATAATCATGAGGCTACATGGCAGGTATACTATTTCCAAGTTAGGGTTTTGTATTTTTTTCTGAGAAATAAAAAAAGATGCTAGAGCCTCTGTCAAATAGAAGTAAATATGAGCAACATAAGAAATCTTAAATTTTCTAGCAGCCACATTAAAAAATAGTAAAAACACATGATGATTTTAATCATATATTTTTCCTAATATATCAAAATTATCATTTTCATTTATAATAAATATAAAGTATTATTAGTGAAATACTTTACAGTCTGTCTTCATGATCTTCAAAACCCAGTATCTAGCTCATGTTTATAGTTCATCTCTCTTTGGATGTTAAATTTTAAACAGTTTAAGTGAAATGTAGTCCTACAAAACTTCAGTTATATTTAATGCAGAAATAGTATAAGATTTAACTAAAAGTAATTAAAATAAAGTAAAATTAGAAATATAGTTAATTGGTTATACTATCCACATTTCATTTGCTTAAAGTCATGAGTGACTTCATGTTAGACAATACGTGAGACATGCTAGACAACACGTCTTCATGTTAGACAACACATCTCTAGGGATTAGAATATGGGTGTCACTCTTTATATACTATTTACAGGGTCATAAAAAGTATCTCAGTTCAGTTCAGTTCAGTCGCTCAGTCGTGTCTGACTCTTTGCAACCCCATGAATTGCAGCATGCCAGGCCTCCTTGTCCATCACCAACTCCTGGAGGTCACTTAAACTCATATCCATCGAGTCAGTGATGCCATCCAGCCATCTCATCCTCTGTCGTCCCCTTCTCCTCCTGCCCCCAATCCCTCCCAGCATCAGAGTCTTTTCCAATGAGTCAACTCTTCTCATGAGGTGGCCAAAGTACTGGAGTTTCAGCTTTAGCATCATTCCTTCCAAAGAAATCCCAGGGCTGATCTCCTTCAGAATGGACTGGTTGGATCTCCTTGCAGTCCAAGGGACTCTCAAGAGTCTTCTCCAGCACCACAGTTCAAAAGCATCAAGTCTTCGGCACTCAGCCTTCTTCACAGTCCAACTCTCACATCCATACATGACCACAGGAAAAACCATAGCCTTGACTAGACAGACCTTTGTTGGCAAAGTAATATCTCTGCTTTTGAATATGCTATCTAGGTTGGTCATAACTTTCCTTCCAAGGAGTAAGCGTCTTTTAATTTCATGGCTGCAATCACCATCTGCAGTGATTTTGGAACCCCAAAAATAAAGTCAGCCACTGTTTCCACTGTTTCCCCATCTATTTCCCATGAAGTGATGGGACCAGATGCCATGATCTTCGTTTTCTGAATGTTGAGCTTTAAGCCAGCTTTTTTACTCTCCTCTTTCACTTTCATCAAGAGGATTTTTAATTCCTCTTCACTTTCTGCCATCAGGGTGGTGTTATCCGCATATCTGAGGTTATTGATATTTCTCCCGGCAATCTTGATTCCAGCTTGTGTTTCTTCCAGTCCAGCGTTTCTCATGATGTACTCTGCATAGAAGTTAAATAAGCAGGGTGACAATATACAGCCTTGACGTACTCCTTTTCCTATTTGGAACCAGTCTGTTCTTCCATGTCTAGCTCTAACTGTTGCTTCCTGACCTGCATACAGATTTCTCAAAGGCAGATCAGGTGGTCTGGTATTCCCATCTCTTTCAGAATTTTCCACAGTTTATTGTGATCCACACAGTCAAAGGCTTTGGCATAGTCAATAAAGCAGAAATAGATGTTTTTCTGGAACTCTCTTGCTTTTTCCATGATCCAGCGGATGTTGGCAATTTGATCTCTGGTTCCTCTGCCTTTTCTAAAACCAGCTTGAACATCTGGAAGTTCATGGTTCATGTATTGCTGAAGCCTGGCTTGGAGAATTTTGAGCATTACTTTACTAGGGTGTGAGATGAGTGCAATTGTGCAGTAGTTTGAGCATTCTTTGGCATTGCCTTTCTTTGGGATTGGAATGAAAACTGTCCTTTTCCAGTCCTGTGGCTACTGCTGAGTTTTCCAAATTTGCTGGCATATTGAGTGCAGCACTTTCACAGCATCATCTTTCAGGATTTGGAATAGCTCAACTGGAATTCCATCACCTCCACTAGCTTTGTTCGTAGTGATGCTTTCTAAGGCCCACTTGACTTGGTATGCTTACTCCGAAGAAGAGGTTAAGCAGTGGTGACAGGATTTACAGACAGAAAGTAATACCTGCATCTACCAGGAATTAATGAGGCTGACCAATTAGATTTATAATCCACTTTGTGTGTTTAAAAGTAGGGCAGAATATTGGATGCATTTTTCTTCCTCAGAGAACACTGACTGATCTGGAATTGAAAGCTTTTTTTTGTTTGTTTCTGTTTCTGTTTCTGTTGTGTAATATGGAACATTTTTTTCTAAAGTCCCTTCTTTTTACAATACCTGCAAGTGCTCATACAACAGGTTTAGGTGTGAGCTATTTAGCTTTTTTATCATTAGAGCCACACATTTATTTCGAGTTTGTCTCATTTTTATTCCAAAGCCCTTTCACAGTGTTATGCCAGATATTTTAATTCAGATAAAGAGGCTATTTCCCTCCCCAGTTTCTCTGAATTAGGGACCATAGCTCTCCTTCTTATGAAAAATGCCGCTTTTAGACAATGTACCATAAAAGAGTAACACAAATGCAGTGAAAAACAAAGAAGAGAATGACTTGATTTCATCAAGGATGCCAAACAAATGAGAAATGCAACAAAACCTGGATACCAAACTGAGAATAAATAACGAAGGAACTCAGCGTAAAGGGAATGGAGTTCGGACTGGTGCTGACTTACCATGACATTGTGGACTTGACAAGCGGGGAGGAGCAAGACACAGAGGGTCCAAACTGAGGTGAAGACTGGAGTCCATGGTGATGGTCCATGCAAACTGTATCTTGGTGGAACTTCTAAGAAATCTATGGAAACAAGTGAAGATTGATCAAATGAAAACAAGCGAATGATATTTATTCAGAGTTTATAATTTGAGTTTGGCAGAAACTCAAATGCACGCACAGTAGGAGGAAACCTCTGGAGTGGGAAAAAGGGAAGACTTCAGCTGTGCCCTAATTGTATGCTGCTGGCATGCAGAAGTTGGAAGCAGGTTAACTAGAAGTGGGTCAGGCTATATGATTTCTTAGGAATACATATTTGGTTTTCTATGGTTGATCCTAAGTTATAAGAGGGGACAAAATTTAAGCAAGCTGGAAATTACTTCCCAGGTCCTAATTTGGAGCTAATGTTGAAGTAGTAGCTGGAGTCTTAGACTGGTTGTGATAAAGGTTCTCTGTCAGAGTTCTGTTTTTATATATGGTCTGGCCATGGCTGTTTTTATATAGTGACTCATCACTCCCTGAGTTTTTTTGAAGATAAGATTAAATTGGTGATGTTGTCCACAGCACTGACTACTTCTCCAATAAGGGCATAGATGACCTCAATGTTTCACCAGGCTTCCGTAGTGACTCAGACAGCAGTTTGTCAAGGAAGAAATCAAGCCATGCATGGTCTTCAGAAGTAATGAGTCCTTCTGAGCTTGTAACAAGTCCTCACACTTGAGCCTGCAGGGGCTCCTCAGATCCTAGGAACAAACATCAGCTACAAGGCAAACTCAGAGTCCAGTAAGCATCCGGTAGTCAGGTTTTAATTCTCAGTGACTCCAAGTCGAGGAGAAGAGAACAGAGTTAAAAGCTTAGTTTCGAGGCTGAGGTATGTTTGCAGCCAGATATTCAAGGCAAGTGGAAGAACTGAAAATTGGTAAGGATCGACAATCTGTGCAAGGTAACAGATCCAAATCCACCTTACAAGTAGACATCACAACTGATTTATCCACGGTGGGAGAGGAGCCAATTAAGCCTTGACCAGACAAGATAGAGTCTTTGCATGTCCATCAGCCACCTGCAATTTGCAAAGTGGTGCAAAATAGCTCAAAGACAAGGAACAGCATCAGAATCTGATAACTCAGAAGGGTGTGCATAGTGCCCCATGGAAACACAGAATTTCTCTCTACTGTCTCTTTCCCCCTGTTGATCAAAAACAATCTCAAAAAGAGATTATTCTTCATCACAGAATAAAGCCAGTTTCATTAGTGTGGCCTGGTTATTTACATAGATGCAGCAAGAATGACAATTTACCATATAGTTCTTATATTTGCTTCACTGAAAATTTTTGCAGAGTCAAACACGACTGAGCAATTTAAGCATAGCACAGCAAAACTCTGCGTATAAGTTAAATAAGCAGGGTGACAATACACAGCCTTGACATACATCTTTCCCAATTTTGAACCCAGTCCATTTTTCCATGTACAGTTGTAACTGTTGCTTCTTGACCTGCATACAGGTTTCTTGGGAAGCAGGTAAGGTGGTCTGGTAATCCCATCTCTTGAAGAGTTTTTCAGTTTGCTGTGATCCACACAGTCAAAGACTTTAGTGTAGTCGATGAAGCAGAAGATATTTTTTTGGAATCCCCTTGCTTTTTCTATGATCCAGTGGAAGTTGGCAATTTGATCTCTGGTTCCTCTGCCTTTTCCAAATCCAGCTTGTGCATCTGAAAGTTCTCAGTTTACATACTGTTGAAGCCTAGCTTGATGGATTTTAAACATTACCTTTGCTAGCCTGTGAAATGAACACAATTGTGCAATAGTATGTATATTCTTCGGCATTGACCCTTCTTTGGGATTGGAATGAAAACTGACCTTTTCCAGTTCTGTGTCCACTGCTAAACAGACTGCTGCTGCTGCTGCTAAGTCGCTTCAGTCATGTCCGACTCTGTGCAACCCCAGAGACGGCGGCCCACCAGGCTCCCCCGTGCCTGGGATTCTCCAGGCAAGAACACTGGAGTGGGTTGCCATTTCCTTCTCCAATGCATGAAAGTGAAAAGTGAAAGTGAAGTCCCTCAGTCGTGTCCGAATCCTAGTGACCCCATGGACTGCAGCCCACCAGGCTCCTCCATCCATGGGATTTTCCAGGCAAGAGGACTGGAGTGGGGTGCCATTGCAGTATAGTGTAAACATAGATTGTATACGCACCCAGAGGCCAAAAAAACCCTACGACTTGCTTTATTGTAGTGGAATTGACCTCATGTTATCTCCGAGGTATGTCTGTACATACATTAGGGACTTAGCTTGGAAGCAGAAGAAGAAACAGAAGCAAGCATCTAGACATGGAGAAGAGCATGGGATGCTGGGGAATTGAAAGTGTTCAGTATCACTGGAAGGCAGAGTCTGCTAAGGACTGATGAGAGAAAGGTAGCCACTATGAGCTAGATTATGAAATAGAGTGACTTATTTTTAAACAAATGTGTTTCATCTCCTGACACCTAATGAATTTTAGAACCCACTAACCAGATACCTTGTGAGTCTGGATATGCACTTATTTCAGTATTGCCTTTCTTTACTCCAAACCAGGAAGGGATTCCTCCTAGAACCTGATTCCTAAGACAGCATCTGAGCAAGCTGCATACTGAAATCAGTTTCGTTCCTCTTTAGCTAGCTAACGTGAATGTCCTCCTGGCTTTCCTGACTGTGGGATGCATTCCCCAAAATCAAATCTACATTTGCAGCTATCTGGGCTCTGCACCGTGCTTTATGCATAAACAAGATTTGATAAATACTTGCTGAATCAGTGACTTGTGGCATAGCTTCTCATTTGGGGGATGACTGTGATTTCTTGAATATGAGTCAGTTTTATTCTCCCTAAATGCATTTTGCTTGCAATAGCACTCATGATTATTCAGACCATAGTCAGCCTGAAAAAAAAGCTTTATCCTTATCAACCATATTCATAAACATGAGTTACAGAGTCTGAAACATTTTCCAAAGCAGTGTGCTCCAAACCTGCAAAGCAGAGCCACAGGTAAATTGCCTTTTAAAGACACTGCCTCTCAGGAAAAGAAATTAATATGAAAGTTCTGAGGCTGAAACTGTCTTAATTCAGGTTCCCCAGAAGCAGATCATGACACAAGAATTTTTTGGCAAGTAGATTTGAAATGAAATCCCAGGAGACATCAGTAGAGGGTTGGAGAATGGGGACAAGCAATAATAAGAAGCCAAAAGAGAATGCCGTTGTGGGAGACTAGGTCTCAACCTCAGAAGATGGTGTAGGACATTCCTCCACCATCAGAGCTAACTCTGAGAGAGAGCGAGTAAGAAATCTGTACTAACTCCCATTAGATAAGAACTACTCTGAGGATATTAATTCACTGGCATTTACAGCCCACCTGACATTAGGTCAAGCATGTTACCTTGCCAGAGAAAGCCCTTATAGCATGAAGTAGTGTCCTGAACCACTGAGTCCTTCAGGAAACATGAATAGTCCTGTTCTAAATTGCAAGGTGCATTCATGGAACACAGAACTCACTATACTTCAGCTGAACCTAGGCAGTTGCACCTATAATAGGCTCTCTCAGCTGACGCACCGGCAAAAAAGAATTAGGGATTCCTTAGCTTCATTACATTTCTGCAAAGTGCCATCCAATAACTGGATTTCTAAACTCTTCTCCAGAATTTTCATTCACTCCTTTTGTACCTAAATGAGACTAGTTACTTCAAGCAAATTAAAAATACTTAGTCTCTCCTTTAAACCTTTATTCCACTCATCTTAAGAGCCCTTTAATTTTAAGCCCAGTTCTCTGAGAAGCAGACCCTGAGGCAAGGATCTTAATGCAGAGGATGTACTAAGGAAGTGTTCCTAGAAACCAGGAAGGGAGGAGGGAAGAGGAAGAAGTCAAGCAAGGGTGTCATTTCTGTGAAGTCCTAAGCTACAGCCAGATCCTGCAGACCTCTGAAATATAAATTACACTCTGGAAGTAGTCCTAAAACAAAGGAGATGGGGCATTCCTGTGCTCAACCAAGCATTGGCATCAAGCTTCCCTGAGGGAACTGGAAGCCTCTGCTGGCCTTCTAGGATCTTCCCAGGTGGCTCAGCCGTAAAGAACCTCCCTGCCAAAGCAGGAGACACAGGAGATGCAGGTTCGATTCCTGGGTGGGGAAGGTCCCCTGGAGGAGGGCATGGCAACCCATTCTAGTATTCTTGCCTGGAGTATCCCATGGACAGAGGAGCCTGGCAGACTACAGTCCATAGGGTCGCACAGAGTCAGACACGACTGAAGCAACTTATCACACTTGCATGCACCTGGCCCTCTAGACGGGCAAAGGGCCCCAGTGCCAGGCACAATCCTCTTTACCATTGAGCTGGTAAAAAGGAATCTGAAGTGGTCTGGGTGGGGCACATTAAGTTCACCTGATCTGTCACAGATTTTTCTGGGTGGTCACAATTTCTGGTGGAAAACTTACAAGAAGAAAGTTGAAATAAGCTAATATGCTACTGCATTTGATCCTGAGACTGTGAGTGATTCCCCCTCACCTTCTTTCACTATCATCTAGGTACCCCCATTAAGCTATGATTAGTGTTCCCACCAGCATGCAAAACTTGCCTTCATGTCTGAGGTATCTGGGTACCTGGTTACCAAGTTCCACTGTGCCATACTATGGAAGTACTAGGAGATGCCCTAGTGGGTTTCCTGAGTGCCAAGCATAGCCCTGCCTGCTCCCATTATGTAGCAGCAACCTCTGCCTATACCCCAGGTAAGCCACCTCTGTCTCACCACTTCTCAAGCTGTACTTTTGTTGACCTTCAACTCAAGATCTCACCTCTTCCATGAAGCCTTCCAGATGCTTATAGACCTCAGAACTTTCTTCTTCCCGCAGCTCACAGAACTTAACTGTTTATGACTCTCATCTGGTCTGAATCACAGTCTGTAGTGATTCCTCATAATGGGATTTTTTTTTATTGTCTTTGGACAATGCCACTTGGTTGACTTGTGAGTGTATATCTTCTCTTTCTATCAGAAACCTGAACAGGCTTCACTGACTACCTCCAGTGCCTAGCACAGACTGCTATGCCTCCCCAGAACAGTGGATGCCTGTTGGATCAGCCAGTAAACAGCATACAGAACAACACATTTGCACCATAGGACTGGATCATGATTATCTCATCAAAAGCCTTACTTTCCAGAGTTCCAAAATTTATTTAATTTTCAGTGATACTCACTAACATTCAGTCCCCAATTATCGTTTAAACAGCGAAAAAAGATAGCTTTGAGAAATTTCAGACAGTTCAGTTCAGTCGCTCAGTCATGTCCGACTCTTTGCGACCCCATGAATTGCAGCACACCAGGCCTCCCTGTCCATCACCAACTCCCGGAGTTCACTCAAACTCACATCCATCAAGTCGGTGATGCCATCCAGTCATCTCATCCTCTGTTGTCCCCTTCTCCTCCTGCCCCCAATCCCTCCCATCATCAGAGTCTTTTCCAATGAGTCAACTCTTCGCATGAGGTGGCCCAGGTACTGCAGTTTCAGCTTTAGCATCATTCCTTCCAAAGAACACCCAGGACTGATCTCCTTTAGGATGGACTGGTTGGATCTCTTTGCAGTCCAAGGGGCTCTCAAGAGTCTTCTCCAACACCACAGTTCAAAGGCATCAATTCTTCAGTGCTAAGCTTTCTTCACAGTCCAACTCTCACATCCATACATGACCACTGGAAAAACCATAGCCTTGACTAGACAGACCTTTGTTGGCAAAGTAATGTCTCTGCTTTTGAATATGCTATCTAGGTTGGTCATAACTTTCCTTCCAAGGAGTAAGCGTCTTTTAATTTCATGGCTGCAGTCACCATCTGCAGTGATACTGGAGCCCCAAAAAATAAAGTCTGACACTGTTTCCACTCTTTCCCATCTATTTCCCATGAAGTGATGGGACCAGATGCCATGATCTTCGTTTTCTGAATGTTGAGCTTTAAGCCAACTTTTTCACTCTCCTCTTTCACTTTCATCAAGAGGCTCTTTAGTTCCTCTTCACTTTCTGCCATAAGGGTGGTGTCATGTGCATATCTGAGGTTATTGATATTTCTCCCGGCAATCTTGATTCCAGCTTGTGCTTCTTCCAGCCCAGCATTTCTCATGATGTACTCTGCATAGAAGTTAAATAAGCAGGGTGACAATATACAGCCTTGACATACTCCTTTTCCTATTTGGAACCAGTCAGTTGTTCCACGTCCAGTTCTAACTGTTGCTTCCTGACCTGCATATAGGTTTCTCAAGAGGCAGGTCAGGTGGTCTGGTATTCCCATCTCTTTCAGAATTTTCCACAGTTTATTGTGATCCACACAGTCAAAGGCTTTGGCATAGTCAATAAAGTAGAATTAAATGTTTTTCCAGAACTCTCTTGCCTTTTCCATGATCCAGCATATGTTGGCAATTTGATCTCTGGTTCCTCTGCCTTTTCTAAAACCAGTTTGAACAACTGGAAGTTCACAGTTCACGTATTTCTGAAGCCTGGCTTGGAGAATTTTGAGCATTACTTAGTAGGGTGTGAGATGAGTGCAATTGTGTGGTAGTTTGAGCATTCTTTGGCATTGCCTTTCTTTGAGATTGGAATGAAAACTGACCTCTTCCAGTCCTGTGGCCACTGCTGAGTTTTCCAAATTTGCTGGCATATTGAGTGAAGCACTTTCACAGCATCATCTTTCAGGATTTGAAACAGCTCAACTGGAATTCCATCACCTCCACTAGCTTTGTTCATAGTGATGCTTTCTAAGGCCCACTTGACTTCACATTCCAAGATGTCTGTCTGAGAAATTTAACCTTTTGCATTTTGAAACCAGCTCAAATCCATGAAAGTATATATTTTAAGGTATTTTATTACAAATTACTTGTAGATAAAAGCCATAAATATCCTCCATACAGAGAAAAATTTCCCTTTTTTTTTTTTTTGGCACTCTAGAATTTAAAAGTTCACAAACATGCTTTGCTTGGGGATAGTGGGTGTTTGGGGAGAGGGCATAGAAAGTAATTCCAGTCATCAAATAAAGATGCAATTTGATGTATAATGAACACATTTTTGGTACCAGGAATTTCTCTAGAAACTTTATTCAGACTTGGTTGTTCAGAGATTTTTTTCTTCTCCTTTTCTCTGAAGCTCAAGTGTTGGGATATTTTGAGGCATATCATAACCTCTTAAGGAAGCTTAAAGAGAAAGAGGGACCACTCAAGTCAATTTATTTTATAAGTAATTACTTCTTCTGGGAAGGTTTTGCCTTGTAATTGTAGTATTAATCTGTATGTTTATTGTTTCTGATTGTTTCTGTCTTATGTACTCTATTCAGAAGCAGAAATTGAATATAAAAATAGAACTAATCTTGACTGTGTGACTCCAAGTATGTAATCTACTCTTCACAAACAATACTGAGATGAAATAAAATATTTATATCATTGTTAATAAAGGTTAAGATATACTGAATGTTTGATATGAGCCAGACACTCTGTAAAACACTCTATATGCATCATCTCATTCAACACTCGTTGCAATTCCCAGAGATAGGTACTATAATCATCTCTGTTTTATTGACACAAAAATTAAAGCTCAGAGAGGCTGAGTCACTTCCCAGAGATCATACAGCCAGTAAGGGAAGAAGCTGAGATTATCCTACTCAGAGGAAAGAGTTCTGGTTCTTTACTTAGAGATGGCCAGCTAAGTTGTATTATCAGCCCTGGTCGTGCAAGCTAAGAGATCAAAAGAAAATCACACACTCTTTAAGCCTCAGTTTCTTCACTTATTGAATAAAATTGTCAATGCTCAAACTGCTTTTTCCTATCAATCTACACTTTCATTTGTCCATCTTAGAGCATTTAACTTGTGCAGTTTTATGCTTTGTTTATGGGTTAGAGATAGCACTCAAGGAGCAGAAAGTATGTCATCTCTGTCTTCAAATCCATTGTTCCCACTGTTCTATGTGCTTTAAATGCACTAACTTACTCAGTCCTCACAATACCATAAAGAACGTTTTATTTTTATCCCAATTTATTTCACATTTAAGGAGGTTACTAGACCCCAATCACAGTTATGTTAATGATGTCAAGTTGAATCTGAACTTGAGTATTCTGGCCCCAGAATCCATGTTCTTTTTTTTAAATTAAATTTTATTATAGTTATTCTTCAATGTTGTGTTAATTTCTGCTCTACAGCAAAGTGAATCAGTTATATATATACATATATCCACTCTTTTTTAGATTCTTTTCTCATGTAGGTCATTACAGAGCATTAAGTAGAACTCCCTGTGCTATACAATTGGTTCTTATTACTTATTTGTTTTATATATTAATAGTGTTTATATGTCAATCCCAATCTCCCAATTTATCCCTCCCCTACTTTCCTCCTTGGTAACTATAAGTTTGTTTTCTACATCTATGACTCTATTTTTGTTTTATAAATAAGCTCATTTGTACCTTTCTTTTATAACCATTCTTTCCAGATTTCCAACAATTTTGAGATCCACTAGTGAGATCTGCTCTTGTAACCACAACTTAAGCAAATAGAATAGAATAGAATACAACACAACTCAGGTGCATAGTTTGAAACTAGAACAATAATATAAAAGATAAAGATAGGTGATAGGTGGCAGACAATAGATAGATATAGAGAGAGATTTCCATAAACACGCCTTTAAAGATGTTAACCACAGCATTCCCTCAGAATGCTTAAGTTTGGAAGAACGGTACTCCAAGGCTGTCCACAAACAGAAGCAAGTCTGTGAGGTTTTTTTTCTTATTCATCTATGACAAGATGAGCAAATGAGAGTAAATCTTTAGAAACTTTTATAACAGTCTGACAGAGAAATTTCGTGACTTTTGTATGTATAACAACAGCAGCAACACCAGTTTAGAGTTTCATGTTATCCCTTTTGATAATTTTCCTAGTAACTCATTTTTGTTGTATTTACAAAAAGCCCAATATAAAAGAATTGGGCTCTGATGGGTTAAAAATTTCAAAAGCAAAACTGTCCCTTTTGCACAGGTAGTTTGAGAAGCATATCATAAAATTATATTTGGTCAAGAAAATGCTGTGTATTCTTCCCCTCTCTGCGGTTGTACAAATCCACACATTTCATTAGGCTATCATTTTACCTTTTCAAGAACTGTTATTGCTTGCTTTTACCATAAGAAACATCAGAGGAGGTGGGTGAACTGAGATAAAGGGAAAGACTACCTTCCTGCTTAGCAGCTGCAAGCCAGACCTGTAAACAAGATTTAAATTTAGAAATTCTACTTCAGTAGAAACTAGGTCAATAGTTTGCCCTTTCACACCTACTGTCCCAGGGTTATTTTGCTTACATCGCCACACAGTTCTTCCAAACTTTGTTCTGGACTGCATCCCGTCACTCAGACTCTACAAAGCAGCCTCTCCCTTTAACTTCGAGGCTCAAGGGCAGTGAAAACGTGGGGAACCTTCCAGGCTTTGGGGAGCTAACGTGCCATCTGAGGTTTGCACCCGCACCCACCCTTGCCTTGGCGGCACTTATTACATGGATGTGGTTTGTTGTCACATGTTGTGCATGTAGCCTGAGATGGCTCCCAGTGGAGTATGTGTATACTGTAGGTGCTCAAGAGTGTACAGGGCTAAAGGTTTTCTTGCAAAGACAGCTGTAAGTTTCAAGATGACACCACCCATTTATCTTGCTTAGCTCCAAACCACAACTGTACAAAAGGTACTTTCCCAGATTTGTTTACATTTCTGTCATGTTTTCCGAAAAGAGAAAAGGGCTAACTTCCAAATTCACTTCTCAGAAAAGTGCAAACAGTTAACTGACCCTAACTGTTTGCAGGCAGAGAGCATCTGCCTGGCCCCAACACCATCTTCTTGTTTCTTGTTCTGCGTGTCTCGTGAACAGCCCCAGGACTCAGAGGACCTATAAGATAGAAAACCACTGCTAATTGCCAGATGTCGGGGCCATTGCTTTTTAGACTTTTAGACTGACCCTTCTACTAGGAGCAAATAAAGGCGTTTTCTTTTTTCCCTCTCCTCTACAACCTTCAAGAGATTTTTGTGAGCTGAAATGTATGTGCTGATGTCCAGTTTAATGCTTTAGGTTACACATGTTGCAAAGGAACTCAGACTGGAAGGGACGCTAATGTGTCCTCCAGATGTTAGACAAAACAGCTGAAAGAGAGTTTAAATAATCACTGACTGAGCCCCACACTGATCTGAAGTCCGTATGTCCATCAGAACAACTGGAAGGTCATAAGGACACTTATAGCCAGTTTTAAAACTAACGTCATATTCTACAGAAGTTTTGGCCGGATGGCTGCTTATATTGGTGTCTCTCAGAGAGCAGAAGTCGTCAGCCAACTTAAAAAGAAAAGAAAACAAATAAAACAATAAAAAGGAAAATAGAAAGAGTTCTTTAAAAAATCCATATTAATATTTTATGATATAAGGAAAATTAGATGAGTTAGTTAACCTTCAAATGAGCTTAAAGGAGAAATAAAGAATTTAAAAGTTTCTATTATACATAATGGATGCTTGAAAAGAAAACTCTGGGAATATCCACAGTAAACTTGTAGGATAAACAAAAAAATCCAAAATGTGTCCAACTTACTATTTACTGTAAACATCCTAGTGGTTTCTGTTAAAAGTGAAAGTCGCTCAGTCGTGTCCGACTCTTTGCCACCCCACAGACTATACAGTCCATGGAATTCTCCAGGCCAAAATACTGGAGTGGGTAGTCTTTCCCTTCTCCAGAGTATCTTCCCAGTGCAGGAATCAAACTCATGTCTCCCACATTGCAGGTGGATTCTTTACCAGCTGAGCCACAAGGGAAGCCCAAGAATACTGGAGTGAGTAGACTATCCCTTCTTTAGCAGATCTTCCTAACCCAGGAATCAAACGGGGGTCTCCTGCATTGCAGGCGGATTCTTTACCAGCGGATTCTTCCCTGAGCTACCAGTAAAAAAAAGGTCTCCTCTAAATTTCAAAATAAAGTACAAAGATATGTTTAATGTAACTAAATGAAAACATGCATTCAGAGAACAGGCAATAGGGCCAAAAGAGTAATTAATCAGCAAAAATGTAGTAATTAATGCTATTACTAAGGAATACTGACACAATAAATTACTCTCAATAGTGTATTAAATAAATAAATACTTAAAATCCATCAAGAGAGAAAAGATGACAACATATATCATGAATAAAAGAGCAAAAAGATAAAATTGATTTCTGCTAATACCATAGAAATATTACTAATGCTTTGGAAAATTCATAAAATGCATATATTTGGATTTAAACAATTTATCAAAAGGTAAAAACATAGCAATTAATAAAACTTGGAAAGAGAAACCTAGCAAGTGCCTTGTCCCTGGATCTGTAGATGGATTCTAAGTAGATGAGAATGTGCAGAAAAAGAGATTTCATAATTACAGGACAAAATCAAGAGATTGAAAACAATATAAAAGATTAATAGTGACCTAAAAAATTAAAGCACCTAAATCTGATATATTTAATGGGCAATTTTTCCAAGCATTCAAAAGAAGGGAAAAGAAAAAAAAAGAATAAATGTTTTATTTTTCGAATGATAACATGTGTCAGGCAGCCTACTCAGAAAACACGGAAATATCAATGTGGATGATACGATTTTATAACCAGAAAATAAGAGAAAAATCCTAAACCAAATTAAGCTCCTTTTGTTGTGGGATATCAGAAAACCTCAAGCATTACAATTCTTAAAAACTGGTAATAACTGGAATATGGAATGAATGGAGTCCATTCCTGACAGTAAAAACTGAGTACTTATGAATTAATGCATTGAGAAATAAGTATTCATCAAAACACACACAAAGGCACTACCCTAAGTGAATGTGCAATAATGCATGCATCAATGAAGAGGGAAAGTCTCCACAAGGTTGAAAAGATTTTAAAGCACTTGCATTATCCTATGTAGCAATCCAGCTCAGTGATGCTATTTCTGAGCCCTGTCATCCCCCAACCACACCTCACCCTAACTTCTACCACCAGACTGATTACCCTAAAATAGACATTTTTTTCCTTAATAGTTTCATTTATGTATGTACTGTTGTCTGCGTTGGGTCTAGGTTGCTGCACGGCGTTTTCTCCAGTTGCAGGGAGCAGGGGCTTCTCTTCATTGGGCTTCTCATTGCAGCAGCTTCTCTTGTTGCAAAGCACAGGCTCTAGGCACTCGGGCTTCCGCAGTTGCTGCGTGTGGGCTCAGTGGTTGCGGCTCCCAGGCTCTAGAGCGCAGGCTCGGTGTTTGTGGCGCACTGGCTTAGTTTCTCCGCAGCGTTTGGGATCTTCCCGGGCCAAGGTTTCCTGCATTGACAGGCAGATTCTTTACCACTGAGCCACCAGGGAAGCCCAGTGACATTTTTCATGCACCCTTGCTGGTTTTTGTTTATTGTATTTATTTATTTATTGTAGTAAGAACATTTAACCTGAGGTCTACCCTCTCAACACGCTTTTGTGTACAATGTGCTGTTGTCAACTGTAGGCACAATGACTAGGTTAGATTTCTCATCTATGTGAAATCGTACAATATTTGTCCTTCCGTGACTGGCTTCGTTCACCTACAATAATGTCTTCCAGTTTCACCCATTTTGTCACACTCACTTTTCATGTTTATTTTCTGATTTTTCCAAATTTACTTATTTTTTAATGCCTCGGCCACATGCTCCCTACTCTTGCCTTTTTATATTTTTGTGCCTTTTGTGATGCTTTTCCAGATTTTTCAATGGAGCCAACCTATCTCTTTATTGTACAGTTTTTAGTCTTATAGTTCAGTTCAGGTCAGTTCAGTCACTCAGTCATGTCCAACTCTTTGCAACCCCATGAATCGCAGCATGCCAGGCCTCCCTGTCCATCAGCAACTCCCAGAGTTCACTCAGACTCATGTCCATCGAGTCAGTGATACCACCCAGCCATCTCATCCTCTGTCGTCCCCTTCTCCTCCTGCCCCCAATCCCTCCCAGCGTCAGAGTCTTTTCCAATGAGTCAACTCTTCACATGAAGTGGCCAAAGTACTGGAGTTTCAGCTTTAGCATCATTCCTTCCAAAGAAATCCCAGGGCTGATCTCCTTCAGAATGGACTGGTTGGATCTCCTTGCAGTCCAAGGGACTCTCAAGAGTCTTCTCTAACACCACAGTTCAAAAGCATCAATTCTTCAGTGCTCAGCTTTCTTCACAGTCCAACTCTCACATCCATACATGGCCACAGGAAAAACCATAGCCTTTATAGTACCTGCTGCCATTTACTAAAACCTTACACTCCACATGACATGTCTTGTAGGTTTTACTTATACTGCAATTTAACAGTCTGTGTTTCTGCCTAATGTTTCCAAATAAGGCATATATCCTATTCAGTATCTATATCCCTCATTGTATTTAGCAGAGTGTCTTATGGTAATTATGGAGCAAATATTGTTTCACCAATTGGTTGGTTGTAAACTCCTTAAGGGAACATTTCATTTACCTTAGTAGCCCCAAGCCCTAGAAACTATCTGGCACAGGACATGCTCAACAAATGTTGAGCTGTGTATGGGAAGAAACAGAAAGGAGAATGTGATGATTTGGCTGAGAAAACATTGCTGCGTGCACAGATCAATTCTTAGCTCTCTTTTTAAAATTTTTATTATCGAAGCATAATTGCTTTACAATGTTGAATTCATTTCTGCTGTACAACAAAGTGAATCAGCTACATGCATACATATGTTTCCTCCCTTTTATTTGTTTGACATATCGCCAGTATTTGACCCAGCTGTTGACTCTTTCCTACTGGAAGCACTTCTTCACTAGACTTCTAGGACATTCCTTCTTGGTTTTGCTTCTGTGTCACTGACTGTTTCTTCTCAGTCTGCTTTGCTGTCTCTTTGTCTTCTTCCAACCTCATCACCTTGGAATGCCGCAGTGATTTGCCCCTGGTCCTCTTCCTTTCTGCTCTGTTCTCTCCTAACACTCCTCCCTAGGTGATCGCATTAGTTCATGGGAAAAAATAATCATGCGCTGATAATTCCCACATATACATACATCTCCAATCCTGACGTATTCATTAATTCAAGTCTATAGTGTTCAGTGCCTACTTGATATTTCCCCTGGGATGTCCAATAAATGTTTCAAGTTTAATAATCCCACGATGAACTCTGAATTTCCCTCCTTAAGCCTGAACCTCCAGCCATAGTCCTCATCTCAGCTGAGAGTGGAAACACCATTTTTCGTGAATCCCAGGTACTCTTGACTGTCTCATCCTCTCACATCTTCATTCATCCGGAAATCCCTTTGTGCTCTATCTCCAAAATAGGTACAGATGCCAACTTCTCACCTCCCACCCCTCTGCCAAACTAATCTGAGCCATCATCATTGTTCCTCTGGATTATTGCAATAGTCCCTGCAACTGACTGCCGACAGAGCAGCCCAAGGTATGCTTTGAGAGTGAAAGTCAGGTCATGTCATTTCTCTTTCATAACCCTGCCACAGCCCTCCATTTCATTCAGAGCAAAAACCAAAGTATTTATTATGAAATATGGCTGGATGGCATCACCGACTCAATGGACGTGAGTTTGAGTGAACTCCAGGAGTTGGTGATGGACAGGGAGGCCTGGCGTGCTGCAATGGGGTCGCAAAGAGTCGGACACGACTGAGTGACTGAACTGAACTGATACAATTGGATTTCCAGTGCCCCTGTCTGGCCTCATCTCCTATTGATTTCCTTCTTACTTACTCCCTCTAGCTACAATGCCCTCCTTCCTATTTATTTCAGTTCTCTGTTTCTCCATGACAAACAGTCCTCAAATTAAGTTCGGTTGTCGTCTCTGTGATTCTGTAGGTTGACTTCAGCTGGACTTTCTTGCTCAAGTTTTCATGTATGATTGCAGCCTATTGTCAGCCTGTTCTGACGTCATCTGAAAGCTTAATGAGCTAGGGGTCCAAGGCACCTCACTCCATGACTGACAACTGATGCTAGGGACTGTGGCCTCTCCTTGTGCTTGGATTTCTTAAAATGTGGCAGCTAGGGGAGTCAGCATTCTGAGAGTCAGCATCACGAGGGCAAGTGTTAAGGAGAAAGGAAGTAGAAGTTCCGAGGCCAGCTAGGAGCCACCCTTGGCACAGTGACACTGCACAGTGACACTTCAGACATACCCTTTTGGTTTAAGCGGCCCCAGAGTCTGGCAGAATTTAAGGACATGGGGCAATAAACTCCACTTGTTCATGAGACTCTGCAAGGTCTCATTGCAAAGGAGCATGCAGGGTGGGAGATACTGGGGTGATCTTTGTAAAATATTGCCTGTGGTGCTCTTTTTCAAACACGACAGCTGTACATACTCTCACTCAGTGCTTCACACTAGCCTTCTCTTCCGCCAGGAATGTTTTTCTCCCAGTATCAGCAGGTTTTGTCCCGTCCTTGTTTTCACACTTTCTCAACAAGCCTATCTGTGACCACTGTACTTAACATTATATGTAAACACTCTCCCTTATAACCCAGTGCTCACAATGACTCATGACGTACCTGGTGAACTTTGGCTTGACCAGACTTCAGTCAGGCTCCTCTGCTCCCCAGAGGCCCCTGAAGTCTGGTTTGTCCTCAAGTTTCAGCAAGCACTAAATCACTAAAGGTGCAAAAAATCTCCTTTGCAACACATTCTGAGAATCTGCTAACCACAGAGAAAAACATGTCCCCATTAAAATGCCCCAATGATGCCACCTGTTCACCTACCCTATTCACTCACTTGTCCTACCCACCCACCCACGCCAAATTTCCTGCCGGTTCTTCTCCACCCCCCATAAAAGAAAAGCCTTTTTTGGTTTCATTTTGAGATACTTGCAGATTTCTGGAATTCAAAAATTTCAAAACATTCTCCCTATTGGAATAATCATTTTAAATACAGTCTCTCTTTATCTAAATCCATTTTTATTTTGACAGCATTCCTAATCCTTTTTACCCTACACAATTTTTCTATATCACTTATACTTTTGAATATACTGTGTGTTTTGTCTATTTATTGTTTCTTGTCTCTCACCCTTTATTAGAATATAAACTGCATGACAGCAGGCTGTTTTTCTATTCATCTACTAAATTCCCATCACACTGTAGGTCCTCAAAAAGTGTTTGTCAATTTAATGCATAAACCCTCTCCTGTAGCATAATGAAAGCAAGTCCATTCAGCACATAAATATATAGAATAAAGAAATATCTGCTAATGATCTTCTGGGATTTCATTCTCCACTGCACATAATTGAGTCTTTGATATGTTCCTTGAGCCAGCTTCTCATTTCAATCATGTGGTTCCTGTAAAACTCTAATTAGTGCTCTGTCATATTATTCTTAGTCCTTCCTAATTCCTTTCCCTCTTTGCTCTTGAACTCAGCTGAGAGATTGGAAGCTGGTTATTTGTGAACAGTTTCCCCTGATGCTGCTAGAGCACTGGATTTTCGTCATCTTCGCTTGGCACAGCCTTGTTAACTTTTGTTCAATTAATACCCTATCTAATCCCAGTCATTCGTCTAGACCTTCCCTGTAGTCTGTCATGTGTCCTCAGATGCTCTATTGTCGCGTGGCCTGGGCCATCTTTCTTCCTTTCCAGTTGATCTGTCCACACAAGCTTGCCCTGCTTCAGTGGGCACTACAAACACTACTGTTTGTGATACCTCCCAACCTTCCACATCTTGCTTTAGTGAACTGTTATAAATAAATCCCTATAGACACATACTGGGCTTTCCCAGGTAGCACTGGGAACTACCAGTGGGAGTGGTAAAGTCGCACAGGCTACCTGCCTGCCAGTGCAGGAGACATAAGAGACACAGGTTCGATCCCTGGGCCAGGAAGATTCCCTGAAAGAGAGTATGGCGACACACTCCAGTATTCTTGCCTGGAGAATTCCATGGACAGAGGAGTCTGGCGGTCTATGGACCATGGGGTTGCAAAGAGTCGGACATGACTGAAGCGACAGCAGCAGCAGCAGACATATTGAGGCAGAAGGAAAAGAAACTCATCTCTTCTTCATGATCATGCATTGATAAAGTTTATGGAGTGAATTTTTGTCAAGAAAAAAAAAAGGTCTAATGGCACAGTGATTTTGTGTTCCAAGTTATTCTTCCCTTCTTAGGATCCAGGAGGGAGAGAGAGGAGGAAGGTTAAAAGTCTTATAATGACTTTCCGTTTTTGACCACATAATTACGCATGGTTGTGCCTTTAAGCAGAAATTGCCAGACCTCTACTCCAATGAATGGGATACCAATGCCTCAGAGTTTCCCCCAAGCATTTCTAATAAAGGGGCAATCTTCAAATTTATTCAAACTGCACATATCTCTTGAGTTTGCAAAACTGAACTGGAAATTAATTTTTAAAAATTTACGTTAATGCTACTTTCTCACTTTGCCCCCCCCCCCAACTCCACCTTCCCCTCACTATGTCCACAAGTCCATTCTCTCCCAGGTTCATCAGCACCACTTTTCTAGATTCCATATATATGTGTCACTATATGATACCTGTTTTTCTCTTTGTGACTTACTTCACTCTGTGTAAGAGGTTCTTGGTTCACCCACCTTACTACAACTGACTCAATTTTGACCCAGAAGGAAAAGCACAAAAGCTGGAATATTCCAAACCATGAGGAAAATCTTCCCTCACATTGAAAAATGAAAGCTTTGTTTTCAATCCTTGTTTTAAATGTAGGAAACATCTGATACTCTCTTTTATATCTTCCCCATCTTGTTTTCCAATTTTAGACCTTCAAACAAGGCAGAGACTAAAAAAGGAGGCCCTAGAATCCAAGTTGACAGCCTTAGGTGCTAACTTCTTCCTTCTTTCTTTCTTTCAAAATCCAAATCCCATCTATGAAATGTAGGTAATAATTTATGTACATGCCTCATGGGTAATAATGTGGTTAAACAACAGGCCAGGTTGAAAATATTTTTAATACTATATACAACTAATCACAATTTAGAATGTAAAAAATGGTATAAATAGAAATATATTTGTATTAGATAATTAATATTTGTAAATACCATTTCCCATCAAATAATATATAAATTAAATATATTAGCAAAAGAATCTAAAATTTAACTAGAATAATAAATGTATGAGAATATCTGAGATATGTTGAGGGAAATAAAGGAAAATAAAAATTGGTTTATCCTATCTAATATAAAAAGTATTACTATGCCTTTTCATACTATTGGCTTAATTTTGGGGGGGCTCCAAAATCACTGCAGATGATGACTGCAACCATGAAATTAAAAGACACTTGCTCCTTGAAAGAAAAGCTATGACCAACATAGACAGCATATTAAAAAGCAGAGACATCACTTTACCAACAAAGATCCATCTAGTCAAAGCTATGGTTTTTCCAGTAGTCATGTATGGATGGATGTAAGAGCTGGACCATAAAGAAAGCTGAGCACCAAAGAATTGATGCTTTTGAACTGTGGTGTTAGAGAATACTTCTGAGATTCCCTTGGACTTCAAGGAGATCAAACCAATCAATCCTAAAAGAAATCAATCCTCAATATACTTTGGAAGGACTGATGCTAAAGCTGAAGCTCCAATCCTTTGGCCACCTGATGCAAAGAACTGACTCATTGGAAAAGACCCTGGAGCTGGGAAAGACTGAAGGCAGAAGGAGAAGGGGATGACAGAGGATGAGATGGTTGGATGGCATCACCAACTCAATGGACATGAGTTTGAGCAAGTTCCAGGAGTTGGTGATGGACAAGGAAGCCTGGCATGCTGCAGTCCATGGGGTCACAAAGAGTTGGACATGACTGAGCAACTGAACTGACTGACTATTAAGCCAAAACAATATTTCTCAACTGGAGGCAATTTTGTCCCCCAGACATTTGGCAACGCCTTTCAGACATTTTTGCTTGTCACCACTGAGTTGGGATGAGGATAGGGGATGTGCTGCTGACATCCAGTGGGCAAAGGCCTAGGATGCTGCTCAGTACCCCACAATGCACAAGACTTCTCTCTACAACAAAGGATGATCCAGCCCAATATGCTGGAAGTTAAGAAACTGAACTTAAAGGATTAAAACTGGGATGCAGGTATGGGGATTAATAGATACTGGGGCAGGCTGCAAAGCCCAAGTACAGTCTCAAGTATACACAAAAGTGTTACATTTGATAAAAATATGCCACCAGTTACATAAACTACTCAGTAAATGTTGGTGGATCAACTGACTAATAGATTGCAAGGAATAGAGTTACAACCTTATTTCATTAAATAAAAGTTCAATGTACTTTATGAAAGTACCTAAAGAAAAGTGTAAAGTGAACATTTATTTAAACTTGGGATGGAGAAGCTATTTTTAGAAATAATATTCATTCTACCCATCATTTAAGATTCGGTGTGTTTCAGTTCCTGGACTATGTTCTTGTGAAGTGGGAAGTGAGAGGGTAAATATTTTTACTGCCCAGCAAATGAAGTAAGTTTCAGCTCTGGGGAGTCTGGTGTATGCCTGCAGATAAGCAAGAGGCCTGATTAAATAGGGCTTTGTAAAAGGAGCTTAAGTTTCATTTCTCAGTCTCTGCTTTCAAACAAGGATAAAGAGTGTTCCCAAAGAGATATGGATGCTGAAGCATTAAGTCCTAGCTCCAGTGATTAGCTTCTGTCCAGAGAACACAAACATCCAGAAGCGCACACGTTTCCTCCTCTACACATGATTACAGAACCACGTTTTACTCTTTGTACATGACTTATTGCTATAACAGCATTGTTATACCCCTTGAAAATCATATGGATTGGGTCACTTCAATTGCTAAAAACAAAATCAACTGCTTTGGTGTCATCATTCTCCAAGAGAAAAGCGATTGTATTATATATGAGATAGTAAAAGGATACAATTAGAAATGGATCCCTACAGCTAAAAACGAGGAGAGCTTGTCTTTAATATGGCTGCCAGTCTTCCTTTCTGTTTGGTATTTCTTCTTTAAATTCATTTATATCATTCCCTGTGCACAAACCTAGAGGAAAGATGCTCAGGTCTGTCCTCAAAGCAATAACGTATAGAACTATATTTACCAGGAGCTGTGTACGATTCAGTCATAGTTCTGGTTGTGTTTAGAGATGTTCTTCCTAGGCTATTGTTGCTCATTCATTTATGACTTGGGCTTAAGAGATCCATCCACATTGGTCTGTGACATTTTTCAGAAAGAGAATATAGAGCCAGTCCCATTACTGACTGCATCACAAGAGAAGAGGCAATAATAGAAGCAGAGGCATTTCCCTGAGAACCAAGCATAGGGATGGTGGCTTATATGCTAAATAAGGAGATAGAGTATTGTGTTTCAAAGAACAAAAAGCCTTCTAAACCTTTACATATAAACACAATGGTGAGGTTTAAGCATCAACATATTTTAGGACTACAGTAAGTATACAGACGTTGAACAAACTTTCTTTGACAACACTATCTTTCTGTAAAAAGATTTCTCAGCCCACTCTGATCATGAGTTCCTTCTCTGAATTATTCATATTACCTGCTCAATAATTTTTTTCACAAAATGTCCTTTGTTTTTGGCATGTTAAAAGGAATTTTGTCATTTAATTTTGCATGTAACTCTGCATGGGATTGGGCTTCCCGGGTGGTGCTAGGGGTTAAAATGCAAGAGACATAATGAGACATGGGTTTGATCCCTGGGTCCAGAAGATCCCGTGGAGGAGGGCCTGGCAACCCACTCCAGTATTTTTGCCTGGAGAATCCCAGACTCAGAGGAGCCTGGTGGGCTACAGTGCATAGGGTCACAAACAGTCAGACACAACTGAATTAACGTAGCATGCATGCCTGGGCTTTTCATGTTTGCTTTGAGTAACTTGAGGGTGGGGAGTTTGTTTATTTTGTGTCCTTCAGAGTATAAAGTATAATTATTTCCCCCCAAATAGTGGTATTTGTGATTTTAAATTATAGCTGATCCATACAAGTGAGTGGAAGATAGAATAATATCTCATCTACCCAGAATGCGTTGTTCCAGTAGTATCATCTTTTTGAAACATATGAAAGAACCGTTAGAAAAAGAAAAGCTTAAAACATCCAAAATGGATATTATTAAGTTAATTTATATCATATTAAATGAGTATGAAATAACTAAAGGGAAAAATTCAGATGGTTACAGCTAGGACCTATTTTAACAATGTGACATAGGAATTCAGTTCAGTTCAGTCGCTCAGTCCTGTCTGACTCTTTGTGACCCCAAGGACTGCAGCACTCCAGGCTTCCCTGTCCATCACCAACTCCTGGAGCTTGCTCAAACTCACGTCTATCGAGTTGGTGATGCTATCCAACCATCTCATCCTCTGTTATCCCCTTCTCCTCCTGCCTTCAATTTTTCCCAGTTCCAGGGTCTTTTCCAATGAGTCCGTTCTTCACACCAGGTCGCCAAAGTATTGGAGTTTCAGCTTCAGCATCAGTCCTTCCAGTGAATATTTAGGACTGATTTCCTTTAGGATTGACAGATTGGATCTCCTTGCACTCCAAGGGACTCTCAAGAGTCTTCTCCAACACCACTGTTCAAAAGCATCAATTCTTGGGTGCTCAGTTTTCTTTATAGAAAGAATAGTATGAAAAGGAACTTTCATGAACAGTATGAAAAGACAAAAAGATATGACACTGAAAGATGAACTCTCCAGGTCAGTAAGTGCCCAATATGCTGCTGGAGAGGAGTGGAGAAATAACTCCAGAAAGATGAAGAGACAGAGCCAAAGAGAAAACAATGTCCAGTGTGGATGTGACTGGTGATGAAAGTAAAGCCCAATGCTATAAAGAACAATATTGCATAGAACCTGGAATGTTAGGTCCATGAATCAAGGTAAATTGAAAGTGGTCAAATAGATGGCAAGAGTGAACATTGACATTTTAGGAGTCAGTGAACTAAAATGGACTGGAATGGGCGAATTTAATTCAGATGACCATTATATCTGTTACTGTGGGCAAGTATCCCTTAGAAGAAGTGGAGTAGCCCTCATAATCAACAAAAGAGTTCAAAATGCAGTACTTGGGTGCAGTCTCAAAAATGACAGAATGATCTCTGTTCATTTCCAAGGCAAACCATTCAATATCAAAGTAATCCAGGTCTATGTCCCAACCAATAATGCTGAAGAAGAAGCTGAAGTTGAATGGTTCTATGAAGACCTACAAGACCTTCCACAACTAATATCAAACAAAGACACAGGAATTAGTATAGGTTAAATAACCTTTGACCCAGTGGAGCAGATTTATTTCAGTTAACATGAAACTTGGATTTTTTTTTTCTTTTTGTCAAACAGCCTAAACCCCTTTCCTTGCTGCAGAGAAAATACACTATTTCCAGATATCAAAGAGCTTTTCCAATATAATTTTGCAGAAATTATATTTTTGCAAATATAATTCCCCACTCCCTCCTAGAAAAGCCAGGAATTTTTCATTTTTCAATTTTCAGCATTTTCATGGATATGCATAGGCAGTAGAACAAGAATGACTAAAAGAAATGCAATAAATGAAAACTCTGCTCATGACTAGTATAGAAGGAATTCTAGAGAATGAGTGAAAATTCTTTAGAGTTAGAACTTCAACACAGGCATAAGGTAATGACTGTTAGGAAACAAAAATATCCCACCTATCTGTCATAGACAACTGTGAAGCACAGAAGAGATTCAGCAAAAGCAGGTAGAATCAGACATGCGTCAGTAAGAACATCCAGATGAGAGCCGGCAGAGCAATAGTGTCTTTAGTATTTTACTAAAGGACTCACCTTCACCTAAGTTAGGGGTATGGGAGGTATCCACCAGTTACGTTATAGCTACATCCAGATATCACTGGTGCTCAGATGGTATTATCCTTGTGCTTAAGTAAACCAATTATAAGAGCAAGCCATTCATGGTTGATCCTACATATTAAATTAGCCATTCTTAACTAGTTTTTTGTGCTTTTAAAAGGATCAAGTAAAAAGTATTGTTCACATATTGCTGGAAAGACATTTTCTATAGCAATTTAGACCCAATTTAGTTGCTCAAAGTGATTGAAGCTCCCAAATTGAGATAGAAATGACTCTATAATTTTTTCCCGCTGAAGTTTATAAACAAAATGAAACTGCTATTAGAAATGCAAAGAAAAATAAAGTTAAAAGCCCTGATAAAAATAAGTTCATTTTATTAAATTTTTAAACTTGCATTTTAAAACCTTAATTTCCAAAACCCCTTTCTTATGTTAATATTAGTAACTTAAACAGGATCAAATTCAAAAGTAATGCTTTGTGTCTGACCATGCAGAGTATGAGTTCTAGACTGCTTTCTCTACTCCCTTCTGTAAACAACCATGCTGTGCTGTGCTTAGTCGCAGAGTCGTGTCTGACACTTTGCAACCCGCCAGGATCCTCTGTCCATGGGGATTCTCCAGGCAAGAATACTGAAGTGGGAAACCTTTCCCTTCTCCAGGGGATCTTCCCAACCCAGGGAAAGAAAAGTCTCCCGCATTGCAGGTGGATTCTTTACCATCTGAGCAACCAGGGAAGCCCGTAAACAACACAAAACTAGACAAAATATTTACGTGAAGCATTTTCAGAGAATTGGGAGAGGTGGGGGCGGACGAGGAGTCAGTGTCAATGTAGAACTGTAATGCTAGCTGGAAAGAAAAGAAAAAACATTTTTTTCCCACCCTTTTGCCTTGAGGAACTTTCAAGGCTGCCACATATCACTGGAAATAAAGCCCAAGGAGAGAACAGCAGTCTTACTGGGCTAAGAATGCAGAGGTTAGTACTGAAGGCTGTTAAAGCAAACGAAAGAGAGGGGGGGCTGTACAGATAGGAGTCCCCAGAAAGCCACGTGGGGAAGTCTCTGTGGAGCCCTGGCCCAGGGCTGGACTGTACACGTGTAAAGAGAGTCTCTTCCTGAGCTGAAAGAAAATACCACAGGGCATCCAGATTGTGTTTCTAAGTACAAAGGAGGCAAATTAGAATTCAGTAACTAAAACTAAAATAAAAGTTTGCAAATAAATGGAAATTAAACAACATACTTCTAAATACCACATAGGTCGCAGAAGAAATCACAAAGGACATTAAAATATTTCAATCATAATGAAAAGGCAGCATATCATAATGATGAACAGCCTTAATCAAAAGGTAAAATTTTAGGAAGTGGCTAAAGCAGTGGAAATTTTACAAATTTAAGTACTTATATGTAGACCCCCCCAAAAAAAACCCAAATCATAAATGACAAATGAAAAATTAAATAACAGAAATAATCACTACACAGTTATCGCTTCTACTTGGACATTTTTCCCACATCAGTTTTTGAAACTAGATTCTCTGATTGTTTTGGTTTTCTTTTATAGAATTTATTTCTATTTTTAAATATTCAAGAGATTTAAAAAAGCCCCAAAAGCCCAAATATGTCCAGGTTTAATATAAGATCATACTGAGATATTATCTGTTAAAGCCTCAATTTGATCCTGGTTAATTATACACCCTGATAATTCTTCTAGCTGGGTAGTGGTGATATTTCTTTGATTCCTGGCATCTTTCATAACTGGCAGAAAAAAAAAAAACTAAGAATCAGTGATTTGTGTTTCCATAGTAAAATTCAGAAAAAGAAGAGCACAGTAAACCCAAAATAAATAGGAGGAAGGAGCTAATAAATATGAAGACCTAAATCAGTAAAATAGTACATAACATTACAGAAAGGCAAACACTGGATTTTTGGAAAAAAAAAACACCAAATATATCCAAATATGGCATATTATGTGCCACTCCTTACACTATCTTAATTACTCAAATTAAAACAAGGCAGTTCACTCCGCCCCTACCCTCAAGTTCATCATATGTGAGGTTTCAGGAATGCTTTTCACAGGATGGTTCAACTGTAAAACCAGTTAAAAGCTTATCTAGTCCAGCAGTGCCTAGAACATAATAGGAGCTCAGCCAATATTTGCTGAATAAATAATTGGCTATTTCCTTTAACAGACGAGGAGGTCCAGAGAAAGGAAGGGACTTCCCTCAAAATCACCAAAGTCCTAATTAGTGAGCCTGCAATTAAGCCTCCTCTGGATTCTGGATTTTGTCCTCCACACCAGACAATATTTTCTGCTTTAACCAGATTATACTTTAGTTTCAAATCTCTAAACCTTTAGTGAATCCTAATAGCCCTAATAGCTAGTTTTGTTTTTGAATTGCCCTGGCAGCCCATTTTACAAAGACATTTCATTAACATTTCTTTAAAAAAAAAAAAAAAAAAAACAACATCAGCTCACTAGCCAGGAAGTTCATTGAGAGGTGAGGAAGAGAAGAGTTAACAGGCACAAAAGCTAACATCAGAACTTCCAACTCCCATCAGCTCATAAGAGCTGAGAGCTGTGTTTACTAAGACTGGCAGCCCCCTTTCTCAAGCTCGCTCCCTCCCCAGCACTGCTCCTTCTGGCTGATTGATTCTGTTGAACCAAATTTTCTTGAGACAAAGTTCAGGTACAATTGAAACTGTAAGACAATTTTCCACCAGTAGAGAAATTACAATGGAAATCACATTAAAATTGAAATCAGACTTGAAATTAAAATTTGTTCTGAAATTAACGGAAATTTCCTTTTCAAAGGCAATCACAGAAGAAAAATTAAAAAAACAATATTGTCATAATTCAAGTAGACTCAGCAAATAGGTTTTAGCACTCAGGTCAGAGGGAGGCAGAAGCCAGAACTATGAGAGAAATGGTAGGAGACTTAGGAAGGAAGTGGGTTTTATGAAGCTGGCACATGAAAAAGCATAACATGATTTCACCTCCTAAACAAAATAATAGTAGTTATGTAGCATGAACTGTGTATCAAGAACTGTTCTAAATGCTTTGTGAAATAAATATTATTTAATCTTCACTACAACACTCCCATGTAAGGACTATTATTACCTTATCATCATCATTATTATTATTATTATTACCTTACAGACTATTATTACATTTACAGATTATAAAACTGAGTTTAAAAACTAATTTAAATTCACAGGACTAATAAGTGGTACAGTCAGGTTTTATTTTATTTTTTTTTCAGTCAGGTTTTAAATGCAGATAATCTGGTTCCAATACTTTGGCCACCTGATGTGAAGAACTGACTTGTTTGAAAAGACTCTGATGGTGGGAAGGATTGAAGGTGGGAGGAGAAGGGGATGACAGAGGATGAGATGGTTGAACGGCATCACGGACTCAACAGACATAAGTTTGAGTAGACTCCAGGAGTTGGTGATGGATAGGGAAGCCTGGCGTGCTGCAGTCCATGGGGTCTCAAAGAGTTGGACACAACTGAGCGACTGAACTGAACTGAACTGAACTGAGTCTCGTTCCAAAGTCCATCCTTAACAACCCCACACACACACAAACAAAGAATCACTTTGGGGATACAGACAGGAGCTGCCAGTTAGATAGGCAGACCAGCTCTTGGATTCTCTACCAGAGGTTGAAACCCTACAAAATAATGACAAACACTTTGAAGCTCAAGCTTTGCTAACAGTTAAGTGTGTGATAAGTCAAATTATATCCGTTCCTTCCTTCCTCTATTTATTCGTTATTAGCCATTTGACTCATTAAGGAATATGTAGATATGAACTAAGTTAGTGATGGGAAGGAATAGAAGATGCTTGGGGGGAGTGCATTACAAATATTTATTTAGCATCTACTACATGCTAGTTTCACAAATTGAAGACTGACTAGGATTTAGAGAGGGGTTTAGAGAATATGTACATAGTAGGTATCTGTTTTAGAAGATGTCTGTGTTCTGTGCCAGCCATGCTATGTCCCCACTCTTATGGAGCTTAAACCTAAAATGCAGAGACAAATATTAACCAACTGATCCATTAGACAAGGTACGGCTGCAGACTGGGACACTCTGAAGGAAAGGAAGACAAGTACAAGCTATGGATAATACATAAGATAGTGATTCACACTGGAAGCTGGCCCTGGAGCAGCCTGCCTTGAGAAAGAGAGGCTTGGACTGAGAGCCCCGAAGGATGAAAAAGGTGTAGTGGGTGACACAAGAACAATAAGGAGAAAGTTCCAAGCAGAAGAAGCAGCACTCGCAAGGACAAGAGGGAGCAGAGTCTGAAACTGCTGGTGTGCCAGTCCCAAGGGGAGAAGCAGGGCGGGGTGATGGGAGGCTGCAGCAGGTGGTGGAGGTGGGCCATGTGGCGTCTAATAGCGTCAGGATCTCTGTGCAGCGGTCCGGGGAAGCCGTGGGAGGACATGGAACAAGGAATACTCGATGCACCCAGTGTCAGATCCCTCTTCCTCCCAACCTCCAACCTCACTGCATTCCTACCAGCATACAGAATTCAGCCAGGAGAGTTCCTCACCAAACCCTTCTCAAGTAAGGAGCCTCTCTGCTGGCAGAGGCTTAGACATCCAGTCACACCACTTACTAGGTAGCACTAATTTGTCCTCTCTGAGGCCCAGGCAGCCTCTAACCTGGCTAATACTGTATATCTGGACTCAGCCTAGGCCTAAAAGCTGGGAAATCTCCAGCAAGTTAAACCATCTCCATGAGCCTCTGTTTCCTCACCTGCACCAAAGGGGATGGTAGTGTCAACTGACTATTAAGATAATGTTTCCAGCATCATCCAGTCCATGGTATGTACCCAGTAAGTGACAATTTTATCTGAGCTCATTCATTTGAGTGATATCTTTCTCCCTTTTGATCCTCACAATGTGGAATGGTTATTATTCCCCCCACTCCACCTGGCAGGTGATAAAACAACCAAAACTCAGACTACTAGCTCAATAGCCTGCCAGTCGCCAGCAAGTGATGGAAGCATGCCTCAAGCCCACTTCATTCTGCTTGCAAACCAAGCGACACTGCTCTCACGTTCAGTTAAGAGAAGCTCTGAGAATCATCTGTGCCTGGTGGAGACACAGATCCTGAGGACACCCAGGCAGGTAAGAGCAAAGAGTAAGACAAAACAAAAACCCCACAAAAACAGGAGATGGTTAGCGGGCAGCCCTGCCTTTTCCAGCAGGCAGGGTCAGTGAGGGAGAAAACTGGACCAGCCCTGCCATGGAGAGATGCCTCGTGGGGCAGCTCGTGCACCATGAAGCTGGCATCCTGTAGGCACGTGGGCTGCCGACTGTGCTGGCCATCCCTGCGGGGGCTGACTCTGCAGAGCGGAGGCACGACCACTTGCACATTCGCACAGCTTCTCAGGTTGTACGACATACCTAGGTTGGGGAAAGTGTGTCATTGGTTTCCTAAAGCCACTCTCTCTTTCCCTCCCTTTTTGTGGCACACATCGGCTGTTTCTTAAGCAATTTCAACTCAAAGTAATCAATTTGCCATTGTGGCCTAATTTGGGGTAGCCGAACCGGAGCCCCAACATATCCATGTATCCAATTGTATATTGCATGCTTTCTATGTGCCATGAAACCTCCTAAGCACTTTCCATATTTACTTTCATTTTCATCTTCACACCAACAAAATGAAGCTTAAGAGATGACACTTGTCTAAGATGACCCAGATGCGAAGAGGCAGAGTGAGAAATATAATCCAGGGGTCTCCAAAGCCATGCTTTCATAACCATCCTATTATACTGTCATCCCAGCTGGAACACAGCGAAAATAAAAGTCAGACTACAAGAAGTGACAGAAAGTGGTACCAGATAGAGGAGAGAAGATGCATTTAGACAGCTGACCCTGCAAGGCTTCTGGAGAACGCACGGGTTGGCCTTTGAAATGCCCGGACTCACTGCCAGACCGAAAGCTCATCAATTTTGTTCGGGAGAGAGAATGCAAGGGGTCCAGGCTTCAGAATCTGGCAGACTTGGGTTTAAGTCCTGTCTTCATCTTGATTCACTGTGTGACGCTGGACACTTTACCTCGCCTCTCTGAACCTTCACTTTGTCAGTGTGTGAGACCTCATTGACTTGTGAAGCTTTAAAAAAGCATGAAACTCATCTGGTCCAATAAGCAACAACACACGCTCCATCACTCAGTCATGTCTGACTCTTTGCAACCCCATGGACTGTAGCCCACCAGGCTCCTCTGTCCATGGAATTTTCCAGGCAAGAATACTGGAGTGGGTTGCCATCTCCTTCTCCAGAGGATCTTATTCACCTAGGGATCGAACTTGCATCATCTCTATTGGCAGGCAGATTCTTTACCACTAGCACCACCTAGGAAGTCCCATGTAATAACAGAGTAGACAGCTAATAAACGATGTTTGATTTGAGCCGACTCAAATCCCTAGGTTATAATAAGAAAATGGAGAAAATTTCATTAATCAGCTTCTCTAGTGTATGCCTTAGAGAAGGCTGAGCCAAAGAAGGATTTTGTTCTTGTTCTCATTTCTCATATTACACTATTGATCACAAAGCCATACTTGGACACACACACATGTAAACACATACACACACGTGCACAGGCACTCAGGCACAAGGAGCCACAGACTCACAGAGAAGAAGCGTTCGGCGTGCTTAGTTGCTATAATGAGATTTTCCCTGACGTTCAGGTGCTGTACTGTTCTTAATTAAAATCTCTAAAGAACTCTGGGTGTTGACAATCTCACTACCCAAAGCCATATTTACGTTGTTAATTATTTA
The DNA here is from genome assembly GCF_027580195.1 of Bos mutus. Taxonomy (NCBI): domain Eukaryota; kingdom Metazoa; phylum Chordata; class Mammalia; order Artiodactyla; family Bovidae; genus Bos; species Bos mutus. The sequence goes on along the minus strand of NC_091630.1, from coordinate 67,738,779 downwards.
AGTTGCGGTGAATAAGAAACAATGCCCAGGCTTCCCGTAAAATTTCCAAAAATTAAACCAGGGAAATTAGCAATAAATGTCATTTGAAATGGTCCCACCGCCAGTTAATTGCACGACAACTGTAAAATAATGGGGCATGAGGTGCGTCAACAATGCCTAATTAGTAACAATACGAACGTTTTCTTGGGGAAAAATGGCAATTACACGGTACACACATTTAACAGTCATCATCAAAGGCTCTTTATCCATATTAGCTAATTCATCTCCCCCACAACACCCCGGGAGGAGGCGGCACAGTCCTCACTGAGAGAGAGAGAAACCAAAGCCAAGAAATAAAATGGTGAATCCTCCTCCTGCTTAGCATCTTTAAAGTGCAATGTGAAGATCTCAACCTGGAAGCATCCAGGAGGGATCTCTGGGCAAAGGGAGAAGCATTTTTTTTTAGTGAATGACTTGCCCAGGTGATGTGTAGGTGGATTCTTGGCTTCCTCCTAATCTGCCGCATCTCACAACCCAGCTTTTCCTGAGAACGCCCCACCCCGAACCACTGTCTCTGGTGGACATACATGCTTGCGTAAGTCAGTACAGTCCCTTTTTCTAGGCAAGAAGGCTTTTGATCGCAAACATACTAAACCAATGCGGGAGGAAGGAGAGCTATGCCTCCCTCCCTAAAGTCATATGTTTTATTAGAACAGAGTCACAGCTTTGGGTTTCAATCCAACTATGAGGTCTAGAATTATTTCTGGAATGTGACTGATTTTGATTCAGTGAAAAAAAGAAGTGAATTATATCCTGTATGGACTAATTTAATCTCCATTAAAATTTTGTGAATAACAAAAAAATGATGGAGAAGAAGAGAGGGGATGGTGAAGAGGAACAGAAAGAAGGAGAATAAAAGAGAGAAGAAGGGAGCTGAGAGGATGAGGAATGGAGAAGAGAATCAACAGCAGCCTGAGTCAGGCACGAAATTCAGGGCACTGTGGATACAAGCTTTTAACCAGCACTATGAGGTTGGGATTATTATCATCCTCATGTTATAGATGATGAAACACAGGCATGGAGAGGTTAAGTGTCCTCCAAGATCCCGTTCCTGGTAAAATGGTGACCAAGGCCCTGAGATCATCTCCACTTGGTCTACTTTTTTCCACAACTACTGCCTTTATGATGAGTTTCTTCACCATCTTCTAAGCTGCCTATAAACCCTCAGGTAAAAGAGTGGCCCAGTGCGCAGGCATAAAGGGCATTTTGGAACATTACTATCCTAACAAAGCATTTGATGAGTTGAGATCCAGTTCCAGGTAAAATCAAATACAATTTTCTTAGAGCAACATGTACACTTCGTGGAAGGATTCAGTATTTGTCCCTTCAGTATCACAAAAGAGAAAATAAGACCATACAATATTGAGAAGAAAAGTTTTAGGGTTTGATAAATCTAGATCCAAAAATTCTGTGCCTTATCTGTAAAGTGAGCACAGTAATAGTATCTACATTATGAGACTGCTATGAGGGTTAAATGAACAGATACTTAGTACCTTGCATGTAGAAAGCATTCAATAATTGTTAGCTATGTTTTAAATGGGCTCCCCTTGTGGCTCAGACAGTAAGGAATCCACCTGCAATGCAAGAGACCTGGGTTCAATCCCTGAGTCAGGAAGATGCCCTGGAGAAAGGAATGGCAACCCACTCCAGTATTCTTGCCTGGGAAATCCCATGGATAGAGGAGCCTGGCAGGTGACAGTTCACGGGGTCGCAAAGAGTTGGACACAACTGAATAACTAAACACACACACACACACACGTTTTAAACACATGTTGCCCTATTAATGATTGATAATGATCACTCCTTCACTCAAGGTACAGTGCTCTGCTTAACTATGCTGGCTTTGAAGTCCACAACCTAAATTTCAATCCTGCATCATCTAATTACTCTCTGTGGAACCAAAGGGGAACTACTTAGCCTCTATGTGCCTCAGTTTCCTCTTTAGTAAAAACAGTGTGATGATCCTATGTGAATGATTTTTTCTTTTAACTTTTCAATCTTTTTTTTTTTAAATTTTTTGACCACACCATGCAGTTTGCGGGAGGATGAAGAATGGGGAAGAGAAGCAAGAGCAGCCTGTTACTTCCTGACCTGGGGTTCAACCAAAGACCTCAGCAGTAAAAGCTTAGCATCTTAACCACTAGACCACTAGGGAATTACCTGCATGATTTTTTTAAAAAGGTTTGTTTGTAGGGTTTGAATGAGACAATGCATGTAAGGCATTAAGCCTAGCACCTGGACAATAACAAGAGCGTAAGAAATATTAGCTAGTGATACTCTTTCTAGGTAGGCATACTTAGTACACAAAAAGAATTCAGTCCATGTTCCATTCCTAAAATCAACAAAATGCATTTAATATTCACTCAACAAACATTTATTGCAAGTCTACTCTGTAGAAGGCATTGTCTTCTGCGCTGCAGATTCAGACATAAATAAAACACTGCTCTCAGCTGAAGTAATAGTATAGACAATGTCTTTGGGTGTAGACAATGGACACACTGGGCATAGACACAGCTATGTGTGGACTAGGAGACTCAGGTCAAGTCGAATGAAGTTCAAGGAAAATACATTCCATCCAATTCCTACTCAATGTAAGAGTTCATTTAAATTAAATTCTTATGTCATATTAGGGCTTCCCTGATAGCCTGCAATGCAGGAGACCCCGGTTCGACTCCTGGATCAGGAAGATCCCCTGGAGAAGGGATAGGCTACCCACTCCAGTATTCTTGGGCTTCCCTTATGGCTCAGTCCACCGCAACTTCTGAGTCTGTGCTTCCTAAAGTGAAACTTGCAGATGTACTGTGATGAAATGCCAAGAGATATAAGCATCTCAGTTGGGGGAGGGCCTCCCAGATGGCCAGGAGCCATGACCAGGACTGTGCCTTGGTACTCAGCACCCCACAGCTTAGTGTCAGCATCTCTTCTCCCTGAATGCCCATGTCAGTCCTGCCTGCACTGGTGAACTGGGGCAACTCTACCAGAGTCTCCACGTCTTAGTCCTTACTGGTAGACTACCTTGGGTTCACGTATTCATTAACCAGTGACTCAATGAGTTTCCTCTACACCTGGAAGTGTGGGTAATGGCTTACCTGTCCAGTTCACATGCATGACTAATTTTTGATATCAGTGATCTCCCTCTCCTGAGAGAGCAAAGTTCAATGATGTAGATATGATAAGCATAATTAGAGACAGAAGGATTCAGGTGGATTTTCAGAACTGTTAATATTCCCAGGAAAGTTCATTAAAACCAACTTCTTACCCAATTGAGAAATCCCTAAGTCCATATTCCTGACACAATATTCTTGAACATCTCTGAAAAAAGGGGGTTTATGAAGCAACTGTTTCTACTGCTTAAAAATTTTAGTGTTCTTCCATATCGGGGTAATTTGAAATTTGCCCCTTTGTCACTTCTACCCCTGGCAATTGTCTTTCTTTCTCAAGCTAGAGAGACTGAGCACAATCCCACTTCCACAAAAAGATTCTGCATACTTGAAGATTTCTCATGCTTCCATTTGCATTTCTGGTTCTTTGTTTCTTCAGCCTAAAACTTTACAGTTCATCAGTTGTTCCTCTCTAAAAAAAAAATTCAGATTCTTGATCACATGAATGTCTTCTCCTGAATGTACTCCACAGTTTTTTAGTGTTTCTCTTAGGCTATGGCATCTAAATCTGGACAAACCTAAGAGTGCGTGTGTGCATGCTAAGTCACTTCAGTCGTGTGCAACTCTTTGGATCCCATGGACCCACCAGGTTCCTCTGTCCATGGGATTCTCCAGGCAAGAATACTGGAGTGGGTTGCCATGCCCTCCTCCAGGGGGTCTTCCTGACCCAAAAATCGAACCTGCATCTCTTATGTCTCTGCATTGGCAGGTGGATTCTTTACCACTAGCGCCACCTGGGAAGCCCAGTCCTAACAGTGCTAAGCTTTTAAAGAAAGGGTCGATAACTCCACAGTCTTGCAGTGCAAGTTTCAGTACAAAGTCTTCTGTGCCATGGGTCCTCTGGGAATCCACTTAGTGGATTCTTTGCTATTCTGGAAAAATGAAACAATGGCCCTGTGAATATGTTGCTGTTTATTGATGCTAAAGGATGCTAGTATCATTTTGATTCTGCACATGAAAAGGATATTCACCCACAGCTCATTCCCTGAAGAGTCAACTCCCCAAATCTGCCATAAGGTTAATTCCTGAAACATATTCTTCATCAACTACCTCATGTGCCAGTCCCAATCCAGATGGCATTTGGCTTAATACTTTATTAGCTGACAGGATGGAGATCCCTGAAAATAAGACGTGTCTGGCTTCTCTTTTATATACATTTGACTAATTTTCAGTAGCCTAATTAAGCACTTCTGTGATTGACAGAAGCTGGTGACAAGCAGATCTGCTACTGGAATTAAATATTTTCAGTTTTCTCTTCAAGATATTAGATATCCAGAACCATTTTAGAGATCAGAAATTTGGTGAAAGTAGGACATCATTTATAAAAAGGATATGAATGTGAAGACAGCATCAGAAGGGGCCCCTGGCCGGGTAGAGGGAGAAGCCCAGAAAAAAAAAAGGACAGAAATGGTTCTCTATTTACTCTGCAGGAAATAAAATTCCCCCAAACAAATGCACAAATACATGCTTGAGTAAATACCTTTACTCCTGCAGTCAGTCAAACTCAACACTCTTTTCAGAGCCCTACAACACAGCATGGAATGATGCAGTGAGCCCTGACCCCAGAATCCATAGACGTGGGTGTCTGGTCTTACTCTGCCTCTTATTGGCAAAGCATGTCAGCCTCCTCTTTGAACTCCAGATAATGTCAGCTAGCTGCTTACCAGTCTCAAGAATTATTGAATGAGCTCCAAGTTTTATGGGTGGGTGAAGAGGCTGTGAAATGTTATAGAAAGGTGAGACATTAACACCACTAAATCCTGCCTCATACAATTATCTGTACACACTACCCACTTGAAGGTAAATGCTAAACAGCAGGAATTGCTGTCATTTCAGCCTCCTCCGTATCCAGCATAGTATCTGACATGTAGTAGGAACTTGATAAATGTTTGCTGAATTGAATTCCATGGAATTGAATTACTAAGTTGTATCGTCTTTGAGGGCAATTGTAGAATCTCACTTTACATCATCACCATCGCCTTGCTGAAAACTGACATGAAAAAGTGTGCAATCAATGGTAAGTGAATGAATGAATAAATTGAGAGGACCTGGAAAGATGGTTCTCAAATCTGAGTGCACTTTAGAATTACCTGGGGTGCTTTTAAAAATCAGTCTCTGGGACTCTGCCCCACAAATTGATTTAAAAGTTCCCCGGGATATTCTAATGTACAGTCAAGGTTGAGAAATAATGACTTTAAACAATAAGAAAATATAAGGAAGACATCCCCTTCCCTTTTATAACCGCTGTAGGATTTAGATTCTTAAGTGCAATAAAGCATTGTGAAAGCCTATGGCACTCTAAAATGGAAGCTTGGTGTTGTTACTGCTTTTTAGAAAATACTGCCAAGAAGCAGTTTTCTCGACTGTTGGCTGGTGGACCTCTTGGCAGCTCTCGCCTTGGCAGATGTTGACCTCTCTGTAGCAGAGCTATGAATGCAAGATCAGCCATCAAGGCAGTTGCCTGGGACTTCTGCTTGGCCCCAATGTCCTAGGAGGCTGTCACCTTATGGTCACTTCTGCAGTGACCATTACAGCAGCTTCCAGAAAGCAGACTCATCTCAGACATCCATAGGTGTTTTTCTCCTGCTCAAATTACATGCAAAATCCTAGTGGTATATATTCTGATATTTCTAGAAAATTAAGGAGGAGAGGATTATGGATGCTCCTTAGTGAAGAGAATGCTATAGATATAATATTAACACCAGGCATGATATAGAGGTTATATAAGCAAGTAATTTATCTATCACTGTTGAATAGCAAGCCACAGACATCAAGAGAGGACAATGTACTCAATAAGAAACCAAGATTCATATCAAGGGGGGAACTATTGGCTCTGTCAAACCCATTATAAACCTTATTTCCATGAAGAAAAAAACTAAATCAGTAACATGACCATAATTCCCATTTCACAGGTGAAAAGACTGAGGCTTTAGGAGCTAACTGTCTTTGTCAAAGTTGCATGGCCAACAACTAGATAAGTAAACCAGGAACTGACTTTATAAGCCAATATCTCTTGAGAAGGAGATTTCTTTTTATTCTAAAAGGAAAAATTTAAGGAAAAAGTCAAATTTCAAGATTGGACTAAAGAGTGTGTTTGTGGGAAACAAAACACACACATACACCCACATTTTCTAAAGCCTCATAAAAAGGACTAGTTGGATGATAGAAAGTTTTACTTCATGAAAAATTGTACTTTGTAATATCATTAAAGAAATGCATTTTCTTCAAAGATGCAAACTAATTCAGATAAACAGTCAGACCTGCTAAATGAATAGACAAGACTCCCTGGTAAAGGCATTTGGAATCTAAATATGAAGTAGGAGTTACATACTGCACACTAGCCTGGTGTTTCAAGCAGATTAAATGTATGAGAAGTGAAAAAGCTGTCCCTGGGAACATACAGACCTGAGTTTGTGTGTCAAGTCTTCCACTGTGAATTGTGAACTCTTGCAGAATTTTAACACTCTAAGTTTCAGTTTCCTCATCTGCAAGTAAGAATGAGAATGACAACTTACTAGCAATTCTTATTGCTGTTAAATGAAAGAATGTGTCCAGACTGAGGTCCTAAAATAGGAAGCACCAAAATAGTAAATGAATGAAAAAAGAAGAGTTTCCCTTATTCTGTGATTTTATTAGACTGTTTGGCTAATTGATCACTTTGCTAATGAGTGGGGGTACAAATTACTTTGATATTGCACCACTCTAGTTGTCCATGATTTTACAAGGATTCAAAACACAAACCATTTGCATCATCAGAAAAAAAATATAAAGGGATATTTTGCAACAAAGAGAAGTTGGAAAGTTTGCTAAATGGATCAGTGTAGTCATCATAGTGGATTAAATTGCACATTTGGACTCAGTTTTAGGAAGTAATTTATTGAAACAACAGGTTTAGAGAGCAGACTGATTCCGGCTACCAAGAAGGCTCTGTTTTTTGATTTCCACCTGACTGGGCCACGAGTCAGCTTGTACCTACAAAGGAGAAACTGGGCTTCAGTAACCACAGGTCATGCACTCAGAAATCAACAGTGATTTCAAAAGCTGAGAGACAAAGACTTCCCAAAACATCTCCACTCCAAACACTAGACATGAGATACTGAAGAGGAAAATTTCTATTGAAACTACCTATGAAATATTTTGTCTTTCTTCCATCTTTGAACATAAATGCTTGGTTCATCATTTTGGTTCTTTTTTTTTTTTTTTTTTCCCTCCAGCACCTAGTAGAATGAAGGAAGCATTGTGTTCATGCAATGAATAAGATTTAAAGAAACTATTGTAACCTGAGTAGTATCTCTATTTACACAACACATGGGAATGGGAGGACTAGAGATAGATGAGCAAAGTCTTTAAAAATGAAATCATTATCTGTTTTAAGAATGGAATCTAGACTCAATGACTTAGAGTAGTAAAAACTATTGGTAATCAATTCTAATATGTAAAATAGGACACAGTGCAAGTTTGATGCATGAAGCAGGGCACTCAACGCTGGTGCTGTGGGACAGCCTAGACGGATGCAATGGAGAGGGAGATGGGAAGGGGGACCCAGGATGGAGAGACATATGGGCACCTGTGGGTGATTCATGTCGATGTATGGCAAAAACCACCACAATATTGTAAAGAAATTATCCTCCAATTAAGATAAACTACTTAATAAAAAAAACTATTGGTAATCAATTCTGCATCAGGTTATTTTAAAGGTTATAAGACATTGCTGCAGTATTTCAGGGGGATTCCCAGGTGGTGCTAGTGGTAAAGAACATGCTTACCAGTGCAGGAGACATAAGAGACATGGGTTCGATCCCTGGGTCAGGAAGATCCCCTGGAGGAAGGCATGGCAACCCACTCCAGTATTCTTGCTTGGAGAATCCCATGGGTAGAGGAACTTGGCAGGCTGCAGTCCATGGGGTCACACAGAGTCAGCTATGACCAAAGTGACTTAGCACACATGCAAAGCATATCAGAAAACATCAGTGTCAGCAATGCAAAAGGTGCTCAGCTATGTCTTCTGCTCTATACTGGCAGAGTGGATATTACCTGTAAGAGGTAGTTTGAGTAGCACAGAATAACCACAAACCTCCTTAACCTCAAAGCATTTCCTACCAGAATTCCACAAAGTCTGACATACTTATTTTTTTTCCAGTTTAAATGTTGTCCCCAAGAGGATTCTATTAAAAAGCAAATACATTTCCTTGAAAGAAGCCCTGTTTGGCTTGGGTTACTTTATCATGTGTGTATATATATAATATATTATATTCATATATAATATATATTAATATATTTAATATAAATATATAAATTTATATAAAATATAAATATATAAACTGGGGAAAAAAGAGTTGAGGAAAGGGGAAAAAGGAAGGAAGGAGAAGGAAGGAGAGAAGGAAGCAGAGAAGCAGGCTCCTAATGTCTATTCATCCAGCCTCTAGACCAACCTGTCCAACAGGGTAGCCTCCACTTACATATGGCCATTTCAATTTAAAGTTTGCACTAACTATATTAAGTAAAATAAAATATTCAGCTATTCCATCATGTTAGTCTTGTTTCAAGTGCTCAATAGGCCCATGAGGTTAGTGGTTACCACATTGGTAGTGTAGACAGAAAACATTTTCATCACTGCAGAAATTTCCATAGGTCAGCACTGCCCTAATGAGCGACTTCCAGAGAGACCTTATCACCTACTTCAAAAGTAATGGGATTCTTTTTTAAAGCTGAGCACACTGTGCCAGAGAGAGAGCTATAGTGTCTTGCAGTCCTTATTGGCTCTGACATATAAAGAACTACGAAGCAGATATTTTGTTGCAGACTGACCTATATGGACCAACTCAATGGACATGAGTCTGGGAAATAGTGAAAGACAGGGGAGCCTGGCATGCTGCAGTTCATGGGATTGCAGAGTTGGATACAACTTAGTGACTGAACAACCGCACCTTATATGGGAAAAGGACAGGGTGTGTGCGCGCATGCTAGGTCACTTCAGTTGTGTCTAACTCTTTGCAACCCTCTGGACCGTAGCCTGCCAGGCTTCCCTGTCCATGGGGTTCTCCAGACAAGAATACTGGAGTGGGTTGCATTTCCTTCTCCAGGGGATCTTCCCGACTCAAGTATCAAATCCACATCTCTTCCGTCTCCTGCACTGGGAGTCAGGTTCTTTACCACTAGCACGACCTGGGAAGTCCAGCGGACAGGATGGGTCACAGAAAAAAGGTTCAGACATGACAAGCCTCTTCCTTGGCAACCCCAAATGAGAATAGTTTACCACTGGGCACTAAATGGAAACTGATATTGAAACATGCTTTGTTCTGTAGAGCTAGCTGACTTTGACCATGTGTTATACATATGTGAAGTTCTCATGGCAGAGTGGGATCAGCCTCTCACAATTTCCTTTGTCATCTTCATACTCTCCGGGTTATAGAACCCCTCCATGTACTCTATTGCTGGGGCAACTGCTGCCTAACCATAACAATTATATAAGAATCAAGATTATGGAGGCCAGAGTTGTTTTTAAAAAGGTAAGTAATCTGAATTTGAACCCTGAGCTATATGACTCAGCAGTCCAAACTTTTAAATCATACCATACTATCTTTATGAGATGGAAAGCGGATCATGAAAGGTTGTTTTAGGCAGAAATAAATGCAGAGAAAACCACAGTAACAAGACTCTCTATGTTGCTTTGGTGACATTGGGGAACTCATGACCTGATGGTAGTTACAACAGGCTCAGCACGTTTATGGTTTCTGTGAGTTTTAGTATCCTCTTCTGTAAAAGAAAGAGGTTGAGCCAAATGATCTTAGACCCCTTTCAATTCTACATAATTGCTTAATACCCAAGATATCTAAAAAAGTATTCAGTGTAGAATAAGGATTATCTAGTAAAAATGGCTTTATGGGCATATATTATTTTAGTGCTAAGAAAGGACACCACCACACATTAGCTAGCCAAAAAATTGATAGTTCACAAATTCTTTCGGTAACCAGTTTCTCCAATATCTGTGGAACCTTAAAAGGATTTTTTAATTAAGAAAAAAAAAAGAAATTATTTTGAAAAATAGGACTATTGTCAGTTTCTTCACGATTCATCACTGGAAAAAATTTTGCATAAAGATGTCTTCATGTGCACGTGTGTTGATTTCTACCCCTCCCTTTCCCCCAAGCTAAACATGTTTATGCTTGAAGCTGCTTTGTGAATCCCAAGAAAGCATTTGAAGAAAATTAAAAATCTCTGCCAGAAACTATAACCATCACTGAGCTTGGTCATAAACTGTAACTGGAAAACTTATATTAAGTATGTATCTTTATTACATTTTGAAAGCATGAATAATATATGTAATCATCCAAAGACTGAGCTATGAACCTTTCTTTAGTATTCAAACATAAATGAAAGTGTACTATATTATCAATTAGTGTCCAAGTCCTTCGGAAGAGTGAGAGTAATATCTGTTAGACCTCAGCTGGTGATTTACATTCTCAAACATCTTTATTCACAAGCCTAAAAGCAGGCTGGTAACAGTCACCAAAGCAGTTGCCAAGACAACTTATCTCTGGATTTAGTATTACTGTATCACTAAAGACGCCTACAGGGAATTTAATTAACTAATGCCTCATCCTCCTTGGCCAAAAAAGGATGGATTTTCCTTTGACTCAATGTCCCTAAAGAATGAGATTCAATTGAATCAGGGTAGACACAGACATACAAGATAGACACGCACACACATTCACAGACCCTGGGATTTAATTATAATACAACAAGGCTGGTTTTCAAGCAGGGTTTAAATAGGATCTGCTGCAATAGTTCATACGTGTTTATTGAATGAACGTGAATAGATATGTTTCTTTATCCATTCGTTCATTTACCTTCTTTCTCCCTCTCTCCAAAAAGGGGTAGGCATTTTAGAGAAAGTTAATTAAAGCAGAAAACTAGTGCCAAAGGAAAGATAATCTGATAAAAAATTGATAGGAATCTTAGAATTGTGAGAACTATGTTTCATAATTGATTCTGAGCTTCCAAGTAACCATGACAATAATGGAAATGGAACAAAGTACTTGCCTTGCAATATTCCTCACAGAAAGAAATGCTTTTACTCTCTTAAATTCTTTTTTTTTTTTTTGGATAGGGGGTGTTATTTGAAAACCACATATATTTCTGAAATTATATTCCTAAATTAAGTGCCATAGTTTGTATGTCCTGCTCTGCATGTGCTTTTGTCTCATTTAATCCTCACCAGTCACCAGTAAAGCCCAATATCTACTGAGCTAGTAGAAAGTACTTGGAGAAGGCAATGGCACCCCACTCCAGTACTCTTGCCTGGAAAATCTCATGGATGGAGGAGCCTGGTGGGCTGCAATCCACCAATGGGGTCGCTAAGAGTCAGACATGACTTCACTTCCACTTTTCACTTTAATGCATTGGAGAAGGAAATGGCAACCCACTCCAGTGTTCTTGCCTTGAGAATCCCAGAGACGGGAGCCTGGTGGGCTGCCGTCTATGCGGTCGCACAGAGTCGGACACGACTGAAGCGACTTAGCAGCAGCAGCAGGTGTTCCAGACTTTGAGCATCTTTTGGGCATTTTTCCCCCAGAATGGACAATAATTTGAGTATTTTCTCCTTCCCAAATACCCATTATGAAAGATCTGCATGGGCATGCTAACAATTCTAGAGCGGCTTGGTATTCTGTGCTTTTTAAACATATTTAGGGGCTTTACTCCTTACAATGAATAAGGGAAAGCAGGTAAATGTGGTTTCTCCATATGTGTACTTTTATATGGGCTCTGTGAGAACAAGAGTTCTTTGATCCCTACTCTCATGCCTCGTACTTCACATGATCTGGCAACTAAGCCATAACTCATACACTTCCAGCACATTGTTTAGTTCATCAAACTAGTCACTTGCTAAATAAGAAAATAATGATTTAATACAGTGTCAGAATATTCCTAGTTGTCTGCCTCAGAATATAATTTCGAGCTAGCCAAGTTTTCATCTACCATCAGGTAGAGTTAGCTCTCTGACTTTGTTCTTCATTTCTGAAGTCTGTTGCTACTGTTCACTAGAATTAGATCCTTTTGTATTTCCATAAGAACTTTAAAATCAGCTTGTTAGAAATTTAATGCATGAAGCAGGGCACCCAATTCCAGTGCTCTGGGACAACCCAGAAGAATAAGCTGTGGAAGGAGGTGGGAGGGCCGTTCTGGATAGGAAGACATAGGTACACCCATGGGCGATTAATGTTGATTTTTGGCAAAACAAAACACATATTATAAAGTAATTATCCTCAAGTTAAATAAATAAAACATTTAAAAAAGCAAAACAACAGAAATCTGAGAACTGTAGGATTTAATCAGTATTCTGTGCTGAATAAAAATTCTCATTGCAAAAACAAAAAAAAAAATCAGCTTGCTAGTTTCAATCAAAAAGCCTGCTGGAATTTTGACTGGAGTTCTGTTAAATCTTTAGATCAAGTTGGGTATGACTGACATCTAATAGTATTGAATCTCCCAACCCATATAGGTATAGATATAGGCAGTATGTCTCTCCATTTACTTAGGTCTTTTTAAAAATTATCTCAGAAATATTTCATAGTTCAATGTACAAATTTTATCCACCTTTTGTTAGATCTATCCCTACGTACTTTCTATTTTTATGCTACTGTAAATGACATTTATTGCAGCTTCCAAATATTCAGTGCTAATATATCTAAATCAATTTAGTTTTGTATGTTAATCTTATATCCCATAACTTTTCTAAACTCATCTATTGGTTCTTATTTTTTGTGTGTGTAAATTCCATCAAGTTTTCTACATAGACAATAAGACCACCTACAAATAAAGACAAGTTTATTTCACTCTTTCCAATCTGGATGTAATTATTTTTATTTTTCTAGATTAATTGCATCAGCTAGAACCACTAATATCATGCTGAATAGAAATAGGAGCAAATATCCCTGTCTTGGCTCTGATCTTAAGGGGAAATAATTCTTTCACCATTAACTATAATGTTAAGTGCAAGATTTTTTTTTCCACACATATTCTTTATCAGGTTAAGTTCCCCTTTCCCCTAGTTTGCCAAGGGATTTTTTATCAGGATTTAATGTTGCCTTATTGCCAAATTCAGACTGAAATTGAAGAAAGTAGGGAAGACCACTAGACCATTCAGTATGACCTAAATAAAATCCCTTATGATTATACAGTGGAAGTGAGAAATAGATTTAAGGGACTAGATCTGATAGATAGAGTGCCTGATAAACTATGGACTGAGGTTCGTGACATTGTACAGGAGACAGGGATCAAGACCATCCCCATGGAAAAGAAATGCAAAAAAGCAAAATGACTGTCTGGGGAGGCCTTACAAATAGCTGTGAAAAGAAGAGAAGTGAAAAGCAAAGGAGAAAAGGAAAGATATAAGCATCTGAATGCAGAGTTCCAAAGAATAGCAAGAAGAGATAAGAAAGCCTTCCTCAGAGATCAGTGCAAAGAAATAGAGGAAAACAACAGAATGGGAAAGACTAGAGATCTCTTCAAGAAAATTAGAGATATCAAGGGAACATTTCATGCAAAGATGGGCTCGATAAAGGACAGAAATGGTATGGACCTAACAGAAGCAGAAGATATTAAGAAGAGGTGGCAAGAATACACATAAGAACTGTACAAAAAAGATCTTCACGACCCAGATAATCACGATGGTGTGATCACTGACCTAGAGCCAGACATCCTGGAATTTGAAGTCCAGTGGGCCTTAGAAAGCATCACTATGAACAAAGCTAGTGGAGGTGATGGAATTCCAGTTGAGCTATTCCAAATCCTGAAAGATGATGCTGTGAAAGTGCTGCACTCAATATGCCAGCAAATTTGGAAAACTCAGCAGTGGCCACAGGACTGGAAAAGGTCAGTTTTCAATCCAATTCCAAAGAAAGGCAATGCCAAAGAATGCTCAAACTACCGCACAATTACACTCATCTCACACGCTAGTAAAGTAATGCTCAAAATTCTCCAAGCCAGGCTTCAGCAATATGTGAACTATGAACTTCCTGATGTTCAAGCTGGTTTTAGAAAAGGCAGAGGAACCAGAGATCAAATTGCCAACATCCTCTGGATCATGGAAAAAGCAAGAGAGTTCCAGAAAAGCATCTATTTCTGCTTTACTGACTATGCCAAAGCCTTTGACTGTGTGGATCACAATAAACTGTGGAAAATTCTGAAAGAGATGGGAATACCAGACCACCTGACCTGCCTCTTGAGAAATTTGTATGCAGGTCAGGAAGCAACAGTGAGAACTGGTCATGGAACAACAGACTGGTTCCAAATAGGAAAAGGAGTACGTCAAGGCTGTATACTGTCACCCTGCTTATTTAACTTATATGCAGAGTACATCATGAGAAATGCTGGGCTGGAAGAAGCACAAGCTGGAATCAAGATTGCTGGGAGAAATATCAATAACCTCAGATATGCACATGACACCACCCTTATGGCAAAAAGTGAAGAGGAACTAAAAAGCCTCTTGATGAAGGTAAAAGAGGAGAGTGAAAAAGTTGGCTTAAAACTCAACATTCAGAAAACGAAGATCATAGCATCTGGTCCCATCACTTCATGGGAAATAGATGGGGGAAGAGTGGAAACAGTGTCAGACTTTATTTTGGGGGGCTCCAAAATCACTGCAGATGGTGACTGCAGCCATGAAATTAAAAGACACTTACTCCTTGGAAGAAAAGCTATGACCAACCTAGATAGCATATTCAAAAGCAGAGACATTACTTTGCCAACAAAGGTCCATCTAATCAAGGCTATGGTTTTTCCAGTGGTCATGTATGGATGTGAGAGTTGGACTGTGAAGAAAGCTGAGCACTGAGGAATTAATGCTTTTGAACTGTGGTGTTGGAGAAGACTCTTAAGAGTCCCTTGGACTGCAAGGAGATTCAACCAGTCAGTCCATTCTAAAGGAGATCAGCCCTGGGATTTCTTTGGAAGGACTGATGTTAAAGCTGAGACTCCAGTACTTTGGCCACCTCATGCGAAGAGTTGACTCATTGGAAAAGACTCTGATGCTGGGAGGGATTGGGGGCAGGAGGAGAAGGGGACGACAGAGGATGAGATGGCTGGATGGCATCACTGACTCGATGGACATGAGTCTGAGTGAACTCCGGGAGTTGGTGATGGACAGGGAGGCCTGGCGTACTGTGATTCATGGGGTCGCAAAGAGTTGGACATGACTGAGTGACTGAACTGAACTGAACTGAATGTTGCCCATTCTCCCTGCCCTTGTGTGGTCTTTTCACATGCATGCACTGGTCAGAACTCAGCTGAAGACTAACGGGCATTCCCTCTGCAGTTTTTCAGACATCTTTCTGTATGGTTTTTCTCTGTAGCACTTTACTCTGCAAACTCTAGCCACTTTGGCTTTCTTGGATTTCCAAGTTCATTTCTCCAACACAGGGAGACCAACACTGGGCCCCTCCTGCCAGAAACATAACCTGAAAAACTCTTTCAGTGCAATAGTCTAGGGTAATATCAAGACTCACCTCATTTGTCTCCTATCTCATAGGGATTATTAAACTTTGTTGTCTGATGTCCAGTGTCTTAAAAATCATTTTTCATATGTTGTATCCAGTTTTTTAGGTAATGGCAACCCACACCAGTACTCTTGCCTGGAGAATCCCGTGGACAGAGGAGCTTGGTGGGCTACAGTCCATAGCATCACAAATAGCTGGACACAACTGAAGCGACTTAGCAAACATGTACAGTTTTTTAGAGTTCCTTCAGGAGAGTTAACACAGTCCCTCAGTCCCTGTTATTCCATCTTGGTCGAAAGCAGCGATCTTTCTGGTGAGTTTTCCTTCACACTTGCACTTTCTTAGACCTCACTCTATACATAAATTACAGGCTAGGTCTTCAGAATCTGTATATTTCCAAAACCCCTCACTAAATTTATAGACATTCCTGGTTTATAATATACAAATTTATCCTTATTTTGTATCTAATGAAACCTGAGGTAAGCTTCACAGCATGACTAGGACCTTGAGCCCAGGTTCTCTGCCCCTTTGGCCTCGACTTCTAACTTTTCCTTGTATGTACAACCAGTGTCCGTGTGTCCTGTATTAGCACTAATGCTGGGAATGCTGATTTAATTTTATGTATTTCAGTAATGCCTAAACATTAACATCTAAATATCCCTCAGGACTAACTGTAATATAAATTGGGTTGCTCAGTAGAAATTGGATGTTTTTTGTGCTGTGTTAAATATTACATGCTTATACCAGTTGAGGAAGATACAACGATAGTTCCATTATATACATAATCATCTTCACAAAGAAGAATCCATCAGAATTTGTGTGCAGTGAATAGTCACCAAGATAGCTATCATCTTTTGCCCTTCATGTGCTACTGGACACATTTCCAAGGTAACACCTCCACAGTAATGGCATTGGTCACTCTTAGGCACATTTTAGAACACAGCTGGGCAGTCATTTCCTCTTGATATCGTCTCATAAAATTCTAGGCAGCTTTAATTGCTCCCACTCCTGAATGCTTATCGGGCAGGGTACATAGCAATATTCTTGCCTTCTTCACAGTGTAGATTTGTATTTATATGAATAACACTTGTATCAGTATATTCTCATGTTAACTTTCCTAGGTAACCAATTTCATGGAAATTATTAATTTGGCATATCCAGCCCTCCTACTTAGTTATTCTAGAAATATTCAGAAATCTAGACTATATGACAATTTACATTACATAATATGAATACATAATTATAAATACATGTATGATTATATAATTTAAATTATACATATACTACAAATTCAGTGTTATTTCTTTTTCTCTGGTATTCTGCTTGGGAACACCTAAAAAACAGACAACTGAGTTATATTCAGTTTAATTAATATTAGACAGCATTAGGTTGGCAAACCTCATTTCCTGTGCTGCCAAACTTCTGATTTCATGGGTATCTAAACTAGCTTCCAAATGGCTGAATATGTAAAGAGTTGTTTCCATTTGGGATTCTTTGATAATGAGCACACCCTAATAACACAGTTACAACTCCTTAGGATTGTCTGCATACCCTCTGATTTTATACCACTGATGTTTCGGGAGACAAAAAAGATCACCCTTGGCAGGACCTAATCCCTCTGCCGAAATGTTAACTCAATGAAATTTCATCCCTTTGTTCTTCAGATCATCTCCAAAATCATTCATAGCCTGTCAGACAATGCAAAAGCAAAAAAAAAAAAAAAAAAAATGGAATTTTGTTATAGTTTAATGGTTTATTTTTAAACCTAAATGCTATATTTCAACTGTGAGGCTTGACTGAGGAGCATTTAAAAGGATGGGTGGGCTTTGTGTACATACACAGCGAAGACAAAAACTTTTCTACCAATATCAACAGAAACCAGTTGATGAATTCAACTCCCTATAACTGAGGTTTAAAAAAACAAAAAATTGGGTGGGGGGCGTGAGGAATGTCTTCATATAAAATTCAGCCCAATCCACTGATCAGAATTCTACCATAGCAAAGGGTAATCATGAGTATATTTTACCTGAAAGAGGCATTAGAAATTCTCCAGTTGGTAGGGGAGGGGGGTGATAGTCAGGATTACCTGGGGCTGAGGCTGTGAGGAAAAGAATAGCAGAGCACTGAGCATATAGAGTTTGCACGCTCAGTTGCTCAGTCATGTCCAACTCTTTGTAGCCACATGTACTGTAACCCGCCAGGCTCCTCGGTCTTTGGAATTTTCCAGGCAAGAATACTGGAGTGGGTTACGATTTCCTCTTCCAGGGGAAATGGAAATCCCGACCCAGGGATGGAAGCTGCATCTCTTGTGTCTCCTGCATTGGCAGTTGAATTCTTTACCACTAGCGCCACCTGGGAAGCCATATTATAGTTTGACAAACCTCCAAAGAGAATCTTTTTAACCTTTCATAATTTAACAATCACTGATCCAAACGATGCTTTATAGATCTAGCTATAATTCAAACCACCTGGGGATCTTTTAGAAATCCTACTGTCCAGGTCACTTACAGACCAAATTAGAATCTCTGGATTGGACCCCAGCGTGAACGCTTTTAAGAATTATATATGAGAGGTTAGGAATCCATAGGCCCACAGGTGTTGGGGGCCAGAGTGAGGTACTCCGCCCGTGACAAAGGTCATGAGGAAGGAGGCTCGACATACGCAAAGGCGGGATCGAGCCTCAGGAGTCCCCCTGGAACTCCTCGAGCATCTACCCCCATAACCAGAGCCTGCCTACTTTACTACTTTGTGCTCTTACCTACACCTCTGACTTTAAGGGGGGCTGTCCCCCACCACCTCTTTTGGAGAAGGAGTTAACCTAGAGCTCCAGTCAATAAAAACTCTTGGGTGTAACAAGAGTGTTTTAACCTACAAACTCCTCTGAAGGTTCTCTAGCCTGCCTGACAGGCTCGTCGGGCCACATGTGATTGCTCACAGCCTCCCAACCGTGAGAGTCACTAGATGCTTTAAACCCTCTAAAAACAGGTTCTTTAGAGAAGTTAGAAAACTATAAGTATAGTGGGCTAATTAGAAATTGTGTTGGTGAAGGGTTTTTCATTTGTTGAGCCAACGTTTGTTGCTAAGTCTCCATATCCCCTGCCCTTACACACATTAATGAATATATAGAAGGAATAAGTATTAACCTTTGATATTAATCACGTTAGACCTTAGGCTAAGTAAATTCTTTCCTTAACTAAAACCCACTACACCCTCACCCTGTAGGAATGTAACTTTATTTGGGTGGCGTCTGTTTTGAGAATAATCAGCCCTGGAGAAATAAGTGTCCTGATTGACTGACCGCTGTCACAAGGAGAGGGTCAGAATTGTCAGCAGGCCCCCTGGCCAGAAGATGATGTAACACCCTAAGACCTCTGTATACATTTGTGTGAAGCACCTGACTTTAATAAAAGTCAGGACTGCTGTCCCCACGTGACTTTTTGTATAACATCTCAGTGTATAAAACAGACTCTGGAAAATAAAGAATTGGGATCAGTTTCTCGAAATACTGGTCTCCCCATGTCGCTCTCTCTCTCACTCTGGCTGAGTCTCCATCTGGAGCGCTGGAACCCACCATGCTTACTAATTATGCCTGGGCTTCTAAGATCCGACCGGGAGGCCTCAGTGTCTCCTCTCCTTCGGGAGAACGGAAGGGCGCCTGCGCCTACGTAAGTGGTGCAAACTTCTTGTCTTGAAGTTTTATTGGTCTCCCAGCGAAACCAAGCTACTCAGCCTCTTTTCTCCACTGAATTTTCCTACTGAGCTATCCTTATTCTATTACTCTTTATATCTTTAATTAATATCTAATTGAAGCTATTGTATCCTGATCCTCGCCTACGCCGTCTCTCCTTCGAATACCCTGGATCAGCCGGGGCTGGTCCCCGGCACACAGGTAGGGGGAAGCTTGCTAACACTGGAACAAGGGTAAGTCCCCAGCTCACATTTGAGTAGCTACAAAGAGCTACTTCATTTCTCTCCAGACTCCTCCCCAACTAAGGATTACCGTGCCCTCCAGGGAAAATGTTATCTTTAAATCAGCAATTTTTCTTTAATCATAGTGCAAAACATATATAAAATTTACAGTCTTCACTATTTTAAAGGTGCAGTTCAGTAGTGTTAGGTACATTCGCAGTGCTCTAAAACTTTTTCATTTTGCAAAACTGGAGCTCTCTACCCAATTCCCTATTCCCTGCGGTTTCCAGACCCTGACAACCACCATTTTACTTTCTGCTTTTGTGAGTTGAACTACTTTAGATTCCTTGTATAAGTAGAATCATATAGCATTTATCTTTGGGAAACTGGTTTATTTCACTTAGCATAATGACCTCAAGTTTCATCCATGTTGTAGCATGTAACAGGATTTCTTTTTTTTCCAAGCTGAATAATATTTAATTGCATGATTATACCATGTTTTCTTTATCAATTCATCTGTCCACGGATATTGGGTTGCATCTACCTCTTATATATTGTGAATAATGCTGTAATGAACTTGAGTATGCAAATAACTATTTGAGACCCTGTGTTGAATTCTCTTGGCTATACACCCAGAAATGGGGTCACTGGATCATATGGTATTTTAGTTTTTGAAGAATCACCATTCTGTTTTCCATGGTGGCTGTATCACTTTTCATTCCTACCAACAGTACACAAGAGATTTCAAGAATATGGAAAACATCATGGATTTGCATGTCATACTTATGCAGGGAGCATGCTAATCTCTGTATTGTTTCAATTTTAGCATACTGGCTGCTGAAGCAAACACCAAATAAAAAAAAAATTTTGAGATAATATTCAGAGCTTATTAACAAACCCCAAAGAGATGGCAGGCTGAGTCTCCCAGATTTATTTTTTAAAATGCATGGTTGAATAATTAATTTTATTTTAAGAGGAATCAGATCAATGTCAAAGAAAAGTTACTAACAGGGGGCCCTCAAAGTATAGCCAAGAACTTGCTAGAAATGCAGATTCTCAGCCCCAACCCCCAGAAACTTCCTGAATCAAAAAATTCTGCAAATTGGGTCCAGCAATCTGTATTTTAGAAATTTTGTACAGGCTATTAATACATACTAAACTTGGAAACGCTCTCTTCATTTTGATTTTATGGATCTTAGAACATTCTAAGCACTAATACTTTTTCTATTAATGCTTGAAATGCCAATACATTTATTCCTTTTTGTTTTGCTTTGCTTTCTGTTAGTTATTTGTTTGCCTGGTTGGTGAAACAGCCTTGCTTTAAGCATTGGTGACTTCAGGATAAAAGCAGGCTTAGGCAGCATTTCACACTATAATTTGTAACTACGGTAACTTCTCAGTCATGATGTAAAATGACTAAGTCTGTAAAATGAGAAGACTAGGTCAAGGTTGGCAGATCTCTGCCTTACATGCCACTTTTCCAAAACCCAAGACAGACATTGCTAATTGATCAAGACACTCTATACCTCCCATTCAGATAGAGTCTCAGAATCCTTCTTGACATAGCCCTATCAAAAATGGCTATATAAAAAGTTATATCCTGAAATGAAATCCATTTGCTACCAGATAATCTTAATGAGATTATCTTGATGAGCCCCTTAATGAGGGTGAAAGAGGAAAGTGAAAAAGCTGGCTTGAAACTCAGCATTAAAAAAAAAACTAAGATCATGTCATCTGGTCTCATCACTTCATGGCAAATAGAAGAGGAAAAAGTGGAAGCAGTGACAGATTTTATTTCCTTGGACTCCAGAATCACTGCAGACAGTGACTGCAGCCATGAAATTAAAAGATGCTTGCTCATTGGAAGATGTCAGAGTTAGACCACAAACAAGGCTGAGAGCTGAAGAATTGATGCTTTTGAACTATGGTGCTGGAGAAGACTCTTGAGAGTCCCTTGGACTGCAAGGAGATCAAACCAGTCAATCTTGAAAGAAATTAACTCTGAATATTCACTGGAAGGACTGTTGGTGAAGTTTAAGCTCCAATTCTTTGGCCACCTGATGTGAAGAGCCAGCTCATTGGAAAAGACCCTGATGCTGGGGAAGATTGAAGGCAGGAGGAGAAGGGGATGACAGAAGATGAGTTCGTTAGATGGCATCACCGACTTGAAGGACATGAATTTGAGCAAACTCCAAGAGATAGTGGATAGTAGAGGAGCCTGGTGTGCTGCAGTCCACGACTTAGTGACTGAATAACAAATCATCATTGCCCTGTTTATCTCTGTCCTTAAATAGTATGGGCTCCAAATACTATCAATTCTAGGCTGTCCTCCAGAATTGTTAATATTCTGTGAGCTTAGTTTTCTCATCTATAAGATGCCACTGGTGTCATCTACCCCATGGGGTTCTTAGGAAGATAAATGAAATAATGCATTTGAACCAGCTGGATCAGCACTAGACACAAAGTTATTAAAAGTTCATTAAATCTTAGTTCTTTTTTTTTCCTTAGTTGCATCTTTTTTTGATTAATTTATTTATTTTAATTGGAGGATAATTATATTACAATATTGTGATGGTTTACATTGGAATGAATCAGCCACAGGCACACAACTCTTCTTTACATTTTTTTCTGGCTGCTCACTTTACCATTGGCTGGCAAGTATAGCAGGCCAAGCTCAGTGTTTCCCTGAGAAGTGGAAGCGCTCCTGGTATTGGCTTGGCCATGATGAGAACTGACTGACTTCTTAGCCTTTGCCTCTGTTGCAGTATTACCGTCACTACTCTGCTTACCAAGTTTGCACATTGATTCAGATGAGTAGCCTTTGGGTGAAAAGGGAGTATTCTTACTTATTTAAACTAATCTCACAAGAGCAAAATCTAAATAATAATCTTCTCCAGTACAAAAATGGAGAAGGCAATGGCAACCCACTCCAGTACTCTTACCTGGAAGCTCCCATGGACAGAGGAGCCTGGTAGGCTGCAGTCCATGGGGTTGCAAAGAGTCAGACACAACTGGGCGACTTCATTTTCACTCTTCACTTTCATACATTGGACAAGGAAATGGCAACCCACTCCAGCGTTCTTGCCTGGAGAATCCTAGGGACGGAGGAGCCTGGTAGGCTGCCATCTATGGGGTTGCACAGAGTTGGACATGACTGAAGTGACTTAGCAGCAGCAGGAGCCACCACAAAAATAAACTCTGCACACATATAACCAATGTTCTAGTGCCAACTTAATACGATGTTAATGAGAATGTTTCCCTCTTGGATTAGATGAAAGGAAGTTAAGATTTATTAAGGACCATGCATGTGTGATCAATGCAAAGAAATAGAGGAAAACAATCGAATGGAAAAGACTAGAGATCTCTCCAAGAAAATTAAAGATACCAAGGGAACATTTCATGCAAAGATGAGCAAATAAAGGACAGAAATGGTATGGACCCAACAGAAGCAGAAGATATCAAGAAGAGGAGGCAAGAATACACAGAAGAACTGTACAAAAAGATCTTCATGACCCAGATAACCACGACGGTGTGATCACTGAAAAAACTCTAGGTGCTTCTGCCCCTGCGATTCTGAGAATGAAAGAAACCGACTGAATCATTAGCACTCGCCCAAGTCGCACAAGTGTCTCTGTCACCCTCTTCACCATATCACTCCACATTTTGTTCTGCTTCGTGACCCGGGGGTGAGCTGTAACTGACAGAAGAATCTAAATTGCCCTCTTATCAAACGTAAGTTTAAAGTAGGTCTGCATGACTTCTTTGGTTTAGGGCAAGGGTGAATAAATGTCTGATTTTATCAGATGCAAATTTGCAGAAGTGATGAGAGTCAAAAAATTCTTATTATTCAACAAGGGTTCTTGCTGAGACATCCAAAACACATCAGGTTTTAACACCTTTGTTTTTTTTTTCTAATATAAATTTATTTTAATTGGAGGTTAATTACTTTACAATATTGTATTGGTTTTGCCATACATCAACATGAATCCGCCACAGGTATATACGTGTTTCCCATCCTGAACCCCTCTCCCACCTCCCTCCCCGTACCATTCAAGTCTGCACACTGCCTGGTCTTACTGTATCAGACAGACTGAAGCTAACATCTCAGTTTTACCACTAGCTGTGTGACCTTGGTCTAATTACTCATCTTTTTTGGATTTCAAATTTCTCAATGAAGATAATAACTACCACTCAAACTTGATGTAAAAATTAAATGCAAAGTACAAGTGTAAGTGTTTTAATAGAGTCTATGTTCTAGCATTTTGCTAAGTCACTTCAGTCGTGTCCGACTCTGTGCGAACCCATAGACAGCAGCCCACCAGGCTTCGCCGTCCCTGGGATTCTCCAGGCAAGAACACTGGAGTGGGTTGCCATTTCCTTCTTCAATGCATGAAAGTGAAAGTGAAGTCTCTCAGTCGTATCCAACTCTTAGCGACCCCACGGACTGCAGCATACCAGGCTCCTCCATCCATGGGATTTTCCAGGCAAGAGTACTGGAGTGGGATACCATTGCCTTCTCCAATGTTCTAGCATGCAACTGTACAAAAAAGATCTTCATGACCCAGATAATCACAATGGTGTGATCACTGACGTAGAGCCAGACATCCTGGAATGTGAAGTCAAGTGGGCCTTAGAAAGCATCACTACGAACAAAGCTAGTGAAGGTAATGGAATCCCAGTTGAGCTATTCCAAATCCTGAAAGATGATGCTGTGAAAGTGCTGCACTCAATGTCCCAGCAAATTTGGAAAACTCAGCAGTGGCCACAGGACTGGAAAAGGTCAGTTTTCATTCCAATCCCAAAGAAAGGCAATGCCAAAGAATGCTCAAACTACCGCACAATTACACTCATCTCACACCCTAGTAAAGTAATGCTCAAAATTCTCCAAGCCAGGCTTCAGCAATATGTGAACTGTGAACTTCCTGATGTTCAAGCTGGTTTTAGAAAAGGCAGAGGAACCAGAGACCAAATTGCCAACATCCGCTGGATCATGGAAAAAGCAAGAGTTCCAGAAAAGCATCTATTTCTGCTTTATTGACTATGCCAAAGCCTTTGACTGTGTGGATCACAATAAACTGTGGAAAATTCTTCAAGAGATGGGAATACCAGACCACCTGACCTGCCTTTGAGAAACCTATATGCAGGTCAGGAAGCAACAGTGAGAACTGGTCATGGAACAACAGACTGGTTCCAAATAGGAAAAGGAGTACGTCAAGGCTGTATATTGTCACCCTGCTTATTTAACTTATATGTAGAGTACATCATGAGAAACACTGGGCTGGAAGAAGCACAAGCTGGAATCAAGATTGCCGAGAGAAATATCAATAACCTCAGATATGCAGATGACACCACCCTTATGGCAAAAAGTGAAGAGGAACTCAAAAGCCTCTTGATGAAAGTGAAAGTAGAGAGTGAAAACGTTGGCTTAAAGCTCAACATTCAGAAAACAAAGATCATGGCATCCGGTCCCATCACTTCACGGGAAATAGATAGGGAAACAGTGGAAACAGTGTCAGACATAATTTTTCTGGGCTCCAAAATCACTACAGATGGTGACTGCAGCCATGAAATTAAAAGACGCTTACTCCTTGGAAGGAAAGTTATGACCAACCTAGATAGCATATCGAAAAGCAGAGACATTACTTTGCCAACAAAGATCTATCTAGTCAAGGCTAGATGGTTTTTCCTGTGGTCATGTATGGATGTGAGAGTTGGACTGTGAAGAAGGCTGAGTGCCGAAGAATTGATGTTTTTGAACTGTGGTGTTGGAGAAGACTCTTGAGGGTCCCTTGGACTGCAAGATCCAACCAGTCCATTCTGAAGGAGATCAGCCCTGGGATTTCTTTGGAAGGAATGATGCTAAAGCTGAAACTCCAGTACTTTGGCCACCTCATGCAAAGAGTTGACTCATTGGAAAAGACTCTGATGCTGGGAGGGATTGGGGGCAGGAGGAGAGGGGATGACAGAGGATGAGATGGCTGGATGGCATCACTGACTCAGTGAGTCTGAGTGAACTCCAGGAGTTGGTGATGGACAGGGAGGCCTGGCGTGCTGCGATTCATGGGGTCGCAAAGAGTCAGACACGACTGAGCAACTGATCTGAGCTGATCTGATGTTCTAGCATAGTTTATCCAGTAATATTTGCTTAATGATAAATGAATGAATGGCCAATCAATACATGCAAAAATTGTGGAAAAAAATTTTCCCCTTTTCTTGCACATCCTCATTCCAGACTCAACTGAGACATAAACATGAAACACAAATACTGTATTTATTTTACATAGAAATTTACAGTTTTTAAAATGAGAATTATTTAATCTTTGTAAAAGTTCTTGAGTGACAGTTTAAGAAGGGTTGTCACTTCCATTTATAGAAAA
Source organism: Bos mutus (assembly GCF_027580195.1). Taxonomy (NCBI): domain Eukaryota; kingdom Metazoa; phylum Chordata; class Mammalia; order Artiodactyla; family Bovidae; genus Bos; species Bos mutus. Next base: position 67,712,796 of record NC_091630.1, on the reverse strand, counting down.
AGGAAGGTTAAGGACAGTAATTTTAATTTAATTAACAAATCCATATAGTTAAAAGAAGAAAAGAAGGAAGTAAGGAAGGGAGAAGGGGCTCAAGGACAGGTTCCTCTAAATTTAAATTCTTTCCATTTTAGAAAACCACCATCCCATATATCCATGAACACTGAAGCAACCCATCTGTAATCACTGGACCAAGTGTTAACATAATCAAAATAGACATTTCCTTCCTGGCTAAACCTGATTAATGGTTTAATCTATCTATGGTATCATTTCTGGAAAACACAAAGGAGATTTTTCATATAAGGCTGTCAGAAAAGATTCAGGCTCAGAAGAAGCAATCTTTTAATTACCTTCAGTTGTGCTAGCTCCAAGATGGCTTCGAGGGGAGCAGAGATTAGGACACATAGTCATTTCAAATGTGTCATTCCCAGTGTTCTCAGCTGCCAGTCAGAACCTAGAACAATTTCAGACAAAGCCATGGACAGATTTATGATAAAGGAGAGCTTTGAGATTAGACAACGAAGAGGGGGACTAACTCAGAAACTCCAAGGCACTTGGTTCCCTAAATAGAATGATGTCCTGAAATCCAATAGAAAAATAAAGAGGTGGAGGGATGTATTAATGTTTATTAACTGTCTATTACATGTTAGGGTAAGCACTGAAATGAAACCTCTAAATACAGTATCCCATTTAATCTCCCCATATACCTGAAAAGTAGACATTTTTATCACCACTGTATAAATAAGAATCTGTAGCTCATAGAATTTAGGTAGCATGTCCAAAATTAGTGGCCAAGCTTCAACTGAAGCCCTGACTTGTCTGAATCTAAAACCCTTGTTTCATCATCTGACTAGGAGTTCTCAGCTAGCAGCCCACAGATCAGAGCAGGGCTGACAAGAAAGGAAAAATACAGATATTCATGTTCCATTCTAGAACAATATTCTGACTCAGTACATCTGTGATGTACTGCCTACTTCTCTGTCCTTAGCAAGCGTTTTGGGTAATTACAAGGGACAGTGAGGTTTGAAAAGCTCATGCCATGTTGTCTCCTCAGGAGACAAATATGTTTCTCAGATCAATGGTACTCAGCACACTCAGCACTTAGCTAGTGTCATGAGTATAAATTGCTCCTGGACACCCAAGGTGCATGAGTGACCCCATGTCTCTATATTTGCAAATCAAACTGTGTCCTTTCAACCTATCACTATGCCATTGGGGGTAGGTCTCACTAGCTCAAGAAAAGCCAAGAAAACCAGAAGTGCAATCATCCTTCCTGATCTCAGAAGAGCTCCTCTCATTTTTTCCTAAGCTACCAAGCAAAGTGGCCCTTCACTCTCAACCCTAGGGCCACTATCCACTTGTCTTTACATTTTTTTTTCTTTAGCAAGGAAATTTAATGGTTAACTAGGATGCATAAAATATTTTAGGCCCCAGAGTCAACAGATAGCATTTTTCTCTTTTATGGGAATAAGATAAGTGTGAAAATACATGAAAATGAGGCTTCTATCCCCAAGGGTGAATTGCTATGTCTTCAAAGTGATGGGAAACAAAACAGAAGTTTGAGTCTTTACTCTTGCCTGGAGAATTCCATGGACACAGGAGCCTGGGGGCTACAGTCCATGGGATCACAAAGAGTCAGACACGACCGTGTGACTAACTTTACTTTTATTCTGCTCCCTTAAATTATCATTAACCCACCTTGCCGAGCTGTTTACAGACTTCAGCGCAAAATAAGATGACATTCAAATCAATGTGTATGCTTGGTCATAACAGATGCCTGACACTGAGTGAGAAAAAAATGGGAAACAAAACAAAACATGGCCCCTTCCCCACAGAGACTTTGACATCCTATTGTGAAATGGAGCATATATGGAGCGGCCCTGAGCTTTTACACATTGGACTCCTTTCTTTGTTCAATTATGACTATATTTTGGCATTCTGACTCAAGGCTTTACATGCCCTACCCTCCAAAAATTTGAAATATTGATATTATGGTTATTCTCTAAACACTACAAAATAAGGTATAGCAATATACTTTGCAAACTGTAATTTATTATACTGATGTACCAGGAATCTTAAAAATTCTTAAAAGTAAGGAAAAAAGTAGACAGTTTTATCACTGCAGTAAGTATGCAGTGATAAAAGAAGTCACCTCACTTCTGGCTTCATCTTATCTTTTCTACCATAATTTCTTCTTTGCTCCACTGTCATCCTCTTGGGCTTATCTTTATTCACAGGTGACATTGTTTTTTATATAAAAAACCTAAGTATTGACTTAAAACAATAAAACAGCCAGTTATTTTACCATCAAAATGAGTTTATTTGTGTACAACAAAATTGCAATTCAGGACACACAATCTATGGCAAACCACGGGCAAGTCGAGAATACAAAGGAGAGGGCAGTTCTGTTATAGAGGAGAAGGGAGAGTTGGAAGGGGCTGGTATGGACAGAGTCTGTTGGAGAAAACAGGGAATTTGCAGTGAGGTGGCTTTTCATTAGCTGACTATAACAGTCTCTCCTTAGCTAGCTTGTTGCCAGGCAAGAAGAAATTCTTCCTTCCTCCTGCTGGGTAGTAAAGTAGTAACCTTCTGGAATGTTTCTTTTTCAAGTTATACAGATTTCGTGAATTGGCATAAAGTTCATTAAGCATTCCACCCCCAAACCCTACCAGAAATAGTTATAAAAATAAAATCTCTAATGGTGGCTCACACACACTGTGCTCCTAACAGGCACCCTCCACTTTGCCTGGGTTATCTCATTCAACCCTCACAATAACGCTATGAAGTCAAAATAGCACACATGTTCTCGAGATTGAACAAAACTGTACTTCCAAGAGGCTAGACAGTTTGCCAAAGTCACACGGGTGAACTGTAACCCAGGCATATTGATGTAGAAAATCATAGTGTCTTTTTCACTCTGCAGCTACAGACATCTATTATTTTATCTGTTTTTCAAATACTCTATGGTTCTTATCATGTGCTTGTCACAATTCAAAACACTTTACAAATATCAATTGATTCAATAGTCATAACCTCTTAGGTAGGTGTTATTAATATCCCCATTTTAAAAATAAAAGAGCTGACTTCATTTTCAGAGCCTCTGATGCATTTTCTAAAAACAATTTCTAAGAGTCCCTGACAGCTCTAGCAGCTACTGATTCAATAACAGACGAGATACCTCCAAGGTCAGACTCACCAGCCCCATGTTTGAGACAAGGCCATCTTGAAGATGGGGCAAAATCTGTTGAAGTGATGTCTATAAAATTCTGTCTGAAACAATAAAGCAAAAACAAATCAAATTTAGTTTTTCTTGGAAAAATTATGACAAAGAGATGACATCAGCTGACAGTTGTGCAGGTTTCTATTTTAATACGTATTCATTTGAAAGGGTGCTTGAAAATATAATTGAGAGGATCTAAGAAGCTTCTGTCAAAAGTACTCAGTCCAGTTTTTGCTTAACAAATAAATGGAAAAGAAAAAAGGAGGGAAGGAGTGAGGGAAAGAGAAAGAAAAAGAGAGAGAAAGAAGGGAAGGAAGAAAGGAAAAGATGGAGGGAAAGAGGAACAAAAAATATAAAAAATATAAAGAAAGGAGTAAAACAATATCCTTCCCAGAAGCTAAAAATATATGAAACAAGCAAAGTATCAAGAAGTGTAATATCATAGACTTAGTGTCAGCTAAGATCAAGTCTTTCTTCCATCCCTCAAGAACTCTATAACCACTGACAAGTTACTTAACCTCTTCAAGTACCAGTTTCTTTACTTGAAAAATCAGAACAGTATCTTTTTGTGTGATTAGATGAAACAATGTATGTGAAGAGTCTAATACTATGAGAAGTGACTGTACCTACTCTAACATGTAAGGCTTGAGGACATAAAAAAATGCAAATGGAAAACCTTACTTTGAACCATCACCGCAAAAGTAGTATTTTGGATGCCTGTTCTCAAAACTAGGTGGAATCAGATGATCCCTAGAAGCAGTACTGCACTGAGGGAAATGTTGACAACTCCAGCTAACCTACTCTAACCGTTTCATATTTCTTAAAACAACGAGCAGAGTAAAAGGTAGTCAAAACAGGTACATCCTAGGTATTTTAAGCATTGTCAATACATAAAAATAATAATAAGTAAGTCTTGAGAGTTTCTTTGGTAACATTGCCCTCCAAATAAAATATCAACATCACAGTCAATAAATTACATTCTTTTTTCCATTTATAAGGCATGGCCTGTCTCCTAAATGCCATAGACTTCCACAGAGAGGAAATCTATAATTAGCCTATTTATTCAAAAACAGTCTTCTCACTTACCTCCTTCAGTCAACATTTCTTTTTTATCAGACAGACTTCACTACTTAAGATTCTGCTTTCAAATTCCAGCTTTTTTAGTTACTAACTTTGGGCACATTAAGTAATCTTTCTTGGCTTCGGTGTTCTCATTTAAAACATGGAGTTAAGACTTGCCTTTATAGGGAACTGAATGTCAAAATGCCCATCAAATTGTCTCCACACACATTCATTACTCAATATGTGTCAGCTACTGACTTGTTTATTCATGCTATTATTTATTGTTATCTCTGAGTTGTGTTCCTTATTAATTCTCTCAAACAACTTCATTCTGAACTCATAATGTCTCCATGCCCAAAATACTATATCTAAAACCCTGTCCTTCTGAGATAGTTTATGATAACTAATCTAGATGACTTCTGATCAGGTCCTTCAACTAGAGCTACTGAGGAAACTGTCCAGTCAGATCTCGATATCCACCAGTTCTGCATCTGCAGATTCAACCAACCACAGATGTTAAACATAGTTCATGATCTGTGGTTGGCTGAATCTGCAGAACCCATGAAATAAATGGCAGACTAAGGCATTTAAACATCAGGGGTTTTGTTATGAAGGTGGGGGTGGGGCATGTGGATTAGGGTGTCCCAGAACCTATCCCGGCAGAGGATACTGAGGGTGACAGTACTTGGAAATCTGTTCAGAAGAAAAGATCCTGTCTTGAATTTAAGCAAGGTTGTTGCTCAGTCACTAAGTCATGTCTGACTTTGCATTGCAGCCCATCAGGCTTTCCTGTCTTTTACTACCTCCCAGAGCTTGCTCAAACTCATGTCCATTGAGCTGGTGATGCCACCCAACCATCTCATCCTCTGTCATCCCCTTCTCCTCCTGCCTTCAATCTTTCCCAGCATCAGGGTCTTTTCCAATGAGAAAAGACCTTCAGCTCGTCGCATGAGGTGGCCAAAGTATTGGAGCTTCAGCTTCAGCATCAATCCTTCCAATGAACACTCAAGGTTGATTTCCTTTAGGATTGACTGGTTTGATCTCCTTGCTGTCCAAGGGATTCTTCAGAGTCTTCTTCAGCACCACAGTTCGAAAGCATAAATTCTTCAGCTGTCAGCCTTCTTCATGATCCAACTCTCACATCCATACATGACTACTGGAATAACCATAGCTTTGACTGTACTGACCTTTGTCAGCAAAGTGATGTGTCTGCTTTTTATTATGTTGTCTAGGTTTATCATAGCTTTTCTTCCAAGGAGCAAGCATCTTTTAATTTCATGGCTGCAGTCACTGTCCTTAGTGATGATAAAGCCCAAGAAAATAAAATCTGTCACTTTTTCCTCATCTATTTGCCATAAAGTGATGGGACCAGGATGCCATGATCTTAGTTTTTTGAATGCTGAGTTTTAAGCCAGCCTTTTCACTCTCCTCTTCACCTTCATCAAGAGGCGCTTTAGTTCCTCTTCGTTTCTGCCATTAGGGTAGTATTATCTGCATATCTGAGCTTGTTGATATTTCTCCCAGAAATCTTGATTCCAGCTTGTGATTCATCCAGCCTGGCATTTCACATGATGTACTCTGCATAAAAGTTAAATAAGCAGGGTGACAATATGCAGCCTTGATGTACTCCTGTCCCAATTTTGAACCAGTCTATTATTTCATGTCCAGTTCTAACTGTTGCTTCTTGACCTGCATACAAACAAGATTAGAAGTTAGAAATAAATGTACTCTCACTAACCTTGAAAAGGGAGACATGACTGTTCAACTCATTGGTGAGTATCAGGTAGAAAGTGCCAGCGACTAAGATGACTGATTTGCAGATTACTGGATTCCTCAGGTTAACCAGGAAGAAGGGTGGCTACAAGAAGAACTAAGAAAACTAAGACATTAAACAGTGCAGAAATGAGTACATAAGGTCACTCACAGTGTCAAGAATAACATAAATGACATGAACATGACATGAGCATTCTAGATTTTGAAGAATTTATAATTCTGCTCATGCATTCTAATGGCATCCTTGAGATAATTAAAATGTCTCTGAAACTAGTGAGTGAGGTGTCAAAGCAGATAACTCAATAAAGATGTCAGCTTTCTGTGTAACAGCTGTCAAAACAGTGACTAAGATTTAAGACTAGCAATGATTTTCTTTTTCCCTGGCCAATTGATGAAATGACAGTGACTTCTCACTAGTATATGCTTGATAAAGTATAGGCTTTGGAAAACAGGGAGAGGCAGGGCTGGGCTGTTTGAAGGACAGTATCCCAGTAAATTCTACCCTAAACTGCTGCAAAAACCTAGTTTTTAACCTCTTCTTCTTATGACAGAAACAACTTCCAAAAATGCTGAAGTAATTCATGTTCTTCCCCGATTAGAACTCTTCAGAAAGGTCACCTTTCGTGGGATGGATGATCTTTTGTGACCTATCTTTCAATCATTAGATGTGCAGTTTTTCATGAACCTTGCAGACAAGGTTAATTGACCTCCCTGTCTTGTCCTTTCATCCATATCTGACCTGTGTGTTTCTCCAGGATATTCTTAAAATTTTTGTGTCCTCATTCAGGGTACCATTAGGCTCACTCCTACATGTTAAACCACGTATGATGATGTAGCAGTTCAGAGCATAGGCATTGAAATCAGTCACATGAATATGAATACCAGTCTGCCAGTTACTAGCAGTGGGACTTTTGTCTAATGAATTAGCATTCATTCCTGAGATTCCTAATCAGCAAATCAGATATAGTACCTCACTCCTAGATTGTTATGAGCATTTAATTGGCTAATACATGTAAAGGTTATAGTAAAATAAATGTTGTTATTTCAGGTTTAATAAACACTTTGATCATACAGTCAGGTTGTTGTGATTCTGGGAAAGAACATGAGCCCTGGTGCCATGAAGGCCCGAATCTGAAGCCCAGCTCCCCTACTAAACCAGCTATTTACCAATTAACAACATCCTTAGCATCACTGCACCATTTCATTTATATACTGGAGATGAAAATATCTGAAATCCCAAGTTTGGGAAGATAATTAGATCAAAACCACAATGAGATATCACTTCTCACTTGTTAAAATACAGCTATCAAAACAAAAGATATTGTTGGCCAGCATGTGGAAAAAAGAGAACTTTTATACATTGCTGGTAGGAAAGTAAATTGCTGAAGTCACTGTGGAAAGCAGTATGGCGTTTCCTCAACAAACCAAACTATTATATGAAACAGCAAGTTCACTTTTTCTTTTTTTTAGTTTAATTTTTATTTTATATAGGAGTATAGTTGCTTTACAGCAACCTCACTTTTGAGTATATATATATAAAGGAATTGGAATCAGGATCTTAAAGAGATATCTTCATACCCATGTTTATTGCATCAGTGTTCATGATAGCCAAGTCATGGAAGCAACCTAAATGTCCATCAGTGGATGAATAGCTAAGGAAAATGCATGCATACATACAGTGTAGTATTATTGAGCCTTTAAATAGGAAGGAAAGGCTACCACTTGTGACAACATGAATGTAGCTTGAGGACATCATGCCAAATGAAATAAACCTGACACAGAAGAACAAAGACTATGTGAACCCACTAATAGGAGGAATCTGAAATATTCCAACACACAGAAGCAGAGTAGAATAGTAGTTAGCAGGGGGATGGGGAGGGAGAAACAGAGAGATGTTGGTCAAAGGGTACAAAGTTTCATTTGTGCAAGATGAATGAGTTCTAGAAACTACTGCTCAGCTTAGTGCCTATCATTAACAATTCTGCATCATATACTTAAAATTTTGCTAAGAAAACAGATCTTATGTTAAAAGGAAATGGTTTTATGCTCAGAACCTGACCCTGCAATGGACAAAGACCATGAGTCAATTGTTGTTCATGTCCACTCTTTGCAACACCATGGACTGCAGCATGCCAGGCTTCCTTGTCCTTCACTATCTCCCAGAGTTTGCTCAAACTCATGTCCATTGAGTCATCGAAGCCGTCTCATCCTTTATCACCTCCTTCTCCTCCTGCAATTCGATCTTTTCCAGCATCAGGGTCTTTTCCAATGAGTCAGTTCTTTGCATCAGGTGGCCAAAGTATTAGAGCTTTAGCTTCAGCATCAGTCCTTCCAATGAATATTCAGGATTGATTTCATGTAGGACTGACTGGTTTGATCTCCTTGCAGTCCAAGGACTCTCAAGAGTCTTCTCCAGCACTATAATTCGGAAGCATCAATTCTTTAGTGCTCAGCTTTCTTTATGGTCCAAGTGTCACATTTGTACATGACTACTTGAATAACTTTGGCCACCTGATGCAAAGAACTGACTCATTTGAAAAGACCCTGATGCTGGGAAAGATTGAAGGTGGGAGGAGAAGGGGAAGACAAAGGATGAGATGACTGGATGGCATCACCAACTCAATGGACATGAGTTTGAGTAAACTCTGGGAGTTGGTGATGGACAAAGAGGTCTTGTGTGCTGCAGTCCATGGAGTTGCAAAGAGTCAGACACAACTGAGCAACTGAGCTGAACTGGAATAACCCTAGCTTTGATTTTACTGACCTTTGTCAGCAAAGTGAATAAATTAGTGTGGTGAATTAGTCTTCTTATGAGATGCAATTCTGTATAATTTAAATATAAGCCTTGGCAGGTGAAAGTTCATGCATGAACTTTGAGCAGACCTCTGGTCAACCAGCAGATAATCAGTGAAAGGTGGTCTTCTTTCAAGGCTGGTGACTGTATGTGGTAGGAAAAGAGGAGAAAAAGGTGAAAGACAGAATTCCTCACTCAGTTTCCTTCTCTGCAACCCTTTGCACTTCTGTGTCAGGGCGGTAGTGGTTTAAGCACTTCCTGGGTGAGTGAGTCAACCGTCAAAAGCCAAGGTCCCTTTGTCTTATGATACTGAATAGCCAATTGATCTAATATCAATATGTGTTATAACTGATTCCGATTTATCACTTCCTCATTGTGAGGTATTACACTGACTCAAGAACCAATCAGGGAATAAGTAAAATTTTGATTTTACCTGACCCACTCCCCCAACTTATCTCACAAGTTACTATAGTAACAGCTTGAGGTAGAAAATTTAGCTACTTAGGGGAGGTGGCAGTGAGTCCATTTGAGGAACAATAACAAGTGTCAGGAATAGGGAAGTAAGGTGAACTCAGAAGAAGTGTGTGTGTGTGTGTGTGTCTGTGTGCATGTGTGTGTGCCCTCAGTCATGTCTGACTCTTTGTGAGCCCATGGACTGTAGCCTGCCAGGCTCCTCTGTCCATGATATTTTTCAGGCAATAATACTGGACTGGTTGCCGTTTCCTCCTCTAGAGGATCTTCCCAACCCAGGGATCAAACTCAAATCTCTTGCCTCTCCTGCATTGGCACCTGAAGAAGTATAGATAAGAACAAAGACAATGAGTAGTAAAGTGCTCTCTGTCTAGCCTGGCACATTCTGGGGAAGCTCTAGAGAGAAGTAGAATATCTAAGATGCTGCAGATAGGAGCTTTTGATTCATGTCATTGCATTCTCAGCAGTGTTTTGCCTGGCTAGGTTATCTCTCTCCAAACTTCCTCTGTTTATGTGTACAAATGATACCAAATTAATATCTAGTGTTCCAACAACTGTTATCCCTTCCATTAAGGGAATATTGTTAATATAAGCTGTGTGAACCTCTCACGTTTGTGCTACTTTGTCCTCTGGAATCCTCAGATACTGTTGCTCTGAGCCTCAGATATGAAGGTACTAAAGTTTCATGGTGGACTTTACAGTAGAGCAGAAACACAGGTATTGGATGAACTATCCTTTCTATTAAAGTAATAAGAGTTTAAGTATCTCTTGCCTTCACATGAGTCAAACCTGTGTTCATAAACATTGAGCTTAGAAACAAATGCAGAATATGGATGTCATGTCATGTTTTAGACTCCTCTTCCCTTCTTATATGCAAGACATCGTTCAAATTTATCTACCTGTTTCTTCCCCTCAGGCTCTTCCCTCAGTTTTCTCCCAAACATTCCTATTTTCTAATGCAAGCCTAGCCCCATAGTTTTCTAATCTTGCTTTAATTTCAAGAGTCAACAGAACTTAGTCAGAAAATAGAAATCTATTTCTAAAAATAGAAATCTTACTATTTTTTAACAGATGGAAGTGCCAACAAATAAAAGCAATTTAGGAAGACCCCAAGTAATACTTATATCAAGACAAAATTTAACACAGGAAAATAGTTCTAAACACCGTTCAGGAGATTACTTGTGGCTGAGCTTTTTGGCTATGCAAAAAGTGGAGGACAATACATTTTTGTTTTCAAATAGTCTCTGAATATTTCCACATCTAATATATGCATACAGTTTGAAAAGTTTTGAGGAAATATCTTAAATGCAGCTCATTTTATTAGATATTTCAGACAAGGTCACGTAAGGAGAGTGATACTAGTTCCTATATACAGGGGGAAAAAATGCTGTAGATGATGGAGAAGGAGCTGAGCACCATTTCCTGTGTCTCTAAGTACACCTTCAGAAGAAATTTATGTTTATGAAGGGAAAGTGATGAAGCCAGGTGAGACTCTAATGGACACCAAATCTTTTCCACTCTGAATCGGACACCAGATAAATTTTAGAAAATCATTTCAAAAGCCCTCCACGTAACCTAACATACTGGCACTCACTCACAGTGCTTGGCAAAACCCTGGTCTGGATGTCAGCTCTGCCAGGGTCTTCCTGACAGCAGTGTGGCATCTCATGTAAGGACGGGGGAGCTTTATCAAGTGCATTTGAGAAATCAATGAGAATACTGGTCCGACCCTGCCCGTCCTACATTGGAAGGGCTTTGGGTTGCCAAATGACATTTGAGGACTCTCTTTCACCTGGCCCTATCTGAAGACTTTTACCAGTTATGATTCAATGACTTCTCAAACTCTTTGCCAAAGAAAGGATTTTCAAGTTTTCTTTTACAAATGAACACATTGTAAAGATAAAAAGGAGGAGGCTGAGAGAAAATGTCCATGTGATGTCCCTCTACCAATGATACTAAAGTCTCCTTTCTTGCACCATCAAGCTTGTACCATGTTGCGCATCCATTCTCTGAGCATCCAGATTCAAACTATTAGTTGAAAATGAGCTTATAACTGCTGCAGCCATGAAGCCGTCTCTGATCATTCCACCACCATTAACTTCATCTCTCCTTGGAAAAACTTGAGCAGACAGGGCACAGCTTATCACCTAACTCTAGAAAATTGTACTGCTCTTTTCTGTGAGTTAGTCTTTCTTTATGTGTGTATTGAATACACTTGATTGAGGAGTTGCTGCTGCTGCTGCTAAGTCGCTTCAGTCATGTCCGACTCTGTGCAACCCCATAGATGGCAGTCCACCAGGCTCCGCCACCCCTGGGATTCTCCAGGCAAGAACACTGGAGTAGGTTGCCATTTCCTTCTCCAATGCATGAAAGTGAAAAGTGAAAGTGAAGTCGCTCAGTCATGTCTGACTCTTAGCGACCCCATGGACTGTAGCCTACCAGACTCCTCCGTCCATGGGATTTTCCAGGCAAGAGTTCTGGAGTGGGGAGTTACATAATATGAAAAGGGAGTATGGCAAAATAGAAATAATGTATTTGAAGTCAAGGACACATAGGCTTGTGAAAGAATATGGAAAATTAGCCTAAATGTTTTTTTAGAAAATGTGTACACATTAAAATGTAATACATTGGACAAAGTAACTAATATATAAAAAATTTTCTTTTGCATTCCTCTGAGTCAACAATATTGGTTTTCTGTAATTATCCAAACATACATATAGTAAAAGAATTTCTACCTTGTATTCATTCAGCTACTATTTAAAATTTATCCATTCTGCCACTCCAGGCACCATGAGTATTAAAAGTCTTTCACAAATAGCTCCTTCTTTTGAGCAACAAATAATCCAGCAGGGAAAACAATAAATTGCTCCAATTGACCACAGTAGTTTCATAGTATAGGTTCTCTGTGAGAGGTACAGGGTATCAGGGCTACAGTTGTCATGGATGGGTTCCCTGGGGTGCAGACAATGCGAGGGAGTTTGGTGCACAGGCTGTGTATTAAGGATCACCCTTGCAATCAAGTCCTCTGGAGAAAGAAGGAAGCAGGAATGGTGAGAGGGAGGAATCAAGATATAATGTTGATCCTACAACAGTCTCACTGAACACTGTGGGAAGCTGTAGAGCCCCACAGAAGCTGTGCAGCCTTGGAAAGAGATGGCCAAGCCTATAAACTTGGCTTCAATCATTCATTGAACATGGACAGACCAGAATGGATATGAACTGAAGTGAGTTGGTTCTCTCTCCAGCTGACACAATCCTGAAAGGCCAATAGCAGAATGCTATCTCCCGGCAGCACTCCCAATAATTAGGGAAATATGCCCTTCCTTGAAAGGAGCTCTGAGCATTACAGAGTCCATCAAAGATGGGGGTGAAGGGACAGAGTATGTGGACAATGCATTTGCAAGCTTGATTGAGCAGGGAAGGAGAAAGGGCAGTGGCTAGAAGATGCAGGCTTGAAAGGGTGTTTCCTTCTTGTAGCATTGCTCTATTTTTTTGTTTGTTTGTTTGGCTGTGCACCGTGTCTTTGCTAGGCTTCCCTGGTGGCTCAGGCAGTAAAGAATCCACCTGCACACTGTTTATAATAGCCAGGACATGGAAGCAACCTAGATGTCCATCAGCAAATGAATGGAAAAGAAAGCTGTGGTACATATACACAATACATATATTATTGTATTATATGTATTGTGTATATGTATTATTCATATTATTATTCATCTTATTATTCACATTCATATTTAATGGCTGAATATTATTCAACCATTAAAAAGAATACATTTGAATCAGTTCTAATGAGGTGGGTGAAACTGGAGCCTATTATACAGAGTGAAGTAAGCCAGAAAGAAAAACACCAATACAGTATACTAATGCATATATATGGAATTTAGAAAGATGGTAATGATAACCCTGTATGTGAGACAGCAAAAGAGACACAGATGTATAGAACAGTCTTCTGGACTCTGTGGGAGAAGGTGAAGGTGGGATGATTTGAGAGAATAGCACTGAAACATGTATATTATCATATATGAAACAGATCACCAGTCCAGGTTCAATGCATGAGACAGGGTGCTCAGGGTTGGTGCACTGGGATGATCCAAAGGGATGGGATGGAAAGGGAGGTGGGAGGGGGATTCAGGATGGGGAACACTGGTACACCCATGGCTGATTCATGTCAATGTATGGCAAAAACCACTACAATATTGTAAAGTAATTAGCCTCCAACTAAAATAAATAAATTAAAAAACAAACAAACAAACAAAAAAAGAATCTGCCTGCAATGTGAGACACCTGAGTCTGATCCCTGGCTTAGGAAGATCCCCTGGAGGAGGGCATGGCAACCCACTCCAGTATTTTTGCCTGGAGAATCCCCATGGACAGAGGAGTCTGGTGGGCTGCAGTCCATGGGGTAGCAAAGAGTTGGACACAACTGAGCAACTAAGCACAGCACAGCATGTCTTTGCTGGATTTTAGTTCCAGGCAGGGATTGAACTCACACCCTCAGCAGTGAAAGCATGGACTGCCAGAGAATCGCCTTCATTTGTCTATCATAAGAGAAGCAAGTACAGAGGGAGAAGTTGACAACAAATGAAAGAAGAATATAATTAGCAAAATGAAGCAAATTTATATCTCTTTCCTCCATATCTGTGTAGAACATTTCACACCTCAGTTATACCACTTAATCCATTATAACACAATCTCTTTCTACTGTGATCTACACAGGAGGGGAAACCCAAACAATTTTCAAACTGTATGCTCTACATGTAGAGTGATAGAGAGCACATAGTTAGTACGTAACTACTGAGCCACTGAATTAAACATTAAAAAAATAGAAAAACCTAAACCCCTTGAAAATTATTTTTTAGTTAAATAAAAAGTATCTAAACATTATTCATTTTTAAGATAACAATAATATTCCCCACCCAGTGTGTAAATGGAACTTTTAGCCAGTGTGGAACAGAGGAAAATACACAGATAGACAGCTATATCTTGCCATAATTATGTTAGATAATTAAGAGGCTTAGATTCTGGTGCCCCACCACCACTCCCCCAGGACCTATCAGCTTGTCAACTCAATATATGAATTTAGAAATCCACACAAATACATACACAACCCAGGAGTTGATATATACAATGAGATTTTGAAACATCTTGAATTATCTTAATGCCTTTCTTCTTTATAGTATCTTTTTCCTTCTTTGAAGTATCTGCTGTGAAAGATGATTAACACACAGCTTGTTGGATTGGAAACCAAATAAATCAATGTTGTTGTTTTTTTTAAACCTAGAAGGCTCACAAGGAGAAGCTTTTATAATATTTATTTATCTCTAATAATCTCCAGTGGATAGCTCTTTATAACTTGTCTATCAAGGGTCAGCCAAGAACTAGGGAAATTCTTCTTATGGTTAACCTTCATGAGGTCTTTATTTCTTGTTGGCATTTGCATTGTCTGCTTCCTCTGCAGCTAAAATGAAAAGCAGTGTTACAAGAAGGATTTGTCAATGGCTTTTGTTCCTGGCGCACTGGAGGAATGTAAAAGAAGGCATTATTAATGGAAGAGCATCATTCCAGATTCTCGTAATTCTCCATAGAGGCATCTAATTCAGTCAAGTATGCAATAGAAGAATACAGTGAAGAGAGTCTTTAATACGAGCCTGGGCAGAATTCACCCTTTGGGGAGGTCATGATTATGTAAATCTCTGATTCCGTATCGAGGGGTTTGGATATGTGCTGAACAACAGTGAAATGCCATGTAGACTACTTCACTCCAAGTACTAGACCCTCAACATTCACATTTCAAGAAGGAGAAATTGCAATAAATAACTGCAGGGTATTGGGGGAAGTTTTGGATGCCGGTCCTAAATACAACTTAGGATTTATCTGTTAAAATGGAGGGAACAGTTGAATCTTCTCCAAGACTGCTGCAAGGTAGAAGCTGAGAGCCAGAACATCATTGTTTAATCAGCCCATTAGAAATGGTCAACTTGGGGCTTCCCTGGTGGCTCAGCAGTAAAGAGTCTGCCTACCAATGCAGGAGACGTGAGTTTGATCCCTGGGCTGGGAAGATCCCCTGGAGAAGGAAATGGCAACCCTTGCCTGGGAAATCTCATGGACAGAGGAGCCTGGTGGGCTACAGTCCATAGGATTGCAAAGAGCCAGACAGGACTTAGCGACTAAACAACAACTGGTCAAATTAAAGTGGTTCCTTTGAGAAGATTAATCCCACAAAGTTGACATTACTAAGGACATTTTGGGTACCACTCTTCTGGAATTCTTTTGGGGAGCATGAAACATATTTTTTAAAATAGCTTCTGGGGCAGTAACTAGATCTTTATGCTCAAAAGGTGGATTTCTTTTTTGAAAATTTTTCTGTCAATTTGAAGCTGTCAAAAGTCACTCACTCAGATCTGAGCTTGAACAAAAAGTTGGGTGACCAAAGTGGGTTACAATTCCTATCTGAGTTCAGTTTTATGGGCTGAGTTACTTAGAACCTGGCCAAGAAGGTTAACAGTCAAAAAGGGAATCACAGAAATAGCCTGAGCAAGAGAATGTCAAACGATGTGGTCTGTTCAAGGCAAGTCCTTGGAAAGACGGAAAAAGATTATTTATGAATGAAGTCATGCTTGTTGAAAACCATTCTTATTCATTCACTAATGTAGCAGTGTGTTCAGCAAGCAGTAGCACCATCTACCAAGCTTTGAGCACAGTACTAGGAGCTGGGGACATTCAAACAAATTGGACCAAGATGAATAAGTCACAGATTCTAGCTTCAAGGAGCTAAAGTAAATGTAATAATATACTAATTTTATATATAAACAATATTTGAATTAATAAATATTATTTCATTTTAGAACTTGAAACATTATAAGAATTACCAAAACGTGACACAGAGACACTAAATGTTGACTGACAATATTTCATACCTGTTGTGACCTATCTTTGCCAGAAGGGTTAAGTGCTATCCACGTGACTCCACCAAGAGAGGACATATGGAATCTTGCACCTGGTCTTTCCTGGACTCCACCATATGTGCCTTTTTCCCTGACTCATTTAAATCCATATCCCTCACTGTAACTGTAATGCATGAGTGTAACAACATTTTTGAGTTCTGTGAGTCATTCTAGGGAATCATTAAACCTGATTGTGGTCTTGGGGAGCCCCAGTGCAAGTGAATAGCTCTTTCACAAAAATTCTTCAGTCCAAGTTGTTCTCTGCTTGCAAGCTACTCTAGAACTTATAGCATAGTCTGTAACACACATGTGAATTTAAATCAATGTCCAGTTCTTTAACTGTTTCACAACTGGGTACTTTGTTTATAAATCAGACTCTTAATTCAGCAAGGACTTCCTTATATCTTCAGTTCAGTTCAGTGCAGTCTCTCAGTTGTGTCTGACTCTTTGCAACCCCATGAACTGCAGCACACCAGGCCTCCCTGTCCATCACCAACTCCCAGAGTCCACCCAAACCCATGTCCATTGAGTTGGTGATGCCATCCAACCTTATACTTCCATAAAGCCCATGCAACCAGGGCTGGACACACAGTACATGCTCAGTGTATTCAGTTCAGTTCAGTCACTCAGTCGTGTCCAACTCTTTGCGACCCCATGGACTGCAGTATGACAGACTTCCCTATCCATCACCAACTCCCAGAGCTTGCTCAAACTCGTGTCCATTGAGTTGGTGATGCCATCCAACCATCTCATCCTCTGTCGTCCCCTTCTCCTCCTGCCTTCAATCTTGCCCAGCATCAGGGTCTTCTGCAATGAGTCAGTTCTTTGCATCAGGTGGCCAGTGTATATACTTGCTTCAAGAAAATGAAAGGTCTGGATGTATATGAGAGTCAACTGGGGAAAAAAATAAGTGGAATTCTGGCAGCTGACCAACCAGGCATGTCAAGAATGAATATATCAGGACCTTTCCCTTGGTACAGAAGACAAGCAAGTTGGAAAGTAAAAGGATCAAGGGAGATTAGACATGTGTGGGAAGAAGTTGTATGCCTAGAACAACAGGGAAAACAAATAGGAACTCTGTAGCAAAGAGATTACACAAAGATTATATTTGAAATTGCAGGATGAAAGGAGAGGCAAGAGGAACAAAGTCACATAGCAATAAGCCAGGTCCTCGGAGAGGCTGTTTGCACTGAGGGAGGGCAAAGAAGCTCTCTGTTTTTATAGATTAGGAGAGAGGAAACAGAGGTGATGCAGAGAAGCGTAATCAACATGAACTGTCTTGAGCCTCAGCTGGCTTTGGTGCTCTTGGGCATTCTAACGCTATGAATGGGTTGAGAATTTATTAACTGGAGCCGGAAGGAAAAGAGGAGGTCTCTGTTACATGCTCTAGTGAAATGAGGTCTGAACTGAATCCTGACTTGAGGGCAACCTGAAGCATCCCCAACCACAGGCTGAGAGAGGGTCTTCCCGCAAACATGACATTCTCCCTGAGCTCTCATGTATGTGTTGTGTCTGACCCTGCCAGCCTGACAGCATCCTCAGAAGTTAAGGGTCCAAGGAACCAGTATTCTTTTTCTTTACTAAAGGGTCTCATCCTAATCTAGGATTGATGTCCCGTATCTATTTGGTTCAGCAAGAACCTACTGCACATCAAGCACTATAGCTTAGACAGTCTATAAATAAAATTTTTATATTTTATTTTATTTATTAAAAAATATTATTCAGATAAGAGATCTAGACAAACTCCTAGATCTTCCTGGAAACATATGGTTCCCCTAGACCAGTTCTGCCTGAGGATATTGTCCAGCAAGGGGGTGTACTTGGCCAGCTTCTGGCACAGGCTAAGCATACAGGGGAGTAACTCCCAGGGGCCATCTGTAACCAATGAGAGGGTTCAGTTACTGGACAAATACTCCAGCTTCCTAGACCCTCAGTGAGATAGGTTAGAAGTGGATTCTATAGAGTTTGTCAAAGAGTCTCTAGAGGGATCCATTCTTTATTGTTCTCACACTCTTCCCTATCTCATTCTGCATTCCAAACAGTGCTTTCTGGGATTTCCTCCCCCCAAAACCTACCTGCACTTCAATTCTTGTGTCATGGGCTGATTTTAGTAGAAACACAAGCTGAGACACCATGTCAGGCATGAATGAGAATATAAAGAAAACTTAATGTAATTTGAGTGCTTGTAGTAGCAAAAGACTTCCTAGATATTATCCCCATTTACTCTTCACAACAACCTGTCAAGGCAAGTATTGTGATTATCCTTATTTTGTAAAGTAGGGCACTAAGGTTAAGAGAAATTAAATAGCTTGGCCCAAAACACTAGTTAGGAGATGGCAGAGCTGTGGGTGGGAGTGGCCAAATGCAGTCTTGTTTAATTATAAGTCACATCGCTTTCTACTGCCTCACACAGCGTTCCTGGTCAGTGGGGCCACTGAAAGACTGGTGGTTATTCAGAGTGGTCTTCAGGGTGGATAAGGGAGAAGGACATGACAGGCCAGAGACTATTTCAGAGGCTTCTTCAATAAGCCAGCCTATAGACTCTGGGAAGCTGACTTTGTCCTGAAGGTGATCACAGAAGAGGTGAATACAAGACTGAGAGGCAGGAGTGTCAGCAAATGGTCCTACAGAGATGTGGGAGAGAACAGACAGAAATGGATGAGATGCCCCTACAGAGAACAGGTGCTCTGTTCCCAGGAAGGGCACTATCTCCCCTACTTCTGACCCCGACACTGAGGAATCTCTGGGCACTACAGGGAAGAGGTGTGCAGATGAACATGGGGAGCAGTGTTATCAGATGACCTGATGCTCTTTTGCTGGATTGCCCAGCCATACTGTTAGTCTCTGCCTAAAGTACATTCTTAATAAAGCAAAGGCGGGACTGGGGGGTGGGGTCGGATTCAGATCTCAGCTCTGGAAATCCGCAGGGTGGGGGACTCCAACGGGACACTGACTCCAAGAGCCCCTTCGGTTTCCTTGTGGATTGAGCAGAGATCAGGGATGTGCAGTGTCTATGGCAAAATGACTCTGGTAACAGAGGTATGCATTTTCCCACTAACCAAATAAATCTTGAATTCTCAGTCTTGAAAACAGCCCAGTATGCTATACCCAACAGGTAAAACAAGCTGCCATTGATTCAGGCTCATATTAATATCCACACAAAATCCAAAAGAGATGGCAGGCATGAGGTGTTATCCTTGTTCTTTCATGAATGAACTTTGGAGTCTCAAACAGGCCCTTTAACCACTTATGCCTTCAGCTTCCTCACTGAAATGAATTTGGGTAAATCATCTGATCTCAAAAGTCTCTACCACATACTGGCCCCTACGAGTTATGCTGGACAAGTAAAGGAGTCTCTCAGACAATGATTAATTGAAACAATAACCACAGGTGTAAAAACAAGAACTATGTTATTTATTGTCCAACTAAGGGACAACTACATATTAGACACTGGAGGGAAAAATCTGTCTCTGCCAACACATGCCGTGTTTCACCCAGATAGTAAAATGAAAGCCCTCTTGGTAAGACAGAGCCCAAGTGTCAGGCAGCATGTGGCAGTTGTACCCCAGCCCTGGAAACCAACATTGCTGACTCCCCGAAGAAGGGTCTTAGACACTGCAGAGTGTGGAGTAATGAGAAACCAGAAGTGGAGGAGAATTAGTGCTAAGCAGCAGTTACATCCGTACTGTGGAGAAATAGTTCAGACCTTAAAATAGACCTGTGAAGGTTTTTGTTCATTTGGGATTTTTGCCTGGCATTCAGCTTATAGCCCTCTGCAAAATCAAAACAATATGTCAGCAATCCAAAAACTTCTGTGTCAAGACTTACTGGATACTGTCCAGGGAACTAGAGAACAGGAGGGAGCTGACTCTGGAGAGAAATTCTGTGGAGGAACTTATCAGCTGCTGGGCTGTTCTTGGTGGGGACAGGGTGTCAGCTGGTCAATATATGTATAGAAATCCCCTGAACACAGTTGTGGACCATGTAAGTATTGGACTACATGCTTCACAAGGACCTGTCCAAAGAGTGGGAGAAGGATGCAGATGTTCAGCTGGTCAATATGTGTGTGTGTTTTAGTCACTCAGTCGTGTCCGACTCTTTGCGACCCTATGGACTGTAGCCCTCCAGGCTCTTCTGTCCATGGGATTCTCCAAGCAAGAATACTGGAGTGGCTTGCCATTCCCTCCTCCAGGGGATCTTCCTGACCTAGGGATCAAATCTCCTGCATTGCAGGCAGATTCTCTACCAACTGGGCCACAAGGGAAGCTAGTCATGAATCAAGTAATAATACTGGAATACATGCTTCATAAGGACCTGTCCAATGAGTGCGAAAAGGATGCAGATGTCCACGGAGACTATTCTAGGTCATGATTTTCTATTACCCCTGGATAGTATGTCAGCTTCAGAACAGGACCCAAGCCAGCAATGGAGAAATAAGGGGGCTCTTAGGAAGGGACCTGAAGAAAATTTGTAGGCAAAATGTCAAGAATAGTGCCATGCACACAAGGTGTAAAGAAAAGGCTTCAATCCCAACAGTGTAATTGGAGTAAAGCCAAGACTCCAGGCTTAGCAAAGGTGCAAATGGAGCATGATTTAGGTAAAGGATGACTCCTAAGTTAAGCTCATGGCAGAAAGATCTTCCTGATACCCTACCAGGATTGCCAGAACCAGTTACCTAGAAGTAAGGAAGAATGAGGGGTGAAAAATCAGATGGTCACCCACTCTTCACTTCACTTTAAGTACTGAAATCTCAGTAGGGTGACATGGCATTACCTCTCAACTCTATAGTGCCCATTTTTCTATAAAGGGTGTGATATCATAGCATGGGTTATGAATCTAAGAAATCTATTCTACCAGTAAAATGGGAGTCCATTGTAGTTCGGTATGCTCTCATATGAAATTGAATAATTCATTCATTAATTCCTTCATCCTTACATAGTTTTGATCATCTCTTGTCTCCCATTAAGGTTGCTAGATACCTTATCATAACACTGCAGATGGAAAAGGCTTATAAAAATAGTAGCTATTATTTACTGAGTGCAATTTATATGCTAGATTTTTTTTTTTTTTTTTGCAACAGGGATGGAATGAGTTTGAACTTGGCCTGAATTAATATACTAAAATATGCCTCCTGTTCTCTCTTATTGCCTAATTAATTCTGAATTCTGAAATTCCCTTTGAGCTACCGGAAAAGCATGGTCACTGGATTCTGGTGCAATTATTCTTTCCTTGCAATAAAAATCAAGTGATTTGATAATTATGGGCTGTTTTGTCTCTTTTTTTTTTTTCAATGCCATTCTCCCAAATCTTCCCACCCTCTCCCTCTCCCACAGAGTCCATAAGCCTGTTCTATACATCAGTGTCTCTTTTGCTGTCTCGTATACAGGGTTATCGTTACCATCTTTCTAAATTCCATATATATGCGTTAGTATACTGTATTGGTGTTTTTCCTTCTGGCTTACTTCACTCTGTATAATAGGCTCCAGTTTCATCCACCTCATTAGAACTGATTCAAATGTATTCTTTTTAATGGCTGAGTAATACTCCATTGTGTATATGTACCACAGCTTTCTTATCCATTCATCTGCTGATGGACATCTAGGTTGCTTCCATGTCCTGGCTATTATAAACAGTGCTGTGATGAACATTGGGGTACACGTGTCTCTTTCCCTTCTGGTTTCCTCAGTGTGTATGCCCAGCAGTGGGATTGCTGGATCATAGGGCAGTTCTATTTCCAGTTTTTTAAGGAATCTCCACACTGTTCTCCATAGTGGCTGTACTAGTTTGCATATACTAGTACTATATGCTAGATTATGTGCTGTTTTTTTTTTTGTTTGTTTTCTTTTCAAGCTACACAAACTCTAAAATAGAGAACATCATTTCCATTTTACTTATAAAGAAACTGAGATCTGGGTTGTGTAATTAATTTACTTGACATTGGAAAGATACTAAGCATCAGAGTGACAAGTAAACCCCAACCATTTGACAACATGGCAATTTTTACCTCCCTATTTTGCTGCTTTATGCAAATTATCAGCCCACTATCAGCTACTGAGATTTTGAGGTGGTTTTATGGTGATGGTTTAGTTCCTTAGTCATTTCCAACGTGTGCAATCCTAGGCACTATAACCTGCCAGGCTTCTGCCCATGGGATTTCTCAGGCAAGAATACTCGAGTGGGTAGCCAGTTCCTTCTTCAGAGGATCGAACCTGCATCTCTTGCCTTGCAAGCGGATTCTTTACCCCTGAACCACCAGGGAAGTCCTCAGCCCACTACCAATGAAGGGAGACAATTCTTAAGGAAGAATATAAAATAGGATTTCCCAATCAAAATTCTCACCTGAGACTTCTATTAGAGAACGCTAACATGATTTCACTGAAGTGGAAACATAAGGAATGTAAAATGGAATTGTGGGATTTTAGTGGACAAGAAGCAGAGCATTCTAAATGGGCTTCCCTGGTGGCTCAGTGGTAAAGAGCTTGCCTATCAAAGCAGGAAATACTGAATGTATATTTAATGTCAAAGAACAAATTGTCAATCAGAGTTCAATTCCAAAAACATGTGAAAGAGCTGAAATGCCATCTCAACAAATCTGCAGAAACTGACACGTCCTTTTGAGAACAATCATCACAGCACAAATACCAGAGGATATAAGTGCCTAGAAACATAAATCTGAATGTCACAGGAATATCCATACTTTTCAAAAGTCAGTTTTAAAAAACTGCCCCGAAAATGACAAGAGTGATACTTGGAGAAGTGAAGGTCAAACTTCATCTCTCCATCCTGGATACCTGTAAGACCCAAGAGGGTAAAAATAAAGCAGACCACGAGATCTTCAAGAAGGGGGCAAGAGTTCTCTCCCGGTCTACTTGTTTTTATAGCTACACAGCTCAGGAGGCTCATGGTCACAGGACGATACTCAGGAATTTAGCCAAAGTAAAGTTTGGACCAGCATATTCCAAAGACCAAGTGGTTTGCGAACCACCGATATACAGAAATTAGAACAAGATTAAAAGACACATGATTTAGGCCATGGCATTTACCCTTCCATGTCCATGTGATATTGAGCAAATTAGTCGTCTTTTCTGTACTTGAGTTCCCTACTCTTAAATGACCTAATGGCCTTGGTATTCCAAGGCTGCCAAACACAAAATCTCCACGAGGATCAAATGAAATAAAAGATGTAAAGATAAGCTGTAAAATAATATGGTTCACATGTAAAATACTGTTGATATCTCCCTTAACATTGAATTCTTTGCCAATTTTTGGTTAATTTTTAATGTATTTTAGTTAGAATTATAGAGACACCATCAGAAGAACCAAATATGCATATAGTTGCTAGAGGTTAAGAGCAGGTCCTTCTGGGAAGGAAGCTGGGAGTGAGGAAAGGGCTGGGTCTGCTGTATTTCACTACTGCTCTTTGGCACCTTTGATTCATTTTACAATGCACATTTAATACCAAGTAAACAAGATACAGAGGATGAGATGGCTGGATGCCATCACCGACTCAATGGACGTGAGTTTGAGTGAACTCCGGGAGTTGGTGATGGACAGGGAGGCCTGGCATGCTGCAATTCATGGGGTCGCAAAGAGTTGGACACGACTGAGCGACTGAACTGAACTGAACTCAAACCAGATACCTATGTATCGATTCATACCACTCCAATTTCCCAACATATTGTTAATTTTGTTTACCTGTTGACTAATCTTTAAATTTAGACACTGTATTTGACCCTTTATTTTTTTATTCATCAAATATTGGCATTATCTCTTAAGCAACTATTAAAATGAATATATTAGCAAACTTGTCCCTCTTTTCATTCTCCTTTCTCCCCCCGACCCTGCTTCTACTCGTAAATTTTATAGTTTACATTTTCAAGATTGATAGCATTTACATTTTGTATCAACACTGTTCCAAGCATTAGCTACTACAGAAATGACATCCTTAAGACTTAAGTTTGGGGTTCCTAGGTATCTGTTAGCTTTTAAGTATATGATCAAAGGATAAAATAAAAGTGTGGGTGGGATTTGTGTTTGCCATCCAGGGAATATAAAATTTCTTGGCCTCCCCCCCAAAAAAACATGGTGTTATAGATGTAACATTAAAGGGAAAATTAAATGACAAAAACATTACCTTTCCCAAGAAGTTTAGGAGAAGGATATGTGAGGTAGTGTCCAGGAACAAATAAACTATTTTTTCCCCAGTCCAGGTCGCCTGCAATGAACTCGTCGTGAGTGCAGCGTGGGTACTGAGGCAGTCAGAAGACATTTATCTGCTTACCCAACATGTTCCTATTTACATAACGATGACAAGTAAATTGCATACATTGGTTAAGCATCTTGGAAGTTGGCTGTGTCCAATCACTGTCTAATCTTTCCTGTAGAACTGGTGCATTTAAAAACAGTCACCCTGGACACTTAGTCCTTCAAACCTTTGGGGTTCCCTTATCAGCCATTGCTCGGGCTTGTCTAGGAACAGCACCAATGTAGAGCTTGTTTCACCAGCTTCTGCAAATTTGTTAAGGATTAAGGTTTTCATCAGGCATGATCTTAGCAAATTTATCCATGTAATTCTCAGCTGCTTCATGACAGCTGTTTCACCACAGATTTTCAAATATTTTACACCATGACACTTAGGGTTCTGCCTCCAACTTTCTGGATGTTCATACTCACCTTCATTGTTCACTTTGTCATGGAGTAGTCTGACTGGTTTCATGGTGAATAACCCAGTCACTGGTATAGAGCTAACTTTGTTTTCAACTCTAATACAAAATCAAAATCTTCATGTTTTTGCCCAGTACGATGTTTCATTCACTTTTCTTTGGATCCTGTTTGTTGTTGCCACCATAAAACATCAGCAACTTGTCTTCCTGTTTCACTGAGTTGTTTATGGTGGCTTTTCCCACATTACATTCTTTGGTAACATGCCTCAGACTCATCACTTAACCTTCCTCCTCAGTATATTCCTATGATTTTTAATTTCACTATTGAGTAATTTTATTGAAATAGAGTTGATTTGCAATATTTTACTAGTTTCAGGTATACAATAGAGTGATTCAATATTTTTATAGGTTATACTCCATTCAAAGTTACTAGAAAATAATGGCTATATTCCCTGTGCTGTATACTATATCCTTGTACTTTTAATTTATACCTAGTAGTTTGTATCTCTTAATCTCCTTTCCTTATCTTACCCCTGCCCCTACCCCCTCCCCACTGGTAACCACTAGCTTGTTCTTCCTATCCGAGAGTCTATTTTTAACTTTAACTTGTATTATTCCTTTATTTCTCTCTCTGAGATTCATAACTATCTTGATATTGCATCTTCCAAACTGATCTTCCACGCCAATGCCTTTCTCTCATATTCTCTCTCTCTCTCTCTTGCACACACACACAAACACACACACACACTCACTTCCTTCCTCTTTTTATTTTAGCGATCTTATCCTTAACTTCCAAGTGCTCCATATTTTTCACAAATATTGTTTCCTTTTTCTGACAGTCTATGTTTCTTAATGGATAGGATAGCTTGTTAAATCTCTGCTGCTGCTACTTTTGCTAAGTCTCTTCAGTCGTGTCCGACTCTGTGCAACCCCAGAGACAGCAGCCCACCAGGCTCCCCCATCCCTGGGATTCTCCAGGCAAGAACACTGGAGTGGGTTGCCATTTCCTTCTCCAATGCAGGAAAAGTGAAAAGTGAAAGTGAAGTCGCTCAGTCGTGTCCGACTCTTAGCGACCCCATGGACTGCAGCCTACCAGGCCCCTCCGTCCCTGGAATTTTCCAGGCGAGAGTACTGGAGTGGGTTGCCATTGCCTTCTCCCTAACACAAATTAGGCTTCTGTGGTTATTTTACATTTATAAGGTCATCTTTTAATCCCTGCATCATATATATATTTTTTTTTTTTGAGCTATTTTTTCTATTTCTCTACTTTGGTCTTTCTCTTTTATCTTATGAGTTTTTTTTCAAGTATCTGATGATCCTATTTCCCAATTCATATTTAAGGTTGGGGCACTATAACAGCTGTCTGGGAGCTTTGTGTACACCAGGGAGGTTTACAGAAGACAAGACAGGCAGCCCTCTCTTCCGGATGAGCTGGTAGGCAGTTAGTTACCACATTAGTGCACCCCTGAATACCAGAATATGGAGGTTTTGCTCTGAGATGCCAAAGCATTTAGAGGTTTGTTTGTTTTTCCTTAGGAGTAAATGCACGACCTCTGAGTCTTCCACTTGGAAAAGATAGTGTCACTATGTCAACTGTTCTACACACAGACTTTCACAGAATCTCCCAGCCTTCAGCCACGTGCTTGGCTCCTGTCCCCTGTAGCATTTCCAGAGTTTCTCTAGAGTTCATCACATCGGCTCCATTCTTGGCTGGTGCTTACCCTGTCCTTAATCTAGGCGTGGATCTTTTGCCTGACTGCATTAGTTATCACTTTTCTATTCTATTAGTTATCACTTTTCTATCTCATCTTCTTAAAAACTATCGTGTCTTCTAATGGTCTATTTTCTGTTCTCTTCATTGTTGAGACCTTATACCTTTTTCTTTCTTTATTCTTATTCTACTGAGGTTTCAGGAGGCAAAGTTAAACATACTAATTAATTAGGAGTTTTATTTCTGAATTTAAAAATGCATACACATAAAGGGAAAATGGAGTAAACTGTGTCGAAATGTATTAAATTCAAAAATAAAGATCTTCTACCATAGAGAACCTTGCTCCCTCACTCAATCTCATTTTCCAAAAGTAACTGAATGTGTCTTAAGATCACCTGGAGATTATATTATAATTCTTAATAACACATTTCTGCATCCATTTCTTGATTCGAAAACCTTGCTTAGTATTTATTGACACTTCTTCACCTGTACAGATTTAGGAATTTAGTTCAGCAAATTGGAAGGGTGTAATATCTTCTCAAATCTCAGGCAACCACTTTTGTTAAAGATATTATTTTTGTTTGCTTTTAATTGGTTAACTGCATTACTTTAAATATACTTTAGACTTAAATTTGTATTTCAAAAAGCTTTGATATTATCTATTGCATCCATAGTGATGTGTATATGTGTGTGTGCATATATATTCAAAAACCAATAAACAGCATTGCAGTATTGTGATTAGTAATAATACATATTTTTGAAACTGTTATATGGTTGACTTTTAAAGTAAACAGTGTAATCCAATGTAAGCACATAGATTTTCATTTCTTTTACTTCACAAATGTGATTCAAATCTTACCATACGATAGTATATTTCACATTTGGACCATGACTTGCTTATACAGAATTTTGTTGTGCTTGCAATGTCTAATGGTGTTTCTTTTTCTTATTGACAAAGAGAATACAAGCCTTACTCACCATGTCACTAAAGTCATGCTGTTTGGACTAAATTGAACTATTTTCTAAGCCTCCTATAGAGCTGTCATCCTGGGATGTCTTTTCATTAGCTTGGTGAACTCAGCTATTTTTCAGATACCATGTCTTGCTCCTTTTAGGGTGCCTTTTATTTTGGGGGCTTTGAGAATAAATTCTCATGAAAATTTTAAAGGAAGATCAAATGTTTAAGATCATGAATATCTGAATTAATTTTCCTTTTCTCTCAGACCTGAATAATAGTTTATCTGAGCATAGAATTCTCCACAGTTTTACTTGGAGAATGTAACTTAACCTTATACCTCAGTTTCATCATCTAAAAATTATCCAATTTCAAAGGATTGTTGAGAGGATTAAATAAGATAATTTATGTAGAGCATTTAGAACAATGCCTAGCTCCTAGCATTCAATAGATATGATTCTTAGTGTTATATTTCATTTCTTCTCAGAACTTTGAGGCCTCTTCTTCATTGTCTTCTAGTGTCTATTTAGTATTGCTCTTCTGATTCCAGAATAATTTTTGTTCTTTTGTAAATGATTTATTTACTTTGGAAGCTAGAGAATTATCTTTATCTTAGGATCTATAAAGTTTTATGAGCATTTATCAAGGTCTGGGTCTCTCTTAATTCTCCATACTTGGACACGTGTATTTCTTTAACTCTAAAATTAACATATCTATTTTAAAAAATTATTTTCTGCTTTCCATTTTTCTTAATCTATTTTAAAATTTTACTAATCAAGTATTAGATGTCTACTTGACTCTATGTATCTCTAACCTTATTCTGAATGTTTTCTCTCTTTATGCTTTTGTTCTTTGCCTTGGGAGATTTTCTCAATATTATATTCCAATTCATCCATTGAATATTGTAGTTTGAAAATAAGATTTAAATTTCTAAACGTGTTTTTGGTCCCTGAAAGTTCCATTTTCCCAGGAGCATATTCTTTTTTTGTGAAAGTGATACATCCAACATCCTCTCTGCAAATAGCATTTGGGATATTTTCTGTTGTGTGGTTCCCTCCTGTATTAATCTGCCATAACAAAACACCACAGATGAGGGGGTTTGCACAATTAAAATCGATTTTCTCACAGTTCTGGAGGCTTGACGTTCAAGGTTAAGGTGCCCTTGGGAGTAGCTTCTGGGAAGACTTCTCTTCCTGTTGTGTGGAAGGCTGCCATCTCTGTGCCTCTTCTTTGTGCATCTGCGTGGAAAGAGCATTCTCTGGTATCTCTTCCCTTTCCTGTAATAGGACTGATATCAGTCCTATCAGATTAGGACCCCACCCTTTTGATCTCATTTGACTGGACCTCCCTAGAAGCCCTGTATCCAAATAGAGTCATAGCAAGGGTTAAGGCTTGAACTTGAGTTTGGGGGAGACACATTTCAGTCCACAACACCTCCTATTCCTTAATTCTTCTCTTTTCCTGTGCTATCAGCTGATTGTCTTTCTTGGCCCATTCGCCTTGTGCTATTGGTTTTCCTCAAATATTTAGTGACCCTGTGTTGTCTCTTCACCTTGTCAATAAAGGCCTGCATTGATCAATATCATTAATTAGTCCTGGTTTCCCTCTTGTTGCATGAAAGGGTTTCCCTATCTTGTCCTCTGCATGGGAGGGATAACACAAAGTTCTAAGAACTTCAGAGTTTGTGGACAGAGAGCCTATACACGTGCAAATTTCAGTCCTCATCTGTTGCACCCCCTCCTATCTTCCAGTACAATGTCAAAGCAAATGAAAAAAGCTGACTTGTGTCCCCCGAAATACATGTCCACCTCCCAGACAGAGGCTTGAATTTAGCCTTAACATGATTCTAAGAAAACAAGTATTGACAATGAATGTTAAGGGTAACAATAAAAAGAACTGTACAGAAATATGATACTCTAGTTAGTAGAGTTTTTTTAATAGGAATATGGGTTGATGTGAGTATAGTTTTGACAAAATAATAATTGAATTATGTATTCTAAGGCTAAATACAAAAAAGAACTATGCACAAATATTATACTCTAGCTAGTAGGCTCATTTTTCACAGGGGTTTGGTTGGCAATTTTGAAACTACTTATGTGTATTCTGGGATTGAGCAAATAAGTTAATATATCATAGATAATGAGAACCAGGCTTACTGCTAGAGAAAGGAGCTATAAATAAGGAAAGGGAAAAGGCTAGCATGAATCCTGTGGTGTCAGGCTGGATATATCGATGTAAACTCATGGTTTATAAATACATATATACAGATAGATACAGAATAGATAAAACTGTGTCTGCTGAGAGGGTTAGAAGCAATTGAAACACTAATAGCAATGAGAGGCTCTTGATTTCTAGATGTCATTCTCTAAGCTTTAGAGAAATCGTTGATTCAAGGGACTAGAGAAGGAAAGTGCAAGATGTGACTTGAATAGCTTATGATATGAAAAAGTAAGAAAGTGCTCAAAAATTGACAAGGACAATTTAAAAAATTCACAGAAGCCAAATTGATGCGGCTCCCTATGGCCAAATCTGGGACAATTTGAAGATCACATACAAAGTGATGGGATGGATTGTAATCTACAGCATGAAGTAAGAGTTTGTAAGTACACAGTAATATATATATATATTTAAGTAATGGAATAAATAGAGGAGGAAAAGGTCTTCCTTACAGTACTACTCCAACTAATAAACATAGAAGGAATAAAGGAAATAGAAAGTCACCATGTGGCCAATATCACAGCAATAATTATTTTAGACCAGGATCATCTATGAATGTTAATAATTAGTGGGCAAACACACGATGGAAAAAATTCTGTGGACAGACTTTATTTGGGGGGCTCCAAAATCACTTCAGATGGTCACTGCAACCATGAAATTAAAAGACGCTTGCTCTTGGAAGAAAAGCTATGACCAACCTGCTGCTGCTGCTGCTGTGTTGCTTCAGTCGTGTCCAACTCTGTGCGGCTCCATAGATGGCAGCCCACCAGGCTCCCCTGTCCCTGGGATTCTCCAGGCAAGAACACTGGAGTGGGTTGCCATTTCCTTCTCCAATGCATGGAAGTGAAAAGTGAAAGCCTAGACAGCATATTAAAAAGCAGAGACATTACCAACAAAGGTCCATCTAGTCAAAGTTATGGTTTTTCCAGTAGTCATGAATGGATGTGAGAGTTGGACTATAAAGAAGGCTGAGCACCAAAGAATTGATGCTTTTGAACTGTGGTGTTGGAGAAGACTCTTAAGAGTCCCTGGACTTCAAGGAGATCCAACCAGTCCATCCTAAAGGAAATCAGTCCTGAATATCAGGACTGATGTTGAAGTTGAAACTCCAAACCTTTGGCCACCTGATGCAAAGAACTGACTCATTGGAAAAGACCCTGATGCTGGGAAAGATTGAGGTGGAAGGAGAAGGGGATGACAGAGGATGAGGATGGTTGGATGGCATCACCAACACGATAGACATGAGTTTGAGTAGGCTCCGGGAGTTGGTGATGAACAGGGAACAGGGAAGCCTGGCATGCTCCAGTCCATGGGGTTGCAAAGAGCGGGACACAACTGAGCGACTAACCTGAACGTGATGAGAAACAAGATAGCAATACAGTCTTAAATTATTTATCAGAAAGATACTTATCAGTTACAAAGAGAAAATAGTTACTATGCACTGAAGAAATTTGGCAGTCACCACCATAATAAGGGGCTTCCCTGATAGCTCAGTTGTTAAAGACTCTGCCTGCAATGCAGGAGATCCCGGTTTAATTCCTAGGTTGGGAAGATCTGCTGGAGAAGGGATAGGCTACCCACTCCAGTATTCTTGGGCTTCCCTTGTGGCTCAGCTGGTAAAGAAATTAAGGAAACGATTCCATTCACCATTGCAACAAAAAGAATAAAATACTTAGGAATTTATCTACCTAAAGAAACTAAAGACCTATATATAGAAAACTATAAAACACTGGTGAAAGAAATCAAAGAGGACACTAATAGATGGAGAAATATACCATGTTCATGGATTGGAAGAATCAATATAGTGAAAATGAGTATACTACCCAAAGCAATTTATAGATTCAATGCAATCCCTATCAAGCTACCAACAGTATTCTTCACAGAGCTAGAACAAATAATTTCACAATTTGTGTGGAATACAAAAAACCTCAAATAGCCAAAGCGATCTTGAGAAAGAAGAATGGAACTGGAGGAATCAACCTACCTGACTTCAGGCTCTACTACAAAGCCACAGTCATCAAGACAGTATGGTACTGGCACAAAGACAGAAATATAGATCAATGGAACAAAATAGAAAGCCCAGAGATAAATCCACGCACGTATGGACACCTTATCTTTGACAAAGGAGGCCAGAATATACAATGGATTAAAGACAATCTCTTTAACAAGTGGTGCTGGGAAAACTGGTCAACCACTTGTAAAAGAATGAAACTAGAGAACTTTCTAACACCATACACAAAAATAAACTCAAAGTGGATTAAAGATCTAAACGTAAGACCAGAAACTATAAAACTCCTAGAGGAGAACATAGGCAAAACACTCTCCGACATACACCACAGCAGGATCCTCTATGACCCACCTCCCAGAATATTGGAAATAAAAGCAAAAATAAACAAATGGGACCTAATTAAACTTAAAAGCTTCTGCACAACAAAGGAAACTATAAGCAAAGTAAAAAGACAGCCTTCAGAATGGGAGAAAATAATAGCAAATGAAGCAACAAACAATTAATCTCAAAAATATACAAGCAACTCCTACAGCTCAATTCCAGAAAAATAAATGACCCAATCAAAAAATGGGCCAAAGAACTAAATACACACTTCTCCAAAGAAGACATACAGATGGCTAACAAACACATGAAAAGATGCTCAACATCACTCATTATCAGAGAAATGCAAATCAAAACCACTATGAGGTACCATTTCATGCCAGTCAGAATGGCTGCGATCCAAAAGTCTACAAGCAATAAATGCTGGAGAGGGTGTGGAGAAAAGGGAACCCTCTTACACTGTTGGTGGGAATGCAAACTAGTATAGCCACTATGGAGACCAGTGTGGAGATTCCTTAAAAAACTGAAAATAGAACTGCCTTATGACCCAGCAATCCCACTGCTGGGCATACACACTGAGGAAACCAGAATGGAAAAAGATACATGTATCCCAATGTTCATCGCAGCACTGTTTATAATAGCCAGGACATGGAAGCAACCTAGATGTCCATCAGCAGACGAATGGATAAGAAAGCTGTGGTACATATACCAATGGAGTATTACTCAGCCATTAAAAAGAATACATTTGAATCAGTTCTAATGAGGTGGATGAAACTGGAGCCTATTATACAGAGTGAAGTAAGCCAGAAGGAAAAATACCAATACAGTATACTAACGCATATATATGGAATTTAGAAAGATGGTAACAATAACCCTGTATACGAGACAGCAAAAGAGACACAGATGTATAGAACAGTCTTTTGGACTCTGTGGGAGAGGGAGAGGGTGGGATGATTTGGGGGAATGGCATTGAAATATGTATAATATCATATATGAAACGAGTCACCAGTCCAGGTTCAATGCACGATACTGGATGCTTGGGGCTGGTGCACTGGGACGACCCAGAGGGATGGTATGGGGAGGGAGGAGGGAGGAGGGTTCAGGATAGGGAACACATGTATACCTGTGGCAGATTCATTTTGATATATGGCAAAACCAATACAATAATGTAAAGTTAAATTAAAAAAATTAAAGTAAAATAAAATAAAAAGGTAAAAAAAAAAAAAAAGAATCCGCCTACAGTGCGGGAGACCTGGGTTCAATCCCTGGGTTGGGAATACCCCCTGCAGAAGGGAAAGGCTGCCCACTCCAGTATTTTGGCCTAGAGAATTCCATGGACTGTATAGTCCATGGAGGAGTCACAAAGAGTTGGACACAACTGACCACCTTTCACTTTCACCATAACAAAGGGATCAAAGTTAACATTTTGGAAACATATTGACATTATTTGCTTCCAGATTCAACGCACTGAGGAAGACATAATATTAATATTTATATCCCTATGGGCTATAACTTCACATGGACCCTTCATACTATGGATTACAATCCATTCCATCAGTGTGTATGCTGCTGTTGCTAAATTGCTTCAGTCGTGTCCGACTCTGTGCGACCCCATAGATGGCAGCCCACCAGGCTCCCCCATCCCTGGGATTCTCCAGGCAAGAACACTGGAGTGGGTTGCCATTTCCTTCTCCAATGCGTGAAAGTGAAAAGTGAAAGTGAAGCCGCTTAGTCGTGTCCGACTCTTAGCGACAATCCTCAAATTGTCCCAGATTTGGTCATAGGTAGCCCTATCAATTTGACTTCAGTGAATTTTTTAATTGTCCCTGTTAATTTTTGAGCACTTTCTTACTTTTTCACATGACAAGCTATTCAAGAGCTTTACAGTATAGAAACCTAGCAAACATCACCATGGTCCAGTGATCAAAGTGAACATCATCAATACTGAGAAAAACTGATATCATATGATTCCTGGCAGAGTCACCAAGGACACAGCATTGCTTGTTATTCCACCCAAATGTATATAACCCAAGTCTAATCATGAAGAACCATCAGACATCTTCAAATCAAAAGACATTCTACAAAACAATTAGCCTGAACTCTTTAAAAGTATCTGTTCAATCCCAAGACTACCCAAATCATCGTCATCTGTCCTAAATGATGACAATGACCTCTATGATTCTTTTATACTGTGCTAATCTATACAAGGACAAATTATGTTTCTCCAGTTTCCTTTCTCTGCCTTGTTCTGGGTTAGGGTTGACCACCAAGGAAATAAACAATATTTAGAAGACAGAAGGAAATCAGCAGTCATTGTGCCCTAAGAGTTGATGTGGAAAGATAGGTGTTGGAGCATCTTAGGCATCTTGTTGCTAACCTGCTAGCCTTGCAGGACATGTGGTCCTCTCCAAAATGTCCATAAGACATTTGATCAACACAAAAGGTCCTTGATATTTGCAAGACCATTGGTTTCTATCCAAAATACCTGTGGAGATATTCAGTCCATGCCACACAGTCCTTGATATTCTATCCTGTCCAAAACCATTTGTCATGGACTGAATATCCTCATGGACATTTGGACAGGACGACATTTCAAAGACCATTCAGCATGGACCAAATGTCTTATGGACATTTTGGAGAGGACTGAATGTCTGCCAGCCATCTGCTGGCTCACGTTGTTGGTGTGGAGCAGGAGCCAGATCAGCCAGATCGCTTCTGGATCTCTTCCTTTATTACCTCCAGGTCCTGATCCAGGTGTGTGAGCATCTACCTAGAGGAAGACACTAGCTTCCTCTGCGGATCACCAAGCATCATGAGAGAGGGTGAGAAAAAGACACAAGCTCCAGTTTGCCCTCAGTTTCTGAGCTTTTCCTCCAGATTGCTCCCTCTCTAGTCCATGCCTGTGCCACTATATTGCTCCTGCTTCATCCTATACATGCCTGCAGCTTTCTCTCTCCTTCTCTCTCTCTCTGTTGCCCCACCCCCTGTTTCCTCTCTCTCTTCAGCCACATGGACCTCATTTGGGTCCTCATTCTCCTCATATTCTATCTGTCCAGCCATATAACCTTTTTCTTAGAAATGTTCTTCCTTCCTTTTCCATCTAGTTACCCCTTCACTTTTTAGATCTCAGCTGAAGCACCTTCTCTTCAAGAAAGGCTTTGTTGACCTATTGACAAAGTTAAATAACATGGCCATAAGCTTTCCCCCGCCAGTGTGCCCCTCCTGATTTTCAGTTCACTTGTATGCCTGTTTGACTGATGTTTGACTTCAGTCACTGGGGTAGGGCTAAGGGACTTGCCAGGTGAGAATCACCATTTCATGCCTGGTCATTAGCACAGTACCTGCCTCTAGTAAAGATTCAATAAATATTTGTAGGTGAAATCAGTGAATTTTAAGCCATGCTCAACACAAGATTTGATTAATACATCTATGCCTATTGATGTGCCTAAATTTTCCTTCTTCTGCACAATAATGAGTAATATAAAAAGACTAATTTAACCTCTTCACAGGAGCCATGTCCTAGCTTATAAATGTACCTTGGTCACCTCCCTTCTATTCTCTCCAAGAAATAAGAGTCCTGACACTGAGGAAAACTGCACTATGAATCAGCAAGTTGATGGTCATTAACATTGAACTCAGGCATTTCCCCATTTTATTATTTGTTGCACGACGTGTGTTTTCACAGGGCTATCAAAGTAAGCTGCAGGAAAGCTGCCAGTGTGTTTCTGAAGTGATTTTTGGCAATCTATTTCCATCAGCTTCATGCAGTTCTGCACCTATTAACACACCCCTTTGAGATTCAATTTCATTCTGAACTCCATCAGTTCTAAACCACATGAATCAAATTAAACACTAAGACATTTCATCAAAATATTCCAATTAATTTTAACTAATTTCATTCAGTTCAACAATTCCAAGCACTGAAATTTCGTCCTTCTTGCCAGAGCATATATGAACTGATCTTGCTTCCGTCAGATCCTTTGCTGTTTGCTTCTCTACAAAGTATTTTTAAACATGTTTAGTACCAAATCTTTTGAGCTGCTGAAAATCTTCTCAATTCCCAATAATTTGAAGGGATCAATGTGTTGCTATGACCATCTTAATCTCCGTCCTCTTGATAGCCATGACCTCTCTGGTGTCAAAAAAAAGAACAGAGAGGCCAGAGTGGTCTTAGGGAATGTTATGGATGACAGAATTCCCCTGACCATGCCCCTCAAGCCTGGCTTAGTATAGCTGACACAGACTTTTCCCCATTTACATATTTCTCCATATATAATATGTATATAAAGTCTTCAGTCTCCTCACATTTTAGCCTAACTATTGAAGCATTCTACATTCCATGAGGCAAAGCTAGAGTTAATAATGGACATTTTTTATGTTCTTTGCTTCAGTGAATGGATGCCTTCTCACCTTTTGAATTCCTCTGTCCTCAAAGAAGAGGGCACATGCTAACGTATCACGCCTTCCCTATGGCAAGGCTCAAAGTAACATCAAGTCCATCACTCAGGTGCATCTGGATGACCTTGTGGTTAAAAGGAGATGAGAGAAGACAACATCACACCAATCCACCATGAGTGACATACAGCATTCCAAGGAGGCAGCAAGACATCCCAGGAGCTTTGCCCCTGCCCAGCATCGCCCATGAAAGCTGGGATGTCTGTATCCATTGGCAACAGCAACAGGATCTCAATTAGAACAGTCGGGGAGAGTCATCCGGATATTTTTCTGACTATGTAGCCTCCAGTCACTATTTTCTGAACTTCCTGGTGATTTTATAAGGATATATCCTTTAATAATGAATGGTGGCCCACCAGGTTCCTCTGTCCATGGAATTGTCCAGGCCAGAATACCACAGTGAGTGGCCATTCCCTTCTCCAGGGAACCTGCCCGACCCAGGAATCAAACCCAGGTCTCCTGCACTGCAGGCAGATGCTTCACTGTCCGAGTCACCAGAGAAGCCCTAAGTTCTATGCTACATAGTAATTAGCTGAGTGATTTTATCCATTCGCCTAACTTCTAACAGCAACCAATTCTGACACCAACTGCATGTTCTACAATTCAATTCTGACACTAACTGTACCTGGAGTCAGACTAAGATGTTGTTGCAGAAACCAGTAATCGAGAAACCAAGCAGCACACTTGGAGAGTTGCAGAACTCAGGTTTATTATGCTGGTGGGTCCAGAGGAGTTAACACTGCAAGCTCTGAGCCCCAAACAAAGGGGTTAACAGAGATTTTATAGACCTACTATAGGGTGCAACACTATTTGCTAATAGGCTAGTTTAAGGGGTTTCGCCCGCATGGGAACAGCAGTCAAGATGGGGAGGGGAATGCCTGACCTTTACACAGACAGGCATGATTAAGCAGGTTTGCAGGGGCTGGGCAACTGCAAAGAGCAGGACAAGGGTGAGTGAGCTAAGCTCCAGTTCCTAGTATTGTAAGTCCCTACTTTCTGAGACTACATGACCTACATGATCCAGACTTTGCAAGGAGCAAGATGAATTGCAGAGGCAGAAAGAGCAGGAGGTTATGTAAAATTTTAACTTTTCATCTTCAATGTGACACTCCAGTTTTAAAGGCTCTATCCTATAGACTGCTCTCACTTCAGACACCAGATTCAAGTATTAAGTCCTAAGTTACCCAAATTTCTGTTCAATTTGCCTTCAAAGTTGAAGCTATGGAAGCATTTTCCTGTTAATAACTTACTTAATACCAGTTTATGATAAAGGACAATTCAATTCAAGAACAGCCGGAGGGAGGAGATGCATAGGGGAAGGTATGAAGACGGGACGGGGCGTCTCCATGACCTTTCCAGGCATGCCATCCTCCCAATATCTCTCTGTGTTCACCAACCCCAAGATCCCTAAACTGTTTTGTTTAAGGGTCCTTGTGGAAGTCTCATTGTGTTACTAAGTCACTTCAGTCATGTCCGACTCTTTATGACCGTATGGACGGTAGCCAGTCAGGTTCCTCTGTCCATGGGATTCTCCAGACAAGAATACTGGAGTGGGTTGCCATTCCCTCCTCCAGGGGATCTTCCCGACCCAGGAATCAAACCCATGTCTCTTACGTCTCCTGCATTGGCAGGTGGCATCTTCACTACTAGTGCCACCTGGGAAGCCTGAGAGTTTCATTACATAGACAATGAATTGATTAAATCATTGGACATTGATGATTAATTTCCCAGAGGTTGGAGATGGGGACCAAAAATAAAAAAACCTTAAAATTTGCTCACAGAAAGATAATAAAGAAAATTATGGTACTATAACTCAGTGGATTTTTATGCAGCCACTAAAAATGAAAATTATGAAGAAACAATTCATTATAGAAAATGCTCATGATAGAATATAAAGCAAGTATGTTAGTTTGTACCTCTTTCTTAAAATTGGTCTATGTGAAAATGTCTCACCAAGGAATACAGGGGAAAACAATGTTAAAAAAGGAATATAGGGGAAAACTGTTAAAAGGTGCTGAGGATGAATTTTTTTAAGTTTTCCATATATTTTATAGGCGACTGATTTTGGTTTTGGCTTCTGAGAGGTTTTGTGTTCACTTAACAGTGGTTCCAGACCAAGAAAATCAAATTGCTCTCTAGGAAGAAAAACATAAACTCCCAATAAACTGAACCATAATGCTACATGGATGAGAGGGGATTGCTCCTTTTTGGAACATAACCCTTTCTGCAGAGCTCCAGACCAGGGATGGGAAGATACAAATATAAGCAGATTCTAATCTAGAAGCTTATGTGTCATTTTAATGTCTTGGAACAGAGTACACTCTTCTAATGCTTTTCTCTTCCCTTCTGTAATCCCTGCTTCTCGATGGAGCAAAAAACACCTCCAGGAAAGGATTAACATTTCTTCTATTAATAGCAGCCTTCTGTGTACACACCATGGGCTTTCTTGGTGGCTCAGTTTGTAAAGAATCCACCTGCAATGTGGGAGACCTGGGTTCAATTACTGGGTTGGGAAGACCCCTGGAGAAGAGAACGGCTACCCACTCCAGTATTCTGGCCTGGAGAAGTCCATGGACAGAGGAGCCTGGCAGACTTCAGTCCATGTGGTCTCAAAGAGTCAGACACAGCTGAGTGGCTTTCATTCTGTCCACACACCAAGGAGCAGCCTATCCTTGTAATAATATCAATCCACTCCCAAGAATTTAGCTCACTAGATTACCCCTTCTCATTCTTCACTGGTGCATGACTGACTCTGAAATGGCGTAACTAAAATTTCAAAAATAAGTCATTAAGGTCTGTTGAATGTCTTGCCCCATGAAAATCTGAATGTAAGATCTCCTGTGGACCACCAACTTCCCAATTATGAAATGACCAAACATAAAAGATAAAATAACAGAACTCTGAGGTAAGAGCGTATTGCACAGACTGATTGCAAACAGAATTGGGATGTCCTTAAAATAAAATCAAGAAGGGACTTGACAAGAGTTAGTCTTACACCATTGTTCCCCCAGGTCTGAATGGCTTTATCAGTTATAAGCCCTTCCCTCCTTTAAGCTCATGACCCAAGCAAGGCAAGTATTTATCAAGTATATGGTGCTTATAGAAATCCAGAAGTAGAAAGGATGTTCTTTGAATTCATGGAATTTCTTATTTCATGGGTAAAAGAGATTTCAACATCAACTAGAGAAAAAACCGAACATACATAATGAAATGCTAAACTTAATGGTCAAGCTACATGACACAAGGGACAGAACTTCATTTGGAGTCGGCTTTAAATTACAATTCTACCACTTACTAATTAAGTGACTGTGATGAGTCATTTTAGTGTTTTGGGGTTTTTGGAGTTTTTTTCTCTGTAAATATAAAAACAACAATAATCAGGTCTCATATGTGTAAGAAAGCATTGCCTAATGCAGTGAGGTTCGGATTTAAGAAAAATATTTAAAAAGGATCTTTGTGGTATCAATTTTCAGGCAGAGGCAGTAAAGCACAATTTCAAAAGTAGGTGGCATATCCAATATTTTGTAATTACTGTAAGTGGAAAGTAACCCTTAAATGTTATATTAAAATTTAAAATTTTTAATTTAAATAAATTTCTAAAAAGTAGATGGCATATCCTGTGGGTTGCAATCACACACACATA
The DNA here is from genome assembly GCF_027580195.1 of Bos mutus. Lineage (NCBI taxonomy): Eukaryota > Metazoa > Chordata > Mammalia > Artiodactyla > Bovidae > Bos > Bos mutus. Next base: position 67,672,562 of record NC_091630.1, on the reverse strand, counting down.
TATACACATGTGTATATATAAATATGAAGTAGGCATAATGAAGCAGTTTGGAGGAGGTGCTAAGCTGGCCACTATCTTGTAAGTTGATATTTATTTCCCTTGGAGGAGCATAGGATGAAAGAATTTACCTGTAGACACAACCCAGTGTCACAGAACCAGGGAATTCCCTGCTTGTCTGGATAAATGCTATGGTCCCTCCAGAGGTGGATGACATATCCAATCCCAAAGAAACGCAATGTCAAAGAATGTTCAAACTACTGCACAACTGCACTCATCTCACACTCTAGCAAAATAACGCTCAAAATTCTCCAAGCCAGGCTTCAACAGTACTTGAACCATGAACTTCCAGATGTTCAAGCTGGATTTAGAAAAGGCAGAGGAACCAGAGATCAAATTGCCAACATCCACTGGATCAACAAAAAAGCAAGAGTTCCAGAAAAATATCTACATGTGCTTTATTGACTATACCAAACCCTTTGACTGTGTGGATCACAAAAAAACTGTGGAAAATTCTTAGAGATGGGAATACCAGACCATCAGACCTGTCTCCTGAGAAATCTGTATGCAGGTCAAGAAGCAATAGTTAGAACTGGACATGGAACAACAGACAGGTTCCAAATCATGAAAGGAGCACCTCAAGGCTGTATATTGTCACCCTGCTTATTTAACTTATATGCAGAGTACATCATGCAAAATGCCGGGCTAGATGAAGCACAACCTGTAATCAAGATTGCTGTGAAAAATATCATTGACCTCAAATACGCAGATGACACCACCCCTATGGCAGAAAGCAAAGAAGAACTAAAAAGCCTCTTGATGAAAGTGAAAGAGGAGAATGAAAAAGTTGGCTTAAAACTCAACATTCAGAAAACTAACATCACGGCATGTGGTCCCATCACTTCATGGCAAATAGATGGGGAAACAATGGAAACAGTGACAGACTTTTCGGGGGAGTGGGGCTCCAAAATCACTACAGATGGTGACTGCAGCCATGAAATTAAAAGACCCCTGCTCCTTGAAAGAAAAGCTATAACCAATCTAGACAGCATATTTAAAAGCAGAGACATTAATTTACCAACAAAGGCCCGTCTAGTCAAAGCTATGGTTTTTCCAATAGTCATGAATGGATGTGAGAGTTGGACTATAAAGAAAGCTGAGCGCTGAAGAATTGATGCTTTTGAACTGTGGTCTTGGAGAATAGTGTGATCTTGGAGAATAGTGTGGTCTTGAGAGTCCCTTGGACTGCAAAGAGATCCAACCAGTCCATCCTAAAGGAAATCAATCCTGAATATTCATTGGAAGGACTGATGTTGAAGCTGAAACTCCAATACTTTGGCCACCTGATGCCTGCAAAGATTGAAGGCAGGAGGAGAAGGGGATGACAGAGGATGAGATGTTGGATGGCATCACTGACACGATGGACATGAGTTTGAGTAGGCTCTGGGAGTTGGTGATGGACAGGAAAGCCTGGCGTGCTGCAGTCAATGGGGTTGCAAAGAGTCAGAAACAACTGAGCGACCGAATTGGACTCTACAAAATCTTGCCTCATTTAAAAATTGAGTATTAAAAAGAAAAGAGCCATCCTGCTTAAAAATACAGGGTTTACTATATAAAAAAGAAGAAAGAATGAAAATAACCTAAATAGCAAATGTACTGATCAGGAAAACCTGACCCTGAAAATTACAATGGCAGATGAAAACTGTAATCAAAATTAGCACCATAAAAATTAACCAATTTCTTTTTTTAAAATAGTGGGTATAAAGGTTCAGTAATACAAGATGAATAAGTTTTAGAGATCTGCTGTATGACACTGATACTATAGTTAACATAACCATATTGTGCCTTTAAAAATCTGTTAAGAGAGCAAGTTTCATGCTTAATATTCTTAACACAATGAAGTAAAAATAAAATTTAAACACACATAAATGTTCAAAGTAGAGAAAAAATGCTTAAAAATACTATGGCTATACAACAATAACAAAAAGATGAATCATCTGCTGTAGAATTCAGGGAAAAAGTAGTAGGGAAAATAATCATAAATGAAGATCACACTCCATTTGATAAGTGCATTTGTGGTAAGAGTGCAAGTTCATATATACTCTATGGAAAAGAAGTTGAAAACATTTATTCAATATAAAAATGTACACCCAGCATTCCAGTCTTCACAATTTATCCTACAGGTTTTCTTGCATTTAAAAAAAATGATATATGTAGACTGCAGAATTATTTGTAGAAGCAAAAGTTAGGCAGCAACCTACATTTCCATCAGTAGGGAATTTGTTAAGTAAATCATGACAGCTAATAGCAATAAAATAATATGCAGCCAACAGAAGAATGAGAAATTTCTCTATGTACAAATATGAAATAAATCTCTAAGATATATTGTTAAATAGTAAAAGCAAGGTGCAATGTGTATACAGTATTACAGTATGATTTGTGTGTGTGTGTGTGAGTGTGTGTGTCTGAATATGCACTTAAAAGCACAAATTATCCCAGGAGGAATACACTAGAAAAACAAACCAGTAGCTATGTATCTTTGGAGAGGAGAAATGGAAGTCTGGCAGATAGAAATAGGAAAAAAAAACTACTTTTAACTCCACCTCTCTAATTCTGCTGAATTTTGCATTATCCTGCTAAATTTTGCATTATCTGGTCAAAGAAATTGATATCTTAAACTACTGTCTCAGGAAATTAGGACCAGAATTGAGAAAAAAGAATGGGAAGTTTTGTTTTTTATTATAAGTTCACTTCTGTATTATTTGCCTTAATGTGTGCTATATTTATCTTGTCTTAAAAATTCAAAAATTAAGCATAGAAATAATTTAAAATACTCTGTTCTGTTTAAAATACTCTATTCCACTATTCGGCTGTTAGAAATTTATTTTAGCAGTAAAAAATATGTCACTGTAGCTATAATAGAGTCAGAATGTTCAGTGTATTATAGAAACGCAAATGAGAGATCAATTTATCTCTGAGGAAACTCAGAGATGGAAGGTGCAAGTTAAACTGGCCCTTTAAAAATTGTTAAATTCACGGGACACTTGTGCAAAAGTCTTGTAGGCACAGGGTACAATGTTAACGAAAGCCTGCGGGTGCACAGAACAGTCATGTTTGGGGAGCAACGGGGATCTGGTGGGCAGGAAAGCAGAAATGATGGTGGAAGAATGGCTATAAATAAGCTGGAAATAGAGGGGTTGAAGGGAATACCACAAAGGGCCTTGAACACCATGCTAAGAAATGACATCACTTACTACATCAGGGTGGGCATTAAATTCACCTTATTGCTTAGGAAAGATGAAGAAATTAGAGAAAATTTGAGTTAGTGGCACAGGGAATGTATTGAGTCACAGCAGGGAGATTACATGACTTGAGTTTACTCACATGCCCAATTTCTACAACAGTTATTGAGTATATATGATCAGTGATAAATAATACAGATGAAGTCCCAACTTTCTGACTTGAATATCCCCAATTATCCCACTGAAGATCAATGAGAGTGAGCATGGCCAGTTCATGCTTGTTCTTATCTGTGCTAGCTCCAAACCTGTAGTCTGCCTTTCTTCCTTTCTCAAGTTTGACTCTCAAGGCATTAAGCAGAAATGTTAAATACACAGCATGCCTGTCACCTCTGTCCTGGTTGCTGTCCTTTGCAGACATCACTGATCAACAAAGCACTCTTTGCACTAAATTGTAAGGAGATCTTAAAATCCTCCCCCATACCACTCTAGAAAATTACTGCCAGTCTGTCTAAGATGACCTATAAATGTAAGGTGCATGAATTTTGCTCATCTTTCCCTACATAATCCCAGTCTAAATCAAAACCTAAAATAGAATTGCTTGAGGGATAAAAGTACAAGAGAAAAAGCAAGAGAAGCATTCTAATGGGTAACAAAACAAGCAGAACTGGTTGGAAGTCTGCCTAGAACCAAATCAAGTGAGTCAATAAATATTGAGTGTCAGCACTAAGCTGGATAAGGGGTAAACTGACATGACTAGACATAATTTTCATCTTCAAAAGTTTCCACATCAGATGGGAAAGATTTCTATAAACAGATCATTTTTACTGGGTGAACTCTACGCCTTCAGGCAGGGATCACGACCGCATTTTTCACTATTGTATACCCAGCACCCAACACCACACCAGGCATAGATCTGGAACACAATAATATTTGTTAAATGACCAAGGCAGATGTCAAAGTACTTATTTTTTCTGGAATAAATGGGCAACGGCCTTAAGTAAAAATCAGAGTTTTCCTGAATTTTGAGAAATCAGTGAGAATTTTTCAAATGAAGACACATACATAGAGAGAGGAAATCCTTTTTATAGTTTTGCTCCAAAATTATGATGAAAAACAATATAAACCACTTATCCTTCATTTGTTCATAGTAATAATTACCCACATCCCAACTGACTTAAAAGAGTGTTAATGAACATATGATAAAGTGAAAGACATGACTATGTTTTCGTCAAAGCTGTTGTAATCCATCTTTGCTAGAGATACCCTAGAAACCCCAAATTCAACAGTGCTCACAGATTCCACCTGGGTATATGCTCTCAAAATGATCTTTATCTGTTTGTTTTTTTTTAATGGAACACTAATTAAAATCAATTAAGGTGACATGTCATTGACTGGCCTGCTTTTGCCAGTGCATAACACAGAGGCAGAAGAAAAGACATGAAGGGTAATAATGTGCTACTTGTTTTTACTTGCTAAATTGCAAGTAAAATTTCTGTTTCTAATGGATGAACAACTGAAATTTCAAAGCACTTACTTCAAGCATAACTAAAGGTCTTCCTTCAAGCCAGCTATATTAGCGATTTGATTAACATTATCTCTTCTTCAAATGTGCTTGAAAGAATTTATTCCTGAATATTTTCATGAAGAATATCTTCAATGTTCCCTATCTTTGAGCTTTGATAAGCCTTAGAGCCTATGCCTTCCTCTTTTGTACTTGATTTAATATTCTTTTGTGTGGTGCAGTAATTGTTTTATCCATGCTAAATCATGTGTCTCCAGTGAGCATGTAGGTCCAAGACAAAGAGAGCAGGCCTTCTATTTCTCTTATGTCACACACACTGTAAAATAAGCACCTTTTTCCCTACTGAAGATAAGGGAAGTGAAACACAGTTGGTTACCAGTTGAATGGCAGAGGCAGAAAAACAAACTCAGGTTTGTCCTTCATGTTTACTTCCCCTTCTAAAGGAAGTGCCTTGTCAAGGCCCTTTCTCAAGTGACGGAGATGGGCAGCTATGTCTTATGTCAACAGCTCTGCCTCTCTCCCCATCACTTGGGCACAAGTGATTGAACAGGATTTCAGTATCTGAGGCACGTCTGTGTCCTATGTGAAAAGATTCCCTCGTAGCTCAGTTGGTAAAGAATCTGCCTGCAGTTCAGGAGACCCTGGGTTGAATTCCTGGGTCGGGAAGATCCCCTGGAGAAGGGAAATGGCTACCCACTCCAGTATTCTTGCCTGGAGAATCCCCATGGATAGAGGAGCCTGGCAGGCTGCAGTCCATGAGGTCACAACAGTCAGACACAGCTTAGCGACTAAACCGCCGCCAAGTCATTCAGACTATTTTTATCATTTGAATTAGAAAATAACTGAGAGACTAAATTAGTTAGGTGTATGATACAAGACCAAAAACAGTAAATTAAGAAATTTCCTGTGAGGTCACAGAGTACAATATGCTTACAATACTTGTAACCAAGAAAGGACTTACAGATGGGTTATATTAATAGTTTATATATATCTATGAGGAAAACAGTGGACAACATTATAATAATAGTTATAATATAATTATAATAATATTATATAAATAATATTATAAATATAATAATGATAATAAAATAATAGAATAATGGTCAGAAGACTTGAACAAGTACCTCACAAAAGAACTTATCCTATGTAGGATAGCCATCTAATTAATATAGCATCCAAACTGGGACCACTTTTGAGAATGAAAGGGACCCTACTCCTAATTTTATCAAGATAACAAAGTAAGCCAGGACTGACCCAAGCCAAATACAATGTATGGGTCATTCTACCCAAATAGCATCAAACATATGAAAAGGTGTTTCACCTCATTGGTCATTCAGGAAATGCAAATTAAAACTTCAGTGAGATACTTCCATATAGCTATCAGAATAGCTGAAAAGAAAGAGAATGATAACACCGATAGTCAATGAAGATATGGAGCACACGGAACTCTCACACACTGCTGGGCAAGGGTCGGGGTGGGAGGGCTTCCCTGGCGGCTCAGCTGGTAAAGAATCCGCCTGCAATGCAGGAGACCTGGGTTTGATCCCTGGGCTGGGCGGATCCCCTGGAGAAGGGAATGGCTACTCACTCCAGTAGTCTGGCCTGGAGAATTCCATGGGCTGTATAGTCTATGAGGTTGCAAAGAGTTGGACACAACTGAGAAACTTTCACTTTTTCACTTTCACATTGCTAAGGGAGTATGAATTGGGGCAATCACTCTAAAAAACTTTCGAGTATCTATCAAAGTAAAACATATATGATGTATGATTCATCAATTCAACTCTCAAGTACAGATACATATACACAACAATATGTACATGCTGCTGCTAAGTCACTTCAGTCGTGTCCGACTCTGTGCGACCCCAAAGACGGCAGCCCACCAGGCTCCCCCATCCCTGGGATTCTCCAGGCAAGAACACTGGAGTGGGTTGCCATTTCTTTCTCCAATGCATGAAAGTGAAAAGTGAAAGTGAAGTCACTCTGTCGTGCCCGACTCTTAGCAACCCCATGGACTGCAGCCTTCCAGGCTCCTCCATCCATGGGATTTTCCAGGCAAGAGTACTGGAGTGGGGTGCCATTGCCTTCTCCACAATATGTACATAAATACACCCCAAAAAAAAGACATTTGCATAGCAGCATTATTCAAAACAGCCCCAAATTGAAAACAGCCCCAAATGGTTATCAATAGTAGAATGGATAAACATGGTGTACTATACTCGTACACTGGATGACTATACCATGATTTTAAATGAATGAACCACTGCTATACAGAGCAACATGATTAAATACCATGAATGTAGCCATAAGTACTAAGACGGTAGACCCAGAAGAGCAGATGCTGTAGAATTACACTTTTACAATCGTCAGAAAAGGCAAAACTAATCTGTGGTGTTAGAAGACAGGTAAACTAATTACCTTGGGGGAAGGATTAGTGACTGCGGTGGGGGTGGGGAAGTTTCTAGAATGCTGGTAATGTCTCATTTTTTCATCTAGGTACTCGTAATGCAAGGGTGTTCACTTTGAGGAAATCATTGATCTGCACGCTAAAAAGTTGTGCAATGGTTTGCATATGTACTTTACTTTAATAAACAACTTATTAGTAAAGAAAGAAAAATATCCCCAGAAAAGAGAGGGAAATTCCTTGAAGCAAAATAGGGTTGCATGCAAGCTAGAGCAAAAACGGAAGTAAACAGGAGAAGCTATTCAGTAGAGAGAATAGAATGGAGGAGATGTGCAGGTAAAAGCCTAGAGACCATCAGAGAAAGACAATGAGTTAAAGATGGAGAAACAAGTAGAACAGTCAGTACCTTGCACTGCCTCCAGTCCTGGTGATTTTCCAATTCCTTGTCCCATTCATGTGTATCTTTACAATAAGTACCCCTTTTCTTGAGGCAGTGTAAGAAACTTTCTCTTCCATAAAAACAAACAAAACCAACTAAAATGCCAATAGTGCTTTCTTTCTCATACCTTCTAAAAGTACAATCTTGGCAGTTAGGGAACTTATCTTCATCAAAAGCTGTTTCTGTGATATAATGGAAACCAAAAATAAACTGAGCCAAGTGAATGATGAACTCTCATGTCTTCCACGACAAGGGCTAGAAGACTTACAAAATGTAGTACAAATAGAGAAATATTCTCTTGGTTCAAACCCATCTCTCCTGCATGTATAAACCATGAGTGGTGCTGAAATAACGAATCTTATGATATTTCATGTTGACACATTTATTGAGCTGTATGATGTGCCAGATGCTAAGCATGGGGTGATGGAGCTGAATATAACATGACTTCTCTTTTTGACCTCATACGTTTTGCCTGTTTTGTTTAGCACTGAATCTCCAGCACCTGGAATAGCATTCAGCACATAAGAGGTGCTTAATTAATACTTATGGAATGAATCAGTGAATAAATAGGTAGAATAGATATACAAGCAATTACCATACAATGGAACATAATATCTGTATAACAAGATTCAATGATAAAAGGGAAGTAGTTATTTCTCCAGTCATGGTGAGGGAAAGCTACACAGAAAGGACTATTGGATTGAACCCTGAAGAATTTTCTCTAATTTATAGAGAGACAATGAAAGACATTGGAGAGGAGACAGGGAGAAAACCTGGAGAAAATTCGGGGTGTGTAGTTGGTTCGATTCTTCTTTTCCACAATCCAATCAATGAAAAGTGTGGCAATGTTGTGGTTCACAGACCACAAAGTACATACTCCAGTGGTCTCCTGAATCAACTGATCAATTCTGTCTACATAGAATAGAGGGATAAAGAATTATCCAGATGATACATGCTACTAGAAAAAAAAAAGAGAGAGAGAGAGAGAATACTTGAGGATTTAGTTCTCCAGCTTACTAATCTTCCATGGTGGTTTTCAAATTGAATTTCATAGAGCCCTAGGGTATGTCTGAGAGATACAGCTTCATAAACCACCCCGGAGTGAGAGATGGAGGAGAGGCAGACACGGCCCTAGGGCTTCCACCCCTGATTTAACAGCAGCAGCTCCTCTTTCATCTGTTTTCTGTGAGATTTACCAGGAAAGAAATACTCTATATACCTAGATAATTATTCTACTTTTTTAAAAAATAAAGTTTAAAACAGATGATCTATAAAGTGAAAATTCACAGAATGATTGTACAGTGACTTACTGTACTTTTGGTAAACACAATTTAATCACTGTAAATAAAAGAAAATGTATTGATTTTTTATTTTTCTGAAATTATGATCTACCCTGACATTCCCAGTCTACAAGGGAGTAATATCTAGCTGTAATTTTTAACACCATAAGAGAGAAGACATCTATCACAATTGTCTCAAAGACGAAAGAGCTGTCAAAGTACTGATTTTGATCACCTCTCCCCATCCTCATATTTTGAGGTATATGCCATTTTTGGGTATACTTTGCTCTGGGAACTTTGAGCCTCTTCAAACATGTCTCTTCGTTGCCATGCTATTTGGTGACTGAGAGTGAGAAATAAAATATTATCTCATGCTCCTCTCTTAGATTTCCCCATTTAGTTTTAGTTCGTGACTTTATTTGCATGCATTTACATTCTTCATTTCATTTATAAAAGAAGTCAAGGGATTTTATAGGTCTGTTTAATGTGCTAACATACAGGATGCCCATGTCATTTCCAGATAATTTATATATTCAAATGATTCACTTCCTTCTTTCTTTGCTCCAACTCTCCTAGTGTCATTATTCCTCTTTTAGCAAATGGAATATTATAATTTTTAACAAAGCAATTTTATAAATTCCTGAAGCAACAGATGTATCTGTGTATACATAATGGAAACTGACCAAATACATATATACATATATGTATATGTGTATATAAAATTTAATCATTTATATTACATCTACCTAAAAGATAGCAATAGTCAATTTCTGCTCCCTCACTAATCCTAAGGGCTTCCCAGGTGGCACAGTGGGAAAGAATCCACCTGCCAATTCAGGAGATGCAAAATATGCAGGTTTGATCCTTGGGTAGAGAGGATCCCCTGGAGAAGGAAATGGCAACCCACTCCAGTATTCTTGCTTGGGAAATCCAATGGACAGAGGAGCCTCTTTTCTTCCTAAAATGAAAAGCAAAATTTATTCAAGGCATTTGCTTGCAGCAAAGTTTTAGGAAGTGAACCGGTCTGATAGTCACCTGGCTCTTCCAGCCATTCCTTTCAGCAACTTTCAGAACTTCTGATGATAGACTGGATGTACTCTCCTCAAGTCACTGAAGCTTAGAACCACCTTTGTGCTCTTCCATCTTCTCCTCTTTGGCTGCCCCTTGGTCTTGCTGAAATTACATTTGCTCACAGCACAGTTCCACCCCCCAGCTCAAATGAGCTATTTTTGGGCTTCCACTTTCACGTGGCACGTGTTCTCAACTCAATCCCAGGAAACAGTCTGAAAAATTTGTAACAGAACAGAAAGAGGTGGTTGGAACCCTAGACCTGCTGTACTTGCTATCACATGTCACAGTTCAGGACCAGGTATTTTTCTGCAAACTAAATTCGTTCTTCCTGTTCCTCCATAACTTTACTCTTAAAAGATTCTGTTCTATTTATAAAGACCTTAATTGGTTCAACTGGACCAAGACTAGAAGATCAAGCATTTTGAAATAGAGGAAGAGCATGAGCTTTGGATTTAGACATGAACTCTGATGGCTGGTAGAGTCTGATTGTGTGTGTGTGTGTGTGTGTGTGTGTGTATGAGTTGCTCAATCGCTTTGCAACCTTATGGACTGTTAGTCCCCAGGCTCCTCTGTCCATGGAGTTCTCCCAGCAAGAATACTGGAGTGGGTTGCCATGCCCTCCTCCAGGGGATCTTCCTGACCCAGGGATCAAACCCAGGTTTCCTGCATTGCAGGCAGATTCTTTACTGCTTGAGCCACCAGGGAAGGCTAGAGTCAAATGACCTGTTTTGAATTTTAGTTCCACCATGTAATAGTTCCTAGAGAAAGTTACTTCCCTATGCCTCAATTTCTTCATGTATAAAATTGGGCAATATTCTTAATCCCACCAAATCTGAGGCTCAGTTTCCCCAGCTGTCACAGAGGCCCAAATAAATGTTCATTGCTTTTGCATCTTTTATCCCAGGCTATGGCAGCGATTTTACAGTTGTTTTGCCATTCTCATGCAACGTCTTCCAAGGGAGAATGTTCTCCCTCTTGGTTTTATCGAGAAATAAGAAAGCAGAGGAAAGCATTACTGAAGCACTTGCATATTTCCCACTTATTCTTTGCTAACATCAGCCTGAGTACCTCTTATGCTGCCACTCCATCTAAAGATGGGAGACCAGTGCCTGAGCTGCAGCCTGCCTCTCCTCCTAAAGGAGATTGCAGAAGGAAAGACACGTTGCACTCAAAAACCTTCCCCAGAGTCTAGGGCCTTTCACGTCTCTAGTCTTTGGATATTTGTCTCCTTTTTAAATAGATAATTTTTTCCAAACCATTGTCAGTGTGACTACCAAAAGAAAAATGACAGACTGTTTTGGAAATCCAAAAACTATACATCTCTAGAACTGTGACCATCATAGGCACCTAGTATGCAATGAATGCGGATGGATGCAGAAAAGGATGTCTCATTTCATTTTTATTATCTTTATATTTCAAAAATCTCTATTTCTCAAAGAACATTTGTGTAAACATCACATCACATTCACCAGGGTGCTCATTAAAAATTCAGATTCCAGAAATACATTGAATCAGAATATTTTAGAGAAAAAGCTGGGAATTTGTATTTTTAACAAGAACACCTAGTGATTATTATGAACACTAAAATTCAAGAACCACACTCTAAGTTCCCATGTTTCTTTCCATGTTTGATTTGGGAGCTATTTAAATGGCTAAGATAGAACAAAGAGACCCAAACAATATAAATTCTGGTGCCTTGTGTACCCTCTTTATAGAATTAATCATGTCTATGGACTTCTGCTCTTAAGGGAATAAACACTACAAATGGTTCATTGATTTTTTAAATCTGTTTTTGCTTAATCTATCTAAATGTAAAACAAAAATGAGAATACCATATAATTTCCAAGGCTTCATAAAATGTTTCTTTAAAGTTACGGAGAGAATGTAATGGTAAAGATGATTACTTCTTTTCCATGTAAAACAGCGTGAGAACTCCTTTCAGTTGACAAGATTCTCTAAGTGAAAGAGGATAGCATTTAGAGGACAACCTTGAGTAAATCAATTAACCTGATTTTCTATGTCTGTGAGGATTGCATAGGATCTCCATAGAGCACAGCTCAATTGTAGTCTCTGTGCAGTGCACAACGTGAACATTTGTACACAGGAAATAGGAATACTATGAATGAGTAAAGGAACCTTGCCGTATACAATAGTGATAGTAAGGAATTCTTACATGAAGTGGTAATAGGATGGAAAATAAAGCTTTATTTGGATCCATAAAACAAGAACCTAAGAAAGACACAGTGTAGATATGGTGGAAGCTATTGCTCAGGTTCATTAATTGTTGCTCAGCCTATAAAACACACATGTGGGCACATTCGGACCTCCACAAACACACACACTGTAGAGGACACTTAAGGTTCCCTGCCCATATCTTGAATACACTCTCTTTCCTTCTGGAAAATTCCTGATTTCCTTTTTTGGACACTGCTCCTCCAGTCTCTGGATATGTGGTGTATTCAGCTACAAGGATGGAAACTATAACCCATGCCTTAGCCAATCAGCACACCGTCTTTCCTTGGGGAGAAGGGGAGGAGTGTATGAGCCAAGCTGGACCAGTCTGAGTCAGCCTCAGGACTTGCATAAGCACTCCTGGGCAAGGCTCTCCCTCTCCTCAGCTGCACTTGAACTGAAATGTCACTGCCATTAGATGCTAGGAAAGGTGAGCCGGGAAATGCTCAGGAATAAGGGAAGCAACACAGCAGATTTTTCAACGACATAAACCTGTCAATGCCCCTTTCTGTTCAGCCTGAATGATTTCACTATCACTTGCAACATAACAAAATGAATACTAGGCACAGCAACCAGAGCCATTGTTTGACTGACATATACCAGGGTTGTACTTTGTCTGCTGTTTGTCTTTCTGCTGGTTTTTATTACATTGAAACAATAATTTCAATTATGGTGAATATATAATTTATCTTCTAAACCAGGATACTTTGGAGAGTGAAAGGGGCACTGTTTATGCTCATGTCAGGACAAAAGCATCATCCAAGGCAAACCAGGCTATATGATCATCCTAATTTTGACCAAATGGTCAGACTGATGATAATTTGAAGACACAAGTCAGCATTTTAAAAGTAGTTTGCTTTACAATTTGTGACATTCCTGATACTTAGAACAATGTCCAAAGTCAATCAGTTCAGTTCAATTCAGTTCAGTTCAGTCGCTCAGTCGTGTCCAACTCTTTGCAACCCCATGAATCGCAGCACACCAGGCCTCCCTGTCCATCACCAACTCCCAGAGTTTACTCAAACTTATGTCCATTGAGTCAGTGATGCCATCCAACCATCTCATCCTCTGGCGTCCCCTTCTCCTCCCACCTTCAATCTTTCCCAGCATCAGGGTCTTTTCCAAAGAGTCAGTTCTTCACATCAGGTGGCCAAAATATTGGAGTTTCAGCTTCAGCATCAGTCCTTCCAATGAATATTCAGAACTGATTTCCTTTAGGATTGACTGATGGGATCTCCTCATGGTCCAAGGGACTCTCACGAGTCTTTTCCAACATCACAGTTCAAAAGCATCAATTCTCAGCTTTCTTTATAGTCCAGTTCTAACATCCATACATGACTACTGGAAAAACTATAGCCTTGACTAGACGGAAACTGTGGAAACAGTGTCAGACTTTATTTTGGGGGCCTCCAAAATCACTGCAGATGGTGACTGCAGCCATGAAATTAAAAGACGCTTACTCCTTGGAAGGAAAGTTATGACCAACCTAGACAGCATATCCAAAAGCAGACCCATTACTTTGCCAACAAAGGTCCATCTAGTCAAGGCTATGGTTTTTCCAGTAGTCAGGTATGGATGTGAGAGTTGGACTGTGAAGAAAGCTGAGCGCTGAAGAATTGATGCCTTTGAACTGTGGTGTTGGAGAAGACTCTTGAGAGTCCCTTGGACTGCAAGGAGATCCAATCAGTCCATTCTAAAGGAGATCAGCCCTGGGATTTCTTTGGAAGGAATGATGCTAAAGCTGAAGCTCCAATACTTTGGCCACCTCATGTCAAGAGCTGACTCACTGGAAAAGACTCTGATGCTGGGAGGGATTGGGGGCAGGAGGAGAAGGGGACGACAGAGGATGAGATGGCTGGATGGTATCACTGACTCGATGGACGTGAGTTTGAGTGAACTCTGGGAGTTGGTGATGGACAGGGAGGCCTGGCGTGCTGCAGTTCATGGGGTCGCAAAGAGTCGGACACGACTGAGCGACTGAACTGACTAGATGAACCATTGTTGGCAAAGTAATGTCTCTGCTTTTTAATATGGTGTCTAGGTTGATCATAACTTTCCTTCCAAGGAGTAAGAGTCTTTTAATTTCATGGCTGCAGTCACCATCTGCAGTGATACTGGAGCCCCAAAAATAAATCTTACCACTGTTCCCCCATATATTTGCCATTAAGTGATGGGACTGGTTGCCAAGATCTTAGTTTTCTGAATGTTGAGTTTTAAGCCAACTTTTTCACTCTCCTCTTTCACTTTCATCAAGAGGCCCTTTAGTTCTTCTTCACTTTCTGCCATAAGGGTGGTGTCATCTGCCTATCTTAGGTTATTGATACTTCTCCCAGCAATCTTGATTCTAGCTTGTGCTTCATCCAGCCCAGCGTTTCTCATGATGTACTCTGCATATAAGTTAAACAAGCATGGTGACAATATACAGCCTTGACGTACTCTGTTTCCTATTTGGAACCAGTCTGTTGTTCCATGTCCAGTTCTAACTGTTCTAACAAAGTCAATACTCACTATTTATTTAAGTATTTCAAAAACAAACATGTCAGCATATTCATTCTTTTATTTCTTCAACAAATACTTGAGTAAACATTATATATTATCATTGTTCCAGGTACTGAAGATACTGATGTGAGGAAGATATTTAAGGACCTTGCCCTCCTAGGGGTTTTATTCTTGGAAAGAGGGACCAAGCAATACACAAGTAAGTAAACAAGTATTTTCTGGTGTGGGGTATGTGCCGTGGGACAAAGGAAACAAGAGTGGCATCAGGGAAAAAAGAGAGATTTTAAGGTATTATGATCAAGAAAGTATCTCTCTGAAAGTTGACATTTGAATGGAAACCAAGTCAAAGGCAAAGAGTGAGAGGACCTCCCTACAGCAAAAATCATGTCTCTATCTGCTCTTCTGCACTGTTCTCCACTCACAGCAGGACCCACATAGTCATATACTGCTTGGTACTCCAGGAAGTGCTAAACTGGCTGAGGATAGAAAGCATAGACTCAGTGAGTGCCATAATCATCTCTGGATGGGAGAATTTAGAGCATCCCAGAACTGAGGGCAGGCATGGGGAGAAAATGAGATTTAGGTTCAGGAAGAAGAGCAGTTGTTCAAGGTTCTGGGGTCAGGCTCAGGGGTCAGGTCATAGGTCTGAATACTGACTCTTCCGTTTATCAGCTGTGTGACCTTGAGCAGTTCATCTTTGGGAACTTTACTATCTCATCTCTAAGACTGGGATAGTAGTAATAGTATCCTATAATCCTATCTTAATATGTGCTCAGGGCTTAGCACTACATCTGAGAAACAGTAAGTGTTTAGTAAATATTAGCTATTATTATTAAATAGTGAAGAGAGAATAACAATTTAAATATGTTTCAGAAGACAAAAATAAGTAAGATGTTGGCCTTTCCCTTCAGGAATCTCATTATGTACTGACAGTAATAGGAGTTCTCATAGCCCATACTGAATGTCAGGTCTCTGAAGTGTTAATAGGGGTGTTCTGCCATGAAACCAAATAATGGTATTTTTTTCCAATCATCAGGGGGAAAAAAGTATCACATTTTTCTCAGTTTCAAGTTTTATTCTCATATATATTTTTCTGAAACGTTGGACATCTGCTACCTAAAGAACTGGCAGATGAAAAAATAAGTGAACAAGCAGCAGACAAATATTACCAGAACAACTCGGAAACAGCCAATCATGTTGAGACCAACAGCTTGTTCCTTTCGTGGACATGTGTACTCAAGGTGGCAGTTTTTACATCATGCACAGATTGTCATATTGTCTGGAAGTAAAACTGTTCCTATTGCATATCCCAGAATTAAATATATCAATCAGTATTTCATGGTGTTCTTCAAAAAGTGCCATGCCTTCCAGATGCTTTGTCTCCTAAATAAGTTTGAGAATCACTCTGTATAAAAGTTCAAAGCCCTTGAAAGAAAGTTTCTAACTCACCCTCCCACTCTCCTGAAAGCTGGAATTATGGCAGAAGTATAAGAATGATCAAAAAAAATGTAAAAGAAGGAGACTAGTCTACTGTTATCTTCTTGAAGAAGAAAGCAACCCAGGAGATGGCTGATGATTTGCCCAAGGTCACTCAGGAAGCTGACAAAAGAAGTAAGACCAAATTCATGCAAGTCTCTGTTGTGTATATAAAAGTCACTGAGCCTCCCAAGAGCATTGATAACGAACAACGTGATTTAGGAATTCCTACTGCAATATATATTGAGGTTTCTAGTCCCAGAGGCACAGTAACTAAAATGATCTCAAAGCAGTGGGCAGAAAGTGTCTGGTTCTTTTAATGAATGACACCCCATATGGTCGCCAATCCCCATTGCACTCTGCATATACATTGAGGCCACTGTGTCTTTGACTCCACTAGAGAGTCCTCTCCATCCATTATAACTAGTGCCAACCTCACATGCTACTTATTTTGTGGGGTCTGTGGTTGGAATTCTTGCTATTCCAAACTTCTTTGACATAGTGATGGCTTTTACCTGTTTTCTAGAAAGATTCACATGAGAAATACTTTTATATGCCTACATTAACTTTTTGTTGCTGTTGTTGAAAATCACTACAAATTTAGTGACTTGAAACAGCACAAATTTATCATCTTATAGTTCTGGAGGTTCAGAAGCCCAAAATGGGTTTCCCTGGATTAAAATCAAGGTGTC
This sequence comes from Bos mutus, assembly GCF_027580195.1. Taxonomy (NCBI): domain Eukaryota; kingdom Metazoa; phylum Chordata; class Mammalia; order Artiodactyla; family Bovidae; genus Bos; species Bos mutus. Next base: position 67,655,711 of record NC_091630.1, on the reverse strand, counting down.
AGCAGGCTGTTCTTTCTGGAGGCTCTAGGAAAGATTCTGTTTCCTTGACTTTTCCATCTTCTAGAGGCTGCATGCATTCCTCAGCTTGTGGATCCTTTCCTCCATCTTCAAAGTCAGCCAGGTAGCATCTCTCTGACTCTGCTTCAAACTTCACATCTTATTTTCTGATTAAAGTTAGAAAATAATCTTTGTTTTTAAAGACCTACATGATTATATTGGGCCTACCATCACTTCATGGGAAATAGATGGGGAAACAGTGGAAACAGTGTCAGACTTTATTTTCTGGGGCTCCAAAATCATTGCAGATGGTGACTGCAGCCATGAAATTTAAAGATGCTTACTCCTTGGAAGGAAAGTTATGACCAACATAGATAGCATATTCAAAAGCAGAGACATTACTTTGCCAACAAAGGTCCGTCTAGTCAAGGCTATGGTTTTTCCAGTGGTCATGTATGGATGTGAGAGTTGGACTGTGAAGAAAGCTGAGCACCGAAGAATTGATGCTTTTGAACTGTGGTGCTGGAGAAGACTCTTGAGAGTCCCTTGGACTGCAAGGAGATCCAACCAGTCCATTCTAAAGGAGATCAGCCCTGGGTGTTCATTGGAAGGACTGATGCTAAAGCTGAAGCTCCAATACTTTGGCCACCTCATGTGAAGAGTTGACTCACTGGAAAAGACTCTGATGCTGGGAGGGATTGGGGGCAGGAAGAGAAGGGGACGACAGAGGATGAGATGGCTGGATGGCATCACTGACTTGATAGACGTGAGTTTGACTGAACTCTGGGAATTGGTGATGGACAGGGAGGCCTGGCATGCTGCAATTCATGGGGTCGCAAAGAGTTGGACACGACTGAGCGACTGAACTGAACTGACTGACTAATATCTCAATCTCAGTATCTTTAACTTAGTCACATTTGCAACATCCTCTGACGTGTAAAGTAACATTTTACTACTTTGAGACTAGGGATGTGAACATCTTTGAGAAGTCATTATTCAACCTATCACAGTCTGCCTTTAGCCCAAAAGATTCATGTTTGTCCCCCCACGCAAAGCACATTTACTTCATCCCAAATTCTCCAAAAGCATCAACACATTACAGGATCAGCTTAAAATTTGAAACCTTGTATAAATCAAATTAGCTCAAAGGTCCCAAATCTCAGTATCTAAATTACAAAAATTAGGCAAGGGTGAAGGTATAATTCATCCTAGGGCACAATTCTTCTCCATCTGTAGACCTGTGAAACTCAAGAAATAAGTTCAGTTCAGTTCAGTTCAGTCACTCAGTCGTGTCCGACTTTTTGCGACCCCATGAATCGCAGCACGCCAGGCCTCCCTGTCCATCACCAACTCCCGGAGTTCACCCAGACTCACATCCATCAAGTCAGTGATGCCATCCACCCATCTCATCCTCTGTCATCCCCTTCTCCTCCTGCCCCCAATCCCTCCCAGCATCAGAGTCTTTTCCAATGAGTTAACTCTTCACATTGTAAATGAAATGTTGGGAAAGACATCAAATGACAATTATAGGCATTCTTGTTCAAAAAAAGAAGAAATTGAAAGGTAAAAAATAGTCAAGCAATTCTGAATTCAGCCAGGAAAATTCCGTTAGCTTTCAAGGGCTGTGAACAGATCTCCAAGGCATAGGACTCCTCTGTTTGGGCTCAAGACTCCCTCCTCTGGACTCATGACTACCCTCTGGACATGACTCCATCCCCTGAGTCTTCCTCACTTTTTCCTATGAGATAGCTATTGCTTGTAGCTGAGTAGTTTCACCAGCTTGTTTCTTGCCAGTAGACTGTAGAAGGCTGACAGCCCTCTTTCGTTTAGTACTCTCTTTCAGTCAAAGCTGACAGTGTTTATGATGGTAAAAATTCTCAGGAACTTTGTAGATCCTCTGTGTATGTCATGGGGATTCACACACAAGTCTTAACTGTTCTCAGGTCCTCTGAAACCTTCTCAAGTTCTATCCCAAGGGTAGGGTTCAAAGTCCCCTCAAGAGTGTCTCCCACTGTCCAGATCTTTTGTTTTCCTTTGGGATATGTATTATGGCAAGAGAGAAAAATGATTTTTATACCAATTTTCATTCATAACATGCTGTAATCTATGGTATAAAGATCTATACTTCATAAGCCCTCCAGGCTCTTTGATTTTTTATATTCAAAGCCAGGGTTTTAACCTCGAAGAAAATCACTGCTCTTTCCAAAAGTATGGCTCCTGCAACTAAAAGCCTCATTCGTGTGTGTTTAAAAGTCCATTTAGCTGCTTACCTGACTTCATCATTCCAGTCAGTGTATTTGGAGAATTTTCATTGACTTCTGCCTTGAAGAATAATACTGAGCAAAGAGAGCTCAGCAAAATGACTATTATATCTGTCAATAGTCATACACTGAAATATGTTATATGAGTCAATTCTTTTGAAAATTCTCAAGATGGGAATTATTATTGTTGTTTTGCATTGAAAGGATTCACAAAGCATGAACTACTTGCCTAAGTCACACTGCTTAAAAGTGTCTAAGTCTACATTCAAATCTTAGTCTAACTTCAAAATGGAACTAGGCAAGTAATCCTTACAAATGCCCAAGGAAAATAATTCTGCCAGCTTTCATTTTCCATATTTGTCAAGTGAAAATATGTTTCCTAATTCCTCATCCTCAATTCCAGGATCTAAAAAGCTTTAAAAACCAGAAGTATTGTTGGTATGGTGGTTCACAAGTTTGGTGCCAAAATAAGACTTGAGCTGCCACTTGATACCAGTTTTGTCTCAGTGCTTCCATCAGCTCCATATGCCTCTGCTGCCTACTGATTATCTCTGCTGCATTTTGGGAATGTGTGTGTCTTCACTCTGTGTCACGGAGCAATCATCGCATGTAACACAATTCAGTCACTCATTGTGAACAATGGGGAACAGTGATTTTTGCCCTGAAGATTTTTCATTCAGAATTCAACTAATTGGTTATGATAATTAGCAGAAATGTAGCTCTCTACTGCTCACTTGGGAGCAACCTAACTAGAATACTACAGATAGCTACTCCAGCCCAATGCCATACACATGAAAGTCCAGCTGACATCTTTTTTAGCATGTGGTTTTTGTTAGTTATACGAAAGCCATACTTTTTTAAGCCTCACTTCAGTTTTATAGAAATTTCCTATGAGCCCCAGTTTAAGCCCTAACAGCTGCAGAAAGGCCCAAAATATGAACCTGCCATTGGGGAGACCCCAGGAGAGCAGAGTCTCAATCTATTTTCTAAACCATGCCCTCTTTGTATAAAAATAAATCATTCTTTCCCTTCCTAATCCAACATCTTGAATTAAATTATAGAGTGGATAAAGCCAATGGTAAGATATTACGTGTTTTTTTCATAAAATAAAATCAAAGAAACCACATGCTTTTTCAAACTTGACTATCTTCATCTTCCCCCTGCATGGCTGAGAATCACCGAGCTGAAAGGACAGGATTCAATCAAGTCTCTCAGCTTTTTCACCCTGGTTGCACAAAGGAACCATCAGGCAGGGAGACAACTCAAGCTTTGGTGGTGGACAGACCTGGGTCTAAACTCCAACATCTCTGCTCTTGAGAATGCGTGTCATCTAAAGAAAGGCTTCCAACCTCTCTGACCCCAATTTTCATGTTTCCAAAATGAAGAGAATGTCCAACATTCACTTTTGTTTTGTTATTAAGATTAAAGGGGCGTGAGAATTGCCACCTGAGATAGCTAATATCGTGAGGCTTTTCTATGTATAGGTGCTGCGTCAAGGGTTCTACAAGCTCACCTACTGCTCACAGTAACCCTGTGAAGTACATACTGCTTTCCCATTTTATTAACACCTGGGGGGAAACTGAGGCTTCAAGAAATGAAGTCCCTTACCCAAGTTCTCCAGTCCTTAAATGACAAAGTGTGTGCATGTGCTCTAAGTCGCTTCAGTCATGTCTGACTTTTTGCGACCTTGTGGACTATAGACTCCTCTGTCTACAGTCCACATGGACTCCTCTGTCCATGGGGTTCTCCAGGCAAGAATACTGGAGTGGGTTGCCATGCCTGTCTCCAGGGGATCTTCCCAACCCAGGGATTGAACCCACGTCTCTTATGTCTCCTGCATTGTTAGGCAGGTTCTTTATCACTAAAGCCACCTGGGAAGCCCTAAATGACCAAGAAGGGATTTAAACCCAGAGCTGTCAGACCCCATGAAAAGTGTTTTGCACCATTATGGTCTATGCCTCCCAACAGGATGTTGGTTCCCTTCCCTTTGTCAGCAATACTACTACTTCTATTAAGACCCATCACACTACTATTATTTCTACAGGGACAAATGTCTTAGTCTGCTTGGGCTGTCATGGAATACCATAGGTGACTTATACATGGATAATTGTACCCATGTATACAAAAAGGCTGGCAGGAAATACCATGGGTGACATACAACGGAAGTTTATTCTCTCAAGTTCTGAAGGCTATGAGTCTACGATAAAGATTCTAATCCATTTGGTTTCTGGTGAGAGCTTGCAGACAGCTAGCCTCTTGTTCTGTTTTCACATGGCCTTTGCTTGGTGTATGCATGTGGAGACAGAGAGAATGCACATACCCTGGTGTCTTTTCTTATATGGACACTTGTCCAATTAGATCAACACAGCCCCCGACAACCAGATATAACCTCATTTAACCTTCCCTTAGATGCCCCACCTCTAAGTACAGCTATAGTGGATGTTAGGGCTCCAACATATGGATTTGCCGTGGACACAAACATTCACTCCATAGCAGCAAGGATATTGGATATGTTCACTGTTCTACCCCCAGTGCTTAGGACTATCTGGCAGAGTTGGCACTCAGCAAATATGATTGAATGTGAGTTAAAAAGTGAATAAACGCAAAATGAACTTGAGTTAGTATCGGACACTGATTCTAAACCTTTTCACCAGAAGGGATTCATTTTATTAATTTCTTCCCATGAGCCTTGTGCTTTGATAAATTTCATCTTCCAAGTTGAGACTAGTAACAAATTGGCTTTTCCCCTGTTTAATTAATCAAAGACATATAAATTGCTAACCAGTACTTCTAATCAGCATGAAATATGTAAGCCAGACTGAGTTTAATTCTAGGCTAAAACAAACAGTGACCTGTTGGTTTAAGTACCCTGACTGCAAGCAAATGAACAATTACTCCCAAGATCTCAAAATTCCCAAACCAGCTTGTAAACCTGTAGAAATTTGGAGATCTCAGTTCGGGAAACACTTCTTTAGTGTGATCAGTGTCATTCAACAAAGTAGCATCTTATCAAAAGTTCGGGTTCCAACGTGAGCGATTAAGTAAACCTGTGCATTTAATCAAAATTATCTTTGAAGACACATTAAATCACTCAGATTCAAGGTTTTGTAGATAGCTTTTGCAGTAAGAAGTGTCTATAAATTTGCAGTGTGTGCAGTAATACACAGCACAAAACCAAGTATTTTTGTGCAAACCATAATTGAATGTATGGTATATAATTATGTATAATTGAATAATATCCAATATACCTATAATAGCTTTTAAGCATTTGCTTGCTTGCTTGTTTTTGACTGTTCCGGTTCTTCATTGCTTGGCACGGGCTTTCCCTAGTGGCGGCAGGCTACCTCTACTCTCCAGTTGCAGTGTGTGCGCTTCTAAATTGTGGTGTTTGCGGCACATGGGCTTAGGTGCTTCACAACATATGGGATCTTCCCGGGCCAGAGATCCAACCCCTGTCCCTGCATTGACAGGAGGATTCTTTACCACTAGACCACTAGGGAAGTCCCTACATACGTGATTGAATTGATAAGTTAGATGTGGCACCATCTAACATGGTGTGACACCATCGTAATATTTTCATATGTACAAAATAATACGTATGATGTATATATTATAGAGATAAAATAAATACTGCCAACCAAATTTAAGAAATTGAATACTGCTCAGGGTTTTAAATTCCTCTGTTACCCTTCCTCCTAAAATTCCTCTGCCTACTCTCTCCTAGCTTAATACCGTCCTGCATTTTGCTTTGCTTTTCAACTTGGCCACATGTTTGTATTACTAAACAATACGTTGCTTAGTCTTGTGTATATTTGTGCTTTATATAAATGGCATCATAGGGTATGTATTCATGTGTAATTTACATTATGTAAATGTTTTGCCCAACATTATGTTTCTGTTTCTATATATGTGGCTTTAGTTCATTCATTTCCACTGCTCTGTAGAAATTAATTTTTCAATGTAAGGTGTTCCTTTTCCTGAATTTGATTGTTTGTATCTAATCAGTTACGTAATACAAATGCATCAACATAGAAAACTAACACTATTGTTACCACAATCAACCACCAATGAGTGGCATTAACAAAATAAAAAGTTTATTTTCTGTTCACATCACAGTCCAAAGTGAGTGGGCAACACTGCCGGACTTACTTCCTCCTAAAAGTAACTCAGGGACCCAGGTTCCTTTCACCTGTAACGCCAAGATCTTCAGCATTGGCCTTCTGGTATTCAGGGGAAAAGAGAGAACAAGACAGATCTCTTTGGGTTCAGGAGAGGCTGAGAAATGCCATCTGTATGCCTAGAAAAGAAACGAATGTGCTATAAAAGTGTTCACTGAGCTTAGGATCAGAGAATTGGCTTGAATAAAATTTGGAAGTTCTCTAATCTAACTCCTTTGGTCTTATCATTCAATGAATATTTATTTGCATCAACTATAGGTCAAGTGACATTTCTAGCATCTTTGAGGAGGAACTGCCCACCCCCTGCTTCAACACTCCCCAAGACAGGGTGCTCACTGGCCCCCAGGAAGCAACTCCCATATTTGCACAGCTTGGACTGATTATTATTCATCATGCACATGTCAAGCAGTTCCAAGTAATGACAAGGACCAAGGTGTATCTGTCCTTAAGAACAAATGTAGGGGATTCAAGACGACCCATAGGTCAGATTTGTTCAAAGGGTCACCAATGCTGAGGTCATCCATGACGATGACAGTAATTCTATTTTGAACATAATATTCCACTGTGAATTTTCTCTCTTTTTCACGTTCCAACAAATTGTCATATAGTGTTTCCCAAAGTTTGGATGTATTAGATGTCTCCAATTCCCAAAATAGTTAAGCCAGCTGGGTTTTGCCTTAACCCAACTGTTCCCCAGTTTTTCTCTGTACCCTGCCACACACACACACACACACACACACACGCATACTGAGACCAACATATTATTTTGTAATTATGACATCTTCAGCTCTATTCTTTTAAGGTTTCATATTTTCAATACCTAGCAATCTAGCACAAACATACCATGTCTCTAACACAGATATTTCAAAGGAGTATGTTTGAAACTGTCAACAAACTCTGTAGAGGAGAAGGACTTTTGTAGGAATACAGGTGTACATATTAAGATAGAGTCCAGATTCTCAAAAACAGCACCAGCACAAATAAATCTCATTACCAGAAAGTAACGCTGTAACTTACCTCCACTCAAAAATACTTAGAACTCAGTGAATTCTAACTCCTGTGTCTTGTCTCTTCTGTTGCCCTTGAGTTTGTAGTTTGACTATGAAATCAAATAACCATTCTGTGTGTGTGTGTATATATATATATATAAGCAAAAATAAATATGTATATTTATATACACACACATATCTCTTGGAAAATTTTTAGAGTAAACAGCTTGAATTCAGATGTACTAGTTATGCTTAGGTAAGAGATTGGCAAACTTCTAAAAAGGAAGGACCAGATAGTAAATACGTTTGCCTTTTGCAAGCCATATGTTCCCTGTTGCAGGAAAGGGCTCTCCTGTCTTTCTTTGAACTTCACTTGCTTGCATCTCAAATTGAAGATTATAGGCTTGCTGGTGGGTGAAAGATAGGAGGGAAATGATGGCCTCTGCATTGCCCTGGGAGGCCCTTGCAGACAAAAAGGTGACCTTGAACTTCCCTCAAAACTGAAAAGAGGGTGAACCCTGTGTCATGAAGTACTTTTGTAGCACCCTACCATTCAGCTTTGCTCCCTCACAACTACCCTCTGCATCTTCTGAGGAAGGAGGAATCACAAGGGGGAAGGAACTACACACAGCTTCCACCCCCGCCCTAATGAAAGGAAAATCAAATTTCTGATTGTCTCCCACACCTGCTCCTCCTCTCATCAGCCCCATCTCAATACCTGTCAACTCCTTTCTTCCACTTCGTTCATTGAAAAACCTGAGTCAACTCTAACACTTTTTTCTCCCCACCATTAACTCTGGTTGTAATTCAACCTCTTCTTACCACTGCTTCTCCCCGACCCAGAGCCAGCATCACCTCTCTCTCACCTCCAGTCCCTCGGAGATCTTATCAAGTCTTGTGACTTTAAACATCATCTAACTATACATGACAACTTCCAAAAATGCACCTCCAACCAAATCTGCCCCTGAGAGCCAGACTCGCCTTTTCCACTTACTGTTGAACATGAGCATTAACAGGCATCTCAACTTCACATGGACAAATTTGAACTCCTTATCTTCCTCTTAAATTCACCTTTCCAGGAGTTTTCCCCATTTCAGCAAACAGGACCTCTGTCCTTCCACCAGCTCCAACCAAAATCTAAAATACCTCTCTCTCTCTCTCTCTTTCTCTCTTCCTTCCTGTTTCTTATCCTTTCCCCACCCACATCCCCATCTAATTCAGCAGCAAATCTCACTAGCTCTACCATTAAACCGAGTCTAAATTCCAACTCTCACTCCCTCTTCTATACCACATTAGACCGTCACTTTCTTGGACAAACATAATAACCTTCTGCCTCCCTGTTTTCCACTTTGCCTCCCCACAGTCTATTCTCAACCCAAACAGCAAAGTGTTATTTTAAAACTCAAGTCAGACTATGTCATTCCTCTACTTATAACCCTTCTCCCTCCAGATGAACTTCTGCTGTCATAGCTAGCTACAAACTAGAGAGGGAAATAAATGGTAGACTTTGGTGCTCATGGTCATTAGAAAGCTCCAACATGTTTATTCTGGTTTGGTGCCTAACCAGATCAAAAACTTTTTATATTTTTGCTTATGAAATGTTGCTGGGAGATGATTTTAGGTCTCTCAAGGATGCAATTAGGATATCAGCCAGAGCTGCCATCTTATCTGAGGCTCAACTGGGAGAGATCTGTTTCCTAGCTTGTGTAGACTGTTGGCACAATTCAAACCTTAAGTTTGTAGGACTGAGAACTTCAGTTTCTCGCTGATTGTTTGTGGGGATCACCTTCAGTTCCTCGAGGCTGTTCCTAGCTCTTTGCCATATTAGGGTTCTTCAACATGGTGGTTGCTTCTTCAAAGCCAGTAAGGGAGACAGAGACTCCAGCAAGATGGGCCCTACAATCTTAAATAATTGATCACATAATTGCATCATCTAAGCCATATGTGATTGGTTAGAAGCAAGTCACAGGTTCTACCCACATTCAAGGGGAAGGAATCACACAAGGGCATCCCAGGAGATAAAGATCTTGGGCATCTTAAGAGTCTGTCCAGCACACAGGGGATGGTGACAGAATCCCATAGGGGAAATAGAGTGATGTTATGTGGTTGTAGCAAACAGTAGGAGGCAGTTTTTTAAAAATTAGCTCACAGCTTGCCATAGAGTATCTGCTTTTGTCGTTGACCTGAGAAACTGGTAAGTGAAGTGAAAGATTCAAGCCAGGGGTTTGGAAGTCCTAAAGTTCTACACTTCAGATTGTGTATGTTGGCTACGCTATAACTCAATAAAATAGTTATGGAGCTTTTATTCTTTGTTACAATTTCCCTTTATGTAGACATAATTTATTTCTTCTTATGACTTGTATGCTGGCTGTGAATCCTAATTTTTAACACTATTAGAGTTCTGGTTATTTTTCTTGTTGTCTTAAATAACAAAAGAAATTCTAATTTAGTTCTTATTCAACCAAAACAAAGCAAAAATCCTAATTTTAACATAGTGTTATCCCCTGGAGAGACTGAAAAAGTCAAGCATGGTTGTTTCATTTTAATACTTGATCTCTTAAATAAGCTGACAAGGAAGTGACATGTTTCAAATGAATTTATCAAATGTTTATTATTTTTTGCTACCATGATTTGGGGGTAATTATGGCTCCACAATTCCATAAACATATTCTGATGTAAACAACTGTGAAAATTGCATTTTTGAATGCTCCAACTGTGCCCACAACATAATCAGAAGCAGTAATTTATTACTCAGACTAATAATTAGAAGTAATTAACTACTAGATGCAATTAGAAATAGTAATTTATTTCTTAACATAATGTAATGAGCTGCCTTTTCAATGCACGTTTGAATATTTAGCAGCCAGTAATTGCTCTTAGAGGAAAGGAAGAAATGTAGCTCTTTAGTTAACAATGCTAGATGCCTGGCACGTGTGTCTCTGGCCCATTAACATGGAGGTTTGACAGGTCACTGAGTAGAACACTACTGAAAATGAGAGTTCTGTGACAAACAGAAAGAAGTGGTCTCAGGGTTTCATTTGTATCCAATCACTGAATGAATATTGACTATCTGTTAGGTGTTATGTCCTCTGTGCTAGGCACTGGTGATGTGAAGGTGAATGGGATAGATACAGTTTCCCTACACACTAAAAAGAGGTCACACTTTAGAGGAAGATTTAGATGAACGTGGTATGATAGGGAAGCATAGGATACTAAGGGACTTTAGCCTAGAGAAGCGTTTTCGGTTTGTTTTTAATACCTCGCCAGAATTCTCTGATTGGCATGTAAACCATGGTGTTAGCTAGATGAAGAAGAAAAAGAAGAGTCTCTGGCAGCAAAAGAAACACAGATGTAACACCCCTGAGATGGGAATGAGCTGGGCACCGCCGCACAACTAAAGAAAGACCCTGCCGGCTGGAGCAGACAGAGCAGGGAACATGTCAGCGGAGTTGACATGGTCCCCACCTGCATGGCTACATCAGCTATGTTAACAAGCATAGTCTTCACCTTCAAAACAGTGCTGGAGCATTGAAGAGGTTTAAGCTACACAATGACACCTAAGATGTACCTTTTTTTCTGGCAACTCTTCAAGATAGAGGTAGAATGAGGAAAGCAAGAGGAGATATGAGGAACCCAAGGAATATGCTAATGAGCCATTCCGTTGAAAGACACAGTAGTCGCTTTAACTATAGTAATGGATGGGATGGAGAAATATAGACTGAATCATGAGTATTTAGGAGTAAAACTGACAGTGCTTGATTATGGATGGGATAAAAACGGTGACAGAAGGAGGGAGCTGACTGGTACAGCTGAGTGGTGGCAGGACCATAAACTGACCTAAGAAATACAAGGGTAGCATCAAGTTGCATTGTTGATGGATGATGCTTTTGGAGACAAGAGTTTGAGATCCCCAGAGAGATACCAAGAGGAGCTGTTGAGCAGCAGGGTATATACCCACCTGTTTGGAGCTTGGATGACATACCTCAGCCAGAGCTATGTATTTTGGAATCTCACTAGTGTATAGGAAGAGATCTACTTGGGAGAGAATTTAGATTAGGGAGAAAATCCAAGCTAGACCTGAGCCTGGAGAAACTCATCCACACAACCCCGGTAACTGAGGACTAGGCATCTCTCCCCATGTCCCCCCAGGTATTTCTCAGGATCCTTAAAGGTGACTCGTATGTGTGGACATTTCTCCGCCTTCACTCTTTTCCTCTGCCCACGGGTCTTTCAAGGGCAGCAGCTCTGCTTCTATGGCTGCCGGTAAAAATAACTAAATCCTGCTTTACTTCCTAAGGTCTTTTCTTGTTCCCAAAGCTACAGTTCCTGAGGTAACCAGCTCAGTCTTCACTGTGTTAATCCATTCACACTAACCTCACTGCACAAATGAGGACGTCCCCTCTAAAACTCTGGAGTGTGCCTATCTCTACCTGGAACACACTGCCTGCTCTCTGCCCAAGGACCAGACATAGTCCACACAGCAGGCTTAGGGCAGGTACCATGCTAATCTCCTCAGGGGTTCTTCTCCTATCTGTCCTGAAACCATCCACTCACTGGGCTTGTGAATATAGAAATCTGACTGGGGCAGGGAGGGGTTGGGGGGCTGCATTGAGGGTATATTGATCAGGTCATTGGACAAAATCAGTCTCTGCAACCCAGTTTTGCTGAGGCCACCCAACCAGTACCTGCCATGTTACCCTTCTGAAAAAAGTCAATGACAGATAATACTCTGGTTTGGAGCCAATACCCAGGAAATCAGTGGGCAAGTCTACAGTGTTTGCAGTATATAAACTCAATATACTTTATCTGTTCAAATTTCCATAATAATCCTATGAGACAGATGTCATTATCCTCATGACACAGATGAGGAAACCAAGGCTCAGAGAAATTAAATTAATTACTAGGTTCCCACAGCTAAAGTGGTAGAGCAGTTGTTGAAAACCATACTGCATAATTCTAAATTTTGAATACTTATACCCCAGGCTCAAGACTGCTCAGACTAGAAGCAGTTGTTAAAAAATTGTTAAAAGATTTCTTAGATCTGTGTCATCACAATATGTGAAACCTGAATCCTGCATGACGGGATTGTCCAGGGCAAATGAGACTATGAAGACTTTTGATCACATCCAGTTGTTTTCAAAAAGCTGCAAAATTCAGTGGCAGAGCCTTCATTTCAGGAAGAACCTTTTGGGGGTATTGAGAGACGATAAAGTATTATGAATCCAGGGACGAAGACAAGTGAAAAGCAAATTATCTAGATCTTCACTTATTACTGCAGCATTAAGGAGAAAAATAAGTAGAACTACGTATGTGGCCCATCACTGGAAAAGAAGCATCTTCAGTGCTTATTAAAATGCAGATTCCCTGGCCTTTCTCCAGATCTACTGTCTCAGAAGTTCTGAAGATGAAACCCAGTAATTTGCATTTTTAAAAGATGTTCAGTGATTCTTTTGCCTCCTCAAGTTAGAAAACTACTGAAACAGATCCTTCAAGAATGTTTACTGGCCCCGTAGCAGAAAATGAGAAGAGCAGCTGGGTGCAGGACAAACTCAGTTTTCTCAATATAATGATTTTCCCAGTAAGTGTAAGCCTTAAAGCCCTTGGAGAAGTTCTAATCAATAGAGGCAGGTGTTGTGGGAGAAGAAAACTGAATTTGGCTGTGGAAATTTTAAGTTCCTACTTAGCCAGATCACTTAGAGAAAATCACTTACATTCTGGGCCTCTGTTTCTTCATCTAAAAATGGTGAAATTAATTTCTGCCTTGCGAGGTTATTTTAAGCATTAAATAGGATTCAGAGGGTGGGACTTTGAAGAAGGTAAAACTCTATGCATAGAAAAGCATGAGTCTTTTGCTCGATATATGTTTTGGTGAGCTCTCATCCATCCATCACCACTAGTCCGACCTCAGCTATTTGTAAAAGTCAAAATCAAGTCCACGACTATGAGGTCTTGACAAGGTGAGTCCTCAATGCCGTGAGAAGCCAGTTGCCTATTTAACTTTGTTGCAAAAGATGAATGACTGCTGGATATCAAGCTAATTGCTGCCAAGGAGAGGAAACAGGTAAGAGCCATGTAAATTTTATCTCTACACTATTCGGTTTCCCCCTTATATTTTCTCCTGTGGTTTCCAAAATTGGGACCATCACCAACCCTTCCTCCAAAATACACAGATTATTTCCTGAAAAGCAGAAATTATCTTTATGTATTTTCTAAGTGATAGTGCTAAGGCATAGTTCTCATGAAGTGTTTTTTAATTATTTTGCCCTAGAACATTTTACTGTTGAAACTTTTACTGCACTCCTAAACACACAACACAATGAGATTGATTCTACTATAAGATCACCCTGAATTAAATGGAAAATGTCATTATTTCATCTTAGCTTAGACTGGCTTTCTCTTCCTTTTCCCCAACATGGTGTTTCATGTGTCCTCAAACTACCTGTGGATTCTGTTTTCTGTATCAGTAAGCAAGCATTTCCTAATAAGGAATCCTGCTTCTGAAAGTGCTTGAATTATTCTACCCCAAATCCCCTTTATCCTGCTTCATTGTGTTTCTTGGCACTGGAAAGGAATGAGTTTAATTCAACTAGGAATGAGTTTTGCTGCTTTCTTAGGGAGACAGTTTAAACCATCCAACATGTGCAAAGAGTCTTAGAAAACTAAAGATGGATGGAAATGGGAGGGGAAAAGAGCTTTGCTGTACCAAGCACCTTTTACACAAAAAGCTTTAGATTCACGTTATATGCCATGTGCTCAGTCATGTCCGACTCTTTGTGACCCCATGGACTATGGCCCACCAGGCTCCTCTGTCCATGGAATTCTCCAGGCAGGAATACTGGAGTGGGCTGCCATTTCCTCCTCCACAGTATCTTCCGTACCCAGGGATTGAACCTGTGTCTCCTGCATTGCCAGCAGATTCTTTAACTGCTGAGCCATCGGGAAAGCCCTTTTTATTTAGTGCCTCCCCCCACTTCCCATCACAGGTTTTAATTTTAATCTCTTCTAGTATCAATAACCTCAGATACGCAGATGACACCACCCTTATGGCAGAAAGCAAAGAACTAAAGAGCCTCTTGATAAAAGTGAAAGAGGAGAGTGAAAAAGTTGGCTTAAAACTCAACATTCAGAAAACTAAGATCATGGTATCCGGTCCCATCACTTCATGGCAAATAGTTGGGAAAACAGTGGGAACAGTGAAAGACTTTATTTTGAGGGGCTCCAAAATGACTCCAGGTGGTGACTGCAGCCATGGAATTAAGAGATGCTTGCTCCTTGGAAGAAAAGCTATGACCAACCTAGACAGCATATTGAAAAGCACAGACGTTACTTTACAACAAAGGTCCATCTAGTCAAAGTTATTGTTTTTCCAGTAGTCATGTATAGATGTGAGAGTTGGACTGTAAAGAGAGCTGACCAAAGAATTGATGCTTTTGAACTGTGGTGTTGGAAAAGACTCTTGAGAGTCCCTTGGACTGCAAGGAGATCCACCCAGTCAATCCTAAAGGAAATCAGCCGTGAATATTCATTGGAAGGACTGAGGCTAAAGCTGAAACCAATACTTTGGCCACCTGATGCGAAGAACTGACTCATTGGAAAAGACCTTGATGCTGGGAAGATTGAAGGCAGGAGGAGAAAGGGATGACAGAGGATGAGATGGTTGGATGGCATCACCAACACGATGGATATGAGTTGAGTAGGCTCCAGAAGTTGGTGATGGACAGGGAAGCCTGGCATTCTGCAGTCCATGGGGTCACAAAGAGTTGGACATGACTGAGCGACTGAACTGACTGACTGAGCAAGTCCCCATATCTGGCTGTACCCACAATGGAAATTTTATTTTGTTGGAAAATCCATCCAAGAAATGACAGAATGAATTTTTTCACCCAAACTGAATTTCTCCATAACAACCATGTATGCATTATCATTTACTGGCCCCCTTGGGCAGAGCCCATGTATTCAGAAAAATCTGTTACATCACACCTTTGTGGGAACTTAAACTGCTAACTTTGCTATGATGACTCTGACGCCACTCATAGTCAAGCATAATGCTGAAAGGACCCTTACAGATCATCTAATCTGTTACCCATTCCCCCACTTTAGAGATGAGATAACTGAGGGCAGCCTAGCAAACAGGCAGCCCCTAAAACCTTTTCATTTTTCTGTGCAATGGCAAGTACGTTAAAAGGGTAGAGAAATTCCCAAAACACACCCAGCAAGAAGGGGTGACTCCATCTGATATTTCTAGGGCTTCTGTTTAACCTTCTATTAAAACTATTTTAATTGTCTATATTGATTTTCCCACTTGTTTATATCAATTCTGGAGGACAGTCAATACCTTAGCCCTGAGCAGAATCGGGATGCATCCAAATCATAACCAATGAGAAAAATTGGCAGGTCCTGCCCCATAGCTGAAACCACAAGGACAGGACTTCCCAACGTTATTTCCATCTTTCTCACTCTTCAGAGACAGTGACAAATATCTCTACACAGTGCTCAGGAGCAAAAAGAAAGCAAAGATAATGGTGATCTATGTTTTCATAAAGATGAACACCTGAGCCAACAACAGCATGGAACCAACCTCCTAATTCTCGGGTTCAAGAATCTTGTTTCTCAAAGTTTTTTCACTGAAGGAAACAAGTCACTTCCTGTCTAAGCCAAAGGTCATGTTGTGTCTGGGAGGAAAAGAAACTATTTTGAAAGCACCTGAGATTTTTCTTGGGAAGATGTAACAAGGAATCTCAAGAAAACCCAAGACTTAAACAAACAGAGGTAGATCTCACAGAGGTGGAGCTGGGAAGGTGGAAATTTCAGCTACTTTTTCTGTCTCTGAGACTGGGTAGTGTCCCTGAACTGCTTCTCTCTGGCACCAACTCCTTCCTTTCTTGGCTGCCTTGTCTGATGGGGACCCAGCCCAATACCTGAGGCTCAACTCTGTGTCACTTTCAGGTAAGCATCTTTAGTATACAACACCTCTGTGTCTCTTCATTGACTTGTACAGTGACTCACTTGGGGTTCTGTGTCTTTCTCTGACCCAATCAGCAATGGTTAGGGATAGGTTATAATCACACAAGGAAAACAATTTGGAATTGAGTATATCAAACTAGAAGGGGAAGTTAGCATGTCAAAGTGATTGTTACCTGCAGTGCAACATTCAACTATGTAAGTGGATTTTATGAGTTCAATTATTCATGGTTTCCTCTTCCCTTCTTGCTTCTACTTTTCCTTTTTAAAAAAATATCTGAGGATAAAAGAATCAAGGGATAAGCCAAAAGCAAAATTTGGGATTCCCTAAATAAACAATATGGAGAAGGCAATGGCACCCCACTCCAGTACTCTTGCCTGGAAAATCCCATGGACGGAGGAGCCTGGTGGGCTGAAGCCCATGGGGTCGCTAAGAGTCAGACACGACTGAGTGACTTCACTTTCATTTTTCACTTTAACGCATTGGAGAAGGAAATGGCAACCCACTCCAGTGTTCTTGCCTGGAGAATCCCAGGGATGGGGCAGCCTGGTGGGCTGCAGTCTATGGGGTCACACAGAGTCAGACACGACTGAAGCGACTTAGCAGCAGCAGCAAATAAACAATAAGTTCTTGACTCCAGAACAGAGGAAATATATCTGCTTCCTCTAACACACATGCACAACACACACACACAACACTTCTGTCCCATGTACTTAACATACACTCAACAAATATATCATACTTAGAATAATACTCAGCAAATATGCACTGGTTGATGAATGAATGATTGAATGAATGAACAAATGTGTATTTTTGTGTAGATGTAAGTTCCTGTAACCAGTAGTACTACAAATTTCTGCAGAAATGTTTTGCACACACGTGATTAACTTCTCTTCCCTTCCATGAATGTAATACACAGGAGCAACCTAGAGTAGAAGTGAAGAGCATGGATGCTGGAGACGGACTTCCTGGGTTACATTCGTGTGACCATGGACAATTTATTTAACCTCTCTGTGCCTCTAATTCTTCATCTTGAAGATAGCGATGAAAATAATAGTGTTAACCTTAGAGGGCTGCTGTGAGGATTCAAACTGTTAATACACAAAAGGTTCTTGGAAGAGTTCCTGGCATAGTAAGTGCTGAATAAGAATTTATTACAAAAAATAATAATTTGGTATTACGAGCTGTTTCCACAAATTTAATGTAAGTCAACAAATATTTATTGGTGTATGTACATCACAGACAATATACATGTATATGTGTACATGTGTTATGTTACAGATCAATATATGTATGTGTTACACGTATGTTACAGATCAATATACATACACACACATATACACACATATGTATGCTCATGTGTATATCTATCTATCTATATCATTGTTCGGTCACTAAGTCATATACAACTCTGCAACCCCATGGACTGCAGAACACCAGGCTTTCCTGTCCTTCACTGTCTCCCAGAGTTTGCTCAAACTCATGTCCATTGAGTCAGTGATGCCATCCAACCATCTCATCCTCTGTCACCCTCTTCTCCTCTTGCCCTCAGTCTTTCCCATACTCTATATCTATCTATAGATATAGATAGTACAGATAGTAGTATGACCTTATGCAATATGAATATGAATCAGGGAATCTGGTGAGGGAGATAACTATATAAGAATATAACCCAAGAGGCTGAATTAAAGAGAAAAATGCGGGGACTTCTCTGGCAGTCCAGTGGTTAAGACTCAACACTTCCAATGTAGGGAGCATGGGCTCAATTCCTGGTCAGGAAACTAAGATCTGACATGCCACGTGGTATGGCCAAAATAAATAAATTTTTTAAAATAAAAAGTTGATTTTAAAAAAGAAAAATGCTCCATAAAAGTACTCATAAGATTATGAGAAATAAGAATAGGAGATAGGGGTTTCCCTGGTGGTCTAGTTGCTAAGAATCCACCCTGCAATGCAAGGAACACAGGTGTGATCCTTGGTCTGGGAAGATCCCACAGGCCACGGAACAACTAAGCCTGTGTGCCACAACTAATGAGCCAGCGCTCTAGAGCCTGCGAGCCGCAACTACTGAAGCCTGTGCACCTAGAGCCCACGTTCTGTAACAGGAAAAGCCACCTAAGTAAGCAATGAGGAGTAGCCCCCACTCACCACAATACGCAAGGCTGCATATATATGCACACGTATGCAAGCCTGCATATGGCAATGAAGACCCAGCACAGCTAAAAAATAAAACAAATCTTTTTAAAAAAAAAAAGAATAGGAGATAAATTCTGCCTGGAAATTATCTCATGTATGGCTCAGAAATTCCAATGGTAAGGAAAGTTTGCCAGTTTGTACCAGAACTGAGATCAAACCTGGATTGACAAGAGCCCACTCACAGAGAAAGCAAGGAAGAGAAGCCAACTAGGAGTAGCAGGGCTGGTTTTAAGGCTTGGGGGATGATTTGGAACCAAATCCCGACCTGAGAATCACAGGGCCCTGTCTAAGAGGATCAAGTTGAATCTGATCCAAAGAAAATAATGCATTCTTCTCCAATTAGAATCCTAGGTAGAGCTAATTTTGGCTGAAACAAGCCTGAAATGTGGCCAGGTCCTAAAATCAATGAATTGCACTTCCTGGCCAAGGATAATAAGCTGGCATTGCCCCTACCCAATGTTCCATCTCTTACAACCTCCCACAGTCTTTCCTCAACCCATCTGTTCAAACTCAAGTGAAGCTCTTAGCTGTCAAGAGAAATACTGATCTGGGAGGTGATACCTTCAGAAGAGCCCTTTCTTCTCTCCTCGGCCATGGACTCTGGAAGAAATTATCTTCCTTAGACTGTGCAAACTCTGTAAGAATCTTTGCAAGGTCCTGGAGAGGAGTCTATGTAAATTAAAAAAACCCTATTTTCCAGCTGATTCTCAAGGTCATTTCAGGACTACTACATCCTCATTTAGAATTGATTTGCCATGAGCATTCATTCTGAGTGTCTCTGTCTCAATCCTTAAAGCTCTGTCAGAGTCTGAAAGAAGAAAGCCCAGTGTGTTTAAGGACTCCATATTTTTAAATGTCTCCATCCCATTTAATAGAGTCAGAACAGAAAAGAGCTGGCCTAGGGCTAGAGAAAAAGTTGTAAAAATTGTCACAAAGCCTGATACAAAAACAAATATCATATAGTGAAAACAGCATGGCTTCTAGAAATCAGCACACCCATCTCTGCCAATTACCACGTGTGTGGGCCTGGATGTGTGGCCTAGCAAATACCTGCCCCCAAGGACTAAAATGAAAATTCAATTACACAATGTTTGTAATTACCTAGCTCAGTGGTGCTCCAAAGTTTGTCTCTTTCTCCTTAAACTTCTTACAATAAATGAAATATTCAGCAGAAACAAAGGACCCAGAGAAAAGAAAAATGGCTATGATGTGACCAAGGCAAGTGTGATAAATTTCCACTCAATACTCATTCAAAAGTGTTTTATTGAGTTCTGTCTTGGAGTGGTTTTCAGGCCCAGTGTGGGATGTTGTAGGATGTACAAAATTGAGAAATAGACATGAATTCTACCCTCAAGAAGCTTGAAATCTAACGCATGATAAAAGATGTATATGCAAAACATTAAGGTATCACTCAGATCATAATCTGTAAAGTATGTCAGATTAGACCTAGAAGAGGTACCTATAATTACTTTGGGATTGCCAAAGATAAGAGATGGTATATGGTTGCCACAGATGAAGAAGGAATCGATGGCGGGACATAAAAACACACAGATGGTCAGACAAAGCATTTAAACTATCCTTGAAGGAATGAGTTAGGGTCACTAATAGGAGATTCCATCTAAAAGAAATGCATGAAATCATAGCTAAACTTCCAGGTATTGAGAGCATACCATGAATCAAGTGTTGTGCTAAATAAACACTTTTCCAACATTTTCTCATGAATCCTCACTTTGATACTGCAAGGAAGATATCATAGCTCCCGTTCACAGAAAAAACCACCTCTGAAAGACTGAATGATTTTCTCATTGTTTTTACAGAGCTGAAGAGAGCTGTGAGCTGAAGTTAGAACTTGAACCCAATTTGTCTGACTCTGAAAAGCCAGTTCTAAACCACTCCATTGCACACAGAAGAAAGGAAAGGCAGAACGTGCCTTTCAAACAGTGAGAAGCCCCAACTTGACTGGAGGTTAAAGTATTTAAACATAAGCAAGAAGAGGCACACAGGAAAAAATAATGGGGAAAAATTTGAGAAAACCCCAAATGTTAGCTTCAGAGTTTTGGCCTTTGTTTTGTATTACAGAAGTAATACAAAAGTCCACGAAAGTGGACACCAGAAAGATAGCCTGTATGTTTCCATTAAAGAAGTCTTTAAACACAAACATGAGAAAGAACAAGTAGGGAGTCTGTAACAGGAATTTTCTCTTATAACAATAAATAGATCAATCAAGATAAGCTAGGTGATGCTCCCATCACAAATAATCCCAATATATCAGTCATTCAAATCAGTACTACCATAAACATTCTACAAAAGTTAAATTAACTCACGTGCCCTCTCAGAAGACTAAGCTAGCTCTTCCCAGGCACATCCTTGGAAAAGAGCCGATGGTCAATCCACAGGAGAAATGAAAAGGATAATGCCTGGTCACTCTGGTAAACATTCTCAGAAATAAATGATCAAAATTGCTGTTTTGATCCTCTCTTGTTTCATGCATTTAAGGATGGATCTGATTTATCCAAAATGAAGAATAAGAAAACAGTAATTAGAACTCTGAAGTGGAAGGGAACACAAATTTCCTGCAACAGAGGGACCAAATAGTTCCCGATTGCCACATCCCAAGGAGAGTAACCAAAACAGGATAAAGAAGGGAGAAGCCAAAAAAAAGAAAGAAAGAAGGGAGACGCCACCACCACCTTTATTGGTGAGATATGAACTTGGACGTGACAAAGCAAAGCAGTAAAACTGGAGATGGCAGAGAGAAGTTAAGATTATTTGATGATGTTGTTTTGCAAATAAGTCCAATTAAACATTTTAGTGGATTGTCCTGACCATCTCATTTTAGAAACTAGTTATCCCTTATCTTCAACCTGTGAGATCTTAATGGCACTCTGCTTTCCTATCTGAAGAGTTAAGATTAAAAACTACTATTGAGCTGTAAAGTAATAGAGTAACCAGGAGAGTCTGAAATTGAAAGAATCCTGCTGTGTTTTTAATCTTTCATTTCAGAATCAGAGTGATTAGGTGGATGCTCAGAAACTGGTTATTCAATGTATTGAAGTTCATCCAGTGTTTCCAGGAGCAGAGGGAGGCACCTGCATCCTCATTTATCAGAGCCTCATCAGACAGCATAGGAGCCCTATCTGCTCTTAAGCTGAGAACTCAAGCCTTGACGGCAGGAATGCACACGTACACCCATGGCTGATTCATGTCAATGTATGGCAAAAATCACCACAATACTGTAAAGTAATTAGCCTCCAGTTAAAATAAATAAATAATTTTTTTTAAAAATAGAATAAAACTTATGGCCAAAAAAAAAAAGAAAAGTTGTGTCAGTTAGGGTCCCTACAGGAAACAAAATTCCACTCAAAACGATTTGAGTAAAGAGACTGTATGAACTTTGATCAAATTAAGAGAACCACTAATGACGTGGAGGCACTCAGAGACTAGCACTGAGTTACCACCACCCCTTTGGCTGAAGGGACAATGGGAGGAAATAGTGTTACTGGTGAGACTGGAAAACATGGAGAAGAAAATACCTGCAAAAACTCCAGTGTAGAAGGATGCAGTCATTCTCCAAACTGAAACACTGAGACAAGGGAGAGGTGAGGATGCCAATACCCCAAACTGTCTCCTCAAACGCTCCAAACTCTCCAGGCTCCTAGTGGTGTATGTCAATGGCGCCTTTCATATAGTTGAAACAAATCAGTCCCCAGAAATATACAGAGATGAGTGGGAAGGGGAAAAAATGAATTAGCCACATGGGGAGATAAGCATCAATGGAAAATAACCAGCACAATTTTAAGAAATGAGACTGGATGGAGGGTAATTACAATGAGTCACAGCCATGGTGATAGGAGTGTAATCAACTCTTAAAATTATATTCAATGATTCACAGAGGAAAATGCTGAATATAATTTTATTCACTCCATATTACAGATTTATTACATATTACAGAAGAAATTATGGGTGGGGCTAAGAGTCATTTTGAAACACTACTTAAAAGGCAAAAGATTCTAACTACAATATCTAGCACCACCAAGCTGTGAAAATTTCACTATCAAAAATAATTATTATAATCTGATGGTTAATTGAAGTGAGTTGTACCTATGAAAGCCTGTTAGTTCAAAATAGTACTCCAGAGAGGAAATTAAACATTAAATATAAATATTTACAGATGTAAAATAAAAAAATGATGAATACAATAAGAAATGTTTAATTTTTTTAGGAAGTTTGGAATATAAATATGTATGAGGATTTTGTTTCTTCTATTCAGTAAACACCTATTTATAAAGTTTCAATATGTAATGGCAACCCACTCCAGTACTCTTGCCTGGAAAATCCCATGGACGGAGGAGCCTGGTAGGCTGCAGTCCATGGGGTCATGAAGAGTCGGACACGACTAAGCGACTTTACTTTCACTTTTCACTTTCATGCATTGGAGAAGGAAATGGCAACCCACTCTAGTGTTCTTGCCTGGAGAATCCCAGGGACAGGGGAGCCTGGTGGGCTGCCTTCTATGGGGTCGCACAGAGTCGGACATGACTGAAGTGACTTAGCAGCAGCAATATGTAATATTTCTATCTTTGTTAGTGGATAAAGTGAATACAAAGAATGTGAGTGAGACAAACACTCTTAGATTATATACAATAAATACAAAGATAGCTTAAAGTATATTCCAAAATTATAAGTAAGATTTGTGTTCTTAAAGTGGAAAGTTAACTAGGCAAACTCATTCCCTCATCTCCAAGGAGAAGAAAACTTTGATGGCTAATGAAATAAAATAAAACACGTATTAGTAATATATAAATGTTTAATAATACAGGCTGATCATGTTGATATATGCCAATACTTTCTTTGCATAGTTAATGTACCTACAACAGTGCCTGGCATCTAAAAGTTGGTCATTGTCAGATCTTTTCAATTATCTCCTTACATAAAATATAACATGTATTTAAGAATGGTAACTCCAGCTGATTTCTGTTTTAGAAACACACTAGGAAAGTTTTGTGACTGTTTAAAACCCTTGTTCATGCTTAATGAACTTGTATTGCCCAGAAGCACATAGCGATGAGTGGTAGAGGTTTTTAATAATCTAAAAAGCCCAAGGACACAGCACAGTGCCCATATCACAGCAAATGTTCAATAGATGTTTGCTGAATGCAAAGGTATGGCACTGGGCACCAGTAATATTAATAAAATCAGCAAATGCTAACACATCCTTTAAATACTTCCAAAAGGATTTTCTCAGCTCTCTTAGCATTTTTTTTCTTCCTTTTTAAGTCTTTAGTTAACAAGATTATTTCTGGTTGAGAAGAGAGATGATGAAAGTATGAACTAAGCATCCCTGAGGCTCCAAATATTGCTGAGAGGGTACATCTTTCACCTGAGCTCAGTGCCAAAGTCTGTCACTTAAAAAACACCTATGGAGCACCTTCCATGTTCTGTGCTCTTTATTAAATTCTAGGAGGCCAGGAGGGATGAGATATAAGGTCCTTGGGAAAGAACATCTCAAAGTCAATGGCACTGACTACCATGACTCCAAGGAGAACATGATCCAATAGAAGAGGCAAGACGCACACCAATAAAGGTATCTATACGAGGAATATCTAGGTGACCAGAGAGCAGTGCGACTGGAAGCTCTGCAGGGACTTCCATGGTGGCTCAGCGGTTAGGAATCTGCACTCTCAATGCAAGGGGCACAGGTTCGGGTTGCTTCCTGGTCGAGGAACTAAGACCCCACCACATGCCAAGTGGTGAGGCCACAAAGAAAGAAAGAAAGCGCTACAAGCATCCAGAGGAGGGTGGGATTAAATAAGCCACAATACTTGAAACCAAATACCAAATATGAACTGTGCAGATGAAAAGTTCATTCCAATTCTGACGTGGCTGTATTTTGTGTTTCCCATTTCAAAGCTACCGTGAAACAAGTCAGCAAGAACAAATTCTACCGTAGACCCTAATGAAAGCCTCAGACTACTGAAATCCTTCTTTGGTGTTTGACATTTGTCCCAGGGAAAGCCTGCCATGTGTCAAGTCTGATAGAACACAACAGCCAATGTTTAAGCATTCCATCTCCCCAAGTTGTCTTTCCAGAATGCACCCAATTCATCTTGTGTGAGGTGAAAGATGTGGTCAGATTTCTGAGTGATGAAATCATGCAGAAGGGATCCAGCTACCACATGCAAGATATTGCTATATTAATATTTGATTTGAGGAAATGTGGACCGGTTATCAATAATTCAGCCATCATTTAGTACCGGAGATGTGGAACGCGCCCGGCTGTTGTATTAGTTTACACACTAGACTGACCAAGATGTAACGTGTTACTGCCACTGTCACATAGCTTACGTTACACGATGACAGCCTGGCTTATAAGGACGGAAATGATATACTTATCCTGCCACCCAGATCCATAAAACAATTGGAAACAGCTAAGCCAGCCCCACTGGAGGAGCTGTAGACAGAAATGTAGATTTGGATTCTGTCTTAGTTTGGATTCTTCTAGAAGAATCAGTCCCTGAGATAGAGATTCAAACACAAGTAGTTTATCTGTGAGGTGAAGAAAATACTGGCAGGGGAGTGGGAGAGACGAGAGAGAGAAAGCAGCCAAATGGGAGGCACGTGATCCGAATGTCTGAAGTTCAATCCCATGGGGTCACTCTGACAGCCAATGTCAAATACACCCAAGGGATGAGGAAGCTAGAGTGTTTATACAGCTGTCCCCATTAGCCACTGGTTGAAGGCTGCCCCTAGAAATTCCTAAGTAAGGAAGTGTTCGTCGCTCAGTTGTGTCTGACTCTTTGTGACCCCATAGACTGTAGCCTGCCAGACTCCTCTGTCCAAGGAATTCTCCAGGCAAGAATACTGAAGTGGGTTGCCATTCCCTTCTCCAGGGGATCTTCCTGACCCAGGGATCGAACCCGGATCTCCTGCATTGCAAGCACCTTCTTTATCATTTAAGCCACCATTTCTTGGGCACTTTCAATCCACCCACAGGAAAGAAAACCATGCTTCAGAGAGAAAGTTCTCAAGCACAGGGATGTAGGGGTTGGTGGTTGGAAATGGGGGGTATGGCAAGGCATCGGTGGATCTATCACCATGCCACAACTGGCTCCTCATCTTGTCCCCATCACCCCTCATCTTGTCTTCATCACAGAAGGGGAGAGAACCAGTATCAGGTACCCACTACATTATACACACATTGTGTGCATCATAACATCTAATCCCTAGATAAAGACAGAGCCCACTTTCTCCAAGTGAATGACTCAATGTCAGAAGAATAAGTGACTTACCCAAGCTAGCCCAACCCAACCCCAGGAATTAAGAGAGGATGGAGAATCAATCCTCTCCAACCTCAAAACTAACATTTTTCCAATAAAGGACAGGCTAACTCCCCCATGCGGCTATACCAGGCAGTGCTAAGTCACTTAGACCCAATCTGCAGACCTAAATTTTTATTGGTGGTTTCTAATCATTCCCAGTTTTTCACTTTGTTTTCCCCCTACCTAGAACACCTTTCTCCTTTCATATCCACTTATCTGTTAATAAATTGAGCTGATGGTGAATCAAAAGCCAGCCTTTCAAGAAAACAAGGGCTTATTTAGATAAGCAGATTGAGGTGAAAAGAGACATCCCACATGGAAGAACAGAATGAAGGTGGTGCTGGTACTTTTGATGGACTTCTTAAGTAATTCTCATATACTCTAGGCTTTGATGACAACATCCACAAGCAAAATCAAAAGGTTGTGCATGAGATGCTCAGGACAAACAGCATGATTCCTATGATTGTAGCTGTGGAGGAGGAGTCTCGCAGGTGGGCAGACACCAGCACAAGATGGCATTGGAAAGCCAGGCTATTGACTCCGGTCTCCTTGTGGAGACCAAAAAAAAAAAAAACTACTCTTGTGGGTTTCCGTGCAGGGAAGTGTTATACATAAAATTATTAGGAAGATTAATCTGGCAGCCATAAACCAAATGGATTAGAAAAGACAGAAATGGAACTAGGAATGCAATCACAGAATGTAAGGAATCTTTTAGAAATTTCCCTTGGGTCCCCAGGGTTTAAATTTTTACTGATTCTTATTTTGCTTTTCTATCCTAAATTAAGGATAAGCCAAGCCAGCTTTGCTCAAATCTTGAGCTGGCTTTCAAGGACTTACTCCTGGCAAAGGACACTCAGAAAATTCCTTCTCCTGGCTTTGTGGAATATAAAATCCCAGCCTCCCTCACTTTTCACTCATTGCTCTGATTTGTAAGAGACTTTTGAGAAGTCTTTTCTCCTTATGATCAGAAAGTGTCTTTTTTTTTTTTTTTTCAGTCTCTATAGTGATAAGCTCTTAAGTCAGAGCTAAAAGTTCTGGTGCCTGGAGAGCCAAGATGCTAAATGTAGAAACCCATTATCTCATCTTGCCGGGTGAGTCTCAAAACTTTCACAGGTGTAGTGGCCCACGAGGCACGCTTCAGTTGCTAATACACACACATGCACAGCAAAGGCCTGGCTGCTGCCAACACCCTGATGCATGTCAGCCCTGCTCTTTATCTAAATAAGGGGTTTGGTTCTCAGGTTCTAATGGCCATTAGGAAGACAATTCAGCAATGTGAAAGAACAGAACTGTGTTATTAGATTGGACCTTTCTAGACTTTTCATGAAACTCTAATTTGAAACCCTATATTTACTTGGATGCCAAACAATGGGGCAACAGCCAGGAGCCAATATTATTCTTTCACTACTGCTGGAAGTCCAGCTTTTTGCTAACTAGGGATTGGAAGAACCATTTAAGCATGGAGAAAGTGACTATCAAAGAAAGACTAAGAATCATTTTGGAGGTTTCTCTGGTGGCTCAGAGGTAAAGAATACAGCTGCCAGTGCAGGAGACACAGACTCAATCCCTGATCCAGGAAGATACCACATGCCAAGGAGCAACTAAGCCCGTGGGCCACAACTATTGAGCCTGTGCCCTAGAGCTGGGAGCTTCAACTACTGAGCCTGTGCGCCACTAGCGCTGAAGCCAGAGCACCCTAGTGCCTGTGCTCTGCAACGAGAGAAGCCCATGCACCACATCTGGAGAGTAGCCCTCACTCGCTGCAACTGGAGAAAGCCTGCACACAGGATGAAGGCCCAGCGTGGCCACGTGTGTATGCTTAGTTGCTCAGTTCTGTCTGGCTCTTTGTGACCCCGTGGACTGTAGCTTGCCAGGCTCCTCTGTCCATGGAATGATCCAGGCAAGAATACTGGAATGGGTAGCCTTTCCCTTCTCCAAGGATCTTTTGGACCCAGGGATCGAACCCGGCTCTCCTGCATTGCAGGAGTATTCTTTACCATCTGAGCCATGAAGGAAGCCCCCCAAAAAATAAATAAATAATAATTTTGAGTGGTAATTTTCCAATTTAGCTAAAACTGGAGGAAAAAATGACCTAAGTTGAAACTGGAGAAGTGCCTGGTGTTTGGGAAATTAGATCAAAATTATTGGGAATTTGCAGGGTGCATTTAACCACCTTTTCCACAACTGGTTCTGAACAAATTCAAAAGTAAGATAGTGAGCAGTTCGAGGATCTAAATATCACCTTGTCCATCATACCACACATGTCACCTCATCATCAAGGTCCTGGCGATAGAAATCAGCAGTGGTATAGAAACAAGATAGGGACTTAACAGAGCCTTGTGATTGGAATTGTTGTTTCCATCGTTGGTGAGTGTGAAAGGTGGAGAAGTGTGTCCACGTGGTCTGGAAGAGCAAGAAATATATCAGACTATGGAAAATTCCTAAAGATATGGGAATACTGAGCCACCTTACCTGCCTCCTGAGAAATCTGTATGCAAGTCAAGAAGAAACAGTTATAATCAGACATGGAACAAAAGACTGTTTCCAAATTGGGAAGAGTACATCAAGGCTATATATTGTCACCCTGAGTACTTAACTTATATGCAGAGTACATCATGCGAAATGCTGGGCTGGATGAAGCACAAGCTGGAATCAGTTTTGCTGGGAGAAACATCAATAACCTCAGATATTCAAATGATACCACCCTTATGGCAGAAAGTGAAGAAGAAGTAAAAAGCCTCTTGATGAAAGTGGAGAGTGAAAAAGCTGGCTTGAAACTCCACATTCAAAAAACTAAGATCATGGCATCCGATCCCATCACTTCATGGCAAATAGATAGGAAACAGTGGAAACAGTGACAGACTTTATTTTTGGGGGCTCCAAAATCACCACAGATGGTGACTGCAGCCATCAAATTAAAAGACGCTTGCTCCTTGGAAAAAAAGCTATGACCAACCTAGACAGCATATTAAAAAGCAGAGATATTACTTTACATTACAAAGGTCCATGTAGTCAAAGCTATGGTTTTTCCAGTAGTCATGTTTGGATGTAAGAGTTAGACCATAAAGAAAGCTGAGCACTGAAAAATTGATGCTTTTGAACTGTGGTGTTGGAGAAGACTCTTGAGAGTTCCTTGGACTGCAAGGATATCCAACCAGTCCATCCTAAAAGAAACCAATCCTGATTATTCATTGGAAGGATTGGTGCTAAAGCTGAAACTCCAATACTTTGGCTACCTGATGCAAAGAGCTGACTCATTAGAAAAGACTGATGCTGGGAAAAGATTGAAAGCAGGAGGAGAGGGGGATGACAGAGGATGAGATGCTTGGATGACATCACTGACTCAGTGGACATGAGTTTGAGCACGCTCTAGGAGATGGTGAAGGACAGGGAAGTCTGGTGTGCTGCGGTCCATGGGTCGCAAAGAGCTGGACACAACTGAGTGACTGAACAACAACAACAATGACAAGACCAAATCCCCGTGCAGAAGACAGCAAGTGCAAGGAGGCCTAGTGAAAAGTGCTTCCCCAGAGGGCACTAGTGGCTGATACAGGCAGCTTTATTTTTAATTTTTATTCATTTATTTGGTTGCACTGGGTCTTTGTTGCAACATGCAGGATCTTTAGTTGTGGCATGTGGGTTCTAATGCCCCAACCAGGGGTTGAACCCGAGCTCCCTGCACTGGGGACTCAAAGCCTTAGCCACTGGACCACCAGGGAAGTCCCCGTGACACAGGCTTCTGAAGGACTGAAAACACTCAAGCTGAGTGGTTAGCAGAGGATATAGTCATAGCATTAGGATATACTAATACTTTAAGCTTGCTTATTCCTGCCACTTTATTCACTCAGCCTTCAGCAGTGGTTTTGCCTAAATAAGCTACTCCAGAAGATTTAGAAAGCAAAAGGATTGTGATGCATTTAAGGACACACCCCTTTCCAGTCCATTGTTATCTCCAACAGATGTACAAGAAGGATGGATTTGTTACTAGACTTTTCTTTACAGCCTATACACATGCGTAGTTAATTATATAACCACCTGCAGTTACACAGATGGAAACATCGCAGCTCCAGCTGGAGCTTGCACCAAGACTAAAAGATACTTGGCAGCAGCAGTTACAGTCTGATGGCCGAGGACTGGAATGACTTGGCCTATTTTCCCTTTTCAGGTTCCAAACTACAGCTTGGGTGAGCAGAGGTTGTCCGTGCTTTAAAATATTTCTGCAAGGATGAGGCTGGCAGGCACAAGTGGCCTATTTTAGTTCTGGGGAAATGGTTCATCTCCTTATGATTCAGTATTTCTTTGGATTTGACCAAAGGAAGTGAATTTATTTTATTTATTTTTGATTTTATTCTATTTTATTGAGTCCTGAAAAATATGAATAAAATAGTTATTAAAAAATCAGATGAAGGAAGTAAAAACGTCACACTTCCAGTTATAAGATAAATCAGTACTAGGGATGCAATGTCTTTGGGCTTCCCCCGTTGGTTCAGATGGTAAAGAACCTTCCTGCAACACAGAGACCCACATTCGATCCCTGGGTCGGGAAGATCCCCTGGAGAAGGAAATGGCTACCCACTCCAGTATTCTTGCCTGGAAAATCCCATGGACAAAGAAGCCTGGCAGGCTACAGTCTACGTGGTCACAAGAGTCAGCCACGACCGAGCAACTAACACTTTCACTTCACTTTCAAATTTCAGAGATGTAATATACAGCATGATCAATATAACTGACACTGCTATATGTTATATATGTTGTTAAGAGTGTATATTCCGAGTTCTCATAACAAGGAAAATTTTTTTTCTTTACTTTTCTATCTATATGAGATGACGGATGTTCCCTAAACTTACTGCGGCAATCATTTCATTGTGTGTGTAAGTCAAATCACTGTGCTGTACACCTTAAACTTACCCAGTGCTGTAAGTCAATTATATTGCAATAAAACTGGAAGGAGAAAGGGGGCAATTTTTTTAAAGCAATTATTAAAATTAGGTGTGTAATATATTAGTTAAGTCCACATTAATGGCTAATAAACTTGTTCTCTTTTGAGAGAAGAGGAAATGAACTCACAGGCACACTTGGCCAGGAACAACCTAGAATTAACTCTAGACACTGGGTCTATTCAGAGGTTTTCCACCACATCCCAGAGCTACTCTCTGCCTGTCAAAACTTGTTCTCAACACCTAGGAAATTTCATAGTTCATTAATATTGGAGAAAGTCTTCTAGATTATTTTATGGAGACAACAAGTTTCAGGTACTGTAAAACTCCTGAAAATCTGAATGTCATTACAGAGCAGAGTTTTCCTGTTCTTATGGAGGGTCTTCTCAAGGCTTATACATCTACAATGCAAACCAGAATAATAACCTCCCTTGTGTCTAGCTGTGAAAGAGAATGAAGGTGTTAATTTTGTGTGAACCTAAGGTCTGTGTTCTTCTTTTGAGATATTGAAAACCAGCTTGTGTTCTATTGTTTCTCTTTGAAATGGTTATTCCAACACAGGGCACACTACTTTCTGAAAACTATTAGGAAGTTTTGAAAATACAATGAGGTCAGACATCTGCTCATGCCATCCTAGTGATATAAAAGATGGAGAGTATTCTGCCCTGGACACCCTTTGGAAGCTGATTCTGGGAGAAATGTATGGTTTACCATTCAGGGTACATTTAAGTCTTGCCAATTACATTCACTTCAGGCTTAGCTATTCTTTATCACATTTCTTGGGGAAAATGAGACATTATTTCTATTAACATTATTATACTAGGATTAGGGCTTCCCAGGCAGTGCCAGTTGTAAAGAATCTGCCTGCCAATGCAAGAGACATAAGAGATTCAAGTTCAATCCCTGAGTGGGGGGCGGGGAGGGGCGGAGGGGGAAGGTCCCCTGGAGGAGGAAATGGCAACCCACTCTGGTATTCTTGCCTGGAAAATTTCACGGACAGGGGAGCCTGACAGGCTATAATCCAAGGGGTCGCAAAGAGTCAGACACTAATGAGCACACAAGCCATCCATACTAGGATTATAATTCCCATTGATAAGATACAAAGTGTGGGGGCTTGCCTCGTGGCTCAGTGGTAAAGAATCCACCTGCCAATGCAGGAGACACAGGTTCAATCCCTGATCCAGGAAGATGCCACCTGCCCTGAAGCAACTAAGCCCATGGGCCACAACTACTGAGCCTGTGCTCTAGAGCCAGGGAGCAGCAGCTACTGTAGCTCGCATGCCGTACAGCCCATGCCCTACAACAAGCGAAGCCACTCCAACTGCCAAGGAGCCTGAGCACTGCAACCAAGAGTATCGCTGTTCCTACAGCTAGAGAAAGCCCGCACACAGCTACAAAAACCCAGCAAAGCCAAAAATAAAGAAAAACTTTTTTTAAAAAAGATACGGAATTGAAGTCCCCCGAAAGCCACTTGATTTATCTACACTTCCAAGGCAAATGTTTAATTGAACGTAAAGGCCTAAAGGAGATCAGTCCTGGGTGTTACTGGAAGGACTGATGTTGAAGCTGAAACTCCAATACTTTAGCCACCTGATGTGAAGAGCTGACTCATTTGAAAAGACCATGATGCTGGGAAAGATTGAGGGCAGGAGGAGAAGGGGACAACAGAGGATCAGATGGTTGGATAGCATCACTGACTCAATGGACATGAGTTTGGGTAAACTCCAGGAGTTGGTGATGGACAGGGAGGCCTGGCGTGCTGCGGTTCATGGGGTCACTAAGAGTCTGACATGACTGAGTAACTGAACTGAAACTGAAATGAAAGGCAATTAGACTGAGGTGGCCCTAATACCAAAGTGGTTCTATGTAAGCATAGCCAAAACCTAAGCCTACAAATGACTCAAGGTTACAAATCAACAGCTAAGGACAGCCAATGGCAAACAGCCAGCTAGGCTTTAAGACACAACCAAACGAATCGGTGCCTTTCTTTGTTTCTACACTTTCTAGAAGTTTTTACCCTGAATCAGGTCACAGTGGGCTCCTAACCACTTCGGGTTTGCCACTGCCTTATTCAAACAAGTTGTTGTTCAAGTAACCTGCTTTTCCCCTGGAGATAACTGACATACCGCACTGTATAAATTTAAGGTATGTGGTGGTGTAGTTGCTAAGTCACGTCCGACTCTTACGACCCCATGGACTATAGCCTGCCAGGCTCCTCTGACCATGGGATTCTCCAGGCAAGAATACTGGAGTGGGTTGCCATTTCCTTCTCCAGAAATTAAAGGTATATAACATAATAATTTGGCTTGTATTTATTATGACATGGTTACCACAATAAATGTAGTTAACATCTATCATCTCACACAGGTACAAAATAAAATTTTTTTTCCATGTGATGAAAACTCTTAGGAGCTACTCTCTTAACAACTTTCAAATATAGCACATAGCAGTTTTAAGTACAGTCATGCTGTATGTTATATCCCTATTACTTATAACTGAAAGTTTGCACTCAAACTCTTAAAATTTTTACTGTGCCTCAGTTTCTCTTCTAACAGGAGTTAGAAACAAGTTTGGAATTTCAAGCCTCAGAATTACCATTCTGTTTAAATCAAGCTGACAGAAGTATATTAAGCTGCTACCACAGGTCTGGTGGTAGTTTAAACTTTGAGATATATATTTTTTTAAATATTAAAGTCGACCTCTATCCTTGATACAAGTTCTAATCTGGGAGAAGACAAAATTTTAATGCAAACTGCTAGTAGAAAATGTAAGACAATTATCAAGTACAAAGCAATTTGAATGTCGGAAAACGGACATTCCTGATGTCTATTGATTACACTGTGGAGGTGCTCCTTAATCCCCTCCTGGACTTCACTCTGGCTCTTCAGGCATCCAGGCCTCTTCAGCCTTTCCTGGATTGTCAAAACTTTCCTCCCTACCTTCAACATCCATTTGTTTTCCAGAACAGGCGCCTGACATCTGGTCTTGGTTCCTCTCTAATCTACTACCTCCAAAATCTTATTTCTAAAACACATTCTCACCATGTCACTCCTCTAATTAAAACTGTCTGGGTACACTTACAGCTATTGTGTTATGAAGAGCTAAGCAAATCTGAGCTCTGTGTGTGTGTGTGTGTGTGTGTGTGTGTGTGTGTCGCGTGTGCGCGCGCGCGCGCGTGCCTCCTGCTTATAAGGATATTCATGGGACTTTCCGGGCGGTTCCGTGGTTAAGAGTTTGCCTTCCAATTCATGGTATCCAGGTTTGATCCCTGGTTGGAGAGATAAGATCCCATATGCCTTGCAGCCAAAAAAAAACCAAAACATAAAACAGAAACGATACCGTAACAAAGTCAGTAAAGATTGTAAAAACGGTCTGCACAGTTTGCAGGCATTAGGACATAAATATCATTTGGAGGACCGTTTTTCAGTCTACCACACTACACAGTTTCAACATATACTATAAAGCTGCAATAATCAAGACAATGTGACATTGTTATAAGGATAGACTTGGAGAGTAAGGAGCAGAATAGAGTCCAGAAATTAACCCTACATTCAAGGTCAGCTAGTTTTAACAATGTCTCCATGGAAATTCAATGGTAACGGATAGTCTTGTTAACAAATTGGTGTTTGGAATAATTGGATAGCCATAAGAAACAAAAGAATAAAAACCTTAAGGCCTATCTCATGCATAAGCAAAAATTAACTTTAAAAAAATGGATAGTAGGCCTAAATGCTAAAATTATAAAAAGACTTCCTGGACTGAGTCTTCCTAGGAGTACTTTACCAGGAAGTCAGTGTTTTTTTCACCTAAATTAAAGGGGTTTTCCTAGAGGACCCAGAGAGTCTTTAAAAAAAAATTGTGGAGAAGCAAAAGAAGGCATGTAGAATGCCTCTACTGCAGATTTCAGCCCCGTAAAGAGGCGAGCTCCCTGGCAGAGTGAAATAGGGAGATAAGAACCTGCGTGTAGGGGGAAAAGGAAAAAAAGAAAACCTGTCAGGCTATTTTGGAGGGTCAAACACCCTGAGGAACATAGAACAAAGAAGCTACCTGGGTGGTGGGGGCAGGGAAGGAGAGAAGGAATTATGCCTGCTTATGAGGATTTGCTTGTGGAAGAAGCACAAGCTGGAATCAAGATTGCCGGGAGAACTATCAATAACCTCAGATATGCAAATGACACCACCCTTATGGCAGAAAGTGAAGAGGAACTAAAAAGCCTCTTGATGAAAGTGAAAGTGGCTTAAAGCTCAACATTCAGAAAACGAAGATCATGGCATCTGGTCCCATCACTTCATGGGAAATAGATGGGAAACAGTGTCAGACTTTATTTTTTGGGGCTCCAAAAAAATGAGATGAGGTGGCTGGATGGCATCACCGACTCGATGGACGTGAGTCTGGGTGAACTCCGGGAGTTAGTGATGGACAGGGAGGCCTGGTGTGCTGCAATTCATGGGGTCGCAAAGAGTCGGACACAACTGAGCGACTGAACTGAACTGAACTGACTGATGAGGATTTGTAGCCAGGATGACAAAACCCTTCCAGCAGAATACCTGGACCCTGGAATATTGCAGAGGGGTCCCTCAAGGTCGCTACAAAGAACATTGAAGAGGACAGACAGGCAGAGAAAGCAGGTCAAAACACAACAGACAGGAGGAAAGAAGCAAAGCACTGACCTAGAGAATAGTTAACAGCCTCTGGCATTGTTAGGACTTCCCTGGTGGCTCAGACAGTAAAGAGACCATGGTTTCCTATAATGCAGGAGATCAGGGTTCAGTCCCTGGGTCAGGAAGATCTCCTGGAGAAGGAAATGGAAACCCACTCCAGTATTCTTGCCTGGGAAATCCCATGGATGGAGGAACCTGGTAGGCTACAGTCCATGGGGTCACAGAGAGTTGGACACGGCTGAGTGACTTCACAGTCTGTCTTTCTGGCATAATTAAGTTGTAAGATTTCACCTAACTCTTTGCAGATCTGTATGCATGTATCCAGTCATTGCTGTTAAAGACCAAATGAGCACTAATTAAGATAGCAACAGAAATGAGTACATGAGCTGCTGAGGATGAAACAGGAATGAACCGAGTGCCTCTGCCTGGAAAGACTAAAGGATCAGACAGCTGGTGGCTGAACGACAGTGGTTACTTATCAACTTCCAAAACTAGTACTAAGAAAAGTTTATGTGGTATTAACAAGAACTAATGCCCACTGAACACCTACCATGTGCTTTGCCTGAGTTATTTATTTATTACTCACCATCTTATGAGATGTCACAATTATCCTTACCTTCAGATGAGGAAATTGAAACCAAGAAGGTTAGCGAGTTAGAATTCAACACGAGAATTGGTCCTATTCAATCTTAAAAATGAAGCCACATATTATACCTCTATATACATCCTCTCTTCCCCAAAAGTGATCTAATAACACATCTTTCCACTCTCCTCCTCCCCAAAAACCGGGCAGTAGTGGTGATTTATAAATAATCAAAACAACTTTCTTACTTTTCTGGCATTTCCTTAGGGAATCTGCTTTTAGAATATCCCAATTTCACTCTCCCAAAGTGCATTAGTCACTATGGAAACAGTTGATTCATTGATAAGAATAGAGATCTTTTATTAATAAGAATACAATCGCATCTGTGACCCATACCTGGCAGCTCGGCATAGAAAGGCATCCCAGAAAAAAATGTATGGCACGATAGGATTGTGGCCTTACTACAACCTGCTACAAGAAGTAACTATAGGGCAATCACTCATGGCAAGCCCATTTGGTAAATCCTCTGAGGACCGTTAAGTGCCAGTCTCCCCACACCTCATTTCCCAAATGCTCCACTGGCGCAGCAGTAGCAAGCTGCCCGCTGAGCACAAAGTGGTCTCCATCCTTGCCACCCCATGGTCTCAGAGGGCTTTCAAGTGACTTGTGAGGTGGCCAAACAGTTACTGGGCCTAATTAGCTCCCCCACTGACTGGCGCGCTCCCTCCCAAACCCCTCGGCCTTCCACACAAAAGCTGCAAATTGCTTTCCGACCTTTGAAGCCATCCCAGGAAGTCCTGGGCAGCCCTAAGGAAGCACTTCCTGGCCATGCCTTTAGTGCTTGGCACCCTCTGATCAAAAGCCTGGGCAAAGAGCAAGAGAACCAGCCCCTGGTGGGCAGCGGCTGTGGAGAAGCGCTGAGGCCCGGAGCTAATCTGGGACAGCAGGGGGAAGACCAGGGCCTGTATATAAAAGCCCAGCTTCTGATGCCCGCTGAGTGGATTTGGCCATTCAGACAAAAGTCACAGCGAAGGCAAAGCTGGAGCCTCCCCTCTTCCATTTCCTCCCCCTCCTCCTCCTCATTCTCTTCTTCCTGCCCTGGGCAACATTGGCCTGGCTTCCATGCTTCAAGGACAGCAAAATCAGGCCAAAAAAAAAAAAAAAGCTTTCTGCATTCGAATCACTGCTTCACTTCCTTATCTGCAGTCCTCTGCTTTCAAATAGCCTGCATCTGACTCCAACACCTACAAGCAATACGACTTTGGACAGGGTCCTCAACTCTCCAAGCCTCAGTTTCCTTGTCAGACTGCCTGCTTGGCATTCCAGCACCATCACTTACTATCTGGTGATCTTGGGGAAGTTACTTATCTCTGTACCTTGGTGTTCACACATCAAATGAGGATGATAATAGCATCTTTGCAGAGGCAGGAGCTGGAACCACAAGGGGGCTGCCTGTGAGTCTGGAACCACAGTGAGAGGAGCTGGAGCCATGAGGGAGACACAGCCACTGTGGGTGGCTTCTCTCTTTGGCCTAACCAGTAGCTGGTAAGCTTTTTTTCAGTTTTAGTATTTACTCTTTTCCTTCTGCATTCAAGTGATTTCTCTCCATACTTGTACATAATCAACTCAAGAAAAATACATATAAGAAACACAAGGGATTGGGTAAAATCTCGGCTCGAGGAGAGGTCTGGGAGCTGTTCTCGCGAGAGCACGGCGGGAGCCTCCTGTTCGCTGGCTCTGGGAAAGGCGACCACTGCAAGCTCCGCGGGCGCTGCAGCTGGAGCTGTGACCCCGCCGCGCAAAGTATTATTTAAAGAAAAAAAAAAAAAAAGAAACACAAGGAAATGTTCCTTATTAGTAAAGAAATTACATTAAAACAATTCCAAGCATCTACTTTATATGTACCAAAATCATGAGAACAAATTCATTCATTCACTCTTTTCTTCAAATGGCCAAACACCATGAGGAAAGCAGAGGAAAAGCAAGTTTTGTGGAGACCTTATAAAGTGACAGTCTTTGCAGAAAGCAATTTGACAAGTGGTGGCAAGAGACATAAAAATGTTTACACTCTGACCCAGCGATGTCAATTTGTAAAATTTATCCCAAGAAATTAATTCTAAAGGGAAAAAGTGAGTTCTGCAGAGATGTGTATAGCTGCCCTAAATATTATCACTTGAAACTAGAAACAGCTAATCCTGAGAGACTGACTAACCTGCTCAGATACTGCATACACTGAGACCGGATGTGGTCCTGAGGTGTGGCAATTATGATGGTAGAAAGAGAAAAGTCCTGTCCTCCATCGTTACCATAACTGCTTCCAAGAACTCTATACAGACCTGAAGTGGACCACAGGGTGATGTAAGGAAAAGGAAGTTCGAATGAAACAGCCGTAACAAACAACAAACAATAGAAACTTTGTCTCTTAAAGCCACAAAATAGAAATGGGCAGCAGAACTTTGAAATAATTCATGCTACAAACGGCTAAGTGTTCTTTGCTTTTACATCATTCAGCCTGATAGAAAATTACTGCCATCTTATTAGGTGGCAGACTAAAAAACAGCAGCAAAATACAATGTCTCTGCTAAAAAAGCTCAGAATCTAGACAGCTGCTCACCAGACAATCTCTCTGTTAGCAAAGAGGAAAGAATGGATTGCTCTGAAGATATCAAGATGACTGGGACCGGAAAAGGTTTTCCGGAAGAGGCATCACCTGAGATAAGAGGAGTACTTAATCCAAGCAGAAAGGGGGTGGGAAAGGATGTTTCAGGCATAGAGAACAGCATTGAAAGGCCCAGATAATTAATGTAAAAGTGTGTGGAGCTTTCCAGAAACTGCAGGTGGTGCAGTGTAGCTGGATCACAGCATCCTGGAAGACGGATGGAGATAAGGCCACCAAAGGAAGCAAGAACCAACTCAAGAAGGACCAACCTGTCATCAGCTGTGAATGCCATACAGAGGGTTCTGGAAAGTTCTGAAAGACTTGAAGATGAAAAGTGATATAATGACAACTATGGTTCATGGGGTCGCAAAGAGTCGAACATGACTGAGTGACTGAACTGAACTGAACTGATTAAAAATAAGATGTCTAGGTGACTGGTTAATAGAATGAATTTATAATCAAGGAGAAAAAGTCAGTCTATCCTAAAAGAAGAATAATTTCCCTTCCCCTCTGCCTAGTAATGTTCTTAAGCCACATATCCTTTATCTTAAAACAAGAAAAACACGTTTATTCAACCATGCTGCCCTCTTTAACTTCCCCTGCCCAGTTTTTTGGATATGTGGGCTGATGCTTCCTACTTCTACATTTCCATTTCTTTTTTGAGTTTGAAAAATTTATTACTCAAAAACTATGTTACCTGTTAACCTGGAGTTAAACCCAACTTGTAAAGAAACTATCACACTTATAACTCTGATGCAAATTAATTAGTCAAAGATATAGAAAATTCCTGCAAAAGAGGGTTTAGATAGAAAAGCTCAGAGTTGGCCACAAAAAAATGATGAAGGCATTGTGCACTAATACATCTTTTTTTCTCTGCCATATTCTTACTGCATTACTTGACCCAGCTCTTTGTTATCTCTCCTACTCTAAACATAGCTAGATTCCTGTTTTAACTTTTATGAGTACTGTTAGAGCCTTAGCTTGCTCTCTCTGATGTTGACATATTAATGCCTGCATATGTGTGTGCACACTAAGTTGGTTCAGTCATGTCCTACTGTTTGCAATCCTATGGGCTATAGCCCACCAGGTTCCTCTGTCCGTGATTAATGCTTAGCGTTGTCTAATTCACTTGCTGCCTTAGAATCACTTATACAGTCAACTGTCATTTCACACACCTCCCACAACCAAGGTCCCATGTACCTATTCGAAGTCATTGGTCTGAGAGGCATAACTATATTTTCTCGGGAATTTTTACAATATCCTCATCCTGGTGCTAAAAAGACACTTCAACAGATTGAATCATCATATCCATTCATTTCTTACAAGAACATCAAAGCATCAGACACTGGGCTGCATCCTGTGATTAGAGAGGTTGCCACAGGAAAAGGAAGAGATACCCAGAGATGGCTCTTAAGAGCCTTGAGAGTCTGGCAGGTGAGGCAGACTGGGCCCAAATTAAATAGAATCCTGTATGTTATATGCTAAAGGCAATCCTGCCATGGTGTACAGGAACCCTGAGAAAGGAAGAACCTAGAGGAGGCACTGGGAAAGGCAAGAGTCTCTGGTATGAGCTTTAAACCATCCATCTCCTTTTTCATCTGGTCTTAGCAAGGAGACTTCTAGAATCACAAGATCATAGGTTCACTAACCCTGGAAGTAGAAAAGTAGAAGTGACCTGAATAATGTTTCAGGCCTACCCAGGGTCCAAATTTCTTCTACTACCCTGTCTTTCCCCAGAGGATCCCACAATGGAGACCTCACTGAGTTACAAGTGAATAGGATGTCAGGGCTGAGAAATCAAAGGGTTTGGAGACAGCAGATCCAGGCTTCAAACCAACATGTGCTAGTTGTTGACTGCAGACCAGACACACAGGCACTCTGAGACTCAGATTTCTTGCCAGTTAAATGTCATCATGTTACCTACCATACTGGGTTGTTGAGGGTGCTGACTTTAACTACTCACTCCTTGAGGTAGCCCATTCTGTTGTGGGACAAATGGAATTAATAAGAAGCTCATTGCTGGATTAAGATGAAGTCTGCTTCCTGTGCCCTTTGTATGTATTGTTCCTGATATGTGCTTTGCACAGGAGAAAGAGAGAAGCCTTTCACTTCTGTGTCTAAGAGGACCTCAGACTGGACTATACTAATGTACCAATGCCCCCCTTTCCAGAGTCTTCCTCTCCCCACCACAGAGAATTCTCCCGACTTATTGCATTCCTGCTAAATCTCTGTTTTTCAAATTCAACCATCTCGCCCTCAGAGATTCAGATTAGTGGCTCTCACAGCATCTGCTTATTACAATAAACAGGCTTTAAATTAAATCTCGGGCCCCACAATTCCCCTTCAATAGAATCACATAAAATGGAAATGTCAAAAGCTGGAGAAAGTATAGCTGCTTGACAATTGAAGATGGAACCGTGAGCTGGAAGAATTCAAACCAGCTCACTGGGTCACACAATAGATGTTTCTTTTACAAGAGAAATGGTGTATAAGATCTCCCACTTCTCTGAAATCAAATTCATTGTGTTCTTATAAGATGCCAAAAGGAATCCCATTGACAGATGTAAAATATTCCAACCTCAGGTTCCGTGGCTGAATGCCACGCTTTCGGTTCTCATACACACCATCTTTAGCAATGCAAAGCAAAGAAGATGAGGTCTCTTTCATAAGAGAATGGCAAATTTCTTACTGATCCCTGTATAATGCAAACTCTTCCACCCAATGGTGAACTAACAGCGCAATTATTTTAATGCATTTGCAAACTCCACACAAAAATAGCATGCCATATTATATATACAGTCAAATTTCACTTCCTGTCCATATTTCCCAAATATGTTCTGTGAGGCTGTGGAAAAGGGGAATCAAGTAGCACACATTTACATCCTTTTTTTTCTTTTTTAAATTTATTTTTACATTGCTTTTAAAATACAGTAATTTAGAAATAATAGCAAACTTCAAGATTTTCCATTTTGCTATTTGCCTGCCATTGTTGCATATCCCAGCAGGTGAAAAAGTTAACAAATATATAGTAAAATTGGGAGTCATAGAAGAGACACAATTACAAGTTACACTGCACCTTAATTTTAAGATGCTTCTTTCAAAATTATATGTTCATTTGACATTTCCCCGGGAAAATAGTGGACAAGGGTGGAGATTTTTCAAAGGTCTTGGGGAAGCTATTCAAAAACCAAAACATTAAGCATCCCTGCATATTCAGAGAGATAGCCTTTGTAGCTGAATGTGACCCTCTTGGTTTGTACTATTCTCTGAGTCAGCCCATAGAAATGAAACATACTCTACAATAAATAAGTGTTGTTTAAAATACTTTTTTTGAATCTTTTTTAAAAAATTTTATTGGAGTATAATTGCTTTACAGTGTTGTGTTGGTTTCTACTATACAGAAAGACGAATCAGCTATACTACACACATACATAAGCGAAGTGAAGTCACTCAGCCGTGTCCGACTCTTTGCAACACCATGGACTGTAGCCTACCAGGCTTCTCCGTCCATGGAATTTTCCAGGAAAGAGTACCAGGATGGGTTGCCATTTCCTTCTCCAGAGGATCTTCCCAATCAAACCTGGGTATCCCACATTGCAGGCAGACACTTTACCATCTGAGCCACCAGGGAAGTCCAGCATACATATACATACATATACATCATAGGTCCGTCTAGTCAAGGCTATGGTTTTTCCTGTGGTCATGTATGGAGGTGAGAGTTGCACTGTGAAGAGGGCTGAGTGCCAAAGAATTGATGCTTTTGAACTGTGGTGTTGGAGAAGACTCTTGAGAGTCCCTTGGACTGCAAGGAGATCCAACCAGTCCATTCTAAAGGAGATCAGTTCTGGGTGTTCTTTGGAAGGACTGATGCTAAAGCTGAAACTCCATTACTTTGGCCACCTCATGCAAAGAGTTGACTCATTGGAAAAGACGCTGATGCTGGGAGGGATTGGGGGCAGGAGGAGAAGGGGACGAGAGGATGAGATGGTTGGATGGCATCACTGACTCGATGGATGTGAGTCTAAGTGAACTCCGGGAGTTGGTGATGGACAGGGAGGCCTGGCGTGCTGCAGTTCTTGGAGTCACAAACAGTCGGACACGACTGAGCGACTGAACTGAACTGGACTGAACTGAACTGAACTGAACCCCCTCTTTTTAAGATTTCCTTCCCATTTAGGCCTTCACAGAGCTTTAAGTAGAGTTCCCAGTACTATAGTGCAGGTTCTCGTTAGTTACCTATCTTATACATAGTATCAACAGTGTATAGATGTGATCTCAACCTCCCATCTCATCCCACCTCCCCCCTTCCCCCTTTGGTATCCATTCATTTTTTCTCTATGTCTGTGTCTCTATTTCTGCTTTGTAAATAAGATCATCTGTACCAATTTATTTCAGATTCCACATATATGGGTTAATATAGGATATTTGTTTTCCACTTTCTGACTTACTTCATTCTGTAACACTCTCTAGGTCCATCCACGTCTCTACAAATAAGCCAATGTCGTTCCTTTTTATGACTGAGCAATGTTCCCCTGTGTGTATGTGCCACATTCGCTTTATCCGTTCCTCTGTTGATAGACATTGAGATTGTCTCCATCTTCTGGCTATTGTAAACAGTGCTGCAATGAATTTTAGGGTGCATATGCCTTTCTGAATCGTGGTTTTCTCTGGGTGTATACCCAGTAGCGGGATTTCTGGGTCACATGGTACTTCTCTTCTTAATATTTTAAGGAACTTCCATACTGTTCTCCATAGTGGCTCTATCAAGTTACATTTTCACCAACAGTGCAAGCGAGTTCTCTTTTCTCCACAACCACTATCTTTTTAAGACATTTATAACATGAAAAACCATCAAAGAAAGGGGTTAGTATAAGAATCATTAAAGAGTTAGGTAGTGTTGGGTATAAGCCCAAGTCATACACCTGATAGGAAAAAGCAGATATGAGAACCCTTGGAAGTAAAAGAGGTTCAAACACAAACAGACAGAAGAGGGAAGGGCCTTTACTCTGAAGCTAAGGCGCTGAGCAGAGCTGCTCAGAGCACAGGGTCATCAGGCTGCCTGAGCAAGCCAGTCTGCTAGCATCTAAGCACCACTTCTGAATCTGCAAAATGGGAGAATAGCAATATCTAGCCCAATTGAAAACACGCTCATGGGACCTTGTATATGAGAAAAGCACAGCTGAAATTAGCTACTAGTATTCGTGTACATTAGTCACTCAGTTGTATCAGACTCTTTGGGACCCCGTGGACTATAGACTCCCCGGCTCCTCTGTCCATGCAATTCTCCAGGTAAAAACACTGGAGTGGGTTGCCATTCCCTTTTCTAGAAGATCTTCCCTACTCAGGGATCGAATCCGGGTTTCCTGTGCTGCAGGCAGATTCTTTACTGTCTGAACCTCCAAGAAAGCCCAGCTACTAGCATAGTGATATCAATAAATACTCCTTCAACTCAGGCAAGGAAGACCATGTGAATTAAAGTGCTCTCCTTCTGATTTTCTAAAGACACTTCTGGTACCTAAAATGTCTCTGGGGCAGGCAATGCC
Source organism: Bos mutus (assembly GCF_027580195.1). NCBI lineage: Eukaryota > Metazoa > Chordata > Mammalia > Artiodactyla > Bovidae > Bos > Bos mutus. Next base: position 67,611,426 of record NC_091630.1, on the reverse strand, counting down.
ATCAGTCAGGGTGTACCAAGCCTGAACCACAAATAGATCTTCAGGTCTGTTTCTCCTATATAGATGTTCTTCAACTCTATATTTCCACTCCTACTATGGAGTTGACCAAATGTCCAATGGAGCTCCAGGACTCGTGCCTATTAAATGCTCCAGGAACCTAATGGCTGGTTCTAGAAGGGTTATCTGGCAAGAGTATTGCTCCTGCTGGGAAGTTTGGTACTTCCTTTGCTGGACTCATGTAAGATTTGGCCATCAAATGGTGCTGTCCTGTTGACTTGAGGGGACTCAAGTTGTTTATGTAAACAGGGGACCTGTAAAGCTTTATCTCCTGGGGCTTCTATACACCTTAGGCGCATAACATGCTATTCTTAGCGCTGGCTACTGTGTTTCTGTTTCCACTCAGGAAAAAGACTCAAAAAGTTCAAGTGAAACATAGCCAGGAAATTCTGAATGATGCAAGACACAACAAAGGCAAATCATTTCACACCATTTAATTAGTTCAAACCAGAAAACCACTGTCAGTTACTGGGGACCTGGGGAAGCCCTCTTTCCAGACCCCCATAACCCCTCCTGGTGAGCACTCCTGAACTCCAGCCAGCCCCAGATTTCTGATGCCTAGATAAGAACTTTAAAAGTTACTACTAGTCCAAGAAATGAAATTAAAATGATGATTCCACGTTTTTTCCTCCCAGAAAAAAATCATTTTATATAGTAATTCCAAATACTGACCAAGATGAGGTTAAAAAAAAAAAAAAAAGCCTTTCCCAATATTGCTGATTGTTCTATGAAATGTTTCAACCTTTGGGACAGCAATTTAATAATATGTGTGAAGAGAATTTAAAATGCTTGTGCCCAGTTATATCACTTCTGGGAATCTAGCCTCAGGAAATTATCATAAATATAGAAAAAGCTGTCAACTTTTCTCTACATAGCAGCTGGCCTCCCTCTCCTTTATTTTTCTATCTTGTAAGAACTTCTGGAGAATCAAGTAAAACATGAATTACATTTTAGGCTATTCCTGGTGACAGATACAATGAATTTAGCCATATATTTTTTATTAGAGCTAGCATTTATTGTTTCTTCACTAAATGCCAAGCAGTGTGTGAAGTGTTTTATATAGGCTAATTCACTTAATATTCACCACAACACAAGCAATGAATTATTATAATTCCTTCAACCCCAAGAAATAGAAATCCCAGCTTCACTGGCTTAAACAATGAGGAAAGGTTTAGTAATAAGAAATCCAGAGGCAGATGAGTCCAGGACCAATAAATTCAGTACTGCCACTAAGAAGGCACCCAGAGGCACCATCCTCCTCTCTACCATCCTCAGGCAGCCATTGAGCCTTTGTGACCACAGATGGTCACCATAGCTCCGGGTCTCACATCCACACCTAAGTCTCTAACAGAAATAGCTCCATGTCTCCTTGACCAGAAATGCAGCCTCTGCCTATTTCTAAACCAACTCCCAGCGACTGGCATAGAGAAGAAACACACAATCATGCAAGGGATGAATCACATAAACAAATTTGGATTTTGGTCAGAAAGCATCAAAAGACAGATGGGCATTGGGTAGCAACCAACAGTCTCAGCTAGGAGTGAGATATTTATTATATCCATTTAGCAGGAAAGGAAGTTGATGACTGGGGAGGTTAAGTAACTTGCTTGATATCACTAGCAAGTGGCAAGGCTAGGACTCAAATCCAGTTGTGTCTCTGTCTAGAGTGCACGCATTAGCATCATGGTGCAGTGAAAGTAAAAGTTGCTCAGTCATGTCCGACTCTTCATGACCCCATGGACTATAAAGTCCATGGAATTCTCTCGGTCAGAATACTGGAGTGGGTAGTCTTTTCCCCTCTCCAAGGAAATCTTCCCCACCCAGGGATTGAACTCAGGTCTCCCACATTGCGGGCAAATTCTTTACCAGCTGAGCCGCCAGGGAAGCTCATGGTACGGTAGTGGTCCACACCTAAATCTGAAGACCTGGGAAGCAGGAGAACCAGTAGTGGAAGTTCCAGTCCTAGTGCAAGGAAAGAACAGTCAGTCAGGGATCATTCTCGCCTATCCTGCCTTTTGTCTTACTCAGGCCCACGTTGGGTGGATAAGGTCCACCCACATTGGGGAGGGCAATCTGCTTTAGTCAGTCTACCCATTCAAATATTAATCTCTTCCAGAAACACCTTCACAGATACACCCAGAATAAAGCTTAACCAATTGTCTGAGCATTCCATGGCCCAGTCAGGTCTACACATGAAATTCATCATCACAGTTTCACAGTGGAAATCATTTGCCCTCTTACTGTGTCTTTTGATATGAAGTTCTTTTATGCTAGCAAACAAAAACTTACCAGTCATAGTATTGAGAATACATGAGGAAGAAAGCTGAGTTGTTTCCTTTTTGCTTTGACTGGGAGGTGTTAATAAACTGGGCAAAGATACCCATTTATTCCTTTTCTCACTCATTCATTCAACAATGTCTAAAATTAAAAATGGGAGGTTTGCCTTTGTGAGATGTGGGTTCCAGTTAAATCCTGGCTATCAGAGTTCTTTACGAAATAAAAAACAGAATACAAGTGATAATGACTGTCAACGGTACCAGTACAAATAGAAATAAAATCAGTTTGACAAGGACAAATATTAAGAACAAAGGAAAGTTCCCAGTCCTTTATTCTCCTCCTGAAACTCAAGAGAACTTTTATGTTGCCCATTCTTCCTTCACCTCCCTCCCTGTTCTGTCTTTGCCTGCTTCTGGGAATTTTTTAATGCAGAAGAGAAAGACTGGGAAGAGAGAAGCCATAGAAGCCAAAAGAAAAAAGGCAAAAGGTACCTGACCAGGTGGAGAGAGAAAAGGCTTTGAGAAGGAGAATGTTGTGGGTCACCTGTAGGGAATGAAAAGATGAGAGGTTTAGAAAGTGAAGGTGGTGTTTTAAATTGGAGTTACACTCATGTTCTTCAAGACTATTGGTAAAGTCTGTGAGTGCTTTGTACATATTTCTCCTGTTGAAGTGTGTCTCTTGGAATGTGACAGTGTATCAGGGAGGAATGACACACAGCCCTGGGACTCAGGTAATGGGAAAAGGAGTGGGCTGCGGAGTAATAGTGACCGGCTCACAGACGCAGAGACAGGAAAACAGTAACAACTGGACCAATTACTCTGACTCTTAGGACCTCGGGCTCCTCGTTTGCGAGAGCATTAGATGTCACTCCTATGCTCTAATCATTCACGGTTCTATTCATGTCTGCAAAGTGCCCAGTCCTGAGTTGAGTGCTATAGAGAGGAACACAGGAACTATGACACGTGTTACTCTCCCTCCAGGATCTGACAGGGAGGATGGGTTTTGGTTTTTTTTTTTTTAGCTTGTTTCTGTGTCCGGTGTTTTTTCTTTTCTTTTTTTAGCTTATTTCTGTGTACGGTGTTAGGAAGTATCCTTTTTTTGGTTTCTTTTTGATACTTTTAAAATTTTAAACATTTTGTATTGGATATCAGTATATTAGTATAACTGATTAACAATATTGTGATAGTTTCAAGTGTACAGCAAAGGGACCCAGTCATCCGTATACACGTGCCATATGACGGCCTCTCCTGCTGAGTCTTCACACTCATGACTGAGCCCTGCCTCAGGGTCTTTGCACTTGCTCTTTCTTCTGCGTCGAATGCCCTTGCCCCAGATATTTATATGAGTCCTTCCCTCATTTACTTCAGGTTTTTGCTCTAATGTCACCTTCTCTGTGAGTTCTTCCTTGACCACCTTACTTAAAATTGCAACTCCCTATGAATTCCATGGAGATTCAAACATTCAGCCCACAGCAGTGTTTGAGATCTCCAAAAGTAAGAGGAAAAAGAAAGAATGCTTATCTCTGACTGTGTAACATGAGACTCTCAGGTAAGATGAGGTGATCAGTTTCAAGTCTCAAGACTGGTTTGTGAGGCTTTTTTGGTGAAGCACAGCTCTATGACTTATAATTAACAGCTTATAAAAAATAACAACTACTCCCAAAATTTGCAACCCCCTTCTATCTGCTTTCCTTAGTTAATTTTCCACTATAGTTGTCATCACCTAAAGTATTATATAACATATTTATGTGTTTAACATCCGTTATTCCACACAAGAATTTGTCATGTTAAGACAGGATTTTTTTCGATCTTATTCATTGCTGTATCCCCAGGAACTAGAACAGTTCCTGGCATGTGGTCGGGCTTAATAAATACGTGGTGAGTGAATGAACATGAGACATGGAAGAGAGGCATGTGCCCAGAGCGCTCAGGAAAAATCTCAGCTCAAAGGGATGGGGCGGCAGACTGAGCATGGAGAGGTGACATGGTGTTAGAACGGGGGCAGCCTTTCTCCATTTGACAGAAAAGGCAGGGTGGGAAGAAGGAACTTCTAAAGAGGACAGAAAAGGCCCACGAGCATCCACATGTGATGGTCTGGGCTAACTCAGACCAGAGTTAGCCTAGAGGGTCTGCCTAGAGGGGAGGAAATGACCACGTTAGGAAGCAGAGGGAGGTCAGGACGGGGATGCAGCTGAGAAAAGCCAGAGTAAAGTGCAAGGCCCCCAGACACACCATGTGCTACCCTCGAAGTTTTCATGTGTTCTAGAGGCTGAGCTGGTAGACAGCTCAGCAGGCATGTATGGAACAGCACTGAAGCTGACACTAGGAAGAGAGAAAAGGATAAAACCAAAGCACCAGGATTGTAGCTGGCCTAGCAGAACTATTCAGTAAATAAGTTCAGGTTAGATTTGAGCTGATTTGTCTTAGGAATACAGAGCAAAGATGACCTTTCTCTCAGCCCTCCTTCAGTTATGTATTAATACACGGACACAAAGTGGTTTTGTCTCAGAAACCCTTGCCCATCCATTCCACCCCCCTCATGCAAATACCTCTTATAAATCGTTGTCAAACAGACCTAGGTTGGCATTCCACTTCAAACCCTTACTAACTAAATAACTTTGAACTATTTAGTAGCTCTAAGTCTCTATTTCCTCTTGAGTAAAATAAGGGCAATAATAATATACTTATCACATAGAGTGGTTCTGTAGATTAAATGAGATAAATGTATATAAAGCCCTTAGTGCAGTTCCCAGTACGAAACAAAGCTCAATATTGTTTTTATTGTCTGTGGATCACTGCCGCCCCTTCCAACCCCAGCCTATCTTATATCTCTGAATCCCAGCAGTGGGCACAAATTACACAACAGTAATAAAATGAATTTTCTCTGACTTTGAACAATGTCAAAGGGACTGTAGGTAGAAAAGAAAAGATGAATACATTTCTCCTCTTCAGTAACACATTGCTTGCATCAGGACACTTTCAGAAAGTCAAAAAGGAAATCCTGTGATTGCTGCTGAACTCAGGACATGAGGATCCCGCTGGTGTGCAAACACTCAGGAGGGAAACCAGTCCCAGATGGTGCAGTCTGGTATATCTCTGTATAACCCACATCTGCTCTTTCGTTTTCTGGCTTTACCACCTAAATGTTCCAACTAACACAATAAATGGCTCTGCAAGATACAAAGGAGAACCTATTGGAGTCCAGATTGTTTCTGGGCTGGAGTAAAACACTGCAAAGGAGCTATTACAACACCTGTCAGCCGGGAGTTAAGCTGGTCGTTGAGATGCAAGTCCGGTTCTCTCTCTCCTGACCAGGAGAGTTAATTACAACCCATGACCATGGCCTTCTGTCCCAAAGACTGATTAGGTCTTCCCCCTGGGATTCAGTTCTGTGAAACCTGGAAAAGCTGCTACCCTATGAAAACCATCTGAATGGATACCCCCAATGGTGGAATCCTCTGATTTAAGAGGTCTACTTGATGCCCAGAAAAGTAAATGAGGAATACAGACAAGAGAATATGATTGGATTCCTTTGAGAATTGTGAAACAAGGAGGAAAATTCTAAAAGCTTTTATTTAGAAATTGAAGTCCCCTTCTACAAAATACTATCTGTGGTTTAAAATGAGCCTGAGAACATGTTCTGAGGAAGACTGCTGGATGTGAAGATTATGCTGTAAATTCAGAGGATAACACACACGCACACACGCACACACTCATTAGCCACCAATTAAAACATTTTGCTTCTTTTTCCAGGTATAACATCTATTTAGAGCCTATTGATTCTATACTCTTCCTGGTTTTACACAATCTCAGATCTACAAAAAGCTGTGCTATGAATGAAACAAAGCAATTCCCAATATTTGAGCACCAAAGTATTTTTGTATACATGATGAGTGGTGCCATATAAACACTACAGCTTAAATTGCAAACCACCCCCATTGCAGAACTCCTACACCTCTGTCTTGCTTTATTTTCTTTATATGTGTGTTTAGGTTGTCTTCTGTTTTATGGGAATAGAATGTAAGCTCCACAAGGCCATGGAGGTGGGATATTTCCCTCTTCTGTTTACTGCTCTTTCCACCGGAGCCCAAAATAGTGCTTGGTCCCTGCTTGGCACTTGTATAAATCAGGGTCCAATCAGAAACCACAGCAGCTTTTGAAACAGAATGAAAAATTAAACATTATTAACTAGCCAAAAAGTTATTAACTTGATAACTAAAAGAATAAAAAGATAATGCTAACGTAATCACCTAGGTTCAGTTAACCAAGGGAAGAGGTTGAAATGATTATTAAAAGTTGGAAACTTAGAAAAGGGGCTCCATGGACGTGAAACTCTGAGAAGGGAACACTGCTGCCCTGACGCTGGCACCTCTGAGCTCAGAGGAAGATCCCATGGGCCTGGAACTCAGGTCAGAGGAAGGGCACTGCCCGACCCTTGTCTTTGAGGTGGCGCATGCATTGGAAAAGACCCCGATGCTGGGGAAGATTGATGGCAGGAGGAGAAGGGGGCGATGGAGGATGAGATGGTTGGATGGCATCACTGACTCGATGGACATGAATTTGAGCAAACTCTGAGAGATAGTGAAGGACAAGGAAGCCTGGCCTGCTGCGGTTCATGGGGTGGCAAAGAGTCGGACATGGCTTAGCGACTAAACAACGAGGAGGCCGAGTCCAACTGCATACTGGATTCAGATGCTGCCAGCTGAGGGCGCTGTTGCGTCCAAGAGCTGCTCACAGAACCGGAAGCCATAGGAAACCCCAGGGACATCACAGCCAGAAGCAGTTCCTCTCTGCCCACCCAGCCTTGCAGAGTCGCAGTCCCAGAATCTCAAGGCTAAGTGTAGAAGGGAGGTGTTTCTGCTTAAAGTAATTACTCATTAGCAATAACGTTATCAGTAAAGGTTTATAGAACAAAGAAGTGAAAGAAGGAAGAAAGGACAGATTGCTAGACATTGCTGATGATAAAAAGCCCTGTGGTATTTAAAGTAAGAGTAATCAAAATACCTACCAGTTACTTTTCTCTTACATTGTACTAAGCTCTGTACACCTTTACTCTCTTATCCTCTGACAACTCTATGATACAGGGCTTACTTTATAGATGAGAAAACCAAGAACCAGAGAGGTTTAAGTATTTACTCAAGATCACAGAGCTAATAAATCCTGGAGTGGGGATTGAAACTACGGATATTTATATTAAAGCCCATCTTCCTCCCTGCTCCTTCCTAATGCTTATTGGCTAGCATATATTTAGAAAGTAGGCATTTCAAAAATTCAGGGCTACCTAGAGAAAGAAAGGACTTGGACTTTGCAGGTATGTGTGTGTGTGTGTGTGTGTGTGTGTGTGTGTGTGTGTGTAAATTCCAGGTTCGACTGTCAATGTGACCTTATTTATACTCAGGAGCCTGTGAGGCCTGGGAACACTAAGTTACTATTATTTCCATCAAAGTCTTTAGCCAAGAACAGAAAGAAACAAAGAATGAAAGACAGAAAGGAAGGAAGGAAAAGAAGAGGCAAGGTTAGGAAAGGGGGGAAAGGAGATGGTGGGAGAGAGGGGTGAAGAGAAGAGATGGAGAAGAAAGGAGGGATGGAGAGGTAGAGTTGGGGGCGGGTGGGGAGGGTTTAACAGGTAGTCATGGGCACCAGCCCCTCCCCATGCAAACAACTGCTTGAGAGAATCAACTTTTCTTCCTTTCTCTCAACCAGAGCAAAAGAAGCTGTAATGAGGTTATTTGTTCCCCGCAAGAAGCTCCATGGTAATAAGTCCCTTAGCTGACGCCTCGTAGGCTAAGCTTCCTCACCAATACACGAAATACCCAAACCTAGCAATCAGCACAGCTAATTGAAATGCCAGGGTGAAGTTCACAGGATGAGCGCCGCCGGGTTGCAGTCATTACCAGCGATTAAATGTTATGCGAAAAGATCCATGAAGAGACACAGGTTTAGCAATAGACTTTAACCCTACACACACCGTGGGAAAAACAAGGGAAAGAAAGGCTGGGTGGCAAAGCTGGAGTGGAACCAGGCCAGAGATTGGCTCTGCGCAAGGATAGGGAGTGGGGAGGGGGGTTAGCGGAACAGAGACAGACCACAGTAGGAAGAATGTAGGCCAGCTGTCAGGAGGCTGATGGTAAGAGCGTGGAGGGATCCATCTTTCCTTCCTTAAGGGTCTCTAACTTTAGGAGTAGCAGAGTAGACTCAGGATTAGATCTAGGTGCCAATCATAGCTTCACCTTTCTTTTCTAACCTGGAAAGCAACGATAATACTATCTATGTCTTAGAATTTCCATGAGGATTAAATTAATACTTTAAGCATGGATATGAATGCATGGCATACAGCTGTTACTCTATAAACAGATATGTCTACCGTCAGTCAACAACCAACCAACAGCAAATGTTTATTGCAAATGTATTATTTCCAGAAATTCTTTTTTTCTTTTCTTTTCCAGCTCTTTTAAAAAACATTTTATGAAATATAGTTGGTTTACAATGTTGTGTTAGTTTAGGGTATACAGCAAAGTGGTTCAGTATTTTTGTGTGTGTGTGTATACATATATTCTTTTTTAGCTTCTTTTACCTTATAGGTAAGATAGTCTCCTGTGCTATACAGTAGGTCTTTGTTGGTTATCTATTTTATGTATAATAGTGTGTATATTTTAATCCCAAACTACTAGTTTTTCCTGCCTCCCTTAAGGAACTCTTAAAGGAATGCAAAGATGAATCTGACCCAATTTCTGAACTTTTGCTGTGGTTTAGTTGCTCAGTCGTGCCCAACTCTTTGTGACCCCATGGACTGTAGCCCACCAGGCTCCTCTGCCATGGGATTTCCCAGGCCAGAACACTGGAGCGGGTCGCCACCTGCCTCTCCACAGTCTGACCTTTAGACTAAGTCAAGTAAAGGGGCATTGGTGAAGCACATACTAGGTCCCAAGACCAGCGCTCAGTATTCTACATAAATTAAAACCTCCAGCCCCCAAGAAACCTGAAAGCGACTGAGACTCAGCAACCAAACAGCAAGGGAACCAGGAAGCCAGGGTTCAAAGCCTGGTATGTCTGTCTCCCAAGACCAATTTTCTCCCAAGATGAAAACATAGAAAATTTAAAACCAATAGGAAAGGGAACAGAGCCCATAATAAAGCATATATTCCAGGCAGTGCATGTTCCCCAGACAAGTGAGAACCCTGGCTTTTAGGAGAAACAGACGTCACTTTAGGTTGATCATGCCTGTGTTAACCTCCTAGGGCTACAGATTCTCACAAACTCAGGGAACTAAAACAACAGAAATTTATTCTGTCACAGTTCTGAAGGCTAAAAGTACTAAATCAAAGTATCAGTAGGGCTGTGCTGTGTCTGGGGCCTCTGGAATATATACATATATAATATATAATATGTTATATATATTAACATATTATATATAATTAATGAATTTTAATATATATATTCCTTTTCAGATTCTTTTCTATTATAGGTTATTATAAGATACCAAATATAGTTCCCTGTGCTATATAGTAGGTCCTTGTTGGTTATCTACTTTATACATAATAATATGTATCTTATAAACCCCTCCTCCAGTATCCCCTTTGGTAACCATAAGTCCATTTTCTATGTCTGTGAGTCAATTTCTATTTTGTAAATAAGTTCCATTGTACCATTTTGTCTTTCTCTGTCTGACTTACTTCACTTAGTATGATAATCTCTAGGTCCATCCATATTTACTGCAAATGGCATTATTTCATTCTTTTTTATGGCTGAGTAGTACTCCATTGTGTATATGGACCACATCTTTATCCATTCATCTGTTGATGGTCTAAGCCCACCAAGTTGGGACTTCCCTGGCAGTCCACTGTAGCGGGCATGGCCTCCATCCCTGGCCAGGGAACTAAGATCCCGAATGCTACACAGGGAGACCAAAAAATAGAAGAAAAAAAAAAAAAGGCCCACCAATTTAAAGGTTAATCTAAGCTAAAATCATCCTTATAGAAACATCTAGAATTTTGACCACATATCTGGACACTGTGGCCCAGCCAGGTTGATGTGCAATTAACCCTCACACACCCTGACTCCATCACTTGCATAGCTGATGCCTCAACATTCTGGTATCACCATTTCAAAGGCCAGTCCCTTACCCTGCAATCTAAAGCAGTCTCCCGTTTTGTTTTCTCTGTAGCAGGTTTCATTGTCTAACATGAGCATATTCACTCCTTTGCTTTCTCATTTGTCCTCTATTGTCTCCACCACTCCTGCCGCTGCCACGTGACGTTAAAGGCCGTAGCACGCCCAAGGCCATGCATGAACCGGTGCACGACGTGTGTTAGGAGCTGCCTGGTGTGTTAGTTTGGATCCTCAGGGAAGTCAAAACAGAGAAGCAGCTAGAAGTGCAAGAGGTCTCTAGGTGTGCTTAGTCCTGTCCAACTCTTTGCAACCCATGGACTGTAGTCCGTCAGACTCCTCTGTCCGTGGGATTTTCCAGGCAAGAGTACTGGAGTGGGTGGCCCTGCCCTCCTCTGGGGGGTCGTCCCCACCCAGGGATCAAACCTGAGTCTCCTGTGTCTCCTGCATTTGAGACAAGCCCACTGTGTGTCAAAGTCACTCTCTCGAGTCCAGCTCTTTGCGACCCCATGGACTGTACAGTCCATGAAATTCTCTAGGCCAGAATAGTGGAGTGGGCAGCCTTTCCTTTCCCCAGGGGATCTTCCCAACCCAGGAATCGAACCCAGGTCTTCCCGCATTGCAGGCAGATTCTTTACCAGCTGAGCCACCAGGGAAGCCCAAGAATACTGGAGTGGGTAGCTTGTCCCTTCTCCAGTGGATCTTCCCGACCCAGGAATTGAACCAGGGTCTCCTGCATTGCAGGAGGATTCTTTACCTGCTGAGCCATCTGAAGGGGCGACGAGGAGAGGAGTCCTGCACCCCAAGGGGATAGCCTGCCATCTGCAATCACTGGCAGGTAACAGCCCAGGAGAAACATACCCTCAGCACCTATGTATGGGTGACCTGAGGGTGGGAGCTGGGCGGGGGAGAGGCTGGGCAGTCAGTCTGGCGCCTCTCCGGAGGAGATCTGAGTGGGGCATTTTCACGGCCACCCCAGGCACTTAGTAGCCACTGGGTGACTCAGTGAATGAACGTGCTCAGTCTGTATCCTGCCCCGTCTCTTGTCTGCTGGCTCACTGCTTCCTTCTCCCCTCACCACACTCACCACTCTCCTTCGGCCCCTACACGCTTGCATCCTCCTGGTGTTCCTCCTCCCACTCTGCTCCCTCGTCTCACCACTGAAATAAAGACAACCCCAAAGTGGCTCTCTCTGTCAGGTGTCTTTCCTCGGCCACACTGTCCTGTAACCTGCACCAGGCTTGGGATGAGACATGTGCCCGAAGACATTGGCCTGGGTGACATCAGTAAAAACGAGTTTGTGGAGCACTCACTGGGTGCCAGGTGGCACAGTGGCAAAGGATCTGCCTACCATTGCAGGAGACACAAGAGATTCAGGTTCAATGTCTGGGTCGGAAAGATCCCCTGGAGGAGAAAATGGCAACCCACTCCAGTGGAAATCCCATGGACGGAGGAGCCTGGAACAGAGTCAGTCCATGGGGTCGCACGGAGCCCGGCACGACTGAGTATACCAGCATCACGGGATGCCAGGCCTTTCCCTGCACCTTTTATGTGCATTATGTTGCTTATCTTCACTTTGCCCCTAAAGAGGTAACAGTCTCCCATTTTACAGACAAGGAAACCAGTTCACAAGGGCTCCTTAGCCCAAGGCCACACAGTTTATAAATTGCCAGGATTCAATCTCAGGATTACATGACTCCAGAGCCTGTGTTCTACTAGATGTGGGTCCTGGCAGTCAGAAGACATGTTTCACAACTTCTATCCCCATGGCACCCAGGATGGCTAGCTGGGCACACAGTAGGTGCTTTGCCACCAATGAGTGCCTGATAGGTTCTGACCCTGGTTCACACTTGCCTGCAGAGCCCCTGTCAGCCAGGAGAGGGTTAACAGCTCCAGCAGAGGGAGCCTGGCTCTGGGCAACCTATTCTAAATAATGAGCCTCTGGTCTGCTTGCTAATGACATTCTCCTCTCACTGCTGCAGGTTTGACTCACAGGAGTAATGAATTAATTAGTGAATGTGGGTGAGAAGCTCTTTGAAGTTCTAAAAAGCCTCCAGTACAAATGCTGAAAAAAGGGACCTGGTAGATTAAATCGGATACCCTGTGAGTGCTGAGGGGCTCCTGGGGGCCAGGCCACCTGCCCTCTGAGGACAGCGCAGACAGAACAAAGAAGGAAGAAGGGGCACCCACTGGCATCATCAACACAGCCAACTCCCAGGGCCACCTTCAGAGGCTCCAGCACCTCCTGGGAGTCTGGGGAACAATCTGCTGATTCCCAAGGACTAATAGTGGAGGGATCTGAGGCATGGGGATTATATTCCTTTAACTACTGCTGCAAAATCGCTGCATAACCACCCACCCCAAAGCCCAGGGGCTTACAACAGTCATCTTTTATTTTCATGATCTGCAGGTCAGTGGAGGGTCAGCTGGTCGAGGATGGGTTTGGCTGCTGTGGTCCAGCTCTGTGCCCGCTTCTCCCACTCCCCTCCCGGGATGGGGGTAGCTCAGGAAGGGTCTCCTCCTGGGTAGGGCAGAGGTGCAAGAGGACAAACCCTCCCAAGCCTCCATTTGTGTGTCAGCCGCCAATATACCACTGGGCCCGAACAAGTCGTAGCAGTGAGATGAGCCCAGGAATAAGAAAACATCCCAACTGCAATGAGAGGACACTGTAAATTATATGGAAAAGGGCTGTATACAAAGAGGAGTAAAGAATTAGGGCCATTAGTACAGGGTACCATGGGGATGGAAGCGTGGTATTGTGGTGGCCATCAATCTAAGTGTCTGCCACTCACGCCCATCGCCCATCCATCTAAACTCCCTCCCCTGAAGTTTCTGCAAGACAACAGGCCAGAGCTGAAATAAGGCCTCAGCCCTCTGTTCCATCAGGCCCAACTAGGCTTGCCTCCCTCACTTCTGCCCCCTGTCTGGCTCCTTCAAGCACTGAAGTTTGAAGCCATCACCATAAAACACACTTTAGCCTCAACACTACATGCAGGACACGTGTGTAACAGTACCTAAACTGAGCAATCTGCCACTGAGAAAAAGAAGTATTCTGATCTGTATGGCTGTATGCATGATAAGAGGCTAAATAAGCAGTATGGCCAGTGCTCACACAGGCTAAACCTGGTGAAGTATAAGCAGGAAGCCTTTTTTCCGTCTGAGCCCTACTGTCAATGCTACCATATCCTCTCTCCTTTTCCATCCCTCAGGGATAGTCCATAGCTTTTCATGCCCTTTTAACTGTTAAAAAATGCAACCCAGTGCAGTTGAACATGTAGCATCACGTTTCACTTGGCATTCACACCTCCCCCTCCTCAGTGCTCACCAGCAGTCTGAAGGACTTGGTGGGGGAGAGGAGGTGCTGTGTCCACCCCTATCTTCCCCTCCCTCTTCTGTCTCCACTCCCAGCTCCTTTGGGGAAGAAGAGGGATTTTAGGGGGAAGAGGAGGACAGTCTCTTTAATAAGTAGAAGCTTTTACAATTGCTATCTAACATCTCAAGGCTCTGGATTTCTTATCTAAGAAATGGTGATAAATAACATTCAATATGCATACTCCTGGGCTTTGGTGATGTCACAATAAGATAATACATATGAAGTTGCTCTGAAAAACCAAAAATATTACACATAGAAAAGGCATTATTATTACTTCAAAACCAAAATAATTCTATTTGCCATCATTCAAATCACCTTGCTATTTCTGAGTAAGATCGTTGCTCCTCTGGCTTTTCATAGAGTACGCGCAGTAGGTACCCATTTCCATAAAGTTTGTATGGAGTGAAAAAAAAAAGATTCACAGAATTACCTGATGCCCTAAGACCTGAGAATATTCTCGTATTATTGTTTCACCATGGCCAGAAGGTTGGCACCCAAATGTGCTCTTGAGTGATGGACATAGGATTCCAGGAAGAAAAGAGAATTATTATCCAAGGACTGTGGAAATACTAGGTGTCTTTTAAAGAGATTTACTGAACCAAAGTGATGGAAACTAAACCAAAGGAAAATATCACCAGAATCTAGGACCACATGAGTCCCCTGTTCAAGGGGAATATTAATAATTATCTCATATTTCTTAAAGTGCAAGTAAATATACCAATGGCAAGACATGAAATGACATACATAAAACAAAACATCATGACCTGAAACCAAAAGCCAAGCATCCAAACATGTGTATATATAGATAGATAGATAAGTAAATGAAAATAAGTGAATATATAAAATAATAATATATTCACTTTATATAAAATATAACAAATTTGTAAATATTTTATATATTATACAACAGGCTGGTGTGACCAGGTTCCTCGGATTCAGGTTCCTCAGCTGGGCTTCAAGGGAAGATGGTATCCTCAGGGCCGGGCGTCTGGTGGCAGCTCCCAACGGAAAGGGAGGCTGATGGTCCCAGGACCTGAGCCGAGAAGAACAGACTCCCCTGGGACCCTGTTCCTGCATGAGGATACTGCCTGGTTTCATCACAGTCGTTCAGAAGCCTTGATCTTTGCAAGACAGCTCCAGGTCCACCCTCATCAACAGTCTGTGTCCGAGAGGATGTGACACTGATCAGCATTGATGGGTGACAGCTGGCCTGTCACATCCAGGGCTCACCCCTCAAGTTGTTGGTGGACAGGACATCAATGCTGCCCCCAGGCCTCACTTCTGATAGACACAATCGACACACAAACCATCCACCCCCACCAAAACCCAGGTGACGGGGGCTCTTGGCCGCAGCCTGAAGCCTGAAGCTTCCAGTTGGGCCTGGAGAGCCAGACCTGTGGGTTCCAACAGGGAAGGAACAGCAGGTGGCAGGGGGAGGGATGTGGGGACCTGAGTCTGAGATGAGGGACAAGGAATGGCCTGGTGAGTCCTGGTCAGACCAAACACTCTTACTGCCAAGGCCCTCAGCCAGTCTGATCTCAGTGTAACCTGCACCAGCCATCACCGTGGGGGCCAGGTCTCAGAACTCCGGCATCCCCATGCTCTGGATGCTCATAGAACCCAGGCTGGTGGCCAGGAGTCCAGGGACAACGCAAATCGGCACTTTGACGCTTGAGAAGGGATGAACCAGATGGCAGCCCGGGTAAGAAGAGGGAGAAGAGGGAGAAGAGTAGCAAAAACCTACAAAGAGACCCCCTGCAACCAAAAGTTTACATTCAAATCATCCGAGGCTCCAACTTGGGGGTCCCAGAACTTGAAGCAAATGAAGAGCTGTTTGTACTGCTAAAGAACTCAATACTGCCACCTTCTGGCAAGAAGAAAACGTGTAAGCAGCAGAATTTGAAACCTGTGTTAACAGACCCTCCTTAATCAGCTCAGTTCAGTCGCTCAGTCCTACCTGACTCTTTGAGACCCCATGGACTGCAGCACACGAGGCTTCCCTGTACATCACCAACTCGCAGAGCTTACTCAAACTCATGTCCATCGAGTCAGTGATGCCATCCAGCCACCTCATCCTCTGTTGTCCCCTTCTCCTCCCGCCTTCAATCTTTCCCAGCATCAGGGTCTTTTCCAATGAGTCAGTTCTTCGCATCAGGTGGCCAAAGGATTGGAGTTTCAGCTTCAGCATCAGTCCTTCCAATGAATATTCAGGACTGATTTCCTTTAGGATGGACTGGTTGGATCTCCTCGCAGTCCAAGGGACTCTCAAGAGTCTTCTCCAACACCACAGTTCAAAAGCATCATTTCTTCGGCGTTCAGCTTTCTTTATAGTCCAACTCTCACATCCATACACAACTACTGGAAAAACCATAGCTTTTACTAGACAGACCTTTGTTGGCAAAGTAATGTCTCTGCTTTTGAATATGCTATCTAGGTTGGTCCTAACTTTCCTTCCAAGGAGTAAGCGTCTTTTAGTTTCATGGCCGCAATCACCATCCACAGTGATTTTGGAGCCCAGAAAAATAAAGTCAGCCACTATTTCCACTGCTTTCCCATCTATTTGCCATGAAGTGATGGGACCAGATGCCATGATCTTTAGTTTTCTGAATGTTTAGCTTTAAGCCAACTTTTTCAGTCTCCTCTTTGACTTTCATCAAGAGGCTCTTTAGTTCTTCTTCCCTTTCAGCCATAAGGGTGGCGTCATTTGCATATCTGAGGTTATTGATATTTCTCCCCGCAGTCTTGATTCCAGCTTGTGCCTCATCCAGCCCAGCATTTCTCATGATGTACTCTGCATATAACTTAAATAAGCAGGGTCACAATATACAGCTTTGACATACTCAAAGGAGTATGGAATCAGTCTGTTGTTCCATGTACAGTTCTAATTGTTGCTTCCTGACCTGAATACAGATTTCTCAAGAGGCAGGTCAGGTGGTCTGGTATTCCCATCTCTTTAAGAATTTTCCACAGTTTATTGTGACCCACACAGTCAAAGGCTTTGGCATACATAGTCAATAAAGCAGAAGTAGATGTTTTGCCAGAATTCTCTTGCTTTTTCGATGATCCAACGGATGTTGGCAATTTGATCTCTGGTTCCTCTGCCTTTTCTAAATCCAGCTTGAATGTCTGGAAATTCACAGTTATTAATAGAAGACATCAAACCAGTCAATCCTAAAGGAAATCAGTCCTGAATATTCATTGGAAGGACTGATGCTGAAGCTAAAGTTCCAATATTTTGGCTACCCGATCCAACAGCGGACTCATTGGAAAAGACCCTGATGCTGGGAAAGAGTGAAGGCGGGAGAAGAAGGGGATGACAGAGGATGAGATGGTTGGATGGCATCACCGACTCGATAGACAAGAGTTTGAGCAAGCTCCAGGAGTTGGTGATGGACTGGGAGGCCTGGCGTGCAGTCCATGGGGTCGCAAAGAGTCGGACACAACTGAGCAACTGAACTGAATAGGAGACATCAAGCAGATCAAATCAAAAGAAACTTCAGAAGCCATATTCGAGGTCAAATCCCATTTTACAAAGGGAGAAACTGAGGCCATGAGAGACGAGGTGACTTGCACAAAATCAGATTGCTGGGCAGGTTGAATATCGAACTTAAGGGTTGAAGCTTGACACTGAAGAAGTTCCGCATAAAGATTCTAGAAAGCAAACTTGTTTCTTCAGTTACTAAGAGAGAGATGAGACAACGGCCCCACGGTCACGGTGCCGAGTAGCATCTGATGTAGATTGCTACTGTCCCTGCTTCGCAAGGGAGCCTTGTCACTGGGCTTGCTCAGGCGTGCTGCCCCGCAGCTGGGTCCTCAATGGTGACCTTGTGCTGCCTCCTGGCAGACTCCAAACTGAATCCTGAAAGATTTCTATTGCAGCCGCCTCCCTTCCAGTTATGTCATCAGACTCCTGTTCTACTTCAAGAAGTGAAAGAGGCAAGGGTGCTCCATAAAGGAGGAGCATTAATATTCCTAAAAACTGTCTAATCGTGTCACTCCCCTGCTTCTAGTCAACTAGAGGAAAAAGAGCCTTTTGGCCTCTCACGGCATGCAGATCTGACCCTTATCTTGCCCAGAGCACCTCACCTCCACCCACCCCAGCCCTCATCTCCTGTGTTCCAGCCCAGCCAGTCTCCCCAGCCTTCCCTGGACACACACTCCCTTTCTTATCTCCTCCACTCTTTACTTGCTACTCCCTCAGCCTGAACTAAATGTCCCCCATTTTTCTGCCTCCCACATGTAATCCTGTCCATCCTTTAAGACTAAGCAAAGTTCCTCTCCTCCTAAAGCCTTCTCCTTCTCTCCAGAGCAGGGAGTACGTATTTGATGTCCAATAATTATCAGGAATACAACAGTCGCTCAATAAAAGCTTGCAGAATGGAGGCATTATTGAATGAATACGTGGCTGAAAGAGTAAAAACAATTTTCTACCCGACCAGATTGTAAATTTCTTACAGACAGGGGCCGTGATTATGCTTGTCCAAACCTTGCCACAAGCAAAAATGGTGGTGGTGGTGGTGGGACAGTAAGGATGACCACCACTGGATCAGTGGCTTTCTTGGCCTTCATCTTCCTCTCTAACGTACGGCACCTCCAACCTCACTGATCTGTTGGCAGAATTAAATGGTAACATGTCGGAGCAATATTTTGCACATATGAAATGCTCTCCGAGTGGTTTCATCCCCTGGAGCAGTCCCTGGCTTTGAAGCGAAGTGGCTGTCTAACCACGTTAGCAAAGACTTGTGTTCTGGAATACACCTGGGGCAATGCCTTGTCATACACTAAAGGGTTTCAGAGCAAGAAAACATCCCAGCTGAAAGAAACATGAGTAACTTCAGAATTGCTGCCCGTGGTTAGACTCTGACTGACACTGTCTCCCAGGGCACAGTATCTGGCTGAATCTTATTCTCCCTCTTGTTCAGGTCAGAACAGAAGAATGTGGTTTTGTAAGACACAGAGGCCTTTTGTCTCTGTAACAGGGTGCTGGGCTCTCTGGGGCTTGAGCCCACTTCAGGAGGGTCTGGGCAGTGTCCTCTGTGGCAAAGATTGGGTTCTTGCCCCAGGGACTCCTATCTGACACTGACCAGCTATACTGTATGATCCTGCAAAAGTCACTCACCTCTCTGAGCCTCAGTTTCCCTTTCTGTCTCCATGTCTCCAGAAGTCATCTAGTCGCCTTCATCTTTCAAATCAATGCAATAAAACTCATTTCTTTCCCTTGCTCACTCAGGTCTGGCCACACTGGTCTCTGTGCTGTTTCCAGGGCATTCCAGACATACAACCCACCTCAAAACTTTTACACTTGCTTTCCTTCTCCCAGAAAACACTTCTTCCAGATAGCAACGTGACTGTCTCTTCACCACCAGTCTTTCCCCATCATCCTATTTATAATGACAGTCCCACCCCTGCCCCTCAGCAGCCCCTGCCCCTTCTTCCTGCTCTACTTCTCTGCATAGTGCTTACCACCTTCTAACCTACTGTATGTTCACATATTTAGCTTCTCTCTCTCCCACCTCCCACCCCCATGACAACAGAATCTCTAGGAGGTAAGAATTTCTGTTTGTTGTTTTCACTGTTCAGAACAGGGTCTGGCACATAGTAGGGACTCAAGAATATTTGTCACCTGAGTACATGAGTTCAGCATGTGTTAAATGAGAACCCACTGTGTATCAGGCTCTGGCATGTAGAAATGAATGTGGCAGCTTCTCAAGATGCTCAGTGTCTAGCAGGGTAGACAAATGAGAGGGAAATAAGTTTATTAATCAATGAAACAGAGGCAGAAATGGAAAGGTGATAGATTCAGGGGTAACTCAGAGGAAGAACTAGCTCACTCTCTTGGGAGGAGGGAAAACTCAGAGATTTCCTTAGGTACTGACTCCTGCTCTGAACCTAAAAAGTTTCTGAGGGTCAGAGAGGGTCAGAGAGACTGAGAAGACCCACCAAGGTGGAAGGTTTGACTTGTCATTTGCTAAAAATTCTCTACTATGAGCAAAGGTGTAGATCTCCTAGGTTACTTAATAGATGTTGAATGGATGAATAAATCCATGATTTAACAAAAAGGGATCATCTAAGGAATCTCCCAGCTCTAATACTCCTATGTGTCTCTCATTCTGTTACATTACTAAGGCTCTCTTCCAGAAAAAAGAGGGAAAAAAGACAGCGCACACTGTAGTGGGTGCTCAGTCGCTCAGTCGTGCCCAACTCTCTGCAACCCGATGGACTGTAGCCCACAGGCTCCCCTGTCCTTGTGATATTTCAGGCAGGAATACTGGAGCAGATTGCCATTGCCTTCTCCATGGGCTCTTCCCAGCCCAGAGATCGAACCCACATTTTCTGCATCTTCTGCATTGGCAGGTGGATTCTTTACTGCTTGAGCCGCCTGGGAAGCCTCAGTACTGTATTTTAAATGGATAACCAACAAGGACCTCCTGTATAGCACAGAAATCTCTGGTCAATATTCTGTAATAAATTAATTGGGAAAAAAACTTGAAAAAGAATATGTATATGTATAACGAACCACTTTGCTGTATACCTGAAACTAACATAACATTGTTAATCAACTATGTTCCAATATAAATTTTAAAATAAATAAATAATAAATAAACAGCATTTTTAAATTAAAAAATTCCCCAATACCCCAAAAGGGTATTTTACCATTATAACTTTACCATTATAGCTTCTTTGAGGAAGAAATTCTCCCCAGAAGCAGCAATTAAAAAGCATATTTTCAGAAGAAGCTATTATATCTTTAGCTACCAGATTATTTCATTAAATACCTTAGGTGACACCCAGATATAAGTAGGACATGAGAATGAGAGATGGCACAGGTGAATTTTCATGGAGACAGCCATGGGATAGAGCATTTCCCACCCCCTGTTTCATATCACCTGAGAGCTAATAATGCTCTTGCTATTGTTAGGTGGTTGAGAGGAGCGGCAGGAGGAGGAATAGGAAGAACCCATGAAAATTACATAAAATTCAAACGTCCGTTTCCATCAGTAAGGTTTACTGACACAGAGCAGGCTAATCTGTTTACATGTAACTTGCAGCTACTTTTATATGTCGCGGTGGAGTTGAGTAATCGCGCCAGACATGGTAGGACTACAAGGTCCAAGATGTTTATTAGATGTTTATTATCTGACAGCTCGGAAGTGCACGACTTTCAGGTTCTTTGGGGGAAATGATAGTCGCTCAGAAGCTACCATAGGTTAAAGATCAGGATGGAGTAAGCTACTCCCTTACAGGCTCACTACCAGACCATATGAAAGCGGGACTCAGACCAAACAGTGCTTGCAAAGGTGACTTTTAAGTGTTGACTTAGCTAGGCCATATAGCACTCATACTTGCTCAAATATCAATCTAAATGTTGCTATGAAGGTATTTTTTAGATGAGATTAGCATTTAAATCTTCCCTGGTGGCTCAGATGGTAAAGAATCTGCCTGCAATGTGAGAGACCCGGGTTCGATACTTGGGTTGGGATGATTCCTTGGAGAAGGAAATGGCAGCCACTCCAGTATTCTTGCCTGGAGAATCCCATGGACAGAGGAGCCTGGCTGGCTGCAGTCTGTGGGTTTGCAAAGAGTCGGACACGGCTGAGCGATTAGCACTTTCACTTTCATCATTTAATTCAGTAGGCTTTAAAGAAAGCACATTACCCTCCAAAATGCAGGTGGGCCTCGTCTAATCAGTTGAAGGCCTTCAGAGAAAGCAGATTGGGGTCCCCCAAAGGAAGGGGGAATTCTGCCTGTAGATAGCCACCAGACTTGAGCTACAACATCACCTCTTCCTTGGGTACCCAGCTTTCCAATATACATCTTGCTTACTGGATTTGTAGACCATGCAATTATTGGAATTTTCTCTAAAATGTTTAAACCAACCCACATAGCTCAGTCAGAAAAGAATCTGCCTGCAGTTCAGAAGACCCAGATTTGATCCCTGGGTCAGGAAGATCCCCTGGAGAAGGAAATGGCAACCCACTCCAGTATTCTTGCCTGGAAAACCCCATGGACAGAGGAGCCTGGTAGGCTGCAGTCCATAGGGTCACAAAGAGTCGGGCATGACTGAACAACTAACACTTCACTTCACTTCACACATTGTCAGTAGCACTAATTTTGCCAGTAAGAGCCCCTTTCCAACATTCATTACATTCATTAAGCTAATTAATATCCCACATATGTCACCAGTGAAATCTATTTCTAAAGTCATCAAGATAATTAGCAAAGTCCCTGGTATTGATCAAAGGGAAAACATAACAAAAGTGATTGTCATGGTCATTTCTGGACTGTGAGCTTTCTGATTAGATTACTTGATGCCCACTTCTCAGAGATGGACTTCTGATTTATGGAACTGACTGCACCCAGGATGTGATTTAAACTAATTGGCACATATATGAAACCACACTGAGATACAGAAATATTTAAAAGCAAATTACAGACATTCTGTTGATGGGGTATAAGAAATGTCAGCTTTCTACATTAAATTTTAATCTGCTTTAAGCCATCATCCTACCAATATGGCAGGAAATTCAGTCCTACTGGGACCCTCCACCCACACCCCCAGCTTAGGCCCCATGAGGGTCTCAGGAATCTTATGCACTTTCTATCTTCCCAGGAGGACCCTCTAGTCTCTCCTCCATGTGGCTCTTCTCATGTGCTCCCCACCACAAGCCTGGTCTCAGGGATCTTTGCCAAGGTTGAAAGGCCAGGGCCTCAGTCCAGTCTCTACAGGACCCCTCCATCCAATCCCTAGGCCCCTCCTTCAATCTGAACTCTGGCCCCACACGGCCACACTCGCTGCAGGGACGAAACACAAAGCCCACGGGGGACTGCAAGGCTGAAAGCCAGGAGTGCCCTCCCACCCCACGCACATGCATGTGTACACACACACACACACACGCACACACTGCTCCCTGGCCGTGGTACCCAGGTATTCAGTCAAACAGAGTCTAGATGTTCCTGTGAAAGCACTGTTAGATGAGATTAACATTTATATCAGAGGAATTTACATAAATTACTCTCCATAATGGAGATGGGCTTTATCCATTCAGTTGGCAGTCTTAAGAAAAAAGACTGAGATTCTCAGGAGGGAGAAGGAACTTGTTTCCTCACAGCCTTTGAATTCAAGCTATAGCATCAACTCTTCCCCGGGGCTCCAGCCTGCCAGCTTGCTCCGCGGATCTTGGACTTCCTAGCTTCAATTATTGCATCAGGCAATTCCTTAAAATAAATCCCTTTATCATATATATATACACACACACACACACACACACACACATACATAGTGTGTATATATATATATAGGATTTGTGTGTATACACACTCACACATATATCACATCCCATTTGTTCTGTTTCTCTAGAGAACACTAACTAATACAGCTTCCAGGATGAAATCTCTGAGTATCCTCTCTCTGTTCTCACAAGATCAATTATTCCATTTTATGTATTTCAGAGGTAGAAGAACAGAGAATAAGAAAATGAAGGAAAGCGAAATGAAAGTCGCTCAGTTGTGTCCGACTCTTATGAACCCATGGACTGTAGCCCACCAGGCTCCTCTCTCCATGGAATTCTCTAGGCAACAGTACTGGAGTGGAAAAGGAAAGGGAAGGGTTTTTTCGACAGATGCACAAGAAAAGGAAAAGGAAGAAAGTGCTGGCAGCCAAGGAAGGCCCATGTTAGTTCAGGTCCCCAGGAAGCAGACACCAACACAGAATCTGCAGTGTGAGAAATTTTTTCCTAGCAAGAATAGTAAACAAGGAAATTGGTATTTTTAAAAAACAGGAAAATCTAAACCAGCAATTACAAGTCCATAATAAATCAATTTTTCAGTGAAGCCCCAGTGATTAATTTGATATAAAAACAAGGCTAAATGTAAATAATGGACCATAATGCGTGAGATTAAAGAGGGAGATTGGGGTTACAGTAATCCAAGAGCCTTGCATTTCTCAGGAGTTCAGAGATATATTTAACTCTAGAGCTGTTTAATGAAGATGCATGTTAAAATTAAGGGTAAGCAGGGTCTTCCCTGGTGGTCCAGGGGCTAACACTCCACACTCCCAATGAAGAGAGCCCAGGTTCAATCCCTGGTCAGGGAACTACATTCCACATGTCACAACAATGATCTGGTGCAGGCAAATAACTAACAAATATTTCTTTTTAAAAAATTAAGGGTATACATTAAAAGATTAGAAATATAAAATATAACTCCCAAATGGGAAGTATAACTCCCAAATGGGAAGTAAGGGGAAGAGGAGGGTAAAGAAAACTAAATTAAAACACAGGCAAAGGAATGTAGGAAAGAAGCATAAAAAATGCCAAATAGAAAATACGAAATAGGGAATTCCCTGGTGTCCAGTGATAAGGATTCTGTGCTTTCACTGCAGAGGACCCAGGTTCAGTCTCTGGTTGGGAAATTAAGACCCCACAAACCATGCTGCATGGCCAAAAAAAAAAAAAAAAAAAGGAAAAAATAATAAAACATAGAATAAAGTGATAGATCTAAGTAAGTCCAAATATATAATTAACCAAAGTAAATGTAGGATGCATGCTGAGTTGCTCAGTCATGTCCAACTCTTCGCAACCCCACAGACTGTAGCCTGCCAGGCTCCTCTGTCCATGGAATTTTCCAGGCAAGAATACTGGAGTGGGATGCCATCGTCTACTCAAGGGGTAATGTAGAGTAAGCCCACCAGTCAGAGTCAAAATGTTTATCAGTTCTGGGGCTGGAAATATATAAGGTAAGCGTGGAGCATCTTGTTATATTAGAGAGCAAAGAAGTTGCCAAAGATGACAGGGGTCACATAAAAAGATTCAGGAGCAAAGTCCAAGAACCTCCTATTGTCCAAAGACGGGACCATTTGAGCAACAGTAAGAGTTATTATAACTGCAATATAATATATTTGCAATATCCAAACACATAAACTACAATAGCAAATACATTGGCAAATAATTGCAACAGAGTGAAACTCTTCCAATATATCACAATGGTAACCTTTAAATGGTCATAATGAAGGAAATAAATTCATTTCTAAAAAACTAGTAAATAAAGGAGGGGGGAAATCCAGCATTTATCCTGCCTTCCCTGTATAAACAATACCCCAAGGCAACCCAATAGTTGAGTAGAGGAAACTCCTTATAGAAGGACCCCAGCTATCAAATGAAAAACATTTACAGAACTAGAGGCCTCCCAGGCAGCTCAGACAGTAAAGACTCTGCCTGCAATGCAGGAGACCTGGGTGCAATCCCTGTGTCAGGAAGATTCCCTGGAAAAAGGAATGACAATTCACTCCAGTATTCTTGCTTTGAGAAATCCATGGACAGAGGAGCTTGACAGGCTACAGTTCATGGGGTCGCAAAGAGTCGGACATGACTGAGTGACTAACACTCTCACCATAGAATCAGAATTATTTTAAAAGCAATATAGAACCATCATTTTGCAATCCTACTAAAATAATGGATCTAGTTCAAAGGTTGGCAAAACTTGTCTTAGAAGGCCAGCTAGTAAGTATTTTTTAGGTTTCACAGACCACACAGTCTTTGTCAGGACTACTTAATTAAGCGGTTCTGGCTCAAAAGTAGACATAAACAATATGTCAATAAATAAGCATGGCTGCCTTCTAATAAAACTTTATTTACAAGAACAGGCATGATCAGGATTTAGCTCACAGTCTGCTAATCCCTGACCTAGATAGTGATCAGCAGTATTTCCTAACATCATAGAGGCAATCATACTATGTTTTCAAGCACAATGCAACTAATTGAAAAAAAATAGCAAAAAGAAAATTATAGTCAGAAATTATAAAATATACTTCTTAAATACTCAAAGATCAAAGAAGGAATCAAGATGGAAACTAGAAAATATTTACAACTAAACAAAAATGCTATCCATCCAACTTGTGGAATTTACCTAAAATGGCACCTAAAGGGACACTGTGGCCTTAAATATTATATTAGAAAAGAAGAAAAATGGGAGATGAAGGAGCTAAGCTTGCAAACATTTGGGCAAAAGACAACAGGACAAATCTGAAGAAAAGAGAGGAAAATATATAATAAAACAAGGAAAGTGAATAAACTGGAAACAAAAACATACCACCGAAGACAAGGAAAGCCAAAAGCTGATTATTTGAAAAGAACAATAAAACAGACACAGCAGGAAAACCAGTTAACACCCACGCTTCAGATAGGCTAGATGGAAAAGAATCGAGAAATTTCACATTAAAATGCTGCAAATGACAGATTGGAAAGAGAGCTGGTGTTTTAACTCTTGACTGCAAGCAATCAGGATTTTTTTCTAGAAGTTCTCAATCTTCTTCCTAGGGATTTATAATTCTTTCTTATATTCGGAATCCATTATTTTCTGCCTGATTCTCTCCCTCCGACTCCACGGAGCCGTCCCCTCACTCTGAGCAGAGAAATATCTCACCTCCAAGGTCACTGAGGAAATAGATTCCCTATCTATTAGATGCAGTCCCTTCGCCCACTCCCCTGGATTCACTAACCCACCCGGCAACAGTAAGTGCATTACTGCCTTCCAAGCTCAACTATTTCAATATGCCTTTCCCTGGCCTTCTTCCTGGTAACTAGTATTTTAAGTATTTTTTCTCAGTGTTTCTCCCAGCAGGTCTTTTCTATCCACGACAACTTCATTAACACACAGCTCAACTCTTTCAGCGACCTCTCACCCTGGCTCCCTGATTCCTGTGTTTTTTCCCCAACTCACCATGGCAACCATAGACAAAATAATTTCCCTTAATAAAAATTAAAGAGAAAAAATAAACTGACCATGCTATCAAGCTTCAAAGTCATGCGGGACTCCCTCCTGCCCAGCAGATGAAGACCAAGCATTGATGCTGGGCATTCCAGCCTTCATCTTCCCACCCTGTTCCCACTCCTCCCTTCGAGACCTTTCAATGGACTCCCTCACTGTGGAGCCTCCTCCTTTGTCCCTTAAGAATCTCCCTCCCAGGAATCCTCTTATATATCCAACTTCTCTCCCAAACTTCATGAACTTCCCTCTAGCAGATTTAGGGGCTTCAGTTATAAAATACTTTGCATGATTTCTCATGCAGCAAGTAATTATTTTTTCACCAAATATTCAGTAAGCATTTTCACCTAGAGACCTATATTGGAATATCTATACCAGCCCTATTTGTAATCACCAAAGATGAGAAACCACCTAAAGTCTTTCCACAGTAGAATGGACAAGTAAACAGTGCTGTGTTCATAGACTGGAATGCTACATACATAGTATTAAGAATGGAGGAACAGTCACAATATGAGGTGTATGCATGATTTTATCCACATCAATTTCAGAAAAAAGCAAAACCGAATGATAGCCTTAGAATCAGGATGATGGTGACCATTGATAGAGATGAGGGGAGGGGTTGGTGACCAGAACAGAGCACCGTGGGGGCTTCTGGGGAAACAGTAGTTCTGGTTCTTAATCCTGGTCACAAGCTGTGTTCCCTTTGTGATGATTCATCAAGCTATTATAATATGTATACATAGTTATGCAATACATAGTTACAATATATACACTTTTCTCTATACATTAAACTTCAACAAATAGTCAATTGAAAAACATCAGTGAGCACCTACTGTGTACCAGACACAGGGTTAGAGGCACTGGGAACACAGTCCATCCCTCAAGGACTGGAAGCCGAGTGCAGAGGCAGGTGAGGAAGCATGGCAGGACTTACAACACAGAAAGAGAGTGATGATGGAGGTAAGCATAGAATGCAGCCCCTTCAATTCAGTGAGCCTCAGTTTCCTCATCTGTAAAATGGGGAACATATTTCCTACTTCAGTGTGTTACATAAGGACCCAAAAGATAATATAGATGGATGTGTTCCACAGAGCCCCTGGGGCACAATAGACACCCCACAAATGGTTCTTGACTCGGAATTTGATTCTCAGCACGAACATTCCTGGAAATCTCCCCAGACAGCAGCTTCTCCCACTCTGCCTCCTTTCCCCCTTCACACTCTCGCACACACACTCAGACACACATAAACACCACACGCACACAGACCATCAGTCATGGCTTCTTGGATTAAGGCAACAGTGGAAAATGCATATGAAATGTCAAAGGTGTTCATGGTCACTTTCTCTCGTTTCTGAAGATGTCCGGGATCCCATACACACCCCTCTCCCCAGTCCTGAGCTGCCCCCACCCAGATTTCCTCTGCTGCCTGGAGCCCAGCAGCAAGCCAAAGGGCCATCAACATGCTCTCTTAGAGGTACACGCCCCAAGCCCTGAAGAATCTGGATAAGGAGCAAATGGCGTCATCCCCAGTCTCTTTCCTTCTCATCAGGATTGAGGAGCTTTCCAACCTGAACGAAAACAGTTCTCTGAAGCCTGCTCATGTGTAGAAATGGACGTGTGGAAGTGTGAATGCACTCTGCTGGGTTTGGAGGCTGTGGCTCCAGCTGGTGTCATCTGACAGCAGTCTCATGCGGTCTGACAGCTAACACAGACAGTGACATCAGTCCGCAGATTGCAGAGTCACTGCAGGGTCCTGAACAGATCCCAAAGTTGTGTTTGGGGCACAGGGCCCTCCTTCTTGATGCCATCTGCAGTGACTCACCCAAGTATGCAAATGTGAGCAAGTAAGCTGTGGACGGAAAGGAGATTTGCTAATGCACGTGCAAGCCCACACGTCTGTGCAAACAGCCAAGAAGGCATCTTCACCCGATGGTTCCCATCTGAAGTCTCTCTCACACCCTACTGCTTCTCCCCATCTCCCTCTTCAAAACATTAGCTCCCATTCTCTTTCAGCAATACTTCTAAAGTCACCTCCTCAACCCAGCTCCCTGGTTCCCTTCTTGCCCCGCCAGCTCCACCACTTCCCCTCACCCCCTCAAGCCCACCAAGCTCCCTCCAAACTTGGAAGTTTGCCCTGCCTGGAACATTCCACACCTCCTCTTCACTGGGTTGAGTCCCACTCGGGCTTCAGATCTCTGTATCCAAGCCACCTTCCCCTCCTTCTCACTGACCCCCATGCCAGTCTAAAGTAGATCTCTACCTGGCACCTTTCCCCCAGTAGCCATCACAAAGTGTAAGTAATTATTGATCTGTGTACTTGTTTGCATATCTGTCTCATCTGCTGCTGAATTATAGAAGTTCATTCATCACTCTGTCCTCGGAGTCCAGAGTAGGTAATCAATATTATTGGTTTAATTGGGTTATTGATTGATCAATGGATCTCTGGACAGGGAACATTGCCAAACAAATTTAAGCTGAAAAATAAGGCTTTTTCCTTCATTAGTGAAAGAGGTTTAGGGAAAAAAAAGGAAGAATCATGCTGCTTTCTATAGAGAAAAGTTATGGGCAGTCATATGGTCTGAGAGCACAACCAAACTTGTTTCTGCCATGCATCAGCTATGTGATCTGCAGAAATTCTCTTAACCTCTCTGAAACTTCATTTCTTTCTTACAATGGGGTAAAAATAATGCATTTGGGGGTTATTGACAGGATTGGATGAATTGAAGAATATAAACATATTTTATAAAATCCTGAAGCACAGGAGCTGGAGAAGGACATGCCAACCCACTCCAGTATTCTTGCCTGGGAAATCCCACGGAGAAAGGAGTCTGGTGGGCTACAGTCCATGGAGGTCGCAAAGAGTCAGACACAACTGAAGCGCCAGACCACAAAGCACAGGAGAATTCATGGGGTCTGAGTTGAGGCAGCAACAGAGAGGCTGACCATAATGGAAGTGTGCCAAGTCTGTCTGAGAAGCAGTCCACACACATACTGTGCTGTGTTGAAGAGTCTTCTCCAAAAATTTACAACCACCTGGAACCTGTGGATGTGACCTTATTTAGAAATAGCATCTTTGCAGGTATAATCGAGTTGAGATGAGGCTCTACTGGATGAGGGTGGATCTAATTCAGTGATGGGTGGATTTATAAAAAGAGAGAAATTTAGCCATCAGAGCTTGGGAGTGTCAAGGAAGGCTGCTTCCCTAAAGCCTTCAGAGGGAGCAGGGCCGTGTTCATCCCTTCACTTTGAACTCCCAGCCTCCAGACCTGTGGGAGAATGGATTTCTGCTGTTTTCAACCACCTACCTTGCGGTGCTTTTTTACAACAGCGCTAAGATGCTAATAAACACACACTAGCAATTGGCCATTTTGGATACCTGCAAGTGGCCCACATGGCCCATCTTTGCCCCAGGGAGCAAATCTTTGTAACCAAGGAAACAGCCAGCCCTTCTGTATAGCCTGGAAAAAGCTTTCAGGAAAATTTCACTTCAAAAGATAAAGCACAGAGATGAACTGTTCCTTTTGAGCTGCCCACTCCAGTACTCTTGCCTGGAGAATCTCATGGACAGAGAAGCCTGGTGGGCTACAGTCCATGGGGTAGCAAGGAGTCGGACATGACTGAGCAACTAACACTTTAACTTTCAGGCCAATGGACGTGTTCTGAGCATGTGTAAAGTAGGCTGTGATGTTCAGTATTAAATGTACTTTTGGCTTAGGATAATTTCAACCTGTGATGGTTTTATCTTATCCATAACTTGATAAAGACCTGTAGATATGGAAAATGGGCCAGAGGAGAGATATACTAGAGATAAAATCCAACTGATTGTCCCCCATACTGACCACCCTAACACCCGTCATAGACCCAGCACCTAGAATTCATGACTATCTCTATAAAGCACTGGGCACTGTGTCATTCCATTACCCATACAAGCAAATATTAAGGAACTGCTGCTCCATCAAAGAAGAGAAACCATAAGGTGAGCCCACTCGCTCGCAGTTATGCAACAAGTCCAGACAGAACCAGAAATCAGAACACTCATCCCTACACTGAGCAACTGCCTTCCCGGAGAATATGCAGATTCTCCAACCCAATGGGCATGAACTCAACTGCTCCCGCCCTTGCTTACCCATTGCCTCCTGACGTAGAGGATGTGACTACATGGACTCCGTACAAGGTCACAGTATCTGCTTCCGCCTCCTCACTTCACATAGAAGGCAAATGGCATCCAGGCAATGGGGATGGGGGTCGGCCACACCACCCAGGGGAGAGAAGATCCCAGAATTTCCAAGTCTCTCCAAGGTTACCTTATGGAACAAAGGCCTGGATTTCAAGACTCTTGCTTGTGCTGTGGTGGTCATGTTTACCAAGCATCTATTATGCTCCCTCATTGTCTCGGTCCCTGTGAACATGGTCCCTTTGAACCGGGGGTGGAGATACAGCCCCCTCTGAACTCACTGCTTCAAAGCCTTCCCAGGTGTGGCTCAGAAGTGCAGCGGCAGGATACCTCGGTTTGGTTCTAAATCCACAGAAGTAAGAACACAGCCTTTCCCTGCTGTGTGCGAACTCGTGATTTTTTTTCTTATGTTGGTGAGGTCAATTACTCTCCTGCAGTTCTGCAGTAAAGCTTTCCAAGACTCTCAAGTCACTGCTCTTATTAATTACTGTATCAGCTGTTTTACATACCCTAATTATCTCCCTGTGGCACAGACAATGGCCTTTTTTAAGTTTTTCTTTTTCTCTTGCTCTTTCTGGTAAAAATAGAAAACATGAATATGTATGTATTTCAAGTTTTTTCAAAATTTAAACACAGCGTGAGCGCCATCTGCTGCTTAAAATGAGGAATAGCTGCCTTGATTGCTACAGTTTCAACTTTGAAAATCCTCGTGAAACTAATGGTAATAAAAATAATCACATATTTCAAAATAATAGATAAGGGACTTCCCTAGAGATCCAGTGGTTAAAACTCTGAACTTCCACTGCATGGGTTCAATCCGTGGTGGGGAAACTAAGATTCCCACATGCCCCACAGTGTGGCCAAATTTTTTTAAATTTAATAATAGATAAAAATACATTTAGGCACATAATGCCTTCCTCTGCTAAATGACTTAATCCTCAGAGTATAATTAGTTATTTTTAAATATTCATCACGGATATCACAGCTAACACTTGGTAAGAACTTATGTGTATGATTTCATAAGACCTTCACAACTGCGTTTATTGGATTCTGCTACTCTCCACATTTTAAAGATTAAGAAATGAAAGCACAGAGAGGGGAAGTGACTTGCCCAGGAAGTCGACGGCACAGCCAAGATTTGAGCTCCCACGCACCCGCCTTCTCCTCCGCACCCGTGTTCTATAATAAGCTTAGTGAAGGAGACAGAGGTGCATGTAAGGACACAGAATGAGTCACGGTTTGCAAAGCTCATCCAACTGCATCGCCTTGGTCATTCCTCTCAACCACCTCATCAAAGAGGCTGTGTCATCATCGCCCCTTCACACGTGAGAGAGGTTAAGAGTCCCGCCCAGACGTCACACTCAGAGGGGGGCGCAGCACCGAACCCGGGCCTGCCGACTCTGGGTTCCAGGTTGTACCTACCCCATGGTACGGCTGTCCGACGCTCACAAGTGATAGAGAAGGAAGGCATCTTAATCAGATTCCAGCCTCCCCCAGGTCCAGCAGGGCAAGTAGGAGAACGCGTCTTCACTTTCTGAAGGCTCCCCGAGGCAAGAGATCCAGCAACAGGGCCTGCCCTTCTCCAGAAAGAGGGCCCAGCTCCCATCCTCCCCGCCCTTGGGTGCCTTCCACACCCACGCCTGCTGGGGTAGGAAGTGCTCGGACCCTTCGCCTACTGGTGGGCCACCCTCTTCACACACTCACACACACATACACACACACACATACTCACATACTCACACACACCCCAGCGCTGGCTGATTCAGCAGCCAGCTTTTCCTGAGGCTCTAACAACAACAGGTGTCACATTGACGTCTCCCAAACACTGCTTCACACACACTGTTGGTAATTTGTTGATATCTAAGGAGTGATTATGATGGAGAAATCCCAATAATTTTTTATGGTGACAGGTGGTAACCAGACTGGCTGATTATTTGTAATATATAAAGATAGCAAATCACTATGTCATACACCCAGAGCTAACATAGTGCTGTAGGTCAATTATATCTCCATTTTCAAAAGGTCTTCAAAAGTAAACCCATGAATAGGTTTAAAAAAAATAGAGGAATCCCAAGACCATGGCCATTCAGAGTCAGGCAGGTAGGGTCGGGGCACAGTTTGGCCCTTTACAGAAAGTTTGAAGCCTCTCTACACTTCAGTTTTCTCATCTCTAAAATGAGGATAATAATCCCAAGCTCTGCAAAGTTCACTGAGGGTTAAAGGGACCTCACACTCGAAAATGCTTCATCAAGTATTCAATCCTTTGTGTATGCTAAAGAGGGCTTCCCTGGTGGCTCAGAGGTAAAGAATGCCAATGCAGGAGATGCGGGTTTAATCCCTGAGTCAGGAAGATTCCCTGGAGAAGGAAATGGCAACCCGCTTTAGCATTCCTGCCTGGGAAATACCATGGACAGAGGTGCCTGATGGGCTACAGTCCATGGGGTCGCAAAAGAGTCGGTCATGACTGAGTGATTAAACAACAACCAAATATGCCAAAGAAAGCCCTTCCTGAAGAACATGGCTTTGTGAATTGTTAGATTACTTCAAAACTATGAAGCTAGCTGGAAACCACAGTGATGGAAAGACTAAAATTGTAACGTGCCATGAGAATACAGGCTGTTATCATTATTAGACCAGAAGAGTTGAGGTTCCACAATGAGTCATCAATTCCACAGTTCACTGAGTGCTTCTGAGTCCCAGGTACCATGCTGGGGGAGGGAAGGGTATCCACAATACTCAAAATACCCCTAGGCCCTGGGGCTTAAGGCACTCACTACTCAGCAGGGAAGACTGGACTACTCAGGAGGGAAGACTGGACTCCCCTCTCCTCTCTGACACAAGGAGGACCACTGGGTATTTTCACAGAAGGCAGCTCCAGCTCTAGCCCAGCATGGGCACAGCATCAAACCCCTCTCAGGTCCTCTGACTCTGCCACTTACTTAAATCCAGTCTGTCCTAGGACAAGCTACTTATCTTGTCTATCATAGGAGCACCAGCCCAGATAATAGATTTTAAAATGATATCTAAATAGCAAAGTGCCAAGCCAATGTTGTGGCAAAGGCCATTCTTACCCCTCAATATCATTCTCCCTTGCCTCCCTAGCTGGAAAAAATGGCTGTTCAGCCACAAAACTACATCTCCCAGATGTCCATGCAGTTAAGCATGGTCATGTGACTAAGTTCTTGCCAATAGGATGTCAGCAAAGTATCATGGGGTAACTTCTTCCTACCTTCCTCTATTCCTTATTTGGGATGTGGAAGCTGTGACTATTGAAAATCCAAATTGGGCCATGAGGATAGTGGCTAAACCCCAGGGATAGTTGAGTAGAAGGATGGTTGTGGTTTCAAGGACTTTGTGGAAAGAGCCATCCCAGCTGTCCTGGGCTGGAAGGCCTGTAGATGTTCACATGAGAGAGAAATAAATATATATTCAAGCCACTGTCGGTTTGAATTTTCTGACACTTACAGCTGAACCTCATTCTAACGAATATAAATATAGTCTGCTATCATAACTTGACATGCCACAGTGGCCTTTCTAACAAAGGCTTTGTATAACAGAATCAGTTCAGTTCAGTCAGTTCAGTTGCTCAGTCACATCCAACTCTTTGAGACCCAATGGACTGCAGCATGCCAGGCTTCCCTGTCCATCACCAACTCCCAAAGCTTGCCCAAACTCATGTCCATCAAGTCAGTGATGCCATCCAACCATCTCATCCTCTGTCATCCCTTTCTTCTCCCGTCTTCAATCTTTCCCAGCATCAGGGTCTTTTCCAATGAGTCAGTTCTTTGCATCAGGTGGCAAAATGATTGGAATTTCAGCTTTAGCATCAGTCCTTCCAATGAATATTCAGGACTGATTTCCTTTAGGATTGACTGGGTGGTTCTCCTTGGAGTCTTCTCCAACACCACAGTTCAAAAGCAGCAATTCTTCTGTGCTCAGCTTTCTTTATAGTCCAACTCTCACATCCATACATGACTACTGGAAAAAGCATAGCTTTGACTAGCCAGACCTTTGTTGGTAAAGCAATGTCTCTGCTTTTTAATATGCTGTCTAGGTTGATCATAGCTTTTCTTCCAAAAAAGGAGCAAGTGTCTTTTAATTTCATGGCTGCAGTCACCATCTGCAGTGATTTTGGAGCCCCCCAAAAATAAATGGTATGGCCCTAACAGTACAATAGAATGGGTTGGACAAATAAGAAAGTCACCTCTCACCACAAATGAGACTCAAGGAAATACTGTACAAACTTCTTTGAAGGTTATTATAGAACAGAATCTTTCATCAGTTGGATTCCAAGAACCAGCAATCCAACAGGCATAAGACCCATGTGCATAATAGGAGTCACGATGGAAACCAACCATTTTGTGAAAAATTCGTGTAAAATATGTTCCTGAAGCACCTACCATGGCAGGCCAGATGCTCCGGCTACAAGGGTGTTAAGATGTGGTCCCTGCCCACAGGTGGCTCTCAGCCTCCGGGCAGACAAATGATGACAACGCCTGGAGTCTGTACTATTGCAGAGGTGTTTGCGGGGCTGTGGGAACTCAAGAGGGAAGACACATGGACAGCCCAGAAAGAAAGCAAAGGGAGAACTAGGAAAAGTTTCTTTCTTTCAAATGGTTATTTATGTATTGAAGAATTGTTGATTTAAAATATTGCATTGTTTTTAAGTGTAGAATAGAGTGCTTTGGTTACACATATTCTTTTTCAGATTCTTTTGCATATACATTAATGAATATAAAGTAGTATAAGATACTGAATATAGCTTGCTGTGCTACACAGTAGGACCTCATTGGTCATCTGTTCCATATATAGCAGTTTATATCTGCTAATCTCAAACTTCTAATTTATCCCTCCTCCCTCCCTTCCCCTTTGGTAACCATAAGTTCATTTTTTTGGTCTGTGAGTCTTAGCCATAAAAACAAATGAAATAATGCCATTTTCAGCAGCATGGACGGACCTAGACATTATCGTATTAAATGAAGTAAGTACAACAGGGAAGAACAAATATCAATTGCTATCACTTATATGTGGAATCTAAAAAATAACACTAATGAACTTAGTTACAAAACAGAACAGACTCACAGACATAGGCAAGGTTTCCTAAAGGAGACAGTGGAGCTCGGTCTTAATGGATAAATGGAAGTTATCCAGAAAGAGAAGAGTGGAGAAAACTTCCCAGGCAGAGCACCAGTGCAGAGGCCAGAAGGCGTTGGTGGAAACCCAGAGCAGGTGTCCAGCAGCGTCCACCTGCCCTGGGCCACAGAGCGACGCCTGGGAGCAGCAGCCACCCCGGTGAGCCCCACCAGCCCTCAGAACGCAGCTGCACCCCCGGGTTTCACTTTCCAGGGTGACTCAGAGGATGACGTGGAGCCGCTGTGGGCTCCCTGGGGCAGCTTCTGCGTGGGGTCATCACTGGTGAGTAATGAGACAGACAGGCTTTACAGATGGAAACTGAGAAAATACCAAAGTGCTCGAAGGAGGAAGGAGATGTGGGACGAGCAAAGGAGAAGCGAGCATTATTGATTCCCTTTTTGGAGACAAGACAGGAGCTGGTCCTGCTGCCTCGCTGCCTGTCCCCCCTCAACAAAAGGAGACTCTCAATCCCATGGATCCATCAACACCAGAGGTCAGGTGGAATGTTCTCAGAGCCTCCCAGACCGTCTCTCCCTTTCTTCTACGTCAGAACTGAGGCAACCCTTTCTACAATTGCAATGGGTGTGTGCTCAGTCATGTCCAACTCTTTGCAACCCCATGGACTGTAGGGCATCTAAG
The DNA here is from genome assembly GCF_027580195.1 of Bos mutus. NCBI lineage: Eukaryota > Metazoa > Chordata > Mammalia > Artiodactyla > Bovidae > Bos > Bos mutus. The sequence continues at coordinate 67,574,906 of NC_091630.1, read as the reverse complement.
CCATGCCCACCATGTGCCAGGCACTTCCCTGGTCCTTAATATGAGCCATCTTGAACAGATGGTCCCTTTCAACAACCACAATGAAGTCTGCATTATCACACAGGCAGGGAAACAGAGACTGTTCTACAAACAAGGAAATAGAGACTCCCAGAAGCTGAAAGTGATCCGTCAAAGATCCAAGAACAAGTAAATAGAATGTTTGGCCCCAAAATCTACGGCTAAAAAGTGCCAACTATCATCTGAGCCTTCAGCAAGTCGTCATCTTTTTGCTGATGGAGGGTCTTGTCTCAGTGTTGATGGCTACTGACTGATCAAGGTGGTAGTCATTGAAGACTGGGGTGGCTGTGACAATTACTTAAAATAAGGCAATAAAGTTTGCCACACTGATTGACTCTTTCTTTTACAAATACTTTCTCTGTATTATGCAAAGCTGTTTGATAGCATTTTACCCACAGCTGAACGTCTTTCAAAATTGGAGTCAATCTTTTCAAACCCTGCTGCTGATTTACATGCTTTTTTGACTCCAAGAGAGATCACCATTGTGAACGAGGCAGATTCTTGGGCCCTACTGGTTGAATCAGAATCTGAGGGTGGGATCCCAGTTATGGTTTTTTTGTTTTGTTTTTTCTTTTTAATGTTGTTTATTTGGCCACTCTGGGCCTTATTAAGGTAAACTTCGTTGCCTTATTTTAAGTAATTGTCAAAGTGCAACAGCCAGGATCCTTTTTATTTTTTTAGTGTTAGCATCCCGGTTTTTAGTTGCAGCATGGGGGATCTAGTTCCCTGACCAGGGGGAGAACTCAGGCCCCTGCATTGGGAGCTTGGAGTTCTTAGCCACTGGACCACCAGGGAAGTCCTCCTCAGTCGTGTGATGTTTTTAAATTTTTTAATTGAAGAATAATTGCTTTCCAACATTGTGTTGGTTTCTGCCATATATTGACATGATTCAGCCATAGGTATACATACGTCCGCTCCCTCCTAAACTTCCCTCCCACCAGTCATGTGCTTTTAAAACCATTTCTCTCCGTGATTTTCTGATCGGTGAAGTGTGAGAACACTGTCGTCTACCAGGGGCCCCCGAGCTGGGGACTCAAGGTCCTTACACCTCAAAGGCCCAGCAATAGGGGACAGTGAGCCAGGATGATCTGTCACCAGGAGGCTGCGACACGGGAGGCTGTTGTCACACAGCTGTTAGAGCACAGTCTCTGGAGCCAGGTCACTTGAGTCTGAATTCCAGTTCTGCCAAACACCAGCTGTATCACCTTGGGTAAGTCCCATTCCTCCCTGTGCCTCGGTTTCCTCATCTGAAAAATTGCAGTCATACTAGAACCCATCTAGAAGGTTGTTTGGAGGACTGAATGAGTTCAACGTGTAGAGAGTTTAGAGCAGTGCCTGCCACGGAGTAACCATCCAATATGCTGTTGTCATTGTTGCATGATGCAACTGCTCCTAAGATGCAAGAAAGAGGGTATTTGACGCTGTGGTTCCTGAAGATGGAGGTCAAAGGACATCATTCCAAAGGATGTGGAAGGATAGAGGGAAGAGATTAAATAGTTCCTGGGCTCATCCGATGTCACTGCTTGTTATTCCTCCAGAAATGTCACCAAAAGCAAGTCACTGCAGGCGAGACAAGTCATCAATCAGTCTGTGAGGCTGAATCACAGACAGAGACTGCTCCAGGGTCTTCAGGCCAAGATGACGTTTGGTTCTCTGTTGTGTACGCTTTTGATGGCCACCAGGGGGAGACAAAGGGAACTTAATCAACCTTACAAAATGTGAACGGTATTCTTAAATTCCTTGAACATTTGGGCTGTTTTCCACTAATTTGTTTTCCCTCTTGCTATTTCCCCTCCTTAAAATGCCCCCTTCTTTAACCCTTCAACCTGTTGTCAACCTCCCAGCCAAATTCTTCATAAGCAAACGAACCACGGGCCAGCCACTGTGCTAGGGGCCAAGGGAGATTAAAAAAAAAAAATTACTTAGGCATTATCATCACTCTTGAGCATAAGGGCACTTAAGGAACGCTTGCTGTGTACCAGGTTAGGATTCACTGGAATCCTTACAACTATTAATAGAATGAGGTTTTATGTATTCATTTTTGAAGACTCAGTTCAACAGAAGTAGGATTCAGGGCACTAAGTGCTAAGAACACTACGATAAGCTCTTCCTGTGAATTAGCTCATTTTATTCCCAGAACTACCCAGTGTAACTACGGTTATACCCATTTTACAGTAGAATAGACAGAGGCTCGATGAAATTTAAAAACATCCTTGCCCAAGAACACAGAGCTAATAAGGGAGATGGAGTTCAGATATGAGCCCACGGAGTCTAATTACAGAACCAAAGCCACATCCTGGCCACCTATGTGGTCCTTCCGCAAAGCCTTCACGCATGCCCGTACTGTGCTCTCTCTTCTCGGAATTCTGACCTTATTTACAAGCAGTCCAATAAAGGAATTTGTACCTTTTTCCTCTCTCACGTACACAGGTAAATTCCACTCTCCCATCCTATTCTTACCCCACTCTTGACAGGTAAAGAGTAAGTTCCCTGAAGCCAGTAACCTTAACTCATCCTCTTTCATGTAGCTGCCATTTTTTGAGCACCTCTGTGTCTGGCATTATCAAGGGCACATTTATTCTTTAGATTTGTTGCTTATTACTCTTCACAGTAACCCTGTGACATAAGTAATACTATCCACATTTTATACATGGAAGATTAAATCTTGAAAATTACCTGACTCTAGACCGTTGTCAGCTAAATGACAAGCAGAATATGCAGGACCCCAAAGCCTGTAATCTCTCCATGACCCTAAACTGCCATCTCCCCCTCTGCCTTGCACACAGGGTGAAGGGAAGCCTCAGAACCGGAACTTAAAGACTTAAAGTCCCTGGTCGATGACTGACTAGTTGAACAGGTCACTTCATCTCGCTGGGATGCAGGGCAAAAGCATCATCTATTAATTTCTCTTCTGGAACAGTTCCCAGACCCAGGCTCTCTCCTGGTCTCAATCCTTCCCCTTCTTTGGGGAGATTCCATGTTTGGATCCCAAACGTTAGTTTAAGAACCACATCATATTCACCATCAGGTTCCTAGAACCCAGCGCAGAGCCTCACACAGAGTGAACTCAATACATGCTCAGTGAATACATGGACAAATAAACACACAAATTAATACATCTGTGCTCACGGCCACACCCCAGCTGTGGTGCCCAGGGCTGACCTTGGCTGTGGTTATTGCCGCCCAGCCTCCCTGGATTCCCAGCCTGGGTCTCCAACCCTCTCCCACCCATTCTGTAAACTGCTAAGTATACTCCAGTGACTTCTAAACTGAGGCAGAGCCCACTTCTGTAGCTTAAAAACCACTGCAGAAGCTGGCCAGATGCTCACCAATCCCATTTCCTCTTTTCCTAAGCACAGGACCATTTCTCTTAGCCTCCCTTGCAGTTAGGTAGTGGAGTTCCGGCCAATGGGGTGGTCATTACAGAACCCTTTGAGCCATCACCACGTTTTTTTCCCTTGCGCAGGGACATCAGTGGCTAAGCTGACAGCACCCCAAGATGGAAGGAGCTGTATCCCTAAATCATCATTTGGAGAAGAGATACCCCAGACACAGCCAGCATCAAACCATGAAATAAATCTTCTAGCTGTTCCATGACCAATTCCAAGGTGGTTTGTGGCATGACATAGAGTCTATCCCTCTAGCTAATGCCATCAATAGCCCAGACTAGTTCAATCTCTCTTATCAAGTAGGGTTGCTATTATTAACATGGCTCTCCTTAATACAGTGGGTATTCAAATAGGTACTTTATTGGTAGGAAATTGTGACATTTTCAGGTCCTCAATAACTTGCTCTTGGTTTTCTATGAGGTGCCTTAACTGGGTATTAGGGGACTCAGCAACTAAGATGTGAGAGCTTTAAAGGGAATGTGGGTGTGAATTGTCTCATACCCAGCACATAGTACATGCGCAATAAAGAGTGATATTCTCAGGAGGTGTGAAAGCATTGTGGTAAGGGCGATGATCCCTAGTGAGACACACCTGCATTCAAATCCTGGCTCCCCACCCAACTGTGGGATCCACGCCACCCTGCTTCCCTGAGATGCCTTTTCCTCCTCCATTGAAGGGAGAAATTCATGATTTCTCCACTAAACACTAAGTGTTTTACGAAAAACTATCATCTTGGAGGATTAAAAAAGACAAAATATGTACATCACAAATACAGCTCCTAGCACAGAGTAATTATTAGAAAATAGAATGTTCTCTATTAAAAGCTATTCTAATATTCAAATGATACTTAGAAGCAAAAGTCTAAAGGGGATTTGTTTCCACAGACCTTTCTATCTCTTACATAGATTCCACAACTGCTTAAGCTTGGATAAAGTGTTAACTGTGCTTACACTTTCTTCTAGTTTGTCTGTTTACTTCAAGTTTCTCTGTCCTCATCAGGTGCTGTAGCATCAGCGTGTTTGTGGGGGCAGGGCCAGCAGATACCCCTGGAGTTTTCTCCTTAAACCCCCATGGCCAGCAGTTGGGAGGGCAGTTTTACCTCTCAAAATAAGGAGAATATCAACAATCCCAATAAGCAAACACTACTCTGAGGAAAACCAAAGTCTTCGCCCGGTGAAGACATTCTGTGTATTTGCCGATTCTGGGATGTCCTCAGCCAGGCGGCAAGTCTTCATGGAACCACCGGCACTCCATCTTCGTGCAACACCAGCAACTATTTACTGGGTGTCAGGCATTCGATATGCACCACCCCATTTAATGCCAAGACTAACCATCAGAGACTGAATCCGTGATGATCCCCACTGGACAGCTGCGGGAGATAAGGTTTAGAGATTCTTACAGCGTGTTAGAGTAACGTGTTCAAAACCGACCTCCAACGGAGGCCACTGACTCCCCTCCACCCGTATCCTCAGCTGCTCATCCAGCACTGAGTGTGCACAGAAGCAGATACCTCTCTCTGACTCGAATGTTCCCTCTTCTTACTTTAAGTTTGAACCCTAAATGCTGGCAACACGTATTAGTGCCATTATCTGAATGCAAGCTCATTTCCCTGCCTCGGGCCTCTTCTGCAGGGTCTGCGGGATGCACTGATCCTGAAGATCTGGCCTCAGTGGGCACTGATTAAACACCTCACGTGCCCAGGTCTGACTCTTGGTCCCACCATTTATTAAGTCACTTCACCTCTACAGTTTCAGTTTCCTCATCTACAAAATGGGTATATTCCCACCATACATTAAGCTCTGGGGATAAGGTATATAACACACGCTCCCTGAATGATAGCTCTCTGTCGCTTTCCTTTCTCCCAAACTTTAGGCCAAAAGAAGATGCACGACCTGGTGGAGCTCCCAGCCGATCCACAGTCTCGACTGTCGTTGTGACTGTCGTTTTCTAGACCTGGGTAGGAACTGGGCTGTGAGCAAGAGGTGTGTCAGATCCTCACCATACATAGAAACATCCTGAGGAATTTGTTATAAATAAAGAACCGTGGACTCCACCCACAGAGACTGATTCAATAAACTTGGATTTTTCACCAGTAGCAGGGGCTGGCTGACATAGGTGGTCACCAGACCAGCCTTGGTGGAACTCTGCCGTTCAGTCATCTAATTCCAACATCACAAGGTTCACCCTATCCTCAAACCATCTCAGTACTTTTTTATTCATTGTATTTATTCCCATCAATGTGCTTTTCTAGTGCAAAACATATTTTATATCAGTCTCTGGAACACAAATGTATTGCAAGGAAAAACAGCAGGTGGTTACCAGGGGCCCCAAAGCCAGACTGCATGATTGAAATCCCATGTCTGCTGCTCACCAGTTTGGACAAGCTACCTGAAGTCTCTGTCTCAATATGCCATGTGTTCAAAGGGATAATAAGAGTTGATACATGATGAGACTTCCTTGGTGGTCCAGTGGTTAAGATTCCATGCTTCCAATGCAGGGGGTATGAGTTTGAGCCCTGGTCACTGGTGGGCTGCCGTCTATGGGGTCCCACAGAGTCGGACACGACTGAAGCAACGCAGCAGCAGCAGGGAACTAAGACTCCACATGCTTCACAATGTGGCAAAAACAAACAAACAAACAAACAAAGGGTGGATACATCACAATACTGTTGTGATAATGTTTTACTATAAGGCTCTTACAACCGTACCCAGCAATGGTAAGTGCCCACAGAATGTTGTTATTCTTATAATAAGGAATGAAAAAAAAAGTATCCCTTGCTACACATAGAAAATAATCACCACATACACATGCATAACCACGAAATATTATTAAAAGTTTATCCATAAACTCCCTAAAGTCATCTGTGTAGCAGCAGTGGGACACATCCCAGGTTTAGACTAGCATTACTCCAGAAAGTGCCAAAGAGCATGTGGGGTTGGGGTGGGGGTTGGGTGCCTCACGGGACAGACTGACTTGGGGGCTATCTTGGTCCTGTTTCAGACATAATTTTGCATTTCCAGTTTACCTGGGAGCTGCATGTGTCTAGGAAAGCTTTCCTTTGGAATCCACTGCTTTGGCTCATCCGGAAGCAGCTGGAGGACACCGTGTCCCAGGGATTAGGAGCTGATCTCCACTCAGTAGGAAACAAAGCCGTCTCTCAGAGCGGGTTGCTCCACACCAGACTCATTAGGGCTCCATGCTTTGTGAGGCTCATTTATCTACAGATCTCAACGCACCTCAAAACATTCATTAGTCTAGCTCACACCACCACCCTGTCAGCCCTGAAGTGTGGTCCCCATTCTGCAGATGGGAAGATGGATAGAATGGGCTATTAAGTGACGCCACTCATAAGTGACTGAGTGATTAAGTGGTTGTTGAGCAAACAAGGAGCTGCGGCAAGAAGGGAAATAATGACTCTTAAAGATCCAGGCCTGCTGTGCACCCCACAAATCCGGGACAGAGACACACACTCAGCAGAAAGCTACATGGTTCCTTCTGTGGTTCCCTGATGGGGTGGGGGGAGGGGATGGGACAGGGTCTCTGGAGAGCATCGAGGGAGCTAGCCATGCAGTCAGCATTTCATAAGGCTTTTTTGGGGGGTGGGGATTAAAGGGTAGAGGAGATGCCCCAAAAGGAGTCCAAGATCTCCTTCTCATCCAATTTCTCAGAGGAGGGGTGATAAACTCATCAGCGTACAGAGGGTAGGGCAGACTGGGCTGAAAGTTTTATGATCAGCATGATGACGAGGTGTGTAGAAAGTAACCAGGACAGATGCCAAGACATGCAGGCATCAGACCCAAGGAGAAAGATGAGGGCTGGGGTAACGAGGTTCACAACGTATGCTGAGGACTCACAGGCATAGAGAACACACTTGTGGTTGCCAAGGGAAAACGGAGTGGGGAGCGGATGGAGTGGGAGTTTGGGACTAGCAGATGCAAACTATTATATATAAAATGGTTCCCTGTGGGAACTATATTCAATATCCTGTGATAAAACATCAGTGGAATTCAGTTCAGTCGCTCAGTCATGTCCAGCTTTTTGTGATCCCATGGACTGCAGCATGCCAGGCTTCCCTGTCCATCACCAACACCTGGAGCCTACTCAAGCTCATGTCCATCGGGTCAGTGATGCCATCCAACCACCTCATCCTCTGTCGTCCCCTTCTCCTCCCACCTTCAATCTTTCCCAGCATCAGGGTCTTTTCCAGTGAGTCAGTTCTTCACATCAGGTGGCCAAAGTATTGGAGTTTCAGTTCAGCATCAGTCCCTCCAATGAATATTCAGGACTGATCTCCTTTAGGATGGACTGGATGGATCTCCTTGCAGTCCAAGGGACTCTCAAGAGTCTTCTCCAACACCACAGTTCAAAAGCATTAATTCTTTGGGGCTCAGCTTTCTTTATAGTCCAACTCTCACATCCATACATGACTACTGGAAAAACCATATCTTCAACTAGATGGACCTTTGTTGGTAAAGTAATGTCTCTGCTTTTTAATATGCTGTCTAGGTTGGTCATAGCTTTTCTTCCAAGGAGCAAGGGTCTTTTAATTTCATGGCTGCAGTCACCATCTGCAGTGATTTTGGAGCCCCAAAAATAAAATCTGTCACTGTTTCCATTGTTTCCCCATCTATTTGCCATGAAGTGATGGGACTGGATGCCAGGATCTTAGTTTTCTGAATGTTGAGCTTTAAGCCAACTTTTTCACTCTCCTCTTTCACTTTCATCAAGAGGCTTTAGTTCTTCTTCCCTTTCGGCCATAAGGGTGGTGTCATCTGCATATCTGAGATTATTGACACTTGTCCCGGCAATCCTGATTCCAGCTTGTGCTTCATCCAGCCTGGCATTTCACATGATGTAGCAATGGCACCCACCTCCAGTACTCTTGCCTGGAAAATCCCATGGATGGAGGAGCCTGGTGGGCTGCAGTCCATGGGGCCGCTAAGAGTTGGACACGACAGAGAGACTTCACTTTCACTTTTCACTTTCACGCATTGGAGAAGGAAATGGCAACCCACTCTAGTGTTCTTGCCTGGAGAATCCCAGGGACGGGGGAGCCTGGTGGGCTGCCGTCTATGGGGTCGCACAGAGTCGGACACTACTGAAGTGACTTAGCAGCAACAGCGGCATTCTGCATATAAGTTAAATAAGCAGGGTGACAATATATATAAACCATAATGGAAAGAATGTTAAAAAGAATATATATATATATAACTGAATAACTTTATGGTAGAAATTAATACAACTTTGTAAATCAACTATACTTCCATAAAAATAAATTTAAAAACAAATGTACACTGTGAAAATGCTCATTTCAGGAATTTATCCAAAGCAAGTAATATGCCAACTATTTAAAGATTTCTGTAAAAATATTTTTAAGGAGTTTTTTGCAACAGTGTAATCTATATTAACAAAAATATAATAATAATCTAAATATCCAAAATTGGGAGTCACTTTACAGGGTTTATGGTTTACTTACACTATGCAACTATTAAAAATATATTTAAGTATATTTAATTCTATGAAGAAAAGATCTTTGTAAATAAGTGAAATTTCAGGAAACAAAATAGTAAGCATATTCCTAAAGTTACCAAAGGAAACAGAATTCTATATCAAAGAAAAAATATCAGAAGGAAATACTGGAAAAGTATGTGGATAATCTGGGTGGCGAAATTAAGTTGAATTTTATATGTGTGCTTCTGCATTTACCAAAATTCCAACAGTAAGTATGTATCACTGTAATTTTTATGATGCTAAATCTTTTAAATTTTACTGTGAATCTTATTGGGGCTTTAGTTTGGGACTTGCTTCACTGGGAAATAGCTATGTGGTTCTAAAACAGATGCACAGACTTTAAAAAGTCAATGTCTATTGCTGGATACTTAAAGGGATCCAAATGACCAAGGTGATTCCAGCCCTCTGTGTTTATGAAAGGCACCACCGAGTAAGTGAGTGAGCCTGGGATAATGAGTATGAGATCCTGCTGGAAGTCCCAGACAGGCTGCTCACCCACTCCATGATCTTGAGCAAAGCACTTCCCCTCCAATTCCTCACCTAAAATGGGATTAACAGTGCCTGTCCTGACAACTTCACAGTGGTATAGTTTGTAAAAGGCATTCCCACATGGGTCTTGTCATCCCAGTGAAGATATAATAAATAGCATCCTAGACCTTGACCCAAAGAAAGACCTCAGAACCCACCCCTGGTAAGGTCTGCCATCTGTGGTTCACCCTCTTCCTCTATCAGCCACCCACTAAGAATTCATGTTCACAGTTGTGACCCTGAAGTCATGATCAGCTCCTGGAGGACCTTCTGAATCACATCACTGGATCAAATCACACCACTCCCTCTCTCATATACTGGCCATGGCTTCCCATTGCCTGAAATTCATACTCTCCGGCATGGCATTCAGGGCTTTTCACCTTTTCACCCCAAACTACCTTCCAGTCTTATTTTCCACAGCAGTACATTTTTCCTTTCCTTCTTTACCCAGGCCATTGATTAAGCTGCTGAAGGATACAGAGCAGGAAGTACGGTCTTAGTATCTTCTCCTAGGCTTCCCTGGTGGCTCAGTGGTAAAGAAACCACCCACCGATGCAGGAGATGCAGGTTTGATCCCTGGGTCAGGAAGATCCCTGGAGAAGGAAATGACAACCCACTCCAGTATTCCTGCCTGGGAGATCCCGTGAACAGAGGAGACTGACAGGCTACAGTCTATGCAGTTGCAAAAGAGTCAGACGTGACTTAGCAACTAAACGCCACCACCACCAGCACCAATCCTCTCTTAAGGCTAATTTGATTTGTTAATAAGCACATTTAGGAAATAAACGCTCACCACCCACTAGCAGGAAATAGTCCTGTGGCTCCAACTCAAGTCTAGGACACCTGTGAAATGTTGGGGAGACAATGTCTGGTGGCATGAACCAGCTCTGCCATGGCCAGGTATGTCTCTCTGTGTGATCCCATGATCGTGTTTTCCCTCTTCTGTGCCAGGAAACCTTGATCATCCAGTTGAACACAGTTAAAAGTTCTAGAATCCTCCACACTGAAGTCTTGGGACAGCGTCCATTAGCATCAACCACAAGAGTCATAAATGCCAGCACAATAACTTGGATGTTACAAAATATTGCTTAAGAGGTCCCTTTCATGTCATTGAAACACACACACATACACACACACACACAACCATCCAATCCTCTGGCCCCTGGAGCAAAAGAACTCTCAGTTCCGAACAGTGAGCCTGACTAAGTCTGATTAACGAATTTCTGAAGTTATTCTTGTTGATCCTCCCACCCTTGATGCCATAATTTGCCTGTGGCGACGTGTGTGTAGATTAATGAGGCTTTCAGCCGCTCGTGGAAAAGTGTTCATTAGCTTAATTATCCACACCTTCAGAATGAGGGCAGCTAGGGGCTGTCAGGACCCAGTCGAGCGTCTGAGCCAGAGAAGAACGCCTGCTCCGTGCTGCTCAACCAGGAAGGTCTTCCTTGGGGAGCAGGGTGAGAAAAGGGGGAAACAAGGACGAAGAGGGACAGAAGAAGACAAAAGGACAGAATTTGGTGTGATTGCCCAGTCGAATGCTGAGTGCGCCCTGTGCACCTAGCATGGGTGATCCTTCATAAGCAAGCAACTATTTACGCCCCTAGCCTGCTTGATCCGCATGCATCTGACCAGCCCTCACCTCAGAGACCAATCTCTACTAAGTCAACAGAAATGGAATGTATGGAGTATCAAATGGTCACATGCCAAGTCCTCCTAATTCTGGACTGATCGGACTTTATGTCTCACCTGTGGTCAGCTTCCGCCTTGGACCTGGGACTTAATGACTCAGAGCTGCTCAGTACGCCTGGGTGCCATGCTTTGCCTCTAAAGTCTCCCACTCTGCCCGTCCCCCCTCCCCCACCAAGAACCTAGTCCTACTTCTGAGCCCCATGCTGAGAAGGGAAGTTTCTTCTGCTTCTTCATGCTGCCCTTCTCCTGCTGAGTTCTCAGCCTGTTGCCTCTCCCAGTCTCCCTGTTTCTATGCTCTGCCAACTAGGACCCATCTTTTGCTTATCATCCCAGATGTGGAATTTTGTGTTGACCTCCACACCCAGTGGCTTACAGAGCTCTCTTTTAGACCCTGGGTAGGACAAGGATGGTCCTATGGGAGTTCATGGCTCTTAGGAGATAAGACACGGAGAATGATCACTAAAGGAGACAGAGCTTCAGCACCTTGTATATCAGTCTTGCTCAAACTTCCTTGACCATAGGAATCATCTTCTAAAGAGCCAACTTCCAAGACCCTACCCATGAAGATTCTAATTCAGAATATCTGAGGTTTAGACATTGTGTTAAAATGTCTAACAGCAATTTTTAAATTATTAGAACATTTTTAACTAGCATCCAGGAGATCTTTATTATGAGACTAGTTTGGAAAATGCTAGTAAACAACTTTTTGACAGCAGAAACGACTATTGATTAAACCTCCACCAGCCAGCCAAGGGACTAAGAAATGTACAAATATTGACTCATTTTAATTATCCCAACAAACTTTTCCACAAAGGTGTTAAATTCTCATTCTGCTAAAGAGAAAACCCAGATCCAGATACCAATACACTGAACTAATCACTCAAAATCATACAATTATTAAGAGGCAGATTCAAAATGTCATCTTCTTGACTTCTGACCCACATCAACAAAAATAACTTGTTTATAAAGGGTAAATGCTGGTGTAGACAGAAGTCTCTGAGCTTTTTTGATCTACTATCACATCAATAACAAAATTTCAAACATGCACCTCCAACACATATATATGTATTTTTAATTTATTTGTACATGCGTGCGTGCATGCTGAGTCACTTCAGTTGTGTCCAACTCTGTGCAACCCTATCATCTGTAGCCCACCAGGCTCTTGTGTCCATGGAGATTCTCCAGGCAAGAATACTGAAGTGGGTTGCCATGCCCTCCTCCAGGGAATCTTCCCAACCCAGAGACTGAACCCACATCTGCCTGCATCTCCTGCATTGCAGGAGGATTCTTTACCACTAGCGCCACTTGGGAAGCTCTTATATGTACATACTATTATTCTAATATATTATCGATATTATAAAATATATAGAGCCATTCAGAAGATTGGAATCAAGAGAAGTAAACAATTTTAGTACTTATTTTATTTAGCAGCACCTAAGAACAATTTTGATTTTCTGAAAAATTGCTGATAATATTCAAAAAACTTTTAGGGAAATCAAAGTGATTTTACTTTCCAATTTTTTTTTTCAATCTTGGTGAATCTTTATGACATAGTTATTGATGGTTTGGTATTAAATTCAGTTTGTTCTGATACCTGCTTTTAGTGACTGTCATTGCTGGAAAGGAAGCCTCACAGAAATATGTAGATCTAAGTGCAAGCAATGCAGCATTATAGCCTTAGTCATAATACTTAGTTTTCATCTCATCTACCAATTTTGGCAAAGGTATTTGGTGAAATTTGGCAACTAAATTTCCAACTTCCCTGATGACGATCCATTATTCCCACAATCTATTGGAATTAAAAAAAAAAAAAAATTCCTGATAGCTCAGTTGGTAAAGAATCTGCCTGCAGTGCAGGAGAACCTGGTTCAATTCCTGGGTCGGGAAGATCCACTGGAAAAGGGATAGGCTACCCACTCCAGTATTCTTGGGCTTCCCTGTGGTTCAGTTGGTAAAGAATTGCCCTCAATGCTCAATTCCAGAGAAATAAATGACCCAATCAAAAAATGGGCCAAAGAACTAAACAGACATTTATCCAAAGAAGACATACAGATGGCTAACAAACACATGAAAATATGCTCAACATCACTCATTATCAGAGAAATGCAATTCAAAGCCACAATGAGGTACCATCTCATGCTGGTCAGAATGGCTGCTATCAAAAAGTCTACAAGCAATAAATGCTGGCGAGGGTGTGGAGAAAAGGGAACCCTCTTACACTGTTGGTGGGAATGCAAACTAGTACAGCCACTATGGAGAACAGTGTGGAGATTCCTTAAAAAACTGGAAATAGAACTGCCATACGACCCAGCAATCCCACTGCTGGGCATACACACCGAGGAAACCAGAATTTAAAGGACACATGTACCCCAATGTTCATCGAAGCACTGTTTACAATAGCCAGGACATGGAAGCAACCTAGATGTCCATGAGCAGACGAATGAATAAGAAAGCTATGGTACATATACACAATGGAATATTACTCAACTATTAAAAAGAATGCATTTGAATCAGTTCTAATGAGGTGGATGAAACTGGAGCCTATTATATAGAGTGAAGTAAATCAGAAAGAAAAACACCAATACAGTTTATTAACCCATATATATGGAATTTAGAAAGATGGTAACAATGACCCTATATGCAAGACAGCAAAAGAGACACAGATATAAAGAACAGACTTTCGGATTCTGTGGGAGAAGGAGAGGGTGGGATGATTTGAGAGAATAGCATTGAAACATGTATGTTATCATATGTGAAATAGATCACCAGTCCAGGTTCGATGCGTGAGACAGGGCACCCAGGACTGGGGTACCGGGATGACCCTGAGGGATGGGATGGGGAACACATGTACACCCATGGCTGATTCATGTCAATGTATGGCAAAAACCACTACAATATTTTAAAGTAATTAACAATGGCACCCCACTCCAGTACTCTTGCCTGAAAAATCCCATGGACGGAGGAGCCTGGTAGGCTGCAGTCCATGGGGTCGCTAAGAGTTGGACACGACTGAGCAACTTCACTTTCACTTTTCACTTTCATGCATTGGAGAAGGAAATGGCAACCCCCTCTAGTGTTCTTGCCTGGAGAATCCCAGGGACGGGGGAGCCTGGTGGGCTGCCGTCTATGGGGTCGCACAGAGTCGGACACGACTGAAGCGACTTAGCAGCAGCAGCAGCAGCAGCAGCCTCCAATTAAAATAAAAAAATAAATTAAAAAAAAAAAAAGAATCGCCTGCAGTGTGGAAGACCTGGGTTGAATCTCTGGATTGGGAAGATCCTCTGGAGAAGGGAAAGACTACCCACTCCAGTATTCTGACCTGGAGAATTCCATACAGTCCATGGAGTCACAAAGATTTAGACATGACTGAGAGACTTTCACTTGCACACAAAAAAATACTAGTTCAAGGGAATTCCCTGGTGGTCCAGTGGTTAGGACTCCACTTTTTCACTTCCAAGGGCTTGGGCTCAATCCCTGATCAAGAAGTAAAATCCTACAAGCCATGTAGTGCAGTGAGGCTAAAACAAGCAAACAAACAAAAAACTAGCTTAATAGACAATCGTTAATAATAATTCAATTAGAAACTTAAAACAGGCTAGAATATTCTGTTTCAATTTTTTCAAGAATGGAGGCACAGATTATATATGTTATTTTTACAAGGTTAACACTGGAAAAGCCTTTGTGTGAATCACAATAAACTGTGGAAAATTCTGAAAGAGGTGGGAATACCAGAGCACCTGACCTGCCTCTTGAGAAACCTATATGCAGGTCAGGAAGCAACAGTTAGAACTGGACATAGAACAACAGACTGGTTCCAAATAGGAAAAGGAGTACGTCAAGGCTGTATATTGTCACCCTGCTTATTTAACTTAGATGCCGAGTACATCATGAGAAACGCTGGGCTGGAAGAAGCACAAGCTGGAATCAAGATTGCTGGGAGAAATATTAATAACCTCAGATATGCAAATGACACCACCCTTATGGCAGAAAGTGAAGAGGAACTAAAAATCCTCTTGATGAAAGTGAAAGAGGAGAGTGAAAAAGTTGGCTTAAAGCTCAACATTCAGAAAACGAAGATCATGGCATCTGGTCCCATCACTTCATGGGAAATAGATGGGGAAACAGTGGAAACAGTGGCTGACTTTATTTTTGGGGGGCTCCAAAATCACTGCAGATGGTGACTGCAGCCATGAAATTAAAAGATGCTTACTCCTTGGAAGGAAAGTTATGACCAACCTAGATAGCATATTCAAAAGCAGAGACATTACTTTGCCAACAAAGGTCCGTCTAGTCAAGACTATAGTTTTTCCAGTGGTCGTGTATGGATGTGAGAGTTGGACTGTGAAGAAAGCTGAGCACCGAAGAATTGATGCTTTTGAAATGTGGTGTTGGAAAACACTCTTGAGAGTCCTTTGGACTGCAAGGAGATCCAACCAGTCCATTCTAAAGAAATCAGTCCTGGGTGTTCATTGGAAGGAATGATGCTAAAGCTGAAACTCCAATACTTTGGCCACCTCATGTGAAGAGTTGACTCATTGGAAAAGACCCTGATGCTGGGAGGGATTGGAGGCAGGAGGAGAAGGGGATGACAGAGGATGAGATGGCTGGATGGCATCACTGACTCGATGGACGTGAGTTTGGGTGAACTCCCAGAGTTAGAAATGGACAGGGAGGCCTGGCGTGCTGCGATTCATGGGGTCGCAAAGAGTTGGACACGACTGAGCCACTGAACTGGAACTGGAACTGAACACTGGAAATGACTCCTATCTTCGGTGTTCAAGCACTGTCTTCATATAAAAAGTATCATCTTTTTTTTAGTCAAAAATAATATGCATACAGGAAAATCTACATAAGTGTCCAGATCAAGGTAGTTTTACAAAGTGAGCACAGCCAGTTACAGACCGAGATCAAGAAACAGGACATTATCTGCAGCCCTCTTTGTGCGTTTTCCAGTTATTTTCTCCCACCCTCAAGGGTAACCACTCTTAACTTTCAGGTTAGTTCCGTGTGTGTTTTATTTAACCTCTTATTAGTGGAATCCACCAGAAGGCACCTTTCTATGTGTCTGGCACCTTTTGCTCAAAATCTCATTTGTGAGATTCATCCATGGAACTGAAGTTGTCTCGGTCATTCATTTTTGTCACATGTAGTATTGTCTTGTGTGAATACACAGCAGGGAGTTTATTCACATTGTTTTTGGTGGGCCCTGGGGTAAATCCCAGTGTTCGACTATTAGGGGAAATGCTGCTGTTTACACTCAGAACCATCTTTTGGTAAACACTTGTTTGCATTTCTGTTGGGTACGTCCCTAGAGTGGAATTGCTGGGTCACTGGGTTTACTTTGCTTCTGTTTTTTGTTCTGTCAAATATTAGATACTGCCAAACAGTTGCTGGGACGGGTTGCATGAATTTGCATTCCTTACCCTGTGGAAGTTCTGGGTGTTCTATTCCCACCCTTTCTTGGTACTGTCTCTTTCGTTCCAGCCATTTCGATACATGTATGATGGTATCTCATTGTGGTTTATAAGGATTTTCTTGAACGGCATTTACTGTCTCCTTCATTATTAAATTATATACTTACCCTGCAGGGACAACTTATGTGCATACTTCAGTTTCTTCAAATGTATCTATTATAGCTTACTCCCGACAGTCACTTGTCAACCTTGAAAAGATCAAATAATTTGGAACCCTTGATTTTATATTCACTCACAGTTTGAAATGACTTTGCCAAAAGAGAGTGAGAGAATCTCTACTTGAACAAAATATTTTCAGGTGCACTTCCTATCTAATTGCAAAGTATTTCAAAGATTCTGCCATACTTTAAACATCTTGCCTCTGTACAATGATCTGCTGCTGCTGCTGTTTGGTCGCTAAGTCATGTCCGACTCTTTGTGACCCCATGGACTGTCATCTGCCAGGCTCCTCTGTCCATGGAATTCTCCAGGCAAGAATACTGGAGTGGGTTGCCACTCCCTTCTCTAGGGGATCTTCCCGACTCAGGGATAGAATCCACATCTCCAGCTTGGCAGGTGGATTCTTTACCACTGAGCCGCCAGGGAAGCCCAACAATGATTTACACCAGTGAAATCCCACTCTACTCTGTGTTTTGCGACTTTAACCTCCTGGTTTCAATAGCTTACTATGGACAATGTTGCAGTAAACTTCACATTCAGTACTAGCAGCTGGAACTTACCTATTTGTTTTCATTCCAGTCAACATAAATACCTAAAACACTGCTTTTGTTAAGAAACTCATACTATTGAGACTATATATTTTTTTTCTGATACCTCTTTAAGAGCTTATGAAAAAGAGTCCTCCAATGCCTTTCATTACTGAATTGAAGACTCTAGAAACAACATATGTTGGAAACATTCAGTTCAGTTCAGTTCAGTCACTCAGTCGTGTCCGACTCTTTGGGACCCCATGAATCGCAGCACACCAGGCCTCCCTGTCCATCACCAACTCCCGGAGTTCACCCAGACTCACGTCCATCGAGTCAGTGATGCCATCCAGCCATCTCATCCTCTGTCGTCCCCTTCTCCTCTTGCCCCCAATCCCTCCCAGCATCAGGGTCTTTTCCAATGAGTCAACTCTTCGCATGAGGTGGCCAAAGTACTGGCATTTCAGCTTTAGCATCATTCCTTCCAAAGAACACCCAGGGCTGATCTCCTTTAGGATGGACTGGTTGGATCTCCTTGCAGTCCAAGGGACTCTCAAGAGTGTTTTCCAACACCACAGTTCAAAAGCATCAATTCTTCGGTGCTCAGCTTTCTTCACAGTCCAACTCTCACATCCATACATGACCACTGGAAAAACTATAGTCTTGACTAGATGGACCTTTGTTGGCAAAGTAATTGTCTCTGCTTTTGAATATGCTATCTAGGTTGGTCATAACTTTCCTTCCAAAGAGTAAGCGTCTTTTAATTTCATAGCTGCAGTCAAACATTAGTACTTTCCAAATTACAATGTGTATAGCAAACCTCACACACTGAATTATTTGTTTTCTTCACCTCTTCAGCAACAGGTCTTATGCATCTTCCAGTAATATTTAATGACCAAGAATCCATTATAATGTGTAACTCTATAGTTTTCAGATATTTCTTCAGCCATTTCACCATAGCAAGATGACCAAGGCTTTGACCAATGGATGATGACCTTTTACCTTCACTATTAAGCAACAAATTTAAAATTATCACATTTAATCAAATTTTGTAAAGCACTGGGTTTCATGTATCATGGCTTTCACCGGCTGAAAAAAGGTTTTAAATGTTTTGCCAGTAGCAATGTCTTCACACTTTCATGAGGAATGTCAACACACGATATTCACTCAAGGACATCATCATCAATGGTAGTGAATGAGAGACCATATTTCAAATATTATTCTTAATAGCTTTTAAAATAATTTTTAATTATTTATATATGTATTTTTGGCTGTGCTGGGTCTTCATTACTGCACAGACTTCAGTCGTACAGAGAGTGGAGTGTGGAGACGAGTCTCTAGTTGCAGTGCACAGGCTTCTCACTGTGGTGGTTTCTCTTGTTGTGGAGCTCGGGCTCCAGAGCGTGCGGGCTCAACAGCTGTGGCTTGCAGATTTAGCTGCTCTGCGGCATGTGGGATCTTCCTAGACCCGAGATGGAACCCTTGTCTCCTGCATTGGCAGGCAGACTTTTTACGACTGAGCCGCCAAGGAAGCCTGCAATTTTTTTAAGTCTTTTGACAAACTTTGTGCTTGATAGACAGCCCTTATTTTTCTCCTGTAATTAGCTGGGAAGCAGTGAGCACGAGGAGGTGCAGAGGGATCGAGTCAGCCATTCTCACACTGATCCCAGAGCATCATTATTAACGTGGTCGTCTGCTTGCAGTTTCTCCACAGGAATCATTTCAATCACTTGTCTATTTTGTGAGGATTAGTTGAATGGAAATGAGATCTCCTAAGCTGTAAATCCACTTAACGGGGCACAAGACACAGATAGGCAATGCTTCCAGGAGGCACAGAGATTTTCATTTCAGGAAGTGTCCTCTGAATAAGGAGTGTTCCCCTCCGCTTCACCATGGGAGTTTTCAAGGTCAGAGCTCTCAGAGCAGCTAGAAAACATCTGGTCAGCCTTCTCATGCAAGGAGTTGGAATCACCCAGCGGAAGAGTTACCTGGTGGCTCTGGTAGGCTTTCCTCCTGGCTCAGCAGTCAAGAATCCACCTGCCAATGCAGGAGATGTGGGTTCGATCCCTGGGTCAGGAAGATCCCCTGGAGAAGGGAATGGCAACCCACTCCAGTATTCTTGACTGGGAAATCCCATGGACAGAGGAGCCTGGCAGGTTATAGTCCATGGGGTCACAAAGAGTTGGACCCAACTTAGCAACTAAACAACAAGAACAAAGGGGAAAAAATAGAGACCATGGAGACTGATGCAGACTCTGATGGCAGAGAACATAGGTTCAAGCCCCAGTCTCTGCCATCTCTTCTCTGTGAACACTGGAGGAAATTGTACTACTGCTCTGAGCCTATTTCCCCAGCTGTTTACCTACACAGGGCAAAGGTTACCGTCTGTAAATTATATCTTCATAAACTCATCTTTAAAAAGAAAGAAGGAAGGAAGAAGGGAGGGAGTAGAGGAGGGAGGAAAGCATCAATTCTAAGGCCTCAAATTCAGCAGAGATTGTCAAAGGAGACTAGAAGCTCTTGGGGGATAGCATTTCTGTCTTAATTATCTCTGTATCCTTGTCATGCTTAGCACATAGTAGATGCTTAAAAGTTATTACTGATTGCAGTGGGTTCAGCAGTGGTCCCAAAAAGATAAGTCCATCTCCAAATCCCTGGGAACCCTGAATATGACTGTATTTGGGCAAAGGGTTTTTGCAGATATAAGTAGAGCATCTTGAATTGAGAACACCCTGGAATATATCCAGGTGGAGTCTAAATCCAATGATATGTCCTTGTAAGAGCCAGAAGACACAGAACACAGAGGAGGAGTCCAAGTGAAGATGGAAACCAAGATTGGAGTTATACAGCCACAAGTCAAGGAGGGTCAGAACCACAGAAGTTTAAGAAGAGACAAGGAAGGTTTCTTCCCCAGAGCCTGTGGAGTGACTTTAACTCTGCCGACACTTTGAGCTTGACCTCCTGGTCTAGAATTGTCAGAGAATAAATTTTTATTGCTTTAAGTTATCAAATTTGTGGTCATTTGTTGCCACAGTCCTAGGAAATGAATACACTTGTCCTGTTGGCTTCATGTAATCGTGCAAACTTGATATTTCCTGATCTAGTGATTTCCAGACTTAAGCTCTGCAGAGCCCTCCATGGCCCCTATGATGAAATTTTGTATTTAGAGCAATTTTTAGTGTTCTTTGACTGAGCGATTTCACTTTCACTTTTCACTTTCATGCATTGGAGAAGGAAATGGCAACCCACTCCAGTGTCCTTGCCTGGAGAATCCCAGGGACGGGGGAGCCTGGTGGGCTGCCGTCTATGGGGTCGCACAGAGTTGGACACGACTGACGCAACTTAGCAGCAGCAGCATGATTTAAATATTCTTCAGCTTAAAAAAAAAAACAAAAAAACAAAAACTAAATTAGGGAATTCCCTGGTGGTCCAGTGGTTAGGACCCAGCACTTTTACTGCTGTGGGCCTGGGTTCTATCCCTGGTCCAGGAACTAAGATTCTGTAAGCCCCACACTTGGTCAAAAAAAATAATAATAGTAATTAATTTAAAAAATCTAATCAACCAACCCTAAATCTTAACCAATTCTAAAAGCTAACACTGAAGATCAGAGAAATTAAGTAACTTGTCCAACTTGCCCTGCAAACCAGAGGCAGACTCGTGGTCAGCACCACCATCTTCTTCCTAACTTCTGCAGGGCTCTTCCTGTTCCTCAAGGAGCCACCAGTACATCAATGTCCTTGGGGAACCGAGAGGAAGATATCAGCAACACTCTCGTTGCAGTGAATGGCAAGGCAAAGGTGTTCTTGACTATCAGCACCCCCGTCCAAGGTTCAACTGTCGGTTCCACTGTGACAAGTGGAAGCAAAGAAAGAAAACAGAAAAAGAGAAAGGAGAATTCAAACAGCGGGAGTTCCTGGCCGTCCACAGGACATGTAAGGAAAGCATCCATGGTGTCAGCGCCTATGAGGGTTGAACATTCTTCCTCCATAGACTGAGCGGTCAGTTCAGCCTTCGGTCACTTTGGAATCAGACAAAAGTGAATTCCTACTGTAGCTCTGTCACTTGACCTTGAGCCAAGTTAACTTCTCAGAGCCTCATTGTCCTCTGAGGAAGTTACCTGCAGGATGGTTGCAGACTTACATGAGGATTGCAAGAATTAAACGAAACGACACAGCCTAGGGATATAATGCAGATTCTGGAGCCAAGCTAATAGACCCTTGACTCTGTGATAGCAGCTGTGGGTTTTGGACAATTAATTACCTCTCTGTGCCTTGGTTTTCTCATCTATAAAATGGGGACATGCTACCTGCCTCCATAGGTCTTTTGAAGGTTCGAATGAGCTAATAGTTATAAAGTACTTACAGTGCCTGGCAGAACAGTGCCATATGAGCATTTGCTAAATTAAAACTTAATATGGCTCTTTTTCGTGGCGCCTCGGAGGCTGTCGGCCACTTCAGAATGAAGCTGAACATCTCTTTCCCGGCCACGGGCTGCCAGAAGCTCATTGAAGTGGACGATGAACGAAAACTTCATACCTTCTACGAGAAGCTTATGGCCACAGAAGTTGCTGCTGATAATCTGGGTGAAGAATGGAAGGGTTATGTGGTCTGAATCAGTGGCGGGAATGATAAGCAGTGTTTCCCCATGAAGCAGGGTGTCTTGACCCATGGCCGAGTTCGCCTGCTACTGAGTAAGGGGCATTCCTGTTACGGACCAAGGAGGACTGGAGAGAGAAAGCACAAATCTGTACAGGGTTGCATTGTGGATGCCAATCTGAGTGTTCTCAATTTGGTCATCGTGAAAAAAGGGGAGAAGGATATTTCTGGACTCACTGATACTACAGTCCCTCGTCGCCTGGGTCCCAAAAGAGCTAGCAGAATCCGCAAACTTTTCAATCTCTCTAAAGAAGACGATGTCGGCCAATGTGTTGTGCGAAAGCCCCTAAATAAAGACGGTAAGAAACCTAGGACTAAAGCACCCAAGATTCAGCGGCTCGTGACTCCACGAGTTCTGCAACACAAACACCGGCATATTGCGCTGAAGAAACAGCGTACTAAGAAAAATAAAGAAGAGGCTGCAGAATATGCTAAACTTTTGGCCAAGAGAGTGAAAGAGGCCAAAGAAAAACAGCAGGAACAGATTGCCAAGAGATGGAGGCTGTCCTCTCTGAGAGCTTCTACTTCTGAGTCCAGTCAAAAATGAGATGTTCTAAGAGTAACAAATAAATAAGATCAGACATCAAAAAAAAAAAAAACTTAATATGAAAATGTACCTATGGAAGGAGGTGCAGTTTCTCACCTTCTCAAAAAAAGGGACTCCTTAGTGACTTTCAGTTCAGTCAGTTCAGTTGCTCAGTCGTGTCCGACTCTTTGCAACCCCATGAACCGCAGCACGCCAGGCCTCCCTGTCCATCACCAACTGCCGGAGTCTACCCAAACCCATGTCCATTGAGTCGGTGATGCCATCCAACCATCTCATCCTCTGTCATCCCCTCCTCAGTGACTTAGAATTTGGTAAAAAAAAAAAAAAAAAAAAAGACACTATTTCAATTGCATAAAATGCATTAATGCCAGTTTTAGCAAGAGGAAAGCTTGTTTTTCTGACAGATGCTCCACTCTGCGAGTCTGGAAGCTTCCTCTCTGCCTGAGTCAGCGTGGACAGAAAGAGAGTTTGATGAGAATCATAAAAGTCTGAGGGTTCAGTGATTGACTGGCAATGAGAATGTTTTCTTTCCAATGATGAATTATCACCCACCCATCTTTCCAACACCATGGGCATGAGTGAAGAGTGTACACACATTTGGCCCCTTGCACAGCACAAATGCTAAGTAATTCTCCCCCACTGATGCAATTTGCGTGACTCCAGGCCTGGGATCAGGCATTCCTGGACTGACCACAGAGCTTGCTGACTCGGATCTAATTTCTGTGACACTGGCCTGCAAGCATCTAGCTCGTGTCAGCTCATCACTGAGCACTCTCATCCTTCCTAATGAAAATAATAATATCAATAAGTACCAGGTACATATCCAGCCCTCTGCTGCTAGGCACTGGGAACACAGAGATGGTCTCATGGGGAAACAAGATTAACAAACAGAACATTGCAAGTCCCATTAGGTGGGCTCACGAAAGAGACATTTCAGCTAACCAGGGAGTGTAAAACAATTACAGAGCCCTTGCTCTGTGCTAAGCATGACTCCAAGTATTTCCATGTATTAACTCATTCCACCCTTACAGCCACTCAATAGGGGAGGTAGTTTGGCTTCAATTTACAGCCAGGGAAAATGAAGAACAGAGAGGTTAAATCACTTCCCTAAAGTCACACAGCTAGTAAGGGTAGAATCAATGTGCATCCAGGCAGGGGGGCTCCAGAACCTGTGCTCTTGGCCTCCCAGACAGGGCTGAGCTGTCCCTGATCAGTGGCCCATCGCATTTCACCTTTGGGTTCTCAATTCCCTCCACATTAGAGAAGACAGTGGGATCTGCCTAGGATGTCAACCCTGGACTCTTGCCAGGAAAGAACCCATCTTACCCTCAGGGCCCTGCTGCTCAAGGTTATTGCTGTGGATGACAAATGTCTCCTGTCATTCAGAAAATAAAGGATTTTGCAGCCAGCAGCCACTGTAGCTGCTCTCAACTGGCATACCCAGAGGGGATTCAGGATGGAGAAAAGAAGGATACTGGCCGTAGATGGCTAAGGTGCCTATGAAAGGAATTATTTTAACAAGCCCAGACTCTTGCATCTTCCCCATACAAAGAAAAATGCTAAATTCATTAACTTGAGAGGTCTGGTTTCCTTTAATTAATAGTAATTTTTTGATGTTCCGGTCACCTGGTTTTTATTGCCAAACTCTTATGTACCCTGGCTCCTCCCTTACCTCTTTGGAGCAGTCCCTCAGAGTGATCTGAGAGGCTGTATATCAGACTTCAGCCTCAGAAAAATCCACCGAATAAAACACAATTCTCCACTTTTAGATTGTGCTTTTTAGTCGACATTGCTATATATAGGGTGACATTTCAAGGACACAATTTGATAGTGTACACATTTGATAGAACGTGATAGAATGACTCACAGTCTAACAAGATCAGACTGGTTAAGGCCCATTATAATCAGGCCTTGTACCTGACCTCACATCCTATAGTCTCCCCAACTCTGGAGATGGGTGTTCATGTCCCCATTTCACAAATAAGGAACACACACACAGAGGATTAGAGAGGCCCTGTGGCCTATTTAATCACACTGCTTGTCAGTCCAGTGGTTAAGAATCTGCCCTCCAATGCGGGGGACGCTGCTGGTTTGACCCCTGGTCAGAGACCTGGGATCCCACGTGCTGCATGGCAACCAAGCCTGAGCACCACAAGAGAAGAAGCCCGGTGCCTCAGTGAAGACCTATGCAGCCTAAATGAACAAGTAAATGCATAATAAGATGAATCACACAGCAAACCAGAGAACTCTAAATCTTGTGCCTTTTTCATTGTGCCACGTCAGCCATCTAACCTCTAGAGAAAAAGCCTGGAACCAGACAATTCAGAGCTTCTGTTGCTTAAAGGGCCAAAAATTGAGGGTGAGGAATAATAAATAACCATGATAATAGTGGCAGGTAACATTTACTAAGTGCTCAGCATGCCATGCTGAACAATTACCTCATTTAATCTTCTTAACATCACCGTGACATAAGTTCTTTCTTATCCTTGTTTTACACATAAGGAAAATGAAGCTAAGGTGATAAATGATTTGCCCAGTTTGGATGTGGTGCAGCAGGAATCAGACCCAGACAAGCCTGAATCCAGAGCCCGTCCCCCCGATTCCTCTTGCCTTTGCAGCCAGCAATGTACCTATCCAGCAGTCCCAGCCATGCGGAGGGACTGGGAGTCCACGGGAACCCCGTAAGTCTCTGAGATTTGGATTCTTGGGTTGCAGATGTAGGACCAATAAAACCTACCTTCCAGGTGGTAGCAAAGAGCTATTGAATCAAGATCCCAGCAGGCCTGGGGGCTGGGCCTTGTCGCTGTATAAACTCCCCAGGAGATTCTGAGAAGCAATCAAAGTTGGGCTCCACCCACTGGGCCCACGTAGGTCGTAGAGGCCTCTCACACTTTAATGTGATATGGATGCAGCTTCTGGTTCATCGAGTCTGGAGTGGGCCCTGAGATTCTGTATTTCTACCCAGGCCTCCCTCCCACCTTCCACCCCAAGGCTGGGGGGACCACTTTGTCTCCCAAGACTGTAGGTCATGGTAATGAAATGGATTTTATTTTAAGTGCCAGGGAAGTCCCTGCAGACTTTTAAACAGGGGTGTGTTGTGATCTGTGTTTCTACATGGGACAGTCACTCTGGCTGCTGTGTAAAGAATAGAGCCCTGTGTGATGGGAGGGTGGTGGGCTGCCATGGAAGCAGGAGGCCCAGTGTCTGCCATGGTCCAGAACATCAAAAGACTCCTCCACTCTCTTCCAAGCAGGAACAGATGAGGAACCAAGCACGGCGCCCATACCTAGCCCAGGAGGCCAACACTGTGTAGGCATGGATGTTATTGAGCCCAAGAGGGGCAAAGAGTGGGCGCTCCAATGGCCCTTCCTGCTTCTCGCCTTGGCTGCCTCTCTGGAGGAAGGTGCTTCTTAGGGTGTGGGGTAAAGAGCTTTCTCTCCTCCGCTTCTAAAGGGCCCAGTCCCAGAATGACACGGCCTCTGGGAAGACCCAACAGGCAGGTTGGAGAGTGGGAGGGAGATTTTCGAGAAGGCTGCTTGGACCCAGCCCAGAGTCTGGCACCCTGACCAGTTCAGTTCAGTTCAGTTTAGTCACTCAGCTATGTCTGACTCTTTGTGACCCCATGGACTGCAGCACACCAGGCCTCCTTGTCCATCACCAACTCCCAGAGCTTGCTCAAACTCATGTCCATTGCATTGGTGATGCCATGCAACCATCTCATCCTCTCTTGTCCCCTTCTCCTCCCACCTTCAATCTTTCCCAGCATCAGGGTCTTTTCCACTGAGTTGGTTTTTCGCATCAGGTGATCAAAATATTAGAGTTTCAGCTTCAGCATCAGTCCTTCCAATGAGTATTCAGGACTGATTTCCTTTAGAATTGACTGGTTGGCCCTTCCAAAAGGCCCAAAAGCCCCTGAGGCCCCTTCTTTGGGGTCCTCAGGTGAAAGTTCAAAGCAAAAGGGTTTTGCTTCCAGAGGAGTGGCCGTGAGGGTTTGACAAAAGACTCAGCTTTCCAGGCTCTGCATTTTCCTCTCGGCTGGGTGAGTCACACTGCTCGAAAATGACAAACACAGGCCAATAAGATAAAAAGAATGACACAGGTGACTCAGCGGACACGGACACCCATCCGGCAGGTCTCAGAGGCCCCACAAGGGGCAGGGGACTCATTGGAAAAGGGGGGTGATTGCACTAAGGGACCCACTGAAGACATGTTTTTTTCTTGTCCTGGTTACAGACAGAATTTCTGCACTGCTTCTTTCCTGAGTCTGGCAGATCCTGGCCTTATTCACAGGGAAGGGAGGCCATAGTCCAGAATCAAGACAGGATGAATGCATGTGTATGACTGTTCCTTTGACTGTGGCAGAAAAAAGGCAGCACCCTCCCCACAGAGGGCTGGTCTAGGCCTTACTCCTGCCCCCAAAATCCACCACCAAAATGAACTTGGATACTGGGATGTTTATGTGTAAAACAAGAGGATTCTGGGATTTATTTTAAAAATTCTGCTCCCTACTCTAAAATCACTGGGAAGCAATAGATGAAATGAGATTGGCAAAATGTTGACAATCGTTCAACTGAGTGAAGGATGCATGGGTCCATGAAACCATGCTCTCTACTTTGGGATACAGTGGGTCACATCTAGGCTGAAGCAACTTGAGGTTAATATGCCTCTTCCGACTCTCTCTTCCTCAGCAGCAGCTGTCCCACAGGCTGTATATTCCAGATGGTGTTAATACCATGTACAAAACTAAAAAGAACTCACCATCTGCTTTGCCCTTTAGCAGAGCAAGAGATGAACTGTGATTGTATTAAGCCAATCTGATCTTTGCGGCTTCTTTTGTCTACCCTGGTCTAGCCTGACACAGTGTGCAGCCCTCGAGGCCACACTGACTCTTTGCGACTCCAGGGACTGTAGCCTCCTCTGTCCAGAGGATAGGCTTCCCTGTCCATGAGATTTCCCAGGCAAGAATACTGGAGTGGATTGCCATTCTCTTCTCCAGGGGATCTTCCTAGCTCAGGGATCAAACCCAGGTCTTCCACACTGCAGGCAGATTCCTTACCATCTGAGCCACCAGGGAAACCCCATAAGTTCAGTTCAGTTGCTCAGTCATGTCCAACTCTTTGCGACTGCATGGACTGCAGCACACCAGGCTTCCCTGTCCATCACCAACTCCTGAAGCTTGCTCAAACTCATATCCGTTGAGTCAGTGATGCCATCCAACCCTCTCATCCTCTGTTGTCCCCTTCTTCTCCTGCCTTCAATCTTTCCCAGCATCAGGGTCTTTTCCAATGAGTTAGTTCTTCGCATCAGGTGGCCAAAGTATTGGAGCTTCAGCTTCAACATCAGTCCTTCCAATGAATATTCAGGACTGATTTCCTTTAAGACTGACCCCATAAAGAATATATCCATTGCTTTTTCCCGAGTCCCTTCCAAGTTATACAAGCTTTCTTAGTTTTATTTCTTTTCATTTTCCTGTACCATCTCAAATCCCTCTGCCATGTCAGAGTACCATCTCTGAGTACCTTCAGTCTTCATGCTGTTCTCTAAGCCAGCACCCAGGATTGATGATGACCCCCACATGGCCTGACTTTCAGTAGAAAGGGGCCACTTACGGGAATACACACTCGGGTCACGTTAGGTGTGTGTGCGAGAGGGAGGTCAGATCTTATTGCTGGTACATATAGAGTTTCCAGTGAATCAAAACCCTAAGTATAGGGACTTCCCTGGTGGCCCAGTGGCTAAGACCACGCTCCCAATGCAGGGGGCCTGGGTTCAATCCCTGGGCAGGAAATTAGGACTCACATGTCACAGTTAAGATTCCACAGGTCGCAATGAAGACCAAAGAGCCCATGTGCCACAACTGAGACCCAGGACAGCCAAACAAATAAAATAAACAAAAATATTTTGTTTAAAAGCCTAAGTATATATGATCATGCCTCTGTGAAACCTGTCTCATTGTACAGTTTTTGTAAAATTGGCTTTTATCAGAGACCAAGAGGCTTTGCTCCATTTGCTCCTAAGCAGCCATGCCAGCCTCTCAACAGCTGTCACCCAGCTGAAGAGAATAGGACGAATTGGGAGGAAGAGTCAGGAAGTATTGCAGAGTCCCCAGTCCTATGTTTCTTACACACAGTAGTCCCAGGTTCTTGGAGGGATTCTGAGAAATGAGTTCAGTGGGAGCTGTGGTTATGGGGACTGTTTTTTCTGAGCTGAAAATCAAGATACATATCAGATCAAAAACGTGATGCCACTCATGTGTGGGTCAGGCTTGGAGATTAATATGTAGGCTGACCAGGGAATTTTAGGAATATCGGATGGTCCTTTGGTTAAGAGGAAAGGCCCCTTGCTCACAAGGTTTGCCCAGGCTACCTGGAGGGTGCAACTACAATAGATCCTGTTGTTTAGAGGCATCAGAGGAGGAGGGGGCTAAACTGCCATCATAGGGGCTGTAAGAGGGCTGAAGGGGCCACTGGATGTGACCCACAGGTAGAGAGCAAAGGAATTGGCCTTTGGGGCTAAGTAGGGCTGCATTCAACTCCTGGTTCTACCCTTATCTACCACATAAGCCTCAGGCACGTCCCTAAATTTCTCTGAACCACAGTCTCTTCACTGAATTCCATTTGAATAGTGGCACCTATTTAAGGATTGGCAAGAAGATTAATAGATGAAGGCTTATAGAAACCTCTTAGGAGGTATTGGAGCTGAAAGAACCATTTCTCATCCCTTCTCCTCCCACCAGGTACAAGGGTGCTTCTCCCACTAGGTACTAGGTACATCTCTCTCTAGGTACTAAGATGCTTCTCGACCTTTTGGCTAAAATCAGGTATAGTATGGGGCTTTCCAGGTGGAACAGTGGTAAAGAACCCACCTGCCAATGCAGGAGACTCAAGAGATGCATGTTCGATCCCTAGGTTGGGAAGATCCCCTGGAGTTGGACATGGCAACCCACTCCATGATTCTTGCCTGAAAAATTCCATGGACAGAGCAGCCTGGTGGCCCACAGTTAATGGGGTCACAAAGAGTTGGGCAAAACTGAGCAACTGAGCACACCACTGGGTACTAGTTATTTCTCTAAGTACTAAGGTGCTTCTCCCTCTTGGTACTAGGTACTTCTCTCTCTAAGTACTAAGGTGCTTCTCCCTCTTGGTACTAGGTACTTCTCTCTCTAAGTACTAAGGTGCTTCTCCCTCTTGGTACTAGGTACTTCTCTCTAAGTACTAAGGTGCTTCTCCCTCTTGGTGCTAGGTACTTCTCTCTCTCAGTACTAAGGTGCTTCTCCCTCTTGGTACTAGGTACTTCTCTCTAGGTACCAGGTTGCTTCTCCTACTAGGCACCTATTCCCACTAGACAATAGAAGGAACTGTCTGCGGAAATGAAAAATTTCACTTTATTTAAATGTCATAATCTTTAGCAAGGCACACTGCCTTGCAGCAGTGGTTCATACTGCATACTAGAACACAGATATATCATCCATATCTGTATTCTAAACAGAGTTTTTTTTAAAGTCCAATGCCTGGGCCTACCTCCAGGGAACTCTGATTCAAGCGGTCAGAGTAACTATCATGCACCACTGGGTTTGAGAACCATAACCCCAGTGCTTTCTACGTCCCAAGAAAGGGCACTCACCCACATAGCACTCATGGGTCAAGGAAGGAACTCTCTCCAGCAGACAGCTGAGAAGGCAGTACAGGTAACACCTGCTCCGATCTCAACTTTATCTTGAACAGAAAATGGAAAAAATCTTGCTGAAAAATCCATTTGCTGATATATGTCTCTTGGAATTCTAAACCTTGCACACCAGCCTGATTGAAGTAGGTTTTTTTTTAAATTAATTAAGAGACTGGCAAATAAATAAAGGAATCATCTCTGTTCTTTAGCCAAAACTTTTCCTAAAACACCTGCAGGGGAGGGAAGGCAGTTTAAAGCATGAAGACTCAAAATGCAAGGAACAGTGTCAGAATCCAGACAGGTCCAGCAGGAGAAGAGAAGCGAAGATTCGGTATTAACTCTGCTCCATAGACTAATGTGACCCAGTATTCGTCAGTCTTTCCCAGCATTCCCAATGTGACAACAGAACTGCTCTTCCCATGAGGAAACAGGAGTAAAGCAGAAGAGAGAAGGACAGTCTGCCTTCAGCACTTTCATGGAAGATGAACATGTTGATGCAATTTTACATGTCTCTGAGCCAAGGCAGGAAGGTTAGCAGCATCTGTGGAATATTCCAGAAATAATACCAGCCCCATAAATCCCAGGGCAAAGCCTTATATCCTTTCAATTCTTTATGTGCTCCTTCAGTCTTTATTTAGGCAGCCAACTCGTAGATGTCCCAGGCACACAATGGGTGTTCCAATTACCTGAAGTAGAAAAAGGAATCAGCTTCTTCTCTTGCATCCCAGGTGGCACTCGTGATAAAGAACCTGCCTGCCAACGCAGGAGACAAAAGATGTAGATTCGATCCTTGGGTCCGGAATATCCTCTGGGGCTGGGCACAGCAACCCATTCCGATGTTCTTGCCTGGAGAATCCCATGGACAGAGGAGCCTGGCGGGCTGCAGTCCAGTGGGTCTCAAAGAGTCAGACACAAGTGACTTAGCACGCAGGCATGATGCTTTAAAAAAATTTCTCAGACACCATTATATTAAGGGGAAGCAGAGCTGTTCTCTCTTTCGAACAATTGTCTTCAGGCTTCAAACCACCTGAGACCCAGCCCCAGCCCTGTCTGATCCCCACTCCTCTCCCAGCTCACTCCACGACCTGGGCAAATCACTTGACTTCTCTGTACCAAGATTTCTCTCTAATTAAGATGATGGCAGTCGTTCAACCTGCCTCCCAGGATTGCAGTAAGAATCGAGTTTGCACAAACTCAGGATGGTGACTTCATGAGGCTCTGTCGGCACCCATGCAGATGGAGGCTGCAGAGAATGGTAGAGGAAGTGAGGGAGTGGAGGTCTGCCCTGCCCCCCACCCAAAGGGCGGTGACGAGGCAAGGGGAGGAGCATCCTGCTGCTGCTGACGGTGGTAATGTCACGGACGACTGCAGCCATGACGATGACCCTTGTCATCTCCGAGTACAGCCTTTGTACACAGGCTGAGCAGCAACCAGGTAGAAAGGGGAAAGACAGGGGCAGACAGCAGTTCCTCCTCTCCCTGGGAGCCCACCTTGGTTGAGTGCATAATCTACCCAAGGAAACTCACGTGATTTTAAATTTTTTTTTTTTTTTGCAATACCTTTTTGTTTAAATTAAGGATGAGTGTTCCATGGAAGGTGTCAAAAAAAAAAAAAAAAGATCAGATTAGAATGGGTGGTGTTGACTGCCACTGATAACCAAGGATCCACGCAGTAATGTTGGTAGCCCGCCTTTCTGCCCAGGTGCTCAGCAAACCAGTACAGATGGCATCTGATACCTGGACCCATGGGAAAAGCAGGGTACCCCTCCCTCAGGGATGCTCTCCCAGGATGTTACAGCAATCTTTATGAGCCAGAGAGCAGAGGAGGGAGGAGGGCAACTAATGTTTGCTGAGTGCTAACCAGGTAATCCTCCCAATTATCCTCTGCAATAAAAATCATTATCCCCATTTTACAGATGAGACAACTCGAGGTCGTAGAGATGGAGTGACTTGTCCAAGATCACATGGCCAATAAGCAGAGGAACTGGAGCTTGAGAAAAGCCTGGCTCAAAGCATTGTATGCTAAGTGCTGTGGGAAATGAGAAATAAATATTCCAGAGTTAATATGCTCTTTAAGGAACTTTCAGTCCAGTGAGGGAGATGAACAGGTGCAACTGACATAAAAGATAAGATGGAATACAATAAATGGTAACACACAATGAAAGGACTTTAAGGGCCCAGAGGAGGGAACAATGAATACTGACCCCAGATCTAGATGGCATTTGAAGGGGACCATGAAACATGAGAAGAACCACAGCAGGGGGAGAAGAGGGACAGGCGGGGAAGGAAGGAAGGGCAGGGGGGAGAAAGACTAGCCCCAGTAAAGGCCTGGGGTCCAAGAGCATCTGTCAGGCTGCCCAGAGTCACCAGGGCAGACCCCACGTGACTCTCCTGCTTCCAGTTCCTTTCCTTCCAGCGTAGGATCCAGGCAAGGCTCACCAGGGCTTTCAGAAACTGCGCTCCTCCACAAACCATGAATTGCCACGGGCTTGTCAGGGCTCCCCGGTAACTCAGTTGGTAAAGAATCCGCCTGCAATGAAGAAGACCCCGATTCAATTCCTGGGTGGGGAAGATCTGCTGAAGAAGGGATAGGCTACCCACTCCAGTATTCTTGGACTTCCCTTGTGGCTCAGCTGGTAAAGAATCCACCTGTAATGCAGGAGACCTGGGTTTGATCCCTGGGTTGGGAAGATCCCCTGGAGAAGGGAAAGGCTACCCACTCCAGTATTCTGGCCTGGAGAATTCATGGACTGTATAGTCCATGGGGTCACAAAGAGTGGGGCCACCACTGAGCAACTTTCACTTCATTTCACTTCACTCTTGATCTCCCCGATGTCCTGTTCCCTCTTTCAGGCTGCACTCACTCTTGACAGGACTCATTTTCCACTCCCACCATCCTCCTCTTACTCTGGCGGGTCTCATCCTAATCAGTTTGAGGGCTGGACGTGGTACCCTCACCCTAGGCGAATCAGTCTCCCTTCCAATGGGCTCCCGTCAAGCCTTCGTTCCCATGGCACTTACTCAGCTACACAGCACTCACCAGTGTATGTATCTTTATCCCCCGTGAGGCTGTGAGCCTCATGAGAACAGGGCTCTTATTTAGCTTCCAACTATAACACAGCTCCTGGCACATAGAAGGTGATAAGCAAATAAAGTAGAATGGTAGGCTGAACCAATAAAATGACAATGGAAAGAGATGAGAAATGAGGAGAGAAAGGAAATGGGGGGGCCAAATTTTGCGTTAGAGCAGGGTTTTTAAGCCAGGTTAATTTGTTCCATTTTTATCGTGCAGCCAGTGGGGAAGGACTGATGGGTTTTGGGGAAAGAAGCGATACATCTTATGCATCGGGGTATAGCGTGACTACAGAGAGAGAGCAGGGCTGGAGGCAGGGAAAGTCTTTAGGAAGCTTTTGTGATGGCTCAGACAAGAAATGAGAAGGTGGACATATGACTTATTTGAAGAAGCCTTTTAAAAACTGGAACATACCAAGGGGGAAAGGAGGGGTGGGATGAATTGGGAGATTGGGACTGGCATGTACACACTGTGGATATTATGTATACAATAG
The DNA here is from genome assembly GCF_027580195.1 of Bos mutus. Taxonomy (NCBI): domain Eukaryota; kingdom Metazoa; phylum Chordata; class Mammalia; order Artiodactyla; family Bovidae; genus Bos; species Bos mutus. The sequence continues at coordinate 67,541,139 of NC_091630.1, read as the reverse complement.
ATAGGGCTTCTCCGGTTCTCAGCAATAAAGAATCCGCCTGCAACGCAGGAGTTGCAGGAGACACAGGTTCGATCCCTGGGTCTGGAAGATCTCCCGGAGGAGGGCATGAAACCCACTTCAGTGTTCTTGCCTGGAGAATCCCATGGACAGAGGAGCCTGGCAGGGTAGAGTCCATAGGGTCGCAAAGAGTCAGACATGACTGGAGCGACTTAGCACACACGCGTACACATGCATATAATAGAGTATTAATATTACCAGTGCTCTGTGGTGACCTAAATGGAAAGAAAATCCAAGGAAGAAGGGATATATGTGTAAATATAGCTGATTCATTTTGCTGTGCAGCAGAAACTAACACAGCATTATAAAACAACTGTACTCCAATAAAAAATTAAAAAAACCCACTGAACCCAGAGGACACAGAGCACATTCAAGCTCTAGCTAAAGTGGCCAAGAGCTGTCCTGGATGGTTGGCAGGATTCCATGACACCAGACAAGACTGCTGTGCACAAGTCTGGGGAGGGGTGAGAAATCGCCATGTGTACATCAGACCTCTTAAGAAATATTACATGAATAAGTGGAAGCCTTGGCAAGCACTTCCCTGGGAAACCGCCTATTACATGACTAAGTCCCTGAGAAATCTCTGTTGATGGCCTGGCGGAACCTTCGCCGGCCGAATCTCTCACTGAAAACCTCAGAGGGCTTCTGGGAGCATGTGGATTATGGGCTGTGGGAATCTCGGGTCATAAAACTTTCGCCCAGCTGCTCAAGTGCCCAGTCGGGCAATTAAGAAGGATGCTTTCAAGCAGATCAAAAGACTCTAGTGAGGTGATCTCAGGAAGCTTCCTGCCCTCCCTGTGAGGAAGGCAGGAGTCAGGACTCATTATCCTCATTTTACAGATGAGAAAAGTAGGTTCCCTGGTGACTAAGTCCCTTGCCTGAAGTCAAACAACCAGCAAAGGGTGGAACCCAAAATAAGCATCACAGTCACCCAATTCCCAGGACATCCATCATCACTCCAGAGCCTTCCATTCCTTGGAAGCTAGATTGCTTCTTGGGAAGTCTGGAGCCACGTTTGGGATGTTAGGGCCTGGAGTTGTCCACAGGATCTTTTCCAACCATCTGGTACCCACAGACACTTCCATGCACACGCAGTGACTTTGCAACACTGAGATGTCTTGATAGTATACCCAGGCCCCCAAACCTAACAATAACAGCCCAGTTACTCCTTGGCAAACCTATATGCAAGCCATTTAAGAGGACACACTTGATCTTAGCTGTCATCTTAGAGAACTCCTCAAGTTCATAAAGTCATGTCTGATTTCAGATCCCAGTTCTGCCCTTGCTCTTCCCAGGACCTAGTCAAGTTACCGAACCTAAGACCCACTTCCCACATCTAGGAACTGGAGCTATTCAGAAAGGATGTTGTGAGGAGTCAGTGAAGTCAGACACATAAAAAGCACAGCAGAAAGCCCAGCCCAGAGTAACCATTCAATAAATGTCAGCAATCATGAAGAGCTTTGCTCGTAGGAGTGATCTGAGTTTGAAAAGTAACTCTCCGTTCTCTGTCTGTTCATAGTCTGGCTATTAAAGAGTTAAGTTCAAATCTTAGTATTTGACCAACTCTTTCCCTTCTGGACAAGGAAGTTTATTTTTGCTCTTAATAATCTCAGCTACTGGCCATGTTTTAAACAAGAGGTGATTCATTTCTCTTCATTCAGAGGATACCTGTTAGAGCAAGAATGCTGTGTCTGGCTGGCCAAGGCCTTAAAATTCTCTCTGGAGTCCTGCCTTGTACCTCCCTTGTCATTGTCACCTGGTCATCAACAAGTCCAGTGTCCTACCAATTCAAGGCAGCTGACAAGGAGAGGCCAGAGGCTGGGATTCTGATGCAAGGTGGTACAGGCAGCTGTGGTCCCTGACTCCAATATCATCTTCACCTGGGTCGATTTTATAGCATCTTCTGACCTGGAAGACGGTCTCTCCATATGAACCCTGGTTATTTAATGCACTTGAACAGTCAAGTCCTTTTATAGGTTGTTGTTCTTTTTCAATATTATGGTTGCACTTCATAGACGCCAATGTCCCACCCTAATCCCATCAGCCCACCCCTCAGATCATCAGCAGTTTGGTGACAGTTCCCATAAACTCTGCTGCCTTCTTGCCCCAAATCCCTACATCTCTTGGTCTGAGCTCTTTCTATGCCACAGTAGTGCGTTCAGCCCTCTCTGGGGGCAGGCCAGGGAGATAATGCCTCCATGAGTGACCCTCAACTGATACAGAACAAGAACTAATAAATACCCCAGTGAGCCTACCCCTCCGTGGGGCAGCTTTGAGATCAGCCAATACTGCCTCTTAAAGGGCCCGTAGCACAACTCAGGCCCAGTGCACATGGTGACAAGTGACTCATCTGCGCGCCTTCACTGGCTTCCGCCTTTCCCTGGATCAGTTCCTCACTCCCCAAGTGAAGCTTCCTCAGATCACCTCCATTTTGACTGCTGGCACTCAGAATCTCTGCCTGGGGTCTGCTTTTGGGAGAATCCAAACTAAGGTTCTTCAAAGAAAGTTGCAGTTATACTAAAAGAGCACAAACCATTTTACATTAGGCAGACACTGTGAAATATGATATAGAGCAAGTCTAAAATGAATAAAACCCCTGGTTACAAAGTCTCTGTCTCAACAGACTCCTGTAACACTGTTCTTGTTGCTCAGTCGCCCAGTCATCTCTGACTTTTTGTGACCCCGTGGACTGCAGCACACCAGGTTTCCCTGTCCCTCACCATCTCCTGGAGTCTGCCCAAGTTCATGTCCATTAAATCAGTGATGCCCTCCAACCATCTCATCCTCTGCCCCCTTCTCCTCCTGCCTTCAATCCTTCCCAGCATCAGGGTCTTTGATGAGTCGGCTCTTCGCATCAGGTGGCCAAAGTATTGGAGCTTCAGTTTCAGTATCAGTCCTTCCAATGAGTATTCAGGGTTGGTTTCCTTTAGGACTGACTGGTTTGATCTCCTTACTGTCCAAGGGACTCTCAGTCTTCTCCAGCACCACAGTTTGAAAGCATCAGTTCTTTGGTGCTGACTACCAGTTAACTCAAGGTCAGGGCCTCGTTCACTAGTCATGCCAGCCCTGATCATGAATATGATGTGAATGCTTCCAGAGTCTGTAGCCAGCCAGTGCTGAGCTCTCAGAAATAAATGAATTAGAGTCTCCAAGACCAAGAGGATCAGCTTGAGTGCAATGGCTCAGAAGTTTCTCAGTAGCCTCTTTACATCTTGGAACTTAACTCAGAATCTGCGAGCATAGAGGTTAAAACCAAAGAAAACAAAAATTAGAAATATTCCATTTAAATCTCCTTGTCTATTGAGAGCAAGGTGGCTTTATCTTACAGACCAGATGCAAACAGAGGCAGGCATTTTCCCCAGATCATCAGGGAACACAGTGAAACGCTGGACAGAGACAGTGGCCCTGACACAGACACCAGTCACACCAGCCTTGGCAAGAGCCTCCAAAGCTTGGCTGTAGACATCGGAGCAGAAAGTTGGAGCTGAAGAAGGGAAAAGTAAACACTACATGGGAGCCAGAAGGACAGAGTTCACAGGTACACACGAGCCATCCCCTGGGACTCCAGAAATAACTGAGGTGAGACTCTTGGCAAGGACCCCAAGGCCATAGTGAAAGAGACTAGCACCAGGTGAGCACAGATAAATCAGTAAATACATACATATATATATGTATGTATTGATGATGATAAAGGTGATGGATGTGACCCTGACTCTTGCCCAAACATGTGATCCCTGGGGACTAAGGAATATAAAATCACGTTTTTCCTAATGGTATTGTAAGTCCCTATAGTACAGCAACTCACCTCACCTTCTAGTGTGTTGTTAAACACTCAACACTAGGTGAACAATATAGATGAAGAGAAAGACACATTTTTCTTTTCTATTTAATGAAAGAAGTGAAAGTGTTAGTCACGTCTGACTCTTTGCAACCCCACAGACTGCAGCCTGCCAGCCACCTCTGTCCTTGGAATTCACTGGACAGAGGCAAGACACTGGAGTGTGTAGCCATTCCCTTCTCCAGGGGATCTTCCCAAGATCCAGAGGTGGAACCCAGGTCTCCCGCATTGCAAAAAGATTCTTTACTATCTGAGCCACCAGAGAAGTCCTTGTTTAATGAGCTTAATACAAAAAGTTTAAGCTTCCTCCCCTTGCCCTTGTCCCTTGGTTAGAGGCTGCTTTTTCACTGGGTCTGCTGAGGACAGAAGCCTGTGTATTCAGTGCTTCACACTGGCCTACTCATCATCACATCACAGCCAGACCCACCTCAAATTGGAAAGTACAATCTCAAAGCCCTCCCAGGGCCCAGCTCTGAGAACAATCAACCCAGAAAACGTGGAACGGAGAAAGCATCTTTGCAGGCATGGACCATTTCCAAAATAATAAATGACACTGCTATAAAGCACAAAGTGTGGGGGTCCCTTGTTTCACAGCAACAGGTAATTAACACACCCTCGACTGAAGGGCTGCGCCCACACTTTAGATAACACCATTCTGAAGGACCGACATTAAGTCACCATTCCAGTGGGGTGAGTGGGATAATGATGAAAAGCAGAGGCAGAAAGCTAGATGAGAAGTCAAAAGCCTCGCGTTCTGGTTCCAGCTCTATCAAGACTCCCCAGCTGTGTGAGCTCCGTGAGATCATTTCCTCTTCTGTAAAGTGGAATTCATGATAAATACCCATCTTACGTCACACTGTCATTATTAGACTCAGATGACAGAACCCCAGCAAAGCTTTGTTAATACATGAGATTATATCCCAAGTAAGGGGTTATAATCATCCACGTTATCAAAATCATTCTTATGGATGGATGTTACAAAGTAAAGCTGGCCAAAGTTAAAATGGTTCAGTCAAAGTAAACAGAACCCACTCCGAGTATTTGGAACAAGGTGAAGTTAACATGGGAAATGTTAACATGGGAAATGGGCTACGCAGCTGATGGAAAGGCTGGAAACCCCACCAAGAAGTAATGGGGCCACCCAACGATTAATAATAGCAGCAAGCCCCTTAGCTGGAGGGACAGAGAGAAACGGCAGGATCATAGGAACCCAAGGCCTGGGGTCATCTTATAAGAAGCCAGAACCATGGTGGGAGCCAGAGCCAAGAACGAAATGCAACACGCCTCTGCCACATGCTTCTGAAGGCGGCGGGGAGAGGAAATGCCCTTTCCCATTTCTCCCTTCCTGATGCCCTTCAGTAATGGTCCAGTGCCTCCCATGTGCCAGACCCAGCCAGAAACCAGCTAACACAGGAGTGACAAGTGGACCTGGAGCCAACAAGCCCTGGGCCAAAGAAGCAGTCTGTTCAACCAGAAATGCAATAATACACTGGAAATGGAAGTAACACACTACAAAGTTCCAAAGACTCAGACTCCAAAAGATTGCCTGGCCATTCATCTGGTGCAATCCCTCATTCTCCAGGTGAGGCTTCAAAGAGGACAATGATATGACTTGCCCCAAATCAGCTGGCTAAGGGCAGCCTGGAACCAGGGCCTCTGAATTCCCAGTTCATAGCTTTTCTTCACAGCGTTAATTTTACCATAAAGACTAGCAGAGGCACTTGAGCTTCACAACAGGAGGTATTCCAATAGTTGATTTCTAAGATGGCTATTTGAACCTGAGAACTCACTTTCCCCTGAAACAAGGTTATCTTGGCTGACTGACGGTGGTCCCAGTCTGGCTATTGAGCCCACAACACGAGAAGAAAGGAGGGCTTCCCAGGTGGCTCAGTGGTAAAGAACCCACCTGACAATGCAGGAGACTCGAGAGATGTGGGTTTGATCCCTGGGTTAGGAAGATCCCCTGGAGTAGGAAATGGCAACCCGCTCCAGTATTCTTGCCTGGAGAATCCCACAGACAGAGGAGCCTGGCAGGCTGAAGTCCAGGGGGTCCCAGAGAGTCAGACACTACTGAGCGACTAAACACACACGCACAACAGGCTGATGAGCATCTTTCTCCCAGGGCAGAAGAGAAGAGAGTCTCCCCCATGTGCTTGCTCTGTCATCCAAGGTGTGATGGGCGTGGGGACCCCCACCACCCCTACTGCTATTCCTTCCCACAGTGGCCATTCCTGGGGCTGCAGGGCCAGCAATGGAGTAAAGAGCACCTGGAAGGCTGAGAGCAGGTTCTTTTTTTGTTCGTTTAATACCTTTGTACCCTCAGCACCCTTCCAGTAACCAGCCCAGCTCAGTCCTGTGATTGCCAGCATGCCCTCCCTAGAGGGGTCTGAAATAGCAACTTCAAAGAATAGGCGCTATTATGAAATCACTTTATATTAGGAAAATGAAAAAAAAAGTCTTTTGTTTTTCTACTACAAGTGAAACAGTAAAATTTGCGTGCATAAGCACAAAGTGCTCTTAGATGGTGAGGAAAGTGAGGGGAGATGCTGAGAGATGGGGGCCTGTTATCTGTGAGATGAAGGCCCCATTCTCCGGGGCTGCAGTGGGTTCATTCTCCTGCGATTTGGGCAGAGGATCCTTTAACTGCTGCAAGGTTGCCCACACTAGATCTTCTGGTTTTAGACGTGGCTCCTACAATTCGTGAGCTCCAATTTCAATAACCAACCACCCAAAAGAAAGAAAATACCCATCCACCCAAAAACGAGAATGAGGGCAAATTCCCCAGGAACTTAAAATGCAACTTTGGTGCTAATGCAGAAATGGAAACCGAAATACACTTTCTGCTCTGCAGGTCAAAACGCAGAGACGTATTTCCTCAAAACTTGACCCTGCCTCCCAGCTGCAGAGAATAGGAAATCCAAGTCTATAGAGCTTTGCTGCATTCACACTCCAGTGGCCTCGGCCGTGAAGCTTCCCTACCCTGCGGGGTGGAAGTGATTGGTCCCCATCCCTCACCCCCTGCCCCTCTTTCTTGTTCCCATTCCACTGGGTCAAGGACACCAAATACAGTCCCACAAGTAGAGCACTGGCCAATTCAGGAGATGCCATTTCCGTCAGCTGCGGTGCGAATGGCACCCCCTGGAGTTGTGCCACGCTTCTGTTAGAACATCTTGCCGATGGCAGTGTTAAGACTGACACCTACAAGGCCACAAGCTTCTGGCTGAACTACAGTCATCTCTGTGACTCTAGCACCTAACACAGTGCCTGGTACAGAGAATCTCGATGTGAACTTGAAGGGATTTCAGAAGCAATGAATTTGAGAGGAGAGTCAGCACCCCCACTTAGACAGGAAATAAGTAGTTATTTTAAATAGCAGTAGCATCCTAATTAAAGTATGGATTCTTCTTCAAATAACCTTGGATACTTTAAAGAGTAAATATACAGAGTGATTAAGATCTCTGGCTCTGAGATCAGAAGGATTTGGTTTTGAATCCTTGCTCCACAACTACTAATCCAAAGGTCTCTAAGCCTTAGTCTCCTCATCTGTGAAGATCTACTAAGATCACGCCTTAGCCTAGTGTCTGATACACAGTAATGTACAGTATGTCTTGGGTGTAATGATGAAGTAGATTGTTAATGGCAATTAAGCAACAATTAAATGTTAATCCTAAAAGGCACATTTTAGTTATCAATATTTATATCCCACAAGAATGAATATGCCCAGGGCATACTGAGTGCTTGTGTGTGTGTGTGTGTGCGCGTTCAGTCGTGTCTGACTCTTTCCAGCCCCATGGACTGTGGCCCACCAGGTTCCTCTGTCCATGGAATTTTCCAGGCAAGAATACTGGATGGGTTATGGGTTACTATTTCCTACCCCGAGGGGATCTTCCCTACCCAGGGATCGAACCCAAGTCTCTTGAGTCTCCTGCATTGGTGGATTCTTTACCACCTGGCCATCTGGGAAGCCTCTGTTGAGTGCTTAGTTAATGCTTATTGAATGAGAGAGAAAGGAGAGACCTAGTGAGAGAATGAGAATCAAGGGTGGAGGGGAGTGAGTAGGGAGAGGGAAGAAGGGAGGGTGGAAGGGAAGAGGGCACTGAACCAGGAGTCTGGAGAGATACAGCTTCAAATTTGACACCACTAACACTGTGACCTTAAGTCCCTTTCTTGGTCTCAATATACTCCTTTTTTAAGATCAAAGGTCATTAGTCGATGTCTCAGGTCCCTTCTCCATATCCCCTCTCTGCTCTCTCCTGATCCTTTTTTGCAGCTTTCCTTCACATCCTGCAGGTGGTGCTGCTGAGTTAAGAAGAAAACCTGTTTTTCTGCAGCCTGGTTCCCAGCTGCCAAGTCTCTGCTTGAATAGCAGACTGGGAACCAGAGAAATCACTTACTTGTTGCTGAAAATGCCCCGGGGCAGTAAACGAATCATTCCGTTTCCTTTCTCGCCTACTTGGCCTCTCCTGGTGCCGTGAAATCTCTCTGGGTGTGGGGAGGCAGCTGGCCCTGAAATTCCGAGTCCAGTTCCACTACTTCCTGGCCAGTGACCTTGAGCAAAGGCATTTGCCCTTTTGAAGTGTCAATACGGACAGCCCTAGAAACAGTGGGAAAATTTGTTAAGTAGTGTTCAGCAGTTGAAGAGCCCAGTGCCTGGCCCATAGTAGATATTCAAGAAATTCATTTCCCTTTCCTTCCCTGCTTTTCACTCACTAAGGACTACGGCTAGTGTTGAGAAGAAATGAACTGTGCAGTGCCAGAGTGATGAGGAGATGGGCTTTCCAAGGGGATTCACTGAGGACAAGACATGTCATCTGAGGCTGGAAAGATGAGAAGGAGAGATGGCCCAGGCAAAAGGGCCACCCTATGCAAAGACAGCCAGTCTTACCCAACTCCTCTGCCCCATACTTTACAGACTGATCCTGAGTCCAGTGGCTGTGTCTCCTGAGCCCAGAGCCCACCTTGTTCACGCCTCTACGAAGGTATCTGCCTATGTTGTAAGTTATATATATCCAGTCATGTCTCTTTAAGGACTAGGAGTGAATTTTATTCATCTTTGCCTCCCTGGAGCCTGGCACAACAAATGCCTTAATGAATAGATGAGCCGACGAATGTACCACCTTGGCATCATCCTGGCCCTTTTTCTCTGCACGCTAAGTTGATTCAGTCATGTCTGACTCTTTGCAACCCCATGAACCATACCCTGCCAAGCTCCTCTGTCCAGGGGATTCTTCAGGCAAGAATACTGGAGTGGGTTGCCACTTCCTGCTTCAGGGGATCTTCCCAACCTAGGGATTGAACTCATGCCTATTATGTCTCCTGCATTGCAGGTAGGTTCTTTACCACTAGCATCACCTGGGAAGCCCTCTCTTTTTCTCTAAGCTTTTTTTTTTTTTTTTAATGTGGACCATTTTTAAAGTCAGTATTAAATTTGTTACAATATTGTTTCCATTTCACATTTTGGTTTTTTGGCCTCCAGGCCTGTAGAATCTTAGCTCCCTGACCAGGAATCAAATCAACAACCCCAGCATTGGAAGGCCAAGTCTTAACCACTGGATTGCCAGGGAAGTCCCTCATCCAGTCGCTCATTGGATGTCTCTATACGTAGGCATCCTGACCTTTAGCTGCACCTCCCCCAACACGTATTTACCCCTTGATACCTGGTGGGTTCTCAATACATGCTCACATTGTTGAAATTAAGTTGCATTTTCATTTACTGAGTACCTGTAGTGTGCTGGGCACTGGAGATGCAAAGATATGCAAGGAAGGGCTTATTTTAGAAGAATAAAAGAACAGGAACACATATGCAACATTCGCTATGTTCATATCCCACGGCTAAGTGCTCTGTACATACTCTTTCTTAATGCTCACCAAACCCTATGAAATGGGTACTATGATTAGCACCATTTCACAGGTGGGGAAAGTAAGGCCCAGCTGGGGAGACTTGTACAGGATGGCAGAGCCAGACTGAAAGCCAGGAGTCCGACATGAAAGGCCTTGCCACTCACCACTGTGTCGTGAACATGCACAGGTGTGTGTTTACAAATCACGTGTTCAGTGTAGGAGAGCTCAGGACTGCAATGGCAGTTGGGGAAGATTTCCCAGAGAAGAGTCAGGAAGGGCTTTCCAGATGGATCATGGTGCCAGTGGGGAAGGTGCTGGAGAGGGAGAGGAAGGAACATTCTAGAAGGAGAGAAGTGTGCAGTCTGCAGGGAACATGGCAGAGAGACAGAACCTATCTGGGAGACGCTGGCTGCTCCTCCCCTCTGGAAGGTCAAGTGCTGAGTCTAGAACAGGCCATCTCAGGAAAAGACACACAGTACTAGAGACTCTTGAGATAAGTCTAAAAATAGAAAGCTCCGCCCCCCACCCCACCCCTTTTGGAGAGCTGATCTGTGTGACTTGCCTGCTTTAGTCTGGGCAATCAAAACATACAAAGGCCCCAAACCCTTATTCAACATTCACTAAACACCTACCACGTGCAGGAACTTACCCATGAGCACCCGATCTGGGCTGTATATGTTGTACTATGAGAGCTGGTGGAACAATAAGGTTTGAATCTGTCCAGGTTTGAATCTCAGCTCTAGTAAACACTCACCTTGCACAAGTTACTTCTCCCGTCCATGTCGTGTTTCCTCGTGTGTTAAAAGAATACTGATAAACAGCAATCATACAGGACTGTTGTTTTAAATGAGTTCTTTCATGTAAAGTGCATAGAACACAGCCTGGAAGATAGTAAGCACTTAGTAGATGCTGGATATTTACATGTGTGCTCCCACTGAAAATTTACTCTTGATTGAACACCTACTAAGTAAGAGAACCAGGGGGCCAAAATGGTATCACTTGTGCTAAATCCCATGATATCAAAACTGGATTTAAAACCTGACTTACCTGCAATTTCAACCTTCCCCCAAAATGTGGTCTTAATCACCCAGTCTGGAATTTTCCGGTTGGCACCATTGAGGTAATCTGTCATGGGGGTGTGGCCCTCCCCACCCCCTTCCTTTGACAGGCAATTCGCATGACAAAGATGCCTGCTGGTCCTTTCCCCAAAAGAAGAAATTTCTGGCCTGAAATGATGTTTTCCTTTGCAACATTTTCCTTTGCTAAAATGATGTTTTCCTTTGCCCGTCCTGCCCATAAACACCTTCCATTTGGTCCAGCCCCTCCAAGTACCTGTCTATCTATTTGATGTGTGTGTGTGTGTGTGTGTGTGTGTGAGTCACTCAGTTGTGTCTGACTCTTTGCGACCCCAAGGACTGTAGCCTGCCAGGCTCCTCTATCATGGAATTCTCCTGGCAAGAATACCAGTCCAGTGGGTAGCCATTTCTTTCTCCAGGGTATCTTCTGACCCAGGGATCAAACCTGAGTCTCCTGCATTACAGGCGGATTCTTTACCTCTGAGCCACCAGGGAAGCCCATTTACTCCATGGTATGTGGCCTGATTCATGAGTCGTTGAGTAAGGCCAATTAGATCTTCACATTTACTCATTGAATTTTGCTTTTTAACAGAGATGAGTAAGACTGCAGCCACTGTACTCCAGCAGAGTAGAGTCTAGTAAGACTGAAGCTTATGATGGAAGTGATTACAACACCGAGGAATAGTCCTATATTGATAATAATAATAATGAATTCTCATCTGTGGGGTGATTCTTGGGTATGAAGCTCTGTGTAAAGTTGCCTGTGTATCCAATCGTCCCCACAGAGCTTTAGAGAGAGACCATCATTGTCTCTAGTTCTGCTTGAAGAAACAAGACTTCTCAGGAAAGGATGCAGCTGGTGGCTCCGTTCAGAGCAGAGGACACACTGCTAAATAGGGTGCTCAGAGCTGGGGGATAGGGAGTGGGCACGGGGAAGGAGCAAGTTCACCCTCCAGCGGGTGAGAGGGGAGGCCACACGGAGGAAGTGATGTCTGAGCCCTGCCTTAAAGGGTGCTGATGCTGAGAAAGACAGGGGACTCGAGGGCGGGGGCGAGGGGGAGCACGGAGCACGTGCCCCAGAGGTCTGGGGGTAAGAACCGTGAAGGAAGCTGGGGTGTGGGGAGTGCGTAGCTATGGGGTTCAATCTGTTCCTGCAGAAGACGGAGACTTTTTGCAGGTTTCCAGTCAGGGACACGCTGCTCTCCACTAGCCCTTCGGCCGCCCGCCTCCGGAATCTGGGCCAAGCCAGGATCCTCCGGCTTCTCATTAACACGCGGGTCCAGAAGCCCGTCCGGCCTCCATACGGCGCGTAAATAATTGACAGTGATGGAGCGTGTTTATGTGGGATGCCCGCCAGTCGCCTGGCTGCTTCAGCCTCAGTGCTTCCTCTCGCTCCGCTGGCCAACAAGGTCCCCGGGGACCCGCAGGGAGGCTCGGAGGCTCGGGAGCACCCGAGGACTCCGTCCAGCCCGGCCGTGCTGTGGGAGGCAGGGATTTCACGGTCCGGGAACGCCCGGAGGCCTCCGTCCTGGTTCCCAGGGAAATCACATCCACTCCAACCCCGTGAAAGCCTGAAGGGGCCTTTCCAGTTCTCAGCACATTTCTCAGAAAACAAGTTAGAAAGGGCTGAGGCAGCCTGGCGGACAGGGCCTAGGCTGGGCCTGGAAGTGAGGAGCTGGATGGGGAAGGCCGGGTGGGTGGGGGGTTCCTGCCCCCGTGTTCTACCTATCCCCCGTGGAAAATATTTAATCCATCTGCCAAGTGCAAAAATTTAAATGGAACAAGTGTGACTGTGATTTTTAAGAAGAAATATACATATTTGCTCTTCATCCTGGTTCCTTACATAGAATTCCTAAAACTCTTGGAATTTCCGAGGTGAAGAGAGTGATCAAGGTGTCTTTTGTTATTTAAGTGAGGTAACTTTTGGAAAGCCCCAAGTTCACCTAAGAATGGGGGCTGGTTGCCAGGGAGACCAGCCAAGTGATTACAGGGTGGGAAATTTCAGCCCTACCCTCTAACCTCTGCGGAGGGGAGAAAGTCTGGTGATTGAGTCCAGTTGCCTAAGGCCAATGATTTAATCAATTGTTCTGACTTCCTGAAACCTCCATAAAAATCCCAAGAGATGGGCTTTCGGAGAGCTTCCGGGTGGAAAAACCAAATTCCTCCACAAGCCGGAGTGATGGTCCTCAAACTCCACAGGGGCAGAAGCCCCCGCGTTTGGGATCTCACCCTATGTATCTCTTCACCTGGCTGTTGATTCATATCCTTTCATATTCGTTGTAATAAACCAGTAGTCTGTGAGTGAACTGATTTCCTGAGTTCTGTGTGTCGCTCTGGCAAATTAATCCAACCCAAGGAGAGAAACATGGGAATTTCCAATGTATTGCTAGTCAGAAGCATAGGTAATGATCTTGACTTGCAATAAACATCTGAAGTGGGGGTAGCCTTGTGGGACTGAGCCCTTAGGCTGTGAGATATGATGCTACTTCGATAGCAGTAGTGACAGAATTCAGTTAAGTTGTAGGACACCCAGATGGTGTCTTGAATTTCTTGGCAGTGTGGGAAAAAACACATGTCCGAATTAGTGTCAGTCATATGGGTAAAATGAAAATAATATCCAATTTAATATGATCCTGTGACATGGAACAACAGACTGGTTCCAAATAGGAAAAAGAGTACATCAGGGCTGTATATTGTCACCCTGTTTATTTAACTTATATGCAGAGTACATCATGAGAAATGCTGGGCTGGAAGAAGCACAAGCTGGAATCAAGATTGCTGGGAGAAATATCAATAACCTCAGATATACAGATGACACCACCCTTATGGCAGAAAGTGAAGAGGAACTAAAAAAAACCTCTTGATGGAAGTGAAAGAAGAGAGTGAAAAAGTTGGCTTAAAGCTCAACATTCAGAAAACGAAGATCATGGCATCTGGTCCCATCACTTCATGGGAAATAGATGGGGAAACAGTGGAAACAGTGTCAGACTTTATTTTGGGGGGCTCCAAAATCACTGCAGATGGTGATTGCAGCCATGAAATTAAAAGACGCTTACTCCTTGGAAGGAAAGTTATGACCAACCTAGATAGCATATTCAAAAGCAGAGATATTATTTTGCCAACAAAGGTCCATCCAGTCAAGGCTATGGTTTTTCCAGGTCATGTATGGATGTGAGAATTAGACTGTGAAGAAAGCTGAGCGCCGAAGAATTGATGCTTTTGAACTGTGGTGTTGGAAAAGACTCTTGAGAGTCCCTTGGACTGCAAGGAGATCCAACCAGTCCATGCTAAAGAAGATCAGTCCTGGGTGTTCATTGGAAGGACTGATGCTGAAGCTGAAACTCCAATACTTTGGCCACCTCATGCAAAGAGTTGACTCATTGGAAAAGACTCTGATGCTGGGAGGGATTGGGGGCAGGAGGAGAAGGGGACGACAGAGGATGAGATGGCTGGATGGCATCACTGACTTGATGTACATGAGTTTGAGTGAACTCCAGGAGTTGGTGATGGACAGGGAGGCCTGGTGTGCTGTGATTCATGAGGTTGCAAAGAGTCGGACATGACTGAGCGACTGAACTGAACTGTGACCTTTATTGAAGTTGCATTCAGCTACATTATGACACCAACAACTGTTATATACAAATTTGCATCTAAACCAAGTCAATGAGATGTTGTGAATTCAGTTGGGTATGGAAGCTGAAGATAAGTTCAGGCTGAATAGAAAGCTGCCTTTGTTCAAATCTAGGCAGAAGAGGAGATGGCTAAATTGTATAAGGACTGCCACCAGTTAAAATTAGTAAGAAAGCTTCCAAAATTTAATGAGATATTCTGATTTTATTAAATTCTTGCTGCAACTCTGAATTATGTTATTAAATACACTAACTTGTAATACTAAGCTAAAGAAAACCTGGCAATGGCTTCATCACGAGTGTGCACACACACACAAATTCTCATTATTCATGGTAGTTATGTTTCATAAAGTTACCATGAACACTGTATTAATGCTGTACCACTGTTCCTAGGGGAAATATAAGATTAGGTTCCTGTGAGCCTCTGGTCACAACATTTTCATCAATCCATCAATTCATAACCTTGTTTTATATGTGTTTCTGTTTAAAGGTGTTGGTTTAGTCACTAAGTCATGTCCAACTGTGCAACCCCATGGACTATAGCCCACGAGGCCCCTCTGTCCATGGGATTTCCCAGGCAAGAATACTGGAGTGGGTTGCCATTTCCTTCTTCAGGGGATCTTCCCAACCCAGGGATCGAACTTGGGTCTGGTGCATTGCAGGCAGATTCTTTACCAACTGAGCCACCAGGGAAGCCCATATTTAATTTATGTTGTTGATTCACCAACACTGAACTCGCAATTAACAACACTATGACCCACGTCTGAAAGAAGTTTAGTTCATACACCTATATTCCCCGTAAGATACGTCATAACCATCTATGCTTAGGGCACCGCACAATATAAGACACTTTGCTTGGGGGCGATTTTAAAGAGCAAAATCACCCAAAAGAAGCCCCCAAATACTCAAAAGATGGCACTAAATAGAGTATAGAAAGGACCCTTGTTTACAATACAAGAGCTTAAGTAAGAAGACTGTGCACTGTTCAGGTGGGAACGTGCGTGCTGGGTGAGTCAAATGTTTTCACTGTTCTACACATGACCACAAATGATTGTGAAAGAACCGCGAATATAAGTTTAGGGGTTGCAAGCAAATATTAGCAAGTACGCAAATTTGCAAAAGCAGACTTCACAGATAATGAGCATCAGTGGTGAGTGGTATACATATTATACTCGAGTATGGTCCCCAGGGATGCTGGCCCTTTGGGAGCCCTGTCCTCTGGTTTCAGGCCCTCCAAGCAGATATGGAACAGCTGCAGCTGTGGTTGGCGGCTTCTCATGGTTCTGAGCAGCACTCACATGCAAAGAACGCTTAGCCAATGCTTTCTCTGTGGACTGCTTAAAACAGCCTGTACTACTCTCTGCCCAGGAGTCGTCTCCTGATACATCCTCCCAGTTAGTGCCAAAGGCTCACCCTCCTCCTTGAGCCCCCACTTGACTCCCACACGGGCAGCTGAACACTCCCATCTGTCCCTGGCCTCCTTGGACCTTGTGGATAACAGGATCCATTGTCCTCTCTGTATCCCCACCTAGCGTTCTAGACCCAGAAAGCAGAAACCACATTTAGTTCATTTTTCTTTTTCATTCCCCATACCTGGCGCAGTTCCAATGACCAGGAGCTGCTGAGTGTTTGAATCACTGAACAGTAGAAATGACAGGGTCATTCCAGGCCTCAGGATGCTCAAAGTGGGGACCATGACCAATCAGCAGTCCCACTGGGGAGCCTGTCAGCAATGCAGATTCCCTGGCCCCTCCCCAGACCCTTGGAACCAGAATTTCTGGAGAGGGGTCCAGCAATCTATATTGTAACAAATGTTCCAGAGTATTCTTGTGCCCACTAGATTTCAGAAGCTCTGAGTTTGTTTGACTCCCCCCCACCCCATTCCTTTACAGTGGAGGATTGGTAAAGAGACACGTTTCCCCAAAGGCACACATTTGGTTAAGGGCAGAGGTAGAGAAAGAGCCCACAGTTCTAAGTCTTGATCCTGAGCATCCCACAGTGGGGAGACAGCAGCTGCCCTTGCTCAAACCAACCCTTCGCAGTGTTTGCCCACAAGACAAGCATGGTTCTCATCTTGGTCCTCATTCATGGATCTCCTCTTCCTCTTCTTCCTCCCCCTCCTTTTTCTTTTTTGTTTCCCCTCCTCTTCTTCCTCTCTCACCCTCTCTTCCTCTATCCTTCAACTTGGGGAAATAGCTTAAGCTCTCGGGCACCTACTTCCTTTGCATGTCAAATGGCAACAACCACCCCTCCCCTGGCCAATTCAGGTCAACCCAAAGAACACAAGTTACCTCCAAGTGGATGCTCTGGTGCTGACTGGAATGACACAATTTAGGGGAAAGGCCTTGAGAAATTAAAAACGTCCACTCAGAGGGCAAGACTTAGCTTTAAAGCCTTCCCCCATTAGGTTGTCACCCGGATTCCCACCACCAACCCTCCCTGCCCCCACCATCCTCTCCCTCAGCTGTGAGAACAGGATTTGTTTTTCTCTGCAGTGGGCTCTGGGTTATACATACAGGCAACTAGGTGAATGTTCTGGGAGGCCGTTAGGGTTTCTCAGAATGAGTCATTTTTTCAAAAATAACAAAACCTCTCGACATCACTTGATTTCAGCATTCTCGCCAGGCTCTTGTAACCTCTTTTGCAATTGCATTCCAAACACGCCTGACTTTTTTCTCAGGCTTGATGGCAAGTCCCCCCCTCCCAGCAGAAGGACTGAGAGACAAAGAAACCAAGCCCCAGGATCTACCCATTCTGTCCAGAATATGTGTAGATTTCAGATGCTAAGAGGGAAATGTTTTGGAGGCTTTGGATGTTGGCAGGGGGCGGGGGTGCATAAGATCAAAGAAGCTGCCCTGGCTTCCAGCCTGCAGTTACTCACTGGACTTTGACAAACCACCCTTCTGCATCTCCTTCTTGACCCCAACTAGGACTGAATAAGGATCCCAAGGGGCTTCCCAGGTGGCACAGTGGTAAAAGAATCCACCTGCCAATGCAGGAGATGCAGGAGACTTGGGTTCCATCACTGGGTTGGGAAGATCCCCTGGAGGAGGAATTAGCAACCCACTCCAGTATTCTTGCCTGGAGAAGAGCCTGGCCAGCTACAGTCCCTGGGGTCGCACAGAGTCGGACATGACTGAGCAACTGAGCATACATGCACGCACACACTACAAGGATCCCAAGAGTGATAACTAGCCATTGCTTAACGTGTCGTGGTTTTACGAAGCACATTTCACCTCCATCACCTCCTGTGCTGATGAGAACATTAGAAGTTCCTGGAGAAGCTTGGAGAAAGTGAACGTCTTGCCTGAGTTCTGACAGTTGATGATGATGATAGTCTCCACGCACTGAGTGAGCCAGGCGCTTTATCGCTTGTATCCACCCATGCCCAGATAGGTTGTTACTCTTCCCATTTTCTAGATAGAGAAACTGAGGCTCAGAGAGGTTAAGTAACTTTTCCAGTGTCCCACAGCAAGTGGCAGAGCTGGAACTGAAACCCAGATGTGCCTGGCTTCAAAGCCTGTATCTTTTCCAAGCTCTCAGAGGGAAATCCTGCTCTCCAAACACTTCGCACATTATTCCACTAACACTTATTGTGGATTTGAATTTTCACTCTATGTACCTCCATTCTGTGAGCTCCTCAAAGCAAAGACGGTGCTTCATTCATCTCTGTACCCTCAGCACACAGCTTGCTAATTGACACAGAGGTACACACCCACCTTTGGATGAAATCCCTGACAGATTCAACCTCTGGCCCTCAAAGGGCAGAACCGGGTGTGTCCCCTACACTCACTGCTACCCCCATTCCAGAGCACTCGGAGCCTATGGTCTCCAGGAAGTGTCACATCTAAACCGGCTCCTTGTACCTCCTGACCTTGGTAAAGACATCTCACGTCCCCAAGTTCCCAGCTTTCTCATCTGAGCAAATATGTTACTGAGCAGGAGACCTCAGAGGACCTCCAGGCTCTCACAAGTGATGCTTCTGAAGGGCATTGAGATTCCTCAGGAAGACAGGGCCTAGCACATTTGTCGGTTGAATAATAGTTGTTTGCAAAAAGGGCGCCGCAGAACTCATTAAGAGAATCCATAACATTGATCCAGTAGTATACTTTGCGTTTGCTCTTGTTTCTGTAAGACCCTTGCACAAAAGGGAAAGTAAAACCTCAGAAGTCTTAACTCTGTGTGACTAAAATCCTGTGTGAATGAAAAGCAGATATCGATATCACTATTGTGTCTGCATTAGGACTCAAGGTGGATGTCACGTTCCCACAGCCCCCACTCTCTCCAGCTGCCCCATCACGAGGTTGAGTGGGGTGACCCTCTGCCACATTTAGGTCAAGGCACACATCACTTTTGCATTGAAACTGTCTGCTTATTTCTCTCTTCTCCAGGAAGCTGTGCACCTGTATTTATCTATTTCCTACTACACTTTGTACCTGGTGGTTCTTTGTATCTTCAGCATTTAGCCAGAGTGCAAGTAGGAGCTGCCACTTAAGAAATGTTCGATGATGGCGTAACTTCCCCAATTCCAGACTCCTGCAGAATCCTGTTCTGCAGGCACATCCACAGGATAACCCTGGGAACTAGGCAGTGTATCTCTCCTTGTACCCATTTTAAAGATAAAGGCACTAAGACTCAGAATGCTGACAGACTCATCCAACACTGCACAGCCCGGAAGGGGTAGCTCCCACACACAAATTACAAAACCACAGACCATGTGATCTGGGGTGGGAGGGGGTCCTTGATAGCCATGCAAAACAGAGCTTATCCAACCTGGTTTTAACAAAGGAATCTTATTTCCTTTTTCCCCCAGTGAAATCTTACTCAGAATCACAATACAAATAGTTTGGGGGGAGAATCTACCCTTGATAATAAAAAAGTAGAAAAATTAAACACTCATCATTTCAGCCCCTGATCTGGCCCTCAGGAGGAGGGAGGGGGTTCAACAACAACATTGGAAAGCCACTGATCCAAACAGACGTTCTAGAACACTTGCGTTTATGTTCTAATCTTGTGTTCCTTCAACTGCGGCACCTGCTTCCTCAAGGTTGCCTTCCTCATTCAAACACTCCCTTGCGGCCAGCACTGTGTGAAGCCCTGTGCGCAAGGCTGCCGAGGAGGCCCCAGGTAGGTTGGACCTGGGGTCCAAGGATCTGCTTCGGTCCCCAGTCCTACTGTTTCCTGGCTGGGAACCTTGGAAAAGGCGATCTCTTCCCTGGAGCCTTGGCTGCTTCACCTCCAAAGTGACCCCAAGGCTTGGACTGAATCAGAATCCGTTATCCCATGAGTGTCAACACACTAAGAGACGGATCTTGACATCAGCACATGCTCCAGAAGTGTCGATGGCATCTGCTGATGCAGGGCTCTCCAAGGTGAATCCCCAAGAAGGACCTGAGATCACGTTCATTAGGATGTCCACGATTTTATTTTAATGGTCACAGATCATTCTACAAGTGAATGGCGTTTATGTTTACGGCAGTGATGTTTGTGCTTAAGACATGGATTTAAATGAAGGAAACGTGGGTTGGCTTCATCTCAAATGCCAAGTTAGCAGAATTACAGGCAGAAAACGGGTGTGGCCAGCATGGAGCAAGAAAACCTGAATGGCTGGGGCTTGGGAGCCTGAGTGCACAGGTTAAAGAGGAGGGCGGGGCGGAGAGCCACACTCTCATGTGCTTGGCTTCTGTTTCCCAACCCCCAGCCGGCCGTTTCTCGGAGGTGATGACAGGTGCCTCGCAGCACGCGTTATTCCATCAGGTCGCGCTGTCTAAGTTGGAAGCCTCCCAGATCCCCTGCAGGTCTCGAAGGGAAGGAGACAACGAGGGCTCTGGAAAGAAGCCTCCAGGAGCAGCTTTTCCGCTCTGCCTCTCGTATCTCCATCTCGATCTGAAAGGCAGCCCCTGGTTGGCAGCAACAGGCTTCTGCGGAAGCCTCCGGATTCCAACGTCGAAGCCGTTTGTTATTTTCAACAATAATAATAATCCTCTAACACGTGTATTGTGGACCCAGCCTTCACTCCATTGCATCACTGGCTTTGAAATCCTCGTGTCTCGTGGAACGAGAAAGCTGGACAGGGGCCATAAGCCCTTCTTGGGAGATGAGGAAACAAGTCTCCCGGTTGCTGTGGGTCACGGAGCACGTAGATGGCAGCATGCACGTGGACTGGAACCTGGGCTCTTCACTCCAATTCCAGTCCTCTTTCTAAAGGCTGTTCCTTCTGGAAACTTCTAGTAACCCACAAGCAAGGAAGGGAAGGACCAGTGCCCCTGCCTTGCAGCCTGGTCAGCCAAAGGTCTCTGGCAGGCGTGGGGGCCTCCCTGCATGACAACACGACCCAGGGCATCAGAACAGCAAGGCTCAGCCAGCAGCATCCTTGCAAATTCCTGGCCGGACGCTCTGAGCCTTCGCCAGCACTTCCAGGTCTCCCTCGTCTTCCTTCTGTACTCGGGTCAAGGGAAGCAGGTTCCCCTGGGGCATCCGCTGACTTGCCCTTTCTCCCAGTCGCAGAGCCCTTGGACAGACTAGATTCAGAGGTCTCAAGGCCAGAGAGGAAACGTCCCCACACAAGGGTTTCAGAGTAGTGTGTGCGCGCTAAGTCGCTTCAGTCCTCTCTGACTCTTTGTGACTCTATGGACTGTAGCCCACCAGGCTCCTCTGTCCATGAGGATTCTCCAGGCAAGAACACTGGAGTGGGTTGCCATGCCCTCCTCCATGGGATCTTCCCGACTCAGTGATCGAACCTGCGTCTCTTATGTCTCCTGCATTGGTACACGGGCTCTTTACACTAGTGCCGCCTGGGAAGCCCAGAGTGGCAGAGGCTGCAATCCAGCGTGACCCGAGAAGCTTGTTCAAAGCGTGTGTACCCACCATCCTTCTCTCCAGGTATGTCACAGTTTCTGTTGAGCTGGGCAGCTCTCCAGCTAACTCCTACTTGCTTCACCAACAAACCCAGAGCCAAAGAAGGCACCTCATCTTACAGAGAGGGAAACTGAGTCCCAGAGAGGAGAAGTTTCTAGAAGTTATCAGAGGAAACTGGGGACTCTGTGACTCAGAACCAGGCATTCTCCTTTCTGAGCCTCAGTTGCCCCAGCAATGAAAAGCCATCTTTAAGTCCCTTCTCACTGACACTCGGCTTCTATGAGGTATAACTAAAGCTCAGCCTCCTAAAGCCAAACAGTCTCATGTGGAGGAGACAGTGCCCCCAGAGAAACAGTTCTTCAGAGTTCTTCTTTAGCACAACAAAGACCAAGCTCTTGCCCTTGCATCCCAAAGCTCAACTTAAGATCCTTCATTATTAAAAGAGGCTTAGAGGAGAGAGTGGAGAAGGCAATGGCACCCCACTCCAGTACTCTTGCCTGGAGAATCCCATGAACAGAGGAGCCTGGTGGGTTACATAGGGTCACAAAAAAATTGGACACAATTGAAGTGAGTTAGCACACACACACACATCCTCACAATCACCCCATGAGTTGAAGTTATTTGAATGTCTCTGCTACCCACTCCAGTGTTCTTGCCTGGAGAATCCCAGGGACCGGGGAGCCTGGTGGGCTGCTGTCCATGGGGTCACACAGAGTTGGACACAACTGAAGTGACTTAGCAGCAGCAGCAACCCAAAGAGGCTGCCAACACACCAAGGCTTTATGATCTGAACCCTGTTGGCTTTTGAAGCCTGCCTCTTCTATGTGTTTCTCAGGTTCTCCCTGAGCACCAGCTACATTGCCAGATTCACCTAGCCCTCTCAGGCCTCTAAGCTTGGTGGTTCTTGCTTTAGCTCAGGAATGCCCTTCCCACTGTTTCATTTGTTAAAAGTCTGTTCATCCTTCAAACCCCAGCTCGAGGCCAGCCTTTCCTGAGGCTGCCAGTTTCTCAAGCTAGAATTAATCACTTCCTTTTCTTCTCTTCCATGGTACTCAAATGCTGAGATTTTGTTTTTCACTCGTAAGACAGGTATAATAATAATTCATACTTTACTGGCTGGCTGAGAAGGTCAAAGGAAACCATGTGTGGGAAAACTCTTAGAAAAATAAAACAGACTGTCAAAAAAAAGAAAAATATTAGAGACTATGTCAACATGAATTTGTATTGTGATAGTGCTTCCCTCTAGGACAGCATATTTCATTCCAGCTAATGTTATGGTTTGCTTTGTACTTTCCTCCCTTCTCTGTTATCAATTAGGGTATTTTTTGGTTGTGTAAAGAAATTCTGTCTACTGCAAGCACCCTCCCTAGTAAAAAAAAAAAAAAAAATGCAAATGAGATTTACAGATTCCAGATAATTTACAGATTTATTTACAGATTATTTACAGATAATAATTTACAGATTTATTTACAGATTATTTATAGGTTATTAGTTAAGAGGTGTGTTTGGCTACAAGTAACCAAACCTCTAAACCTAGTGGTTTAAAATGGTAAGGGGTTCTCTGCAAGAGGTCCAAAGGGGAGTTGGGGCCTGATGTCACTAAACAGTCTGTGCAGTGCTCCTAGCCTTTTCCTCAGGCTCATAATTTATCTGCTGCAGCTGCAACCATCATGTCCTTCCTTATCCCAGTAGGAAGAAGGAGAAAAGGGAGACACATCCCCAGCAGACAATACACTTGCATTTACTGGCTAAGCCACATGATCCATCCCAAACTGGAAGGCAGCGTTGAGCTTTCCACCTTCTAGAATAGAGAAAGTGCAGCAGGGATATGTGCAAGTGAACCGTCTATATTATCTGCCACAAGCAAGCTCTCAGAAAGAAGGAAAAGCTGAATAGCCAGATGTCAGAAACTGAGATACAGTTATCTTCAGGGTGTTACTAACCAGATCAGTCCTAGCCATTTGACATTCTTAAGTCCTGATTTATTTTCCCATAGCCTGGTTTTTCCAGTTGGAGGCAAATGCCTACCCCTTGGCTACAGGAGTGAAGGAGCCTCGATGAACAAGCCCCCCGGTGTGGCATGCATGCAATGAGGGAAAGGGAGATCCCAAAAGGAAAATGAGAAAGTGAAGCAGATGAGAAACAAGAAAGTCCTTACAGTGCCTTATTAGGATGTGATCTCCCTGGAAACAGAATTCCTGATTTTCTCTTCTATACATCTGTGGCTGTACCTGGCAAAATGCTGCAGTCAACCAGTCCATGATTTTATTCTTCAGCCAGGAGCCAAAATTTGTTTTCCCCTCTTTGTTTTGATTCGTGTCATTGTCATTTGTATCCTCATGGAATGAATGGATCTTGAAGTCAGACAGATCAGGAATGAAATTCCAGCTTCACTACCCCTCTCTCTGTAGCTTTGGTCAAGATACTTTACTCTCTATGCCTCAGTTTTCCTATCTGCAAAATATGGAGATTGAAACCATGAGGTTGCTAAACAAATGAAATAATACAGTGCATGTAAAGCACTTTGCAAGTGCCTAGCACATAGTAGTCAGTCCAAAATCAATGGTCTATTATTATTTTTATGTGGGAATTTTAAGCAACAGGAACACAATGAATAACTGCATGCCTGCTGAGTCGTTTAAGTCATGTCTGCTCTTTGCCACCCTATAGGGTATAGCCCGCCAGGCTCCTCTGTCCACAGGATTCTCCAAGCAAGAATGCTGGAGTGCATTGCCTTGCCCTCCTCCTGGGGATCTTCCTAACCCGGAGATCGAACTTGCATCTCCTGCAGCTCCTACGTTGCAGGCAGATTCTTTACCAGCTGAGCCACTGGGGAGGCCCAGTGAATAACTCCTTATATCCAATTCCCTAATAACTCCTGTTTGGAGTCCTACAGATTGTAGGTTTGATATTTGAGGAGAGAGTAAAGTTCTAATCTTTCTAGTTCATCCTAAAAATAGTTAGCTCTTCTCTGTGCATTCTGTCAGCTCAGCAAGTCCCATCTAGGGAACTGCGAGATTGTGTAAGGCAATCTTTCTAAACCAGGGTCAAATGTTCTTCTTTACCCGAGAGTAACTC
Source organism: Bos mutus (assembly GCF_027580195.1). NCBI lineage: Eukaryota > Metazoa > Chordata > Mammalia > Artiodactyla > Bovidae > Bos > Bos mutus. The sequence goes on along the minus strand of NC_091630.1, from coordinate 67,516,762 downwards.
ACAGAAGATGCACAGGATGATAAAGAGTCTGTCCAGTAGTGGGGGTGTCGGGGAGGATATGTATGTAGGGGAGGGGGTCATCCCACCTAGGCTGGAGTCTGATATCTAGAGCCTCAAGGATGACAGGTAACTGAATCCTAGAAAGAAGGAATATTTTTCTCATGTTTATTCATTCAGCTATTCAAGTCATCTGACAGACATTTACTGAAAGCTACCAGCTCAGAAACTGGTAAATGCAGAAGATGTAGAAGTAATTGTGTACCCACCCAGAGAGATCTCATGGTCAAGCTATTTATTGAAATCTTTAAGCATTCAATAAAAATAACAGTAACAACAATAACAGTAATTAATATTTATGGAACACTTATTAGGTGCTAAATAAAATAGTTCTAAAACTTTACTTGCATCATTCACTCAATTCTTATCTTAACCTCATGAGATAAGGACTTTCTCCTCATCTGCCAATGAAAACATTAAGGTCCCAGAGATTCAATAACCTATCTGGGCTCTTCAGAAACTGTCTTATCTGGAAAGCTTTCAATTGTTGCCCTCAATGCGGGGAGCTTTTAATAGATAGCAGTCACTGGTTGCCATAGAAACTGCAAGGGAACGTAGATCTAGTGCACTTCGTGGTTGGTAAACTAATGATGCCTGTCTGGACTTTCTCAAGTTCTCTGGGCTCAGGCCATTCCCTCCCCCGAGAAGGTCTTCCCACCACTGTCTCCATTTAGCTACACTCTACTCACCTTTCAAACCTCAATCCATTGCCACCTCTATCAAGAAAGTGTTCCCGAATGCCCCCACTGTACCACCTAGGTACGATCTCTCACACCCCTATGTTTGTCCAACTCTAATGGCACTTTCCTTCTGCCAAAACTGACGGTCAACTGAGTATCTGGCTTATTTGTCTATTAAATGAGTTTTCCTCCAAAGCAGAGAGCTTGTTTAGTCAATTGTCTTATCTCCAGGGTCTGGCATTCATGCGTGGGTTAACGGGCACTAAATCCATATGCCCGGCTCATAGTAAGCCCACCCAGGTGTTGGCAACCTTTTACCCTTTGAATGTGGAAATGGACAGAATGAGACAACACAAGGAGACCGCCTTGCCTCCCAGAGTTAGAGCATGAGAAAGAGCATCAGCAGATGCCACAAGCAAGAAACGCCAGCAGGTTGGACAACCAAGATTTTCTAAGATTTAACAGTTTGACTGCCCTCTAAATCAACTCAGCCCTCTCAAGCAAGCTGCTAGATTCCCCAGCTGCCACCCAGAGTAGATGAAAAGCAGAAGTCATATTATTATTTTGTGCAACTTTGGGGGAAAACCACAGCTTCTACTCCTTTGACTTCCACACCCTGTGCTGCATTTCCCTGCTCATCCAACTTTTTCCTTCTGCACAAGAAAATCCAAAGGTGCCTGGCTTTAAGAAGGTGGTGCGAGCTTCACTTCCTCATCTGCAAAACGAAATAAGAGGACCCACCTCATCAGACAGAGTATGTACAGTGACTGGAATTGATTCCACATAGTCATTGTTGTTCAGTTGTTATGTCTGATTCTCTGCGACCCCATGGACTGCAGCACACCAGGCTCGTCTGTCCCGCACTAGCTCCTGGAGTTTGCTCAAACGCGTGTCCGTTGAGTTGGTGATGCTATCTAACCACCTCATCTTCTGCCACCGCTTTCTCCTTTTGCCTTCAATCTTTCCCAGCATCAGGGTCTTTTCCAGTGAGTCGGCTCTTTGCATCAGGTGACCAGAGTGTTGGAGCTTCAGCTTTAGCATCAGTCTTTCCAATGAATATTCAGAGTTGATTTCCTTTAGTATAGCCAGTGCTCAATAAATATTACCTATGATTACAACTGTGCTTCCTAGGTGGCTCAGTGGGTAAAGAATCTGCCTACAATGCAGAAGACACCAGAGGCACAGATTCAATCCCTGGGTTGGGAAGATCCCCTTGAGGAGGGTATGGCAAGTGACTTTGGTATTCTTGCCTGGATAATCCCATGGACAGAGAAGCCTGGTGGCCTACAGTTCATAGGGTTGCAAAGAGTTGGACATGACTGAAGTGACTGAGCATGCAAGCATGATTACAATTATTTAGAATGTAAGACTCATATGTCATCTAACAATGTGAAGACCCAGGTATTAAACATCTCAGAATATTCTTCCAGCCCAGCCCCAAATTTCTGGGAAACAATAGAGTGTAATTAACTTGACAATACTAACAGAATAGAATTCCGGTCTAGATGGGGTGTGAGAAAGATACAACCGCTCTTGGCGGTGTTTCACGTTGACTTTCAAACAACAGAGTAGAGAATGGAAGTGATCCAAGGCTCTGGGTTACTAGTGTGGCCTGTGGTGGACAGTGGCTGAGGATAAACTCAGTCCCACCACGTGCAAGCTGTGTAACCTGAGGCAAGAAACCCAACCTCTCTGTGCCTGAGAATTAGAACAACACAGATGTTTTAGAATGCTTGTGAGAATGAAATGAGCAATGAAACAAACAGTGTCTGACTTCTAGCTGGTAAAGGTAGTCTTGATGATTCTCATCTTGAAGTGGTGTTGTCAATTTTTTATTTAGTTTTTTTTTTTTTTTTCTTAAAGATACATAGACTCACAGATTAAGAATTAAGGGGTACCTGAGAGACCATCCAGCACAATATATTTTTTCTGACAAGGAAACAGGACCCAGAAAGGGAAAGTCGTTTCCCCTAGGTCACATGGCAAGTGAGAGGGAAGGGGAAGAAGCAATCTTCCTTCCACGACACAGAAAAAAACCGGTATGCTTTCCCTGAGCGAGCAGGCTCCAGGCGAGGAAGTGAGTCTTTAGAGACGTGAGGACGGCATGTGTTCTAGGAGAGCAGAGGACAGCTGTTTGGGAAAACGATTCCAAAATCAAACGGTGTTTGTTGGGCCGTTTCCTGACAGCAGCACAATGTGCTTGCCTGTGGGCAATAAAAAGAATAACTATGATTCAGTTTTCTTCACTCCAGGGCAGACTTTGAAGAATGTTTACAACCAACAGCTCACTTAATTTTCTCCTCCTATCCAGCTCACGTGGTAAGCATCATTATCCCTGTCTTTAACAGTATTTAGAGAAGTTAATGACAAGCAGGTAAGCAGCTCAGAAAGGATCCAGGCAGTGTTTCCTGACACGGAGCCCCTGACCTAGAGCCAGGTGCCCCACAGGCATGGGATGGTAAGCCTAATACTTGGATTTAACAGACTTTAATTTCTTAGAGCCACAAAATGATTCTCTCGTGATGTCCCTCCAATTCATGTCCCCAGTCCCACCTTCTCTGAGGAAGCTTCTCTGACCAGCCCAATCCACCAATCCTGGCATCTCCAAACATCTCCAGGGTTTGCCATCTACACTCTGGTGGACACCTGTCCACCACAGGCTGGTTGCAGAGGAGAAAGGCTTGACACCTTATCATCCAGATGATAACCGTGTCCCTATGCTCCCACGAGGTACCAAGCTCCAAGTCAGATGGCATCCAGAGTCACAGCGGATGAAGACAAGTTACAGCCTCAGTTACAGGTTTTGGGAAGAACAGTCATGACATCACTTTCTGTGAGGATAATATATGCAAGCAATATAAATCCTCATAGCAACCCTTAAAGGTAGATTTTATTATCTGCATTTTAGGGATGGGGAAACTGACTCTCAGATAGAAAAAATAATTCCCCTAAGCTTACACAGCAGGCGGGGTGATAACGCTGTTGACTGTGAGAACAACAGCAATCACTACCTTGAAAAGACCTTGGGCAGCTTACAGAAACGAACTGGGTTCCAGTGGATACAGTGGGGGGTGGCCGTGGGGGTGGGTTTTATTGTCTTTGTGATGGTCCCTTTCTGGTTCCCTGCTTCCTCTCTGCCTCCTGTGTTCACTGAACAGCCAGAAGAGGGGATGGGAGGGGAGAGGCTCAAGAGGGAAGGCATACGGATACGTACTTACTGCTGACTCGCGTTGTTGTACAGCAGAAAGTAACACAACATTGTAAAGCAATTATCCTCCAACTTAAAAAAAAAAGCCACACAGCCAGAGGCATCCTTCATTCTCCATCCCTTCCCTGTTCCTCCCCAGGCTTCCCATTGCCCTCAGCGCAGAATCCAGAGCCACCCCCAGTGGCCTCCGAGGCCTTACAGGATGCGTTCTGAGGCCTCCCAGACCTTACCCCCTCCTCCCCCACCCCTCATTCCCGGCATGCCCCCGGTCACTCTTCCTGAAATACACCCGGCTGCACGTTCCCTCCTCCACACATTCATCCCTAATGTCCTCTCTGCCTAGGGCACTCTTCCCGGTCTGGTCCGTCTGCAAGGACCCCCTCCCTCTCCTTGGTAACACCCTCCATGACCACTCTTTGTACAATAGCTCCCATACCCCATTCCATCATCTTCCTAACCTCCTTATCCCACTTTACACCTAAACACCACCCAACCAATTAGGGCTGCCCATCTCCTTGTTTACTGTCTCTCTCCCATTAGAATATAAGCTCCCTGTGGGCAGGGGCATGGCTTGTCTCATTCATTCTGTGTCCTCATCGCTTTGACCAGGGCCAGGGGCACAGCAGGTGCTCTGTGCAGATCTATTGTATAAGAGAATGAACTACAGGGCTCCTTTGGGTGTGGTGGGCAGAGGGAGGGAGAAGGCAGAAAGCAGTGGGCTGAGGACTGTGGGAGGGGAGGGGAGGCGAGGGCGGTTCTGCAGAAGGAACCGTGGGCCGCTGTCAGTCGTCAGTGGGTGCCCCTGGCAGGGCACAGCTGGGTTCAGTTTCTGATCTTCCCTCTTCTCCTCCACAAAGTGAAGAGCACCCTGAAACCACCCAGAGCTGAGCCCCACCCCAGAGCGGGGAAGGAGGACTAAAAGCCAAACCTAGAATCTTCCGAGGTGGAGCAAACCTCAGTGAGTCACTAGCCTGCTGATCCCCTGACTCTTTTATGCCCAAGGGATAAAATAATGATGGTGTCTGGGAGTTCATCTTAAGAAAAGGAAACTCCAGCTTAATAGAGCATTGATAATAACAGAAAAAAAAAAAACCAGTAGGTGTACCCATCAAGTTCCCAGCAGAAAACGGAATTTACCCCAGATGGTGCAAATGGAGAACATTCGATAGAGGGATCTTTTACTGATTGGGGCTGGAGCTGAGGCTCCTGGGCCAGCAGAGTGTGAAGCCACGACACCCCCGAATGAGCCAAGGTAGGGATGGTGGTCCAGAAGGCTTCAAAGAGCATGATGGGAACCTCCGTGGTGAAGAAGCACAGCTGTCACGAAAGACACAAACCTCTCTCTCCTGCCCTCTGGTCTCTTGCCAGGGCCTCTGGAAGACAGGTGGGGAGGGAACTGGGGGACATTGTTGGCAGAGTTGGCCTCCGGGGCATGGAGCAGGGCAGAGAATGGATATGGTGACCCACAGAGAAGAACTGGCAAAGGTGACTGTTGAATAACCAGAGTTTTTCCACTGCTTGATGCAGAGCCCAGCACAGACTAGCCATGAATAAATACTTACCAGGCATCCTGCAGTCCCAACTCCCACTGCCCTACACACACATACACACACACACACACACACACACACACACTCCTATTGAACTCTTACTATGTGCCAAGCATGTCTTAAGTCCATGGTATCATTTACTCCCTATGGGGTAAGTTTGGGTGTCCCTTTATTTTTTTTCAGATATGGAAACGGAGGCTTAAAAAGGTTCATAATTTTTCCAAGGTGACTCAACTAGTGAGGTGCAGAGCCATGGTTCCACCCCGAATGAACCGAACTCAACAGGCCATGCCTTTAGCCACCAAGTTCTCCATCCCAGAGCCTAGCACAGGGCCTGCTGGGTGATGGGAGGTTATCGTGGCCCAAAGAACTTCTACAGCCCAGCTCTGCACAGCGGGCTTCTCCAACTCAGGTTACTAGATGCAAAGTGGAACTGTTCTTGGCTGATCTGAAGTGGTCCTCACAAACCTGGAGGAATGCAGGCAGAGGAATGGAGCACAGGACCTCCAATGTCCCAGGTCACTAAAGTAACAAGGGAAGCACTCGCCTCCCTCCTCACTGCCTGCAGATGAATCATCAGTTACCCTCATCAATGCCAGCCCAAGCTGATCAGCTGGAAGTTCCAACTCCTGTGGCTAGCATTTGGTGGGAACTGGTGATAGGGGAGCAGAATGCTCGATTTATAGAAACCAGCCTACTCAAAACTCAAATAATGACCCCAGAAGAAGACTGCGTTGATGGTGCAACTCTTGTTTGCCTACCATTTGACTTCTAGCAGGAAGTATTTTTAAAGGGTATTTTTCTCCCTTGCTGACCAGTTCCTCATTGAGAAATTCTCTTTTGTGACACTTGGACATCTCAGAGTGATGAAGGGACTTTTTTTTTTTTAATTGCCACTTCCAGGTTTGGATTCACTTCTTCATTCATCTGGAAGAACAGAAAGGATTTCCAAATGCTTACCAGACATCTGCTCTGAGCGCTGAAGACTGGCCTCGTCCCTAGACCTTGACCGTCACCTCTGGGAACCACACGGCACAGGATGGGATGTCCCCACCTCCTCTTCCTCTCCTCCATCCCCAACTCACGCACTCAACACATTTATCAGTCCCTTCCACGTCCCCCATTCGTTATGAAGCAATGTGATAAAATCTCCTCTTAGGTTTAGTAAGAAATAGCATGTAACCCGATGGCGAAACTGTAGTGGGCTTCAAGGCTGAATGGACCCAAGGTGATGCTGGAAACTTCCTTACTCCCTCCCCTTCTTGGGGGCTGAGAATAAGGGAACCATCACGCATTCTGGTGGCCCATGGACAGGGTCTGTGAGATCCCTTAACATGCATGCTTACTGCATCACCCAGGTCCCTCCATGCCTCATCCTCTCAATGACTATGAGATGTAAGTTCCGTTTACTCTGCTCACCTCATCTTATCTCCAGTTACTCAGACTCCATGTCAGGCAACCCTTGCGCCATGCCCTGTTGAGACTGTGCTGTTCCATCGCTCTACCTTTGCTCGTGTTCTTTCTTCTGCCTGGGATGCCTTTCTCCCTCAGTGTCTCCCTAGCAAGCTTCTACTTTTGCTGGAAGACCCAGCGCAGGTCAACACTGAGCATCATTGCCTGAGCCTCAGGCTAAGCTCTGCTCCCCTGGGAGCCCCGGGCTTCCCTCTGCCTTGACATTCAGCACCTCATGCTGGAAACATCTGCTCTCTGGTCCACCTCCCACAGTGGACTCAGTTCTGGGAAGACCCTCTCTGGCTCCTCCCTGCTTCCCAGGGCCCAGCACAGGACCTGACATACAGTGGATTGCTGAGAGGAGCTCTCTCTGGAATTTAGCTCAAACAGTTTGTTTGCCCTCATCTTCTAAATGGGTGTGTGAATTGGCTTAGCCCCTGCGCAGAGAAACAGAAACTCGGTCGTGTCTGACTCTGCGTAACCCTATGGACTCTGCGTAGCCTGCCAGGCTCCTCTGTCCATGAGATTCTCCAGGCAAGAATACTGGAGTGGGTTGCCATGCCCTTCTCCAGGGGAATCTCTCCAACCCAGGGATCGAACCTGTGTCTCTTACGTCTCCTGCACTGGCAGGCAGGTTCTTTACCACTAGCACCGTCTGGGAAGCCCAAACAGGAACTTAAAGGTAAATAAAACGTGACTGGACCTCCTGAGCCCACAGGCTCTTCCACTTGTGATGGATTGTGAAACGGAGAGAAGGCAGCCCAGCGTGGGGGCCTCAAGAAGCTGTTGGTGGTAGGAGTCCACAGGTGGCCCCAAGTGGTATAGGTTCCATGCGTCCCAAACCATCCACCCCTCCCCCAGAAATTCCAGCCCTCGAGCAACTTGCCTTCAGCTGAAATCTCTCACCCTGGTGAAAAATGGAAAGCCTCATGACAAGGACTTCTAAGCTGTCGTTATTTCTGCAGGTTTCTTTTCAATCATAAAATGATATACTTGTGCCCACCATCTCATTTAATTTCACAACAGCTCTGTGAGACTAGTATTGTTTTCCCCATTTTATGGAGGAGGAAACTAAGGCGCAGAGAAGTCAAGGTGCCTGAGATCACAGATCTCAGAAATGGAAAAGCTAGACCAGTTCTGTCTGGCCCCATGGTGCTTCCTCTTACCCAAAATGTTAAACTGCCTGCTTGAACAAGTCAGGAAAAGTCCCTGAACAGGAACCAGGAGACCTGCCACGTGACTGGCCTGGTCACAGTCATTCTGACCTTTGATTTCCTCATCATTTCCCTCTAAGTCCAAGGTTACACTTGACTCAGGACACATGTATCATCACTTCCTTTACAGAGCCTCTCCCAACAACTCCAAGTCATAGCCAGTAGAGAACTAATAATTCTTCCTTTGTGTTCCCACCAGCCCCTTTGTTTCAGCACAAAGTCTATGTATCAGTTAGTTATCACTGTGTAACAAAGCACGTGCAAGCTTTTCAAACAAGTAGTCAGAAGACACTTTTTTAAAGGGACCAATAGCAAATATTTTAGGCTTCATAGATCACACGGTCTCTGTTACAATTATTTAGTCTGATTTTGTAGTGCACACACACACAAAAACTAAATAATAAATAAATAGGAATGACTATATTCTAATAAAGCTTTCTTTACAAAAACAGACAGCCCACAGGTGGTAGTTTGCCAATCCTTGTTTTGAACAGTAGGCATTTATTATTGCTCATGAATCTATGAGTTGGCTGAACCAGTTTGTTCATCTGGGTCAGGATCTGCTGATCTGGATGAGCTCACTCGTGCAACTGTGGTCAGCTGGCCAGATGCCTAAACGCTAGCTGGTCTAAGATGTATATTTGCGTACTTGGTAGTTGACCTTCACCTTGGTAGTGAAGGTGACAAGAGAGACCTGGGTTGCATGTCTCTCTTCATCAAGGAAGCTAACCCGGGTTTCTTCTCCTAGAGAGTCAGCAAGCTTCTAGAGATGGTGGAAGCACACAGGCCAGTTGAGACCTAGGCTCAAAACGGGTACATCATCACCTCCATCACATCTTATTGACAAACCACCTCACAAGACCAGCCCAGATCCAAGGGGTAGGGAATTAACCTCAGCCTTTTGCTAGGAGGAGATAAGAAATCACATCTCAAAGAGTGTGAAGAGAGCACAGGCCAAAGAACTGTGGCCGTGTCTGCAGTCATTCCATAGGAGCCAGCTACACTCATGTGTTTGTATTTGTTACATATACATCTCCCTATATTTTTAGACTGTAAGACCTTTAAAGACTGGCTTAATATTTGTATCTCCAGTGCCAATCACAGTGCCTGGAGCAGTCTATTTTCACCTCCTAAAAGCAAAGGTCCTCAAACCCATCCATCTCCATAGCCATCTATACCCTGGTTCAAGGTATTGTCAGCTCTTGCTCTGAAATAGCCTCCTGACTGCTGAAAGGCTGGTTGATATTCCCTTGCGTTGGGAATCCGTTCACATCCATGGGTGCAGGAGAACAGCCTAGTGGAGAAGAACAAAGTTCCTGGGAGGAGAGGTCAGAGGTTTCCTCTAACATAGGAATTGGGCAGAAAGTTTGGGGACCGTGGTGCCCTGGCTGTGATTCTGCTCAGTGTTGGTCCTGGTGTGGCTCCTAACAAGACCCCTGGGATCTGTAAAGGCAGGAAAGCTCAAGAACTTTGGTTCAGGGAACCAACAGGGCAATCCAGGAGCAATGCATGTTTAGCATCAAAATCAACCCCAGCTCTGCTTCTTTACAAATAACCTCTCTATGCTTCATTTCATAGTCTGTAAAATAGAAATAAAAAACAGAGAACTCCTTCTCATCATAACACCCAAAACAAAAGAGCTTCTGTTACAAGATATTATAATAAACCTAACACTCGTGGTGTCTCGGAGTGGCTCTAAATGTTTCACCTGCTTTGGCTCATTCAGTCCCCTGCACAACTTCATAAGGCAGGTCCTACTCTTGTCCCATCTTACAGATGAGGAAGCAGAGGCTCAGAGGCGTTTAGTAACTTGTCCAAGGTCACACTGTTAGGAGGACGGGTATCTGGGATTCGAGTTCTTGCTCTTCTGCTCCAGAGCCTGAGCCTGCTATCACTGACACATTCAACGAACTCCAGGTGATGTTATTTCTAAAGCTCCCTGCCCTCCCCAAGGTCAGGCATGCCTGCCTCTTCCTGTCCCCTCTGCACTTCCCTGACAGAATGGCAAAACAGAGGCCTGTGTTCTGCGCTTGCCTCTGCCAATCCCTTACCCACTGACCTTGAGCAAGCAAGGACTCCTTTCTGAAACTCAGTGTTACCCTTTCTACAACGTGGATCTAATAATTCATGACACCCTGACAAGAATCATGAGACCTACGTGACAGCACAAAATGAGTTACCCCTTGAGATTTATTTCCCTGGTGATCCAGTGGTTAGGACTTGGCCTTCCAATGCAGGAGGTGCAAGTTCAACCCCTAGTTGGGGAGCTAAGATCTCATATGCCTTGTAGCCGAAAAAACAAAACATAAGACAGAGGCAATATTGTAACAAATTCAACAAGGACTTTAAAATTAGTCCACATCAAAAAAAAAAAAAAAAAGTAAGTTCCCCAGCAAGGCCCCGAGTGAAGGGGCTAAGGCACAGGGCACTTCTGGGCTAGAAGAATGTGGACACTGAAAGGCCCAGATCTCGGTCAGCGGGTGGCTCTTATGGAGCAGGCCACCCCCACCTGGAAGTCACCTTGTTTATGCAAAGATCGACTGAAGCTGAAACCGAAGAGGCTGCCATCTGCCCCCTGAGCAGCCTGGCCACCTCTTTCTGTTTGCTTCTATGGCTTCAGGTTGGCTTGTTTCTTTACAAAAATGTTTGGCAAGAGACAATGTCCCAAAAATTTTAAGCGGTTTGGTTTTCTTTCTCTTTCTTCCCCCTGCCCTTTTCTCTTTCTTTGATTGCCTGTAACTTCAAACAATGGTGCCCTTTAGAGACTCCAGGCACAGGTCCCACGCTGAGCTCCACTTTCTAAATCGTTGGCTGCTGCCACTCTGACCCTGAAACCACAGCTCTCCTTTGAGGTCGAGTCACATGGCATCTGAGAGCTCTGCACCCTTCAAGCGGCAGTCTGGGCTGGCCAGGATTCTGATTTTTTTTTTTTTTTTTTAAGCTCATCACTGTTAGTCAATGCCCAGTGGTATATGTTTCCTCTCTCCTTTCAATGCGTCTCCAGGACTCTCAGTGTAAAGCTCCGTGGGTCTAACTCTCCTGTTCCTGACCCCTTATTCTGGGAGACATGACAAATAAGCCTGGCCAAGATCTGCACCTGGACGTGTAGACCTTGTGTAACACGCACTTCCAACCCTCCTGGATTCCTGAAACCAGAGCACTTCAAGTTAAGACAGTAATTTTGAACAGGAGACACATTAAAGCCCAGAAGTCATTTACACTGAAGTATGAATTGGCCTTTTAGCAGATCTGAAAGCAGTTGCCAGGTGGAGAAGGTGAAAAAGATGAGATGTCTGGGAGTTACAAGCAGGACTAGATAGAGCAGGGCCAAAAGGGGTAGGTACAGGATTGTCACATGCTGAAAATGAACTTGACCTCTGCCATTAATCTGCCTTGTGCTGGACCATGCCAAAACTTTCCTCTGAGAGGAGGTTATCATCTAACTGACTTCCATATTGTTTATGAGATTTATTCTTTACTTACGTTATCACATTTCATATAGTACATCTGTCAACTCTGTGTTAGAGGCTGTTCTAAGCTCTTTACAAATAGAATCTAATTGAATCTTCACAATAGTCTCACTAGTTAAGCATTACTAGGATTCCCATCTTACAGCTGAGGAAACTGAGGTACAGAAAAGTTAAGCAATTTGTCAGATGTCACACAGCTTCTAAATGGGGAGTGGAAGTTCAAATCCAGGCACGTCTGGCTCTAAAGTCCACACTATTAACTTCTATGGTGCAAAAGTGAAAGAGCACTGAACGATTAGTGTAACTTTATCTTTTTTGGACAAGTAAATGAATAAACTCTTGTGATGAGTAAGTCATTTCCACATTCAACTTTAAAAACATTATCAAGATTCTCAGAACCAGCAATCCAAGATGGGCTTATGAACTTGATGACAACATCCATTCATTCATTCACCTTTTTGACTCATTCAGCAAGTATTACCAAGCACCCTCTGAGCCTCAGACTGGACACTCAGTAGACAACAGTGCAGTCATCACGGCCCTGCCCGCCTAGAGCATACAGTCTGGCCAGCAGTCGGGGTCTCAGCTAGGAGATGCAAAGATCAGCTCACTGTGGGAGTCCTGGGGTGGAGGCAGGGGGAAGGTGGAGAGAAGCGATGTCTAAGCCAAGGCCTCACACAGAAGTAGGAGTTGGCCAGATGACAAGGCTGGGCCACAATGAGCCAGGAAACAGTAAAGGCACATGAAGAGTCCCGGGGGTGACAGAGAGCTGGATGGTTAGGAAAACAGAAAATTGAATAAGGCTGTTCGTCAGAGGGTAGGAAGGTGAGCTGTGGGAGCTGTAGGCAGACAGACGGTGGGGTTGGACACCAGCTGGCCATGTGGACCCCGATGCAACATTCAGTTCATGCTGAGGTCAAAGGGGAATGAACCAGGGAAGGCACTGAAGCCAGGGTGGGCCAGGTTGAGATTTGAGGTGGAGCAAACTGGAACAGAGGTAACTTCCAATAACCACAGTTAGCAAAAGACACATCCCCTCTCCCCAGTGGGCCTCTAGGTCTGTGGGTTGATTAAAGGGGACTGAACTTTGAACTGTGGTATTGGAGAAGACTCTTGAGAGTCCCTTGGACTGCAAGGAGATCCAACCAGTCCATCCTAAGGAGATCAGTCCTGGGTGTTCATTGGAAGGACTGATGCTGAGGCTGAAACTCCAATACTTTGGCCACTTCATGCGAAGAGTTAATTCATTGGAAAAGACCCTGATGCTGGGAGGGATTGGGGGCAGGAGGAGAAGGGGACGACAGAGGATGAGATGGCAGGATGGCATTACCGACTTGATGCACATGAGTTTGGGTGAACTCCGGGAGTTGGTGATGGACAGGGAGGCCTGGCGTGCTGCGATTCATGAGATTGCAAAGAGTCGGATACGACTGAGCGACTGAACTGAACTGAACTGAACCTGATCACCTTCAATTGATACAACAGTTTAGGCCTTAAGGGTCTGGATCCATTTCTCCTTGAAACAATACAGACTTGGCAAGAACACACGCCTATAAAAGAAAGACTCCTCAGTGATGAGAGAAACCAAATTAAAGAATCTTTTGGGTTACAGACCTTGAAAGATATTTGAGGGACTTCCCTGGAAGTCCAGTGGTTAAGACTCTGTGCTTCCACTGCAAGGGGCATGGGTTCGATGCCTGGTTGGGGAACTACAATCTAACACATTTGTGAGGTGCATGCATGCCAAGTCGCTTCAGTTGTGTCCAGCTCTTTGCGACCCTATGGACTGTAGCCCGCTAGGCTCCTCTGCATGGGATTGCAACAGAGTTGCCATGTCTTCCTCCAAAGGATCTTCCCAACCCAGGGATCAAACCCCCATCTCTTACGTCTCCTGCATTGGTAGGCAGGTTCTTTACCACCAGCACCACCTCAGAAGCCCCATGTCATGCACTGCAGCCATTAAAAAAAAAAAAAAAGTAAGTAAAATAAAATAGATTCTGTTTAACTTTCATTTCCCAGTTCCTATCAGTACAGGTCAAAAATGGAGATGGAAACAAAGGGGGACAGACGAATGGAGACTCTGTAACAGGAATGAGGTGGTGCTAGTGGCTTGCTTCCCCACCCTTCGCCAGGGGTGTGCTGAAACCTGTCCATCCACCTTCTTTTTGCCTCTCACCTGGGTTTCAGGTCACTTCCCTAGTGTTCACCATCATTCAGGAAGGCCGGTCATCCTGCAGGTATTTCTGGAGCACATGCCTCCTGGCTGCCCACCTGGGCCTGCTTCTGAGCTGCTCTCTCGTCTGCCCTGTAAGTCATGTGGTGTGGAACCCTCCGATGCGGCCACAAGGCTGCGTCAACGTGCTGTCCTGGAAACCTTTAGGCACAGCTCCTTCATTCTCCAGCCCGCTTCATTCTCCAGCAAAGTCATTTTGAGTGTTTGCCAGGCACCAGGCACTTGGAACACAGGGATAAATAAAACACAGTCCGGCCCTTGAAGAGAGTCTGGCCGTGGAGGAGGGGAGGGCTCTTATGTTGGGTTCTCCCACTTGGAGGTGTCTTAAATTCTGATGCCCAGGCGTCAGCACAAGTGAAATGTCAGCAGGTGGAGAGCATGGGGAAGGCATCCCAGGAAGAGGCGACATGCAGGGTGAGGTCTCAGACTGGCCTTCCAGGAGGGCTGACCTCCTCCTTCAGTGCTGGAGAGAGCCCTGGTAACTTGCTCCACCTTGAGCTGAGAGAGAGAAGCCATGACAGTAAGAATAGTAGTAGCTTACTATGTTCGAGACCACCTCTGTCCAACAGAACCTTCTGTGATGCCGTAAGTACTCTGTATCTGTGATGTCCAGTAGAGTAGCCACTGGCCGCGTGTGGTTACTGTGCACTTGAAAGATGGCTGGTGCAGTAGATGAACTGAATCTTTAATTTTAGTTTATTTAAATCAGGTGGTACTTGGTGCCTTCCCTGGTAACTCAGATGGTGAAGAAACTGCCTGCGTTGCAGGAGACCTGGGTTCTATTCCTGGGTCAGGAAGATCCTATGGAGAAGGGACTGGCAACCTATTTCTGTATTCTTGTCTGGGAAATCCCACAGACAGGGGAGCCTTGTGGGCTACAGTCCATGGGATCGCAAAAAGTTGAACACGACTGAGCAACTAACATTTTCACTTTTCACTTATTTAAATAGCCCCATGTGACAAGTGGCTCTAGCTTAAGCAACACAGTACAAGATTTTGTGGTCAGTACTTTATGGGTAATATATCAATTCTAACAGTCAACAATGGGATAAGTGTGATTATCATTTCCACTTTACAGATGCAGAATTGAGGACCAGAGAGGATAATTTGTCCAACTTGCTCAGTTATAAGTGTCAATCCAAGATTCAATCCCAGCAGACTAAACCCCGAGGGGAGATATGGCTCCCTCGTCATTCATTCACTGATTCATTTATTCATTCCAGACATGCGTAGTCACTGAGTGTCTGTTGTGAATCAAGAACCGAACCATGTGATGGAGATATAAACATAAAAGGGTTAGGGGCCCTGGCCAGAGGGAGCAGATGACTATAAAAGGAGACAGACAGACTAAAGGAAGCCCCGGCACTAAGTCACAACTCCCGCATTCAAGCTCAGCTCGCAGTGCCAAGGAGCCCTCAGCTGGGGCCATTAACCCAGCACAGCGATATTGGAGAGGCCTGTACAATGAGCCCAGTTTCGTTCCATTCTGGGCGAACACCTCAATTCTTCCTCCTTCCTAAGGCCTGGTGGGTGCTCCAACTCTCCCCTCTAGGTGCCCTCCTCCCTGTACTGGGGAACCCCTGAGAGGGAAGGGCAGGGCAGGGCAGTCCCAGGGAGAGGGTCAGCCGCCCTTCCCCCATGAAGCCCACGGGACATGCAGCTACTCAGAACCTCCCCTCAGGGGCCCTCAACTCTCCAAACTGGCCATTGGTAATCCGCTCAGACTGTGGTTTCCAGAACTTTCTGAGATTTGCGTCTTTCAGAGCCTAACCTGGTACTTAATTCATAACTGGCCTGCACCAAGGCTGTGGAGCTTTAAGGTCGACTAGGCCACAAGTTCAAGGTCCAGCTCCACCACACAGTGGCTTGGTGGCCTTAGGCAAACTTGTGTTAACCTTTCTGAGCCTCAGTGTCCTCATCTGGAAAACTGGGATATAATATTTACTTTCCAGGGTTTTTATGAGAACTGTTAGTCATTCAGTCATGTCCGACTCTGCGACCCCAAAGACCATAGTCTGCCAGGCTCCTCTGTCCCTGGGATTTCCCCGGCAAGAATACTGGAGTGGGAAGCCATTCCTTTCCCCAGGGGATCTTTCCAACCCAAGGATCTATCCCATGTCTCCTGCATTGCAGGCAGATTCTTTACCACTGAGCCATCAGGGAAGCCCCATAACCCTTCGAAGATTAAATGTGTACAAAACCTCTAAAACTTTGCAGAATTTTAATGAACAGTGGCTATTGTTATTAAAATTGTTATCATATTATTAAATCTAAGAGTAGACCACATCCCCTTACTCCTCTCCTGGTCCTTTTCCCATAGAGCACTGAGGCGAAGGAAGAAAACCAGAGGTTGGAATGCGCGGCTGGGGTTAGGAGCGCCGGGGTCCCACCCACGCTTGATCATCGTCATAAAATTGCAGGGCACGTCCCCACTCTGAATCTCAGGCTCCCCATCTGTAAAATGATGCTATTGGCTTTGGACTTGGTGATCTGACATCCAAACGCCTCCTGTGAGCGCAGGCAATGAAAACGGACCAGGGAGACCTAACATGGGGGCATCTACCATTCGATTCGCCCTGAGTCGTCACACAGGAATGCTGGCCTACTGTTCCCAGACATTCTGATTTTCACCAAAGCTGGACTTGCCGTTTACCACCCCATGGCTGAACCTTGCGGGCATAATGCTGAGTGAAATAATTCAGACACAGAAAGACAAATGCCCTAGATTCTCACTTATAGGGCGACTCTGGAACAAAACAGAACAGAAAACCATGCTCCTGCATACAGAGAAGAGATCAGGGGTTGCCAGAGGCTGGGAGGAGGGAGGGAAAAATAGTTGAAAGGAGTCAAAATGGGGTTTTTGCAAAAGGATTCTCAAATTAAAAGAAGCTGGTAATAATTTGCATCTTTTAATCTTTTCAAACACTGTGAAGTTAAACAAGCAGGTCTTCAAGTCAAGGCTGGGCCAGTGGCTGCCACATTCGCCTCAACAGGCCAGATAGCGTCACAGGGCTTCTCAGCCCTGATGGGAGGCAAAGCTGCTCCTTGGAGGCTCTAAAACAGTGCCTTCCGCCCCGTTGCTCCCTCTGCCCGTTTCTGAGAAGCATCTTTCAGGTCCCCTTTTCGGTTCCTTCCCCCACGCACGTCACGGACCTATGAGGCCGCGGAGGGTGTCCTGTTTTGAGGGCCAGGCCTCCTGGAACCCCACAGCAATGCATCTTGGCAAGTTCTCCTTGCCTTTCCAGCAGCCTCTGCACCTCTCAGTTCCCGGTTCCCATTTGTGATGATTGATTTCCTACGCTGACCTCACTCCCCACTGCGCCGAGCGGAAAAGGTTGATGAAATCACCATTTCAGCCGCGACGTAGGAGAGCAGGTGTGAAACCCGAGGCTGAGCGGAGAAGCCAGAGGGTATGAAGAGCCGTCCCCATGCCAGACACTGTTCAGAGGATGTCGTAGGTGTTTAATCGACTTCATTTTTGTAGTACTTCTGCAAGGGAGGTATGATTATCATCATCCTTTTTCAGGGGAGAATGCTGGGGGTCCCAGGGGTTGAGTAACCACCCTGGGGTCACCCAGCCAGCATGGCTGAGACCCAGGTGGTCTGGCTCCTGGGCCCTGAGCTTACAAGTCACACTCCTTCTGATGTGGAAAGGCAGAGTCAACCCCTCCTACCCTCCAGGCTCCCTGGCTGAGTCAGCATGAAACCCAGCCCCCACAGGTGGGCCTGTCTGATCCAGCCCAGGCCAGCATCATATCTGACTCCCCTGGTAGAATCACATGTGCCTCTGTGCCTTTGCACATGTGACCCCTCTGCCTGAGACGCTCTTCCCTCTATTCTCTGCTTGGTGGGCTCCACAGCGGACCCTTCAAAGCATGTCTTCTGTGAAGGCATCCCGGGCAGTGGATTCTTCTCTCTTCGGGCCTGCATTTGCCTGGTGTGTATGTTTCATCACTGAAGGACTCCCACTGGACAAGTGTACATTTGTCTCCTCCTAGGATCAGGAGCTCCTCAAGGGCAGGGCTAGCCTTAGTCATCCAAGCCTGACAACACAGCAGGCCCAACGCACGCTGTCCACGGTGACCTACACCGAGCCCTTCCCCTCATCTTGCCTGAACTCCTTTCATGCTTGGTTTCGCCTGACCCCACAGGGACCCAGACACCGTGGTGGGGGACAGAGCTGTTGAGTCAGCCAACAGTGTCACCCAGTATCAGTTTGCTAGGATTGTCACAACCGAGGACCACAGACTGGGTGGCTTAAGCAACAGACTTTTATTTTCTCACCATTCTGGAACCTGGAAGTCCAAGATCAAGGTCTTGTCGGCAGGTGGGTTTCTTTTGAAGCCTCTCTTCTTGGCTTTAGATGACCGTCTTCTTCTGGTGTCTTCACGTGGTCATCCCTCTGTGTGTGTGTCTGGGTCCCAGAATCCCTTTCTTATGAGGACACTAGCTAGGTTGGGTGAAAGTTTATCCCAATGACCTTAATTACCTCTTTGGATCCTGTTTCCCAGTACAGTCACATTCTGAGTTCTGGAGGGTTAAGACTTCAACATGAGGATTTGGGAAAGATACAGAGTAGCCCACAGCACACCCTGTTCCCCTCTTTCCTCCTGCTCCCCTAGGTGACCCGTAGGCTGCTAGAATCACTAGAGATCACGCTGGGAAAGCCTTCCACGTGTATCCAGCTCAACACTTGCATTTCATAGCTGGGAGGACTGAGGCCTATGGAGGAGAAGCGACACGCCACCCAAATCACCCTGCAAACCAAGTGAAAGCTCCGGGCTGCTGCTCCATGGGTTCCCTGTGACCCCCACATCCATTAGCAAACATAATTTTTTGCTACTTTAAGCACCTACCCACCTGCCCAGGCAGAACAGCAGGGAGGCTGCTGTTGGGGAGTCTGGAGCTGATTCCCCTCCAGGAACTCTCCTCTCTCCCCAAAGCCCAGGAGCCCAGAGCTGCCTCAGCTACCTATGGCGGGGAGGTCTCAAGCTGCCCTGGTCACCCAGGCTCAACCTTGGAACTCCCAGAAGGGGAACTTGAATTGAAATACCAAGCACTTGACCTTCTGCTTCCAGTCCAAAACGTCAGTAAAAAAAAAAAAGAGTTTCTCTCCACCCCACGCCTCTGCTTCAGTTGGTTAAAGGCTTCCCAGGAGTTGAGAGTCACCCCACTGCCCTGGGGCCCTGGGAACAGCCCCCGCAGCCCCCATCTCATAGCTTCTTCCAGGCTGCACAGCTCAGGGCAGGGCCGCTCATGTCTGCTTAGCACCAGCCTCTCCAGGTGCAACCCCCTCAGTCCGTCCACACTAGGGGAACTCAAAGCCCTCCCATGGCTCTTTGTGTCTCCCCAAAAAGTTCATCTTCTGCAGTGAGACCATCAGAGCCCTTTGCCTTGGCCCCCAATTAGGAGCATGGACCTTGGGGCCAAATTCCTTGGGTTCAAATCCTTTCTCTAGCACTTTCTAGCTGTGTAACCTTAGAAAAACCTCTCTATGCCTCAGTTTTCTAATCTATAGAATGGGGACCATAAAAAAGCCTTCTTTATAAAATTGTTATGTATATTAGATTAATTTATATGTGTACAGCACGTGGAATAGTGCCTAGAATATATTAAATCCTATGTAAATGTTTGTTACACACATACACACATTCCCCTCATCCCACCTAACACAATGACAACAAGCTTTCCTAAGAACCCACAGTGCACAAGGCACAGTTCGGGGCAGTAAAACGGCTTATGGATGCAGGTGCTCCTGAGATGGCCTAAAAGGGTGAGCAGGCTGATGTGTGCATGCATGCTAAGTCGCTTCAGTGGTGTCTGACCCTTTGTGACCCTATAGACTGTAGCCCATCAGTCTCCTCTGTCCATGGAATTCTCCAGGCAAGAATACTGGAGTGGGTTGCCATGCCTTCCTCGAGGGGATCTTCCCTTCTCTGGGACTAAACCCCCATCTCTTACGTCTCCTGCATTGGCAGGCGGGTTCTTTACCACTAGTGCCACTTGGGGAGCCCCAGGGGAAGATGGGGGTAGAATAATTCAGGTGAAGGAAAGAGCATGACCAGAGTCAGGGTGGCTTACGAGCAAATGGTGAGGAGCTTCCCTGGTGGTCCAGGGGCTGAGACCCCGAGCTCCCAATGCAGGGGACCCAGGTTTGATCCCTGGTGAGGGAACTAGATCCCACGTGCTGCCGCTAAGATTTCAAATGCCACAATTAACACCTTGCACAGCCAAAATATATATATACAAAAGCAAGTGGGTGTTGAGCAAAACAGTGAGTATAGCTCAAGCTCTGAGCAGGAGGAGAGGTTGTAGGTGTTGAGGAGTAAAAGTTGGGAGCTCAAATCTTGCAGGATAAGGGGTGTGACAGTGACGGGCCTCGGGCTGTGGACCACTTATCCATCCAGGGGTGCACCATGCGTGATCCCCACCATGGGCCTTGCTCATCCTCGGTCTGTCCCCACTTGCTCTGTCAGTCAGTAAACACTGAGTTTCAACTCTGTCCCCACCCAGCGCTTGGTCCAGGATATAAAGCTGCATCAGGTGTTTGGAACCTCTGCTCTAGAAAGAAGAAAAAGTCAAAGAAGCTTTTTAGCCAATTTGAGTGCAAACAGAGAATGATGTAAACAGAGAATGAGACCCCAGATGTGAGGCAGCACCGGCTGAGCTTGGGGGGTCAGAGACTGCTTTCTAGACTATGCAACTTGTGAACAAAATAGAGAGGGGCACCTGAGCCTTTGCAATGGGGGGAAGGTAAGGGATATTCCAGTCAGTGAGGAGGCATCAGAGCGTGAAATTGCTTTTGCCGTGGCCAGAGCAAAGGGCACACAGGGACCAAGAGGCCAGGGACAGGGCTTCTGGGGAGGAAGTGACCAGAGCTTAGGGGGCCGCGTGGACCAGGCTAAGGAGTTGTACCATCTCTAGGAGTCACTGATGGGTGGACTTTAGAGACGGGGAGGGCACGATCAGAGCTGCATTTTAGAGAGAAGCTGGTCGCTCGTCCCAGCACCAGAGCCGGAGACAAGGATGCGATTGGAGGAGGCTCACCTGCGAGGTGACCCCAGGAAACAGCAGGGACGGAGTCAGAAAAGTGAGCTAGGGATCTGGGGACAAGACAATGAGGGGTGCATTGTTGATTTGGTTGTCTCCATGGGAAGCTAGAACCAGTCCTGCTGGGGACCCTCTCAGACACTGAGTCCCGGTACTTGAGGGTGCCTCCCCCACCCATCTCACTCTTCCAGATTGTGCATGGGCCACGGCTGATGGGCCTTCTGTGGTTTTGAACAAGGCCTGACTATTTGAAATAGGACGCTCGTGGCACGCACAAAACTGACCTCACAGCTGTGCTGAAATCGGGTGGCTCAAGGGAGGTGTGGGGCAGGGAGACAAACACATCTGCAATGATTATATACTCTAAGATCCTTCTCCATTTTAGTCATTCAGTCCTCTCCTTTCTATTATTTCTAATCTGCTCTTAAATTAATGTACCATTTTATGTATGTATTTAAACATATAGACCCAGATACACACAATTAAATATATATTATAGAAAGGTATAGCTTTAAGATATAGTTAACCTCTCAACATATTATCAGTTTGGCCAAGAAGATAGAAGCAGATTGATTTTACTATTTTAATTTGAACTTTCAGTTCAGTTCAGTTCAGTTCAGTCGCTCAGTCGTGTCTGACTCTTTGCGACCCCACGAATCACAGCACTCCAGGCCTCCCTGTTCATCACCAACTCCCAGAGTTCACTCAGACTCACGTCCATCAAGTCAGTGATGCCATCCAGCCATCTCATCCTCTGTCGTCCCCTTCTCCTCCTGCCCTCAATCCCTCCCAGCATCAGAGTCTTTTCCAATGAGTCAACTCTTCGCATGAGGTGGCCAAAGTACTGGAGTTTCAGCTTTAGCATCATTCCCTCCAGAGAAATCCCAGGGCTGATCTCCTTCAGAATGGACTGGTTGGATCTCCTTGCAGTCCAAGGGACTCTCAAGAGTCTTCTCCAACACCACAGTTCAAAAGCATCAATTCTTCGGCACTCAGCTTTCTTCACAGTCCAACTCTCACATCCATGCATGACCACTGGAAAAACCATAGCCTTGACTAGACAGACGTTTGTTGGCAAAGTAATGTCTCTGCTTTTCAATATGCTATCCAGGTTGGTCATAACTTTTCTTCCAAGGAGTAAGCGTCTTTTAATTTCATGGCTGCAGTCACCATCTGCCATGATTTTGGAGCCCAAAAAAGTAAAGTCTGACACTGTTTCCACTGTTTCCCCATCTATTTCCCATGAAGTGATGGGACCAGATGCCATGATCTTAGTTTTCTGAATGTTGAGCTTTAAGCCAACTTTTTCACTCTCGTCTTTCACCTTCATCAAGAGGCTTTTTAGTTCCTCTTCACTTTCTGCCATAAGAGTGGTGTCATCTGCATATCTGAGGTTATTGATATTTCTCCCAGCAATCTTGATTCCAGCTTGTGCTTCTTCCCGCCCAGCATTTCTCATGATGTACTCTGCATAGAAGTTAAATAAGCAGGGTGACAATATACAGCCTTGACGTACTCCTTTTCCTATTTGGAACCAGTCTGTTGTTCCATGTCCAGTTCTAACTGTTGCTTCCTGACCTGCATATAGGTTTCTCAAGAGGCAGGTTAGGTGGTCTGGTATTCCCATCTCTTGAAGAATTTTCCACAGTTTATTGTGATCCACACAGTCAAAGGCTTTGGCATAGTCAATAAAGCAGAAATAGATGTTTTTCTGGAACTCTTGCTTTTTCGATGATCCAGAGGATGCTGGCAATTTGGTCTCTGGTTCCTCTGCCTTTTCTAAAACCAGCTTGAGCATCTGGAAGTTCATGGTTCACATATTGCTAAAGCCTGGCTTGGAGAATTTTGAGCATTACTTTACTAGTGTGTGAGATGAGTGCAATTGTGCGGTAGTTTGAGCATTCTTTGGCATGGCCTTTCTTTGAACTTTGAACTTCTTTGAACTTTATATACAGTAAATACTTTCATAAGTAGGACTCTTTTTTTAATTTTTCATTGGAAGATATTTGCTCTACAATATTGTGCTGGTTTCTGCCATACATCAACATGAATCATCCACAGGTATACATATGTCCCTTCCATTTTGAAAAGAAGGACTCAATAAAAATTATGGCATTGGAAAAACAAAAACAAAAACAGGCATTTGCAACAATCTACTGGGTACAAGCTGCAGGATGAGAATTATGTTTTGTTGCAAATAACAGAGAAAACAATAGGGGCTTAACCAAGTTAGACATTTCTTCCACTCTTGCACTGAAGAAGTCTAGAAATAGTGGTTTAGGGCTGGTATACCTCTGAATAAGGAGTTCATGATCTGAGCCAGAGTCAGCTCCTTGTTTTTGTTGACTGTATAGAGCTTCTCCATCTTTGGCTGCGAAGAATATAATCAATCTGATTTCAGTGTTGACCATCTGGTGATGTCCATGTGTAGAGTCTTCTCTTGTGTTGTTGGAAGAGGGTGTTTGCTATGACCAGTGCATTTTCTTGGCAAAGTTCTATTAGTCTTTGCCCTGCTTCATTCCGTATTCCAAGGCCAAATTTGCCTGTTACTCCAGGTGTTTCTTGACTTCCTACTTTTGCATTCCAGTCCCCTATAAGATGCTTTTGAACTGTGGTGTTGGAGAAGACTCTTGAGAGTCCCTTGGACTGCAAGGAGATCCAACCAGTCCATTCTGAAGGAGATCAGCACTGGGATTTCTTTGGAAGGAATGATGCTAAAGCTGAAACTCCAGTACTTTGGCCACCTCATGAGAAGAGTTGACTCATTGGAAAAGACTCTGATGCTGGGAGGGATTGGGGGCAGGAGGAGAAGGGGATGATAGAGGATGAGATGGCTGGATGGCATCACTGACTCGATGGACGTGAGTCTGAGCGAACTCCTAGAGTTGGTGATGGACAGGGAGGCCTGGCATGCTGCAATTCATGGGGTCGAAAAGAGTCGGACACGACTGAGCGACTGAACTGATACCTCTGAAGGACTTCCTTCTAGCTGTGGAAGGCCATTCTCTTCGCATCCTGAGGCAGCTGTTGGAGCTCCTATGGTCAGATCCATGTACCAGGACTCAGTGCAGAGCCAGGAGAAAGAAGAATGCTCTGGCTCCACTCTGGGCAATGTGGCAGCTCAGACAGTAAAGAATCTGCCTTCAATGCAGGAGACGCAGGAGATGTGGATTCAGTCCCGCAGGCAGGAAGATCTCCTGGAGGAGGAAATGGCAACCCGCTCCAGTATTCTTGCCTGGAGATTCCCACGGACAGAAGAGCCTGGAGGGCTACAGTCCATGGGTCGCA
This sequence comes from Bos mutus, assembly GCF_027580195.1. Classification (NCBI taxonomy): domain Eukaryota; kingdom Metazoa; phylum Chordata; class Mammalia; order Artiodactyla; family Bovidae; genus Bos; species Bos mutus. The sequence continues at coordinate 67,492,560 of NC_091630.1, read as the reverse complement.
AAGAGTCAGACACAACCGAGCAACTAAGCACCCGTTCCACTTTACAGAAACTTCCCAGCTCTTCCACTCAACACTTCTGCTTCTATCTTCTCGGCCAAACTTCAGCCCCTGATCCTTCCTAAATGCAGGAGACACTAGCAGATACTGGCTCCCCAACCAGGGACTGAACCCATGCCCTCTTCAGTGAAAGCACAGAGTCCTAATCCCTGGACTGCCGGGGAACTCCCAGATATTGTCTTTTAGATCACTGGTTATGCAGCTAACTAAAACTTGGGGTTCTTTAACTAAGAAAGAGAGCGAATAGACCCTAAGAGGCTACTAGTAGCCCCTGCCACAAGGATGTGAGATGAGTGTTGGAAGTTAACTAGGAAGCAATTGTCATAATCCAGGGAGAGATGCCAAGGACCTAAGAAAGGGGGAAGGTGGACAGGGCATGGAGAGGGAGTTTCATGAGTCAAGCGTCTGGGTGTAGATTTGGCAGGACTTGGCGAGGGATGTGGACAGGAGAGGAGGGCCAAGAGTCAGGAAGGCCATTCATGCAGACGAGGAATATGTAACATAAACAGATTGAGAGGAGGCCATGAGTTCCACTGTGGCCATGCTGAGTTTGAGATGCCTGAAGGACAGCCAGAGATGTTCAGTAAGCAGATAGTTGCGTAGCCAGGAGAAATCTCAGCCCAAGAAAGCAATCTGGGGGCATCAACCATTGGGCAGAGGAGAGTTCTCAGGTTGAGAATGTGGAGAAAGGGGTGGGGATCAGAGGCAGCAGCAGGCCAAGATCATGTAAGGAACAGGCAAGGCTCGTGGGAGGCTGACCTTTGTAAAGTCATTCAAAGGTGGGAGCCGAGTCAGAGGTATTTACGCCCTTGGTTGATTGTGTTCCTCTGTCGAAGCTGCAAACAGTAAGTCACCTCTTACAGCTATACCCTCTGGGTTTTGGAAACCACTTGGCCTTTAAGTCTAAGGCTGGTAATGGCTCTTTGAGATTATTCATCCTATCACACTATAGTATCTCGTGTTGGATTCCCTTAATCCTCCCTTACTTTTGTAAACAATGCCTTCATTGAACTCCCCTTAATTCCAGAGACATGGAGAGAGATAAATAGATGCTGGATAGGTGTGCAGATAGATAGCTAGATAGATAAAGAGAGAGAATAAATAAATGGATGGGAGGATGGATGGATGGATAATAGATGGATGGTAGCAGGAAAATTGAGAAGGGAGAGCAGGCGAGGCAGGGGAGAAGCAGGAGTCAAGGGGGAAGGGAAAGGTGGCCGCCACATTAGTGAAAAGGAAGGCCGTGACGCCGCCATTGGATTTGCCACAAGAAGGTCTCTGATGACCTGGCCAAGAACAGTGCCATGTGGTACCAGAGGCCAGATTGCCATGGGTGGAGGTAGAGAAATGAGTGGAAGATGAGGAAGTGGGGCAACTGCTTTGTCCTTCATCTTCACCTAAAAGACCTGGCTCAAATGTCACCTCCTCCACAAACTTTCTCTGAATCTTCCTCCTTCCCCTGTGCTACCCGAGCATCCAGTCGGCCACCGGCCACAGACCGGTGCCTGAGCTCCCAGAACAGAATTCCATGACTGGATACACTCGATGTGAGGGAAGAGCCCTGGACTTAAAGTCTAGGAACCTGGTCTCAGACCTTGAAAAACTGTTCAGCCCACCCTTACAGGTTCCTGCAAAGAGAGCACATCCTGTCTGACTTGGCTGGGAATGGGCTCCAGGGCCCTGCCACACGCCCATGGCTGCACACCACGGAAGGTGCCTCCTAGCCCATCAGCATCCAGTAAAGGACCACAGCCCACCCTACCCTCGTCTGATTTTTCCCTTGGCTGTGAAAAAAGATGTCGGGCTCATAGGCATGTCTCTTTCCTACAGTTTCCAAGACAGGCCTAGGATAGGCGGTCTTGTTACAAGGTAATGTCCCTGTTGGAGAAAGCGATGGCACCCCACTCCAGTACTCTTGCCTGGAAAACCCCATGGACCAAGGAGCCTGGTGGGCTACAGTCCATGGGGTCGCAAAGAGTCAGACACAACTGAGCGACTTCACTTTCACTTTTCACTTTCATGCATTGGAGAAGGAAATGGCAACCCACTCCAGTGTTCTTGCCTGGAGAATCCCAGGGAAGGGGGAGCCTGGTGGGCTGCCATCTATGGGGTCGCACAGAGTCGGACACGACTGAAGCGACTTAGCAGCAGCAGCAATGTCCCTGTTACAAGATAACAACCAAGCTGTTCCTGGGGGCTCAGTAAGGAACTCAGCTACCCCTGCCCAATCACCCTGACTGTCACTACCTAGACCTGTCACTCAGGGTTGACTCTGACCATTCAGACCAAGGCTCCATCACCAGCAGAAAGAACTATATATATAGCCAGCCACAAAGCTGATCTTTATGGGGCCCTTCCGTGTGTCGGATACGGTCTAGCATGGTATCAAGTCAATTAATCTCATAACAACTCTGTGAATCTTATCCCAGTTTATGAACTAAGAACTTAGAAAAGACCAATCCCAAGACTAATTTGACATTTTCAGATCCAAACATCTTTTCTTGGCAAAATCAAGAGAGATTGAGCATGGAAGGAGAGGGCAATTAGCACTGTTGCTGGGCACCTCATATATGTCAGGAGCATCATCTTTACCCTTTCAACAACTCCATGAGGGAGAACATTTTATGGATGATCAGACTGAGGTTTAGAGAGGGTAAGAGTGGCCCAGCATGATGGGTGATGAAGTGATGAAGCACAGAACTATGATTTAAACCCAGGCCACTTCTTTTGTTTAATCTGCTTGATAATTCACAACTCAGACAGCCAAGTAATGTTATCCTCCCCACATGGATGAGAAAACAAAGGTTCAGGCAGGTTGGAATGACTTGGCCAAGGTTTCTGTGAGATGAGCAGGCTGAGGAGTGGGTAGCAGAGGAGGGAACCCAGAGGAGAGCTGGGATTTGAACCCAGATCTCTGACTTGGAAGCCCATTGACACCAGGCAGGGAAGATGGAATTGAGAAATCCAAGACTTTTCTCTGCCCCACCCCTGACCAAGCCATGACCTCTATGGCTCTTATACCCCTCACTTCTGTGCCTTAGGCAGCGTGATCCTCACCATGCCAGCCTCAGTACCCAGCCATGCCCATGCGGAATGACCTATGGAAGTGTCAAGGTTGGGGGTGTGTGACAGGGCCATTCCCAGCCTAATCCTCTGAGTTCCTTGCTCCCCAACCAGAAAGGAAAGAAGATGGGGCATAAAGACCACTGTCACTGCCTTATCTTCCCTGCTCCCCTCTGCCCTAGCAAGGCTACCCCTCCTAGCTCTCTGGGTGTGAGGGAGGATGGAGAATGGCTTGGGTTCTTAGAAAGCTGATTCACTCACCTTTCACAGAAAAGAAGACTGTCTTATTTTCTGAATCCAGTGGCTCTTGCCCTTGCACAGTCCTGCCCTTTGAATTTCCTGGATGATACCCGATCTGGAAATCTGTGCCTTTGGAGACTTCAACCCTCCCTGATTATTAGCAATAACAGTCACCCCAGGTCCTACCTGCAGAGAGATGCTTCCAGCTCCCAAACAGGAGCCTGAGAGCAAGCCCCATAGCCCACTGTAGTGACAGGAAGCCAGCGCCTTGATGGCTTCCTCCTCCCCAGATACCTTCCCAAACACTGAGAGTGGCCTGTTTCCGGGAAAGGGGAGGTGTCTGCCCGCCCCCGGGGGAAGCTTCTGGAGAACCACTTAATCTAAATAATCTAAATAAACCCAAATGCTTTGAGACAGTCATCTCGGTGGTAAGGTATCGTGGAGAAAGACAAACAGATATCAGATTCAGACAGATGTAGATGCAAATTCTGGCACCACCCAATTGCTCTCTGCCTTTGGGGGTACCCTCATTTCTCTGAGCCTCAGTTTTCTCATCTGTAAAATGGAGTTGGTTATCACAAATGTTGAAAATAATGCCATAATATCTCTCAAACGTTGTGTGAAAACTGAAGAAAATAGCGTATAAGAAAATACCGAGCACCCTGTTCAAGCCCCATTCCCCACTCTCTGCAACCACGTCCAGGCCTTTGATCCTATCGCCTCCCGTGAGCCCAACAACGCCCAGGCTCCACATCCCCAGTGGACTCCATAACGCCCATCTTGTCCATGGCCTGGGTCTTTTCCATCTTTCACGGTTGGTCATTTATCGCTTCCATCCCTGGGACAAATGCTTTTCTCCACTACATCAAATTCTTGTTTGGGACCATAAGCCTTAGAAAAAGAATTTCTCACTGTCAGTTCACACCTCAAAGTCAGCAGAACCTGGGGAGGTTCTTTGGCCCTTACAAGGTCACAAGCGAGAGACAGCAGAACCCAGCCTGGGCTCCTGCTGCAGGGCTAACCCTTGACCTCTACAGGGTCTTCCCCTCCGAGGGCTGGAGAGTTTCTGAAAGCCTTTGTTCAGAAAGAATATCAGGTGACGCCCTAGTTGGCACAAAATTCCTTTAGGGGATCTCTCAGATGCCAGCTGGAGCTATATAAATGGCTATGATTTATTTCTACCTCTAATTCTTCCTAAATTGGGAAAATGTTAGCAAAGAACAAACAACGCCTCATGAGCCCATTGGCTGAGGGTCATGGAGTCCACAAGGCTCTTCCCCTACCAGACGTGGTCCTCAAGTAGTCAGCGCTTAGGACTCCACCCCCTAAAAAAGAGTAAAATGAAGGGAAGATGATGAGCTTCCTGGGCTCACACAGCTAGTGGGAGGCCAAGCCAGGGTGAACGTCGTCTCACCATTTCATCTGCCTCCAAGGACAACCCACCTGGGGCTGCATTGTACCCACAAGCTCCTCCTGTCCCTTCACTGGACTCTAGAAACCAGGAGAGTCAATGACCTTTGTACTGGGCTTCCCTGGTGACTCAACAGTAAAGAATCCACCTGCCGAAGCAGGAGAAGTTCCCCTGGAGAAGGAAATGGCAACCCACTCCAGTATTCTTGCCTGGAGAATCCCATGGACATAGGTGTCAGGCGGGCTATAGTCCATGGGGTCGCAAAGAGTCGGACATGACTGAGCAACTCAACAATACAAATATTCAACTGTATGTTGCATCTGATGGACATTCAGACCCTTGACATCAGAAGAACAAGGGGAAGTGTTTACAAAAGCAGATGCCTTGTCTTCATCTTTAGGCTTGGGATTTCTCGGGGGAGTTCCAAGCATGTGTATTCCTGAGAAGGGTGGTTCTGATGTGGAACCAGGGCCGGGAACCACCACATCTAAAATTAATCAGAGAAAATAAGAACTGAGCACCTGCTAGGTGCCAAGAAGTGCTGCTGAGATTAACTTTGCTACAACACGGCAAAGCAGACCTTCTCAGTTTCACCTTGCAACGAGGAGGAGGATGCTCCAAGAGGTCAATCAGCTCTCTGACCACAGCTGGTGAGAGGCAGAAGCAGGCTTTGATGCCGGGCCTTTCTGATTTCAACACCCAGGCTTACCTGGATCCCTTTATGTGTAGCCCTACTGTATGAGAGCCTTAGGGATGTGGGATGAGTCAGACTCACACCTGGTCTAGGAGTTGACATCTGAATGGGGGTGGTGGGCACATCTACAGTTATCTCTAACACAAAGCTGCTGAGAAGAAAGATAAACAGAGGCTCCAAGGGCATGAAAGTCTAGTTGTGACACTGGGGAGGAACCAAGGAAAGCTGCCTGGAAGAGGTGGCATTTGAACTGGTTGTTCCCTTGGTTATTTCCATCTGTCATGCAACATGCCAAGCACTGGAGATAGATAAATAGGACACATCGCAAACACTCACACACTGAGAGTCTAGCATCTGGCCCTCTGAGCACCTCGAATTTTCTCTGCAGGCACTCTCTCTCCTCTCCCTCCCCTTCCTCACCTGTCGCTCCTCCTTCTGCTCCCTCTTGTGCTTCAGGTCCCCCTGGCCCTGCTGTTCAGAGTACCCTTCACAGTGAGCCTGGCCTTCTTAGTCTTCCAGGAAATGGGGTGCTCCAGGCGAGAGCTAGGAAGAGGAGGGGCCTGCAGGCCCCACCCAAGCCAGGGGAGTAGGTGGTGAGCTCCCGAGCCACAGGGTGAATCATGGCATCCAGGCACCAAAGAAAGGGAGATAAGATGACCCGCTTCCCTGGGAAGTCAGGGAGAGAGATGAGATAGAAGGGAAAGAGCTTTGAGCTCCTCCGGAGAAAGAAACCATCCACGAAGCCAAGGTATTATTACCACAGTCATTATTTGCCTCAATTAAAGGGGTACCCACCTATCTATATGAGGAATCATTAACTTGTCCTGCAACCCACTCATGGTTGGAGTTTTAATATAATTTAATTTTTATTACTAACAGATAAACCCATGAAGCATTCCAAGAGTCATTCTGAAGTGCTCATACTCCTATCTGGGCTGGCTGGGGTCTCCTTCCCTTCTCATGGCTAGGAAGGGGAGGCTGAGCCCCCCAGGACCCCCAGCTCCCCAGCCCTGGGGCCTCCCCATAGAGGTTTGCAATCATCCCTTGGCCCCCAACTCCGCTGTCCAAATTGCCCATCCTTGGCTCTCCATACCTTTCCCATCTCACGGTCTGCCCACTCCTGTCCTGTCTATCTTTCAGCTAAGGGTGAGGGGAATTTAGACAAGTCCTACTGGGTGCCAGGCTTTGGAGAAACAAAGACTAGAGGACAAGAAACAGACCTGTCCTCCGAGCAGACAAGTGCACCGGGCTGTTTCAGTCATCCGCCCATAGCTCCGCTCATTGTACCTTGCACCAGGCCCCGTGCCAGGCATCGAGGTGGATACACTTGTCCTCACCCACAGGGGACACACTGGGGAGGGAAGACTGACCCCTAAACAACCACAGAAATCTGTCGCCCTGTGTACTGTAATAAAGCAATGCCCTCGAGTGCCGGGGAGACAAGACGGAAGAAAGAATTAAATCAGCCTTTGAGTGGGGCTGCCAGGAGCTTGCTGTCCGTGTCTGAGGATGGCTCCCCAGAGAAAACAAACACAGGCTGGGCATCGGTGTGTTTAAGGAAGGAACGAAGGGCACTGAGGGCAGGAGCAACAGTGGGAGCAAGAAATCAGAGTGCCCGGGGCTGGGGAGGAGTTTGTGCGGCTGGGGAGGTGAGGTGGGTGGGAGGAGAGATGGAAAGAAGACTGAAGGCAGGATTGGAAGGGCCTCTTAGGCCGTGGCGATAACCACAGGCAGAGTTTATGGACCACGGGTGAGCCAGGCGGGGTGAGGTGCTCTTAGCTGTCACTTGGGAAAGCCTCCCAATAAACCCCAGTTCTTATTGGGAAAACGGGGATTTGGTGAGGGAATGAGGGTGAGGGGTCTTACGCAGAGGGAAGGGGAACCACACACTCCTTGGGGTGAAGTGATGGGGCATCTGCCAGGAGCAGGATGAGGGCAGGGGCCACTGTGGGAGGAAGGAGGGGCAGGTGGTGAGTGGGGGCCTGCAGGAGGGGGGCTTCCAGGAGAGTCCTGACCTCCTCCACAAACACCGGGGGCCATAAAAGGACAGAACTGGAAGCTACCCTACAGAAAATCTTCTGGGCAGGAGGACCTTCCTCAACCATTCAGCGGCTGCCCCATCTCTTCTCTCAACCACCCACATTCTAGTTCAAGTCTGTAGCATCTCTTGCTTAGATGCCTTAGAAGATGTCCAAGATTCTCATCACAGCCCAGAAAGTTCTGTGTGGCCTCTTCCTGGCTGTTCCCACCCTCTACTCCTCACCTTCCCACTGCTGTCTCGTTCCTTCACTTCCCCCCATCCCCACCCAGGACTTCCTCCACTCTGGCCATGCAGGGCTTCAGGTGTCTTGCAAGAGCTGGCCTCTTTCCATCCCTGAAAATGTCAGGCTGCTGTTCCTCCCATTTCCCAGGCGACTCCCTCATCCTCCTGGATTCTGCCTTCGTCGACCTCCTTCCTCTCCCTACCCTCTGTCCCCTGGCTGTCCAGCACGCCTGTGACCCTGTGTCCTCCCCCGGATAACGCTTTCCTCACCTGTTACATTTGCTTATCCCCTGGCTCCCACACAACTTTGTGAACCAGACGCATTCCCCGCTAGGCTCCCCAAGGATGGAGCAGTACCTGGCCCAGAGCAGGGCTCTGTGAAGTGTTTTTCAGGTGAATGAGCAAGTCAATCAGAGAAAAAAGGAGCAATTGAGTGCCCGTGAGCCCCATGGGTTGCCTTCCAGCTGCTGCCTTTCCCCTGGCCTGGACCAGTCTCCTCTCTTCTGACCCACCAGCCCCCAGGGTCCCACGTGCTCCTCGAAGACCTCCCTGGGGGCATCTGTAACACTAGGGGACCCTCCTCTTCATGGCACCTGGGACATGTCATCAAGCATGACGAGGCTTCAGTCCTCTGCAGCTCAGGGGCTGCCCTCCGCTCTGTGCCTGTCACTCTCACCTTCCCTGCTAAGAACTCAGCTCACCAAGGCTGGACACTGAGCTGCACAAGATGGACACCAGATGAGAGAGGTGAGGGGTCCTCTTGCCAGGAAGCAAGCTCAGCCACCAAAAGGGTTGACTCACTGTAAAGGGTGGTGAACTGACACAGCTTCATACAAATGCAGCCCAGCCTCCTTTCTTTCCCTGCACCGGTTGAGCACTCTCTTGGCACAGGGGTCTGAGTTCAGTGGGACAGGAGAGGGGAACTGTGTGCTTCAGCTCCGATCCCTGGGCGCTGAAGGTTTATGGTCTGGTTACAACATATGGCCTAATCATAAGTCATCACCAGATAAGACTATCAGCTAAAGTGCAAGAGAACCCCACCTCCAGAATTCCATGTCTTTATCATTGAACAATCCCAAAGTCTGGCCCCACGCCCATGAGGCACCTGGCTGTTTGGTTCCCTTGCTCACTGGGCGGTGTTCTCTTGCACAGCACCATCCCCACTGACTCTCCTGTTCCCATATTACTATTTTATCTTCTCCAGTGGGTGTGGGGGTGTGCCTACATGCATGCAAGCTCCAGTGAGCTTGTCCCAGATACAATGCACATGGCTAAAACCATTCCTCATTGTCTAGAGAATATGCCCAGGAATTGTTTTTTTATGAGTGTTTGAACTCAATAGGCTGCCTGTAGTACACACATCCAATTAGGCAACACGGCCAAATGGCCAGAGAGAGGGTAAATGGTAGACCCCAAGTCCAAAGGTTTCCATGAATACTCGGAGTCCCTAGGCACACTTTCAACATCTTTTCCTGGGAGAATCAAAGGTGCTTTAGATATATGTAGAGAGAGACCCCTGACAGCAGAGGAAAATAGGTGAGCTGTGTCAGGTGCCCCTCTTGGCACAATTCAGGGCCTGAGATACAGGAATTGCCAAAGTTTCTCAAATTCCAATACTCCCACCTTGAGTTGTCTGGATGGTGAAATATTCTGAAGAGTTTGAATTGCCTCCTCCGATGAGCTGAGCTAAGACCCAGCACCCCAACCTGCCTCCAGGGGCGATCACTAAGGACCACGGGCCAGACTTGCTGTGGCCCCACCAGCACTACAGACCAGAGCACAGCTCCCCTCCTTCACTGCCACCAGCATCAGAATGAGTTACTTCACCTCTTTGCTGGCAAAGAAAATGCCAAGTGGAAGCAAAATGTTGAAACAAAAATGGTCACATCCCCACCCCGAGGCGTGATGAAACACTTGGAAGAGGCCTTCATGGGCTTGGCACATGCATGAGAGAGTAGGGGAGGTGGGTGCTGGGGTGGGGACACTCAACTGCAGGGTCTCCACTTCAACTTGAGCATGCAAATGGTGGCAGAGAGACCGAGGATGGGATGAAAAGGAGGCTTCGGGGGGACTAGGGCAGCAGCAATATTACCGATCTGAAATAGTCACCAATTTCAGTAGTTTAAAAAAAAGAATCCTTCCCAATGGATGGAATGGTGTGTATGAGTATATATGTATATATGTGTATATAAATGTGTGTATATATGTATCTGTGAATGGTATGTATGTGTGTGTGTGTACCTGAGGGTATATTTGTCTGCATGTGTGTGTGTGTGTGTAGGTGAGCATGAGTGCAGTGTGAGTACATATACATTGCATGCTGTGTGTATGCAGGTGTGTGCATGTGGGTACACATTTGATTGTGTACATATGTGTGCATATTTGTGTGTTTTTATCAGTGCAGCATCCTGGAATGAAAACAACTGTCTCAAAAAAAGATGAAATATTATCCTGATCAAACACATATGAGCTGTGTAACTGCAAATCATGTCACCACTCTGAACCTCAGTTCTATCACATGTTCTAGCTTCTAGAGCAATGGCCAGTACCTGATAACTGCTCAATAAATATTTATTAAATGACTAATTGCTCCTTGGGGACAATGCTGCCTCCTTCTAAGGGTAAGAGTTGAGCAAATGAGAAAATATATGCAAAACTGCTCTCTTACTAGCTCAGTATTTGGCATGTAATAGAAGCCCAAGAATTCTTAGCCTTTCCCCTCCTCAATTCAGTTCTTTTCCCCTTGGTAGAAGGAGGTTGATGGACAAAATGATGCATTAGGTCATATGCCTCCTATAGGCCCTTCCTCAGTCTGAGTAAGTATCACTGATCAAATTCTTGAGCCAATTTCCAGGGCATTCTGAGTGTCCATTAAGTTAGATATTAGCCAGGCCTCTTCGTTCTGCTCTTAGTCAAAGATCGACAGTAATTCATTTGCAAGAATTAAATGCAAGATTGAATTTTAACGACTTAGAAATTTGAGGTCAACCTTGCTTGCTGTGACCTGTGGGTGCTGGACGCCTGGTAAGTGAGCAGATACCCTGACCTTTCATCTGGAGGTATGCTTTAGGGGTCACAATCCTGCAAGATAGGAATTAATATCCTTTGCATACCGTTGAAGGGATGAAAGCTCAGAGGGGTCAAGTGAGTGGCCCAAAGTCACACACCTCACTCCAGGGGGCCAGCGCTGCCTCCAAGCCCAACCAGTGCTATTCAGAAGCTTTCAAGAAGCTAAAATTTCCTCACTCAGGAGGACAGACAGAACTGAGGTCTCAAATTCTGAGCCCACAAACATCTCAAAATCTCTGACTAGTCAGCCCTGGTTGAGTATTGGCAGATAGCGCCAGGGCCATGTGGCAATCAGAAAACTAGTCAGGTGGGACTGGAACGGTGCCTCTGAGGTATTTCACAAACACAGGGAACAAACACATTTGGTGTCGCAATCCTGGCCACCCGGAGCTGCCGCGTTGGCTGTTTTTTGAGAACAGACAGTGGATAAGGAGCTTGAGAGAGGACGGGGTGGGAGGCCTAGGGTGGCCATCTTGGAGACATGTCAGCTCTCAGGACGCAGGGCTCCTTCAGTCCCCGAGCCCTTCACAGTCACGGCCAGGAAGCCTCACGCCTCCCAAGTACCAAGAGCTACTCTGGATCCCTTAATAAGGGACCCAAGGCCTTCCACGGCCCAGAGGTAACCTTGCTTACAACTTCTCACACCACTGCCTCTGACAGACTCTGTGACCTGGACTAACAAGCCTTCTGACTGAATCCCAAGTGTACTTTTTCCTCCACTGCCTCCATTCCCAGGAAATACACTATCCCCTGCCCTCAAAGAACTATTCATTCTATAACCCTAAAAGCAAAAGTTAATTAAGACTAAATCTCTCTTAGCATGTCACAATACCCTCTGGGATAATTAGTATAACTGGGATGAAAATTCCCATAAATTCAGAACACAAATATGGTGACACTTCACTGATTTTTTCAAATTAATCTCTTAAGCACACAACTACATTAAAAGCAGGAAGTCCAGCCACTCCCTCTGGAGATTTTCTTCCTTCTCAACAAACCATCCCAAAGCCCTTAGGACAAACCAAGAAAAAAAAAACTGAGTCTTATGGGACTTCCCTGGTGATCCAGTGATTAAGAATCCATCTTCCAGTAAGAAGAATCAATACTGTGAAAGTGACTATACTACCAAATGCAGTCTACAGATTCAAGGTGATCCCTATCAAATTACCAATGGCATTTTTCACAGAACTAGAACAAAAAATTTCGCAATTCATATGCGAACACAAAAGACCCCAAATAGCCAAAGCAGTCTTGAGAAAGAAGAATGGAGCTGGAGGAATCAACCTTCCTGACTTCAGATTATACTACAAAGCCACAGTCATCAAGACAATATGGTACTGGCACAAAAACAGAAATATAGACCAGTGGAACAAGATAGAAAGCCCAGAAATAAACCTTATTATTGACAAAGGAGGCCAGTATATACAATGGGGCAAAGACAGCCTCTTCAATAAATGGTGCTGGGAAAACTGGACAGCTACATATGAAAGAATGAAATTAGAACATTCCTAACACCTACACAAAGATAAACTCAAAATGGATTAAAGACCTAAATGTAAGACCAGAAACCATAAAAAGTCTTAGAGGAAAACGTAGGCAGAACACTTAATGAGATAAATCAAAGCAAGATCCTCTATGACCCACCTCCTAGAGTAAATGGAAATAAAAACAAAAGCAAACAAGTGGGACCTAATTAAACTTAAAAGCTTTTGCACAGTAAAGAAACTAAAAGCAGGGTGAAAAGACAACCCTCAGAATGGGAGAAAACAATAGCAAATGAAGCAACTGACAAAGGATTAATTTCCAAAACACACAAGAGGCTCAATCCCGTGTTCTTGCCCGGAGAATCCCAGGGATGGGGGAGCCTGGTGGGCTCCCGCCTATGGGGTCGCATAGAGTCAGACATGACTGAAGTGACTTAGCAGCAGCAGCATACAACTCAATGCCAGAAAACCAAACAACCCAATCAAAAAGTGGGTAAAAGACCTAAACAGACATTTCTCCAAAGAAGACTTATAGATGTCCAACAAACACACGAAAGGATGCGCAACATCGCTCATTATTAGAGAAACGCAAATCAAAACCACAATGAGGTATCACTTCACACCGGTCAGAATGGCCATCATCAAAAAGTCTACAAACAGTAAATGCTGGAGGGGGTGTGGAGAAAAGGGAACGCTCTCGCATTCTTGTTGGGAATGTAAATTGATAGAGCCACTATGGAAGATGGTATGGATATTCCTTAAAAATCTAAGAATAAAACTACCATATGACCCAGCCATCCCACTCCTAGGCATATATCCTGAGGAAACCAAAATTGAAAAAGACACATGTAATCCCATTGTTCATTGAAACATGCAATTACACTTCAGGCAGGGAAGTAAAATATGTTTGGTTACAGGCTGACATGTGTTCTAATATAGAAAAAAACGTTGAAAAAGAAAATGCACCTCTCCTGAGGAGCATGAGGAGGACAGTCTTTCATACACTGAATTATCCTGGCCTGGAAAATCCTATGGTCAAAGGAGCCCAGCAGTCTACAGTCCATGGGGTTGCAAAGGGTCGGACACGACTGAGCAGCTTCACTACCACTATCACCGTACCAGAGAAACAATTTTTAGAGGTTTCTCTTTGTTTCATGATTTGTTCTATAGAGTGGATAAAGTCTATGAAAAAATCCTCTTCATACGTTTCCATTTAAAAGCATCTCATTTTGAAAAGTGATCACAGCATGATAATGACTGAACTGCTTTTTAGTGTCTGGCTGCAGAACATACAAGTCACAGTTTGCTGAGTTTGGGTTTTGTTTTTCTCTTTAGGAGGAGGAAGAGACTCTCCTTTACTATTCTATATCCTAAAATCTACTTCTAACCAGCTTTATACTGTTGCCTGTACAGCTCAGTGAATGTACTTTCATCTCCAAGCGTTCAGATATCTGCCGGTGATCATTTTTGCTGTAGAGAAGAAAGTAAAAACTCCACAGCGAGGATCTTTTTCTTGCTTTTGAAACCACCATTGAATCACTGTTGTTTTGCAGACTTTGCACAGCTGTACAGGAGAGTGGCCTGTCTACAGCACATTTCCAGTAATCCTATATTTAGTCAAAGTGGATGAGAAATCATGTATTAATGTTTGTATGGAGTTTGGGGTCCAGTGTAATATTTTTATCATTTAAAAAAACCTATTTGTAAAAACATTTATTTACTGCATGGATATTGACACACATTAAATTTGTGGTATTTTGTATAAGTTAAAAAAAGAAAAGGAAAAGAAACCTCTTGTCCTAAAGTGAAGTGTGCTTATTACAGGTGTTTAGACTTGTTGATGTTGATGGTACACACTAGACCAAATGTGTACATTTACTTAAAAATATCTGTACCTGAGGGATGTGTCATGAATACAGTGGCCAGGCTGTGCCCCTGTCGACAGCGAGCAGTTAGTTGATGGAAAGACTAGCTGTGTTGCTGCTAAGCAGCTTTTACTTTGGTAAAGTTGGCTCTGTTGTTGTAAATGGTGAAAAGTGAGCTAATGAATTTTAAAAGACTCGTGGCTAGCCTAACATGAAAGAGACCTTTAACGCTATATATCTGTACATTTAATTGCATTAATTTCAAATCTAGGAGAGAAGCGGAACTATAAACTGAAGTCCAATAAATTCAGCTCTTAATGAATCCTCACAAATAAAAAATTTTAAAAAAGAGTCCACCTACCATGTCAGGGGCTGCAGGTTCGATCCCTGGTGAGGGAACTAACATCCCACATGCCTGGGGGCAACTAAGCCCACACTGCACGACTACTGAGCCTGCGCATCACAACAAAGACCCAGCACGGCCAAAATTTAGGGGAAAAAATTTAATTAAAAAAAACAACTGAGCCCTAGACTTCACCAGTCACAAAGGAGCTGAAGTCTGTTCAGTTCACAACAGCCACAGAACCTCTCTTCCAAGAATTCTTACCACCACGTAGCGTCACTGTTGAAACTCATGCCTACATAATTTCTTGGATACAGACAAATGTCGAAACCAAGTCCCCAACCCGACAGGGGTCCCATGAGAGCTCTCGAAGTATGATTCTCCTAATTCACTTCCTCATACTGGGCTATTTCCCAGGGTTTAAGAAGACCGCACGAATGCTAAACCAAGACCGATGCTACTTTCCAAGCTTCACAAATCCCTCTCTCCTGACCTACAAGCACTGCAGGGAACACCTTCCCATTGTACAGGTGGAAACACTGAGATATAGTCATAATGACGAGCCTGTAATGCTCAAAACAGAGGCTGAATCCCAGGTGTCACTGGAACCTATCCCCCCAGTCAGAGGTGAGGCTGGGACAGAGAGTGAGAGAGGGGTATGTCTCCTCCGATGGGAGGACTCCTCTGGAGTGGACTTCTTATGGGGAAGCAGAAAGTGAGCACATGCAGGGAGGGGAGGAGATAAAGCCTATTTCTGTTTGAAAGGCCCAGTCTCCCTGCCTGCAAAAACAGCAGTACAATGAATAGCAAACTAACAAATGAGACAAGACGCTTGTCGCTAACAGAAGCATGATCAAAGAGAGAGATTGGGATTACTTGCTCCAGTTACCTGAGCATGAGGGTGGTAAGAAAGGAAATGGACAAAGGAGCTCATGTTCCCACCGTTAATAGCTAGACCTACTATGGTCAATGTATACACTAGGCTTCTGCAAGTATTATCCCTTTTTAATTTTCCTAGAAACATTCTAATAATTATAGAGAGTATCCATTGATTGTGAAGCATGGACCAGGCATTGTTCTAGATGCTTCCATTTGCTTAAACTCATTGGATCCTTACAACTCTATACAACAAGTATTATTATTATCTCCACTTTAGAGGAGAGAAAACCGAGACATAGAGCAAGTAAGTGTCTACCCCAAGGTAATATGGGTGGTGGGCTTCCCTGGTGGCTCAGGGGTATAGAATTTGTCTGCCAATTCAGGAGACATGGGTTTGATCCCTGAGGTGGGAAGATTCCCTGGAGAAGGAACCCACTCCAGTATTCTCGCCTGGGAAATCCCATGGACAGAAGAGCTTGGTGGGTTACAGTCCATGGGGTCGCAAAAGAGTCAGACACGACTTACTGACTGAACAACAACAGTATGGGTGGTGAATGGAAGAAAAGGCTTTTGAACTCACAAGTCTGGCTCCAGAACTCCTACTCTTCACCATTATCCACTCAGCCCTATAAAGAAGGCATTATTACCCATATCAAATAAGTGAGGAGATAGAGGTCCGGCAAGATTATATGACTTGTCCAGTAATCTTGGTGGCAAAACCAACACTTGAACCCAATGACACCCTCTGAACTGCTTGGCAATTGCAGCCCGCATCCTGCCACCAACTTGTGGTGTGCAATGCACATGTCACTTCTCTCCCTGCCTCCCAGAAAAGAGGAAGAAAAACTTTGCTATTTTTCAAGAGCCTGGTCAAATCAGACCTCCTAGAACAGGGTGGGAAGTTTGAACATCCCCGAGTATCACATTTTGGGGCAGGCAAATCACACTCTAACCCTGAGCAGCTGCTCATTTGCTTGAGGGTAATTCAGGGTTCCTGTCCCCACTCCTGGTCCAGCCCTGTGGTGTGGTCTCCAGTATGGCCACCAGTAGTTTCTCCCTTGTCTGTACATACAGCAAGAGGTGGAGGCTATTTTCTTCCCCTTGAATCTGGTCTGATATTGTGATTTACTTTGCTCAACCGAATGTGGTAGAGAAGACATTCTGGGACTTCTGAGCCTGGTCGTCAGAGTTTGGAGAGTTGCGTCTCCCGCTTCTTAGAAGTCAGCTGCTAGGCTGTAGAGAAGTTCAAGCTAGACCATGAATGATGCTAAACCACACAGAGGAGAGAAAGCCAGAGGATGAGAGGCCACGTTGGATGTTCCAGCCTAGGGCAAACCCCCAGCTGAGTGGAGTTACTTGACTAACCTTGGCTACACCACTTTGAGCAAAAAAAAAAAAAAACAAAAAAAACTGCCCAACTATCAGGAGAAATAACAAATCGCTGTTGTTTTGAGCCTCTATACTTTGGAGTGATTTATTATACAGCAATTGAAAGAACCTCATTTCCTCCACCTTATCTTTTTTCACCACAAAAGATTACTCCATAGCTCACAGGTGTCAATGTTCATTGGCTTATAGCATTTAAGTGAGCTCATTCCTTCATGACTAATGGGCAACTTCCAACCTAAGGCAAAGGGCAGTGATGTGGCTTCATTTATTCTGTGTGAGCATCTGCCTGTGCCAAGAATAGGCTGGGGTCTAGAGACCCACAGATAAATAAGACACGGTCCACCCTTCATAAAACCATGTTTGGGGAAGTGCCAAATCCCCCTCATCACACAGAGTGATGAGGTTAATTCATTCATTTATCAAAATCTACTGAGTGTCTCCCTGGTGGCTCAGACCGTAAAGAATCTGCCTGCAATGCAGGATCCTTGGGTTTGGTCCCTGGGTGGGGAAGATCCTCTGGAGGAGGCGATGGCAACCCACTCTAGTATTCTTGCCTGGAGAATTCCAAGGCCAGAGGAGCTTGGCCGGCTACAGTCCATGGGGTTGAAAAGAGTCAGACACGACTGAGCAACTAACACACTGAGTGCCTAAGCACGTCAGGGACTCCTCATTTGTACCAGTGATCAGTGAACAAAGTGCAGTCAAGCCCTCATCCACCTCATATTTTAAGGAGATTTCATTCCAATAATCACAGAGGTATAAGTGAAGCTCTGTGGAAGCTCAAAGGAACTAAATGCTGAGATGGGAAGGGTAACAGGCTTTATCCCCATATTCCAGATGAGAATTCTGAGAGCTCAGACTTCCTCCATTGCTTATTAGCTGTGTGATCTTGAGCAAGTTACTTAGCATTTCTGTTTTCCACTTGTCTCATCTATAAAATGAGTTTAGTAATTATACCTACATCATGGATTATTACAAAGATTAAATGAGTAAAGCTATTATCTTCCTATTAAAAATAAATTTTTAAAAAAGATTAAGTGAGTTAATATTTGTAAAGCACAAATAATAATTGATGACACATTTAAATACTCTATTAATCACATGAAATGAATTTTAGAAAAAAAAGAATATACACAATTAGCCCAAGTGAACAGAACTGGGACAAACTGACCCCTGATCCAGTGGTCTTGCTACGGCCCTCTATTCTGCTGCTCAACTAAATTTGTGCTTTCATTTTCAGTGAGAGATTTAAATCATCTATGTACTCCCTTCCAGACACATTTATCACAGGGAGAGACCCTTTGTACATCCCCATGTCAACAAAATTGAGCAGAAAGGACTCTTGAGATTCAGATCTCAGGCTCCCCACAAATCACGTGCAGGGTGGAGATGGTTGAGATGACTCAGGTTTAGGCTAATTTACAAATGTATGTGTCAGAAATCATGCTCCTGCCCCAGGCATTTTGGGAAGGACTTGAAGGGTTAAAATGCACCATCCTGCAGATAGGGACTGCCTAAAACTGTGAATTCCCCACAGAGACTTCCACCCTCCATCATCTAGCCATCCTAGGATATACCTCCAAGACCCTCATCTGATGAAACTCAGTCGAGCCCAGGCATATAAAGCCTAGGATCTCTGAAGCTGGCCTTGTCCTTCTATCAGGGTGGAAAGCAAGGGCCCTGGGAAGACTGTAGTCTCATTTGCAGCCTGGCTTCCATCCACATACCAACAATGACACAACTCTGTCCTCCAACAAGCACTTTCCAATCTCCACTGAGATCTGTTGCATGAAGAGCCAGTTTCCATCACAGGCGGCTGTGGGTGGGGGTGTGGAGGGAGCTCTCTTCCACCCCAAGATCTGGGAAGACCTAGCTCATCTCCTCACCAGCCAGAAGCCCAGCCAAGGATAACAGGGCTGCTGCAAGGGGCCGTGAGGAAATCAGTGGGAAATGACCCAACAATCAGGACTGAGAAAGCCACAGTTGCCAAAGGAGCATGCTCATCGGCCCTGCTGATGGAATTGTCCCAAAAGGAAAGATTTAACTTGTTTTAGGAACTAGTCAGAGCCTGGCTTGGGCATGCTGCCTGTGTATTATGAGAACAATCTCTGGGAAATGTGGAACGGCGTTACTGCAAAACAGAATGTAGCCCTGGAGCCTCCTGATATTCAGTGGTCCCCGGTGTTCAGTAAACCCCTAATTCCTCAAGACCCCACTGACCATTCCCAGTGCAGGACAGGCTGACCCATGGTTCTCAGTCACCCAGCAAATATCAGGAGCTGGAGCCAGAGGTGCAAGGACATAGCCTCTGCCCTCGAGGAAAATTACAGTATAATTGTGCCACAATGTGCACGGATTCTGGATTCCAGGAACCCAAAGGGAGGGGTGACTTGTTCTGTCTGGGCGATCCCAGGAGGATTCAGAAGAAGCAGACACTGAACCAGGCCTCATAGGATGACTTCTGTTCAAGTAGTGTTTGTGGAGTGTTTCCTGGGTACCAGCGGGAATGCCAGTACTGGCCAGGGAGGGTGAGGTGGATGTAGGGGGATTCCAGCAGAGTTCTGTTCCCACCCTCCCCATGGACCCCAATCTGCCTTCCCTTCAAACACCAGCTCAAAAGTGTCTCTCCTGCAGAAATCTTTTTCTGACTTCAACCAATGCCTAATTCAACATCTCTTTTCAAGCCATGAATTTAGGAGTAGCCTCTTCATGAACCAACCAAAAGACATTTACAGAAGTCCAAAGAGTAGCCTAAAGTAGCTAAGAACCATAAGAGATTCCGTAACTTATGCTCCAAGAACCAATAGTTGCCAAACCGAATAGTTGTATTTAGAAGTCCATACAACATGAGGGATAAAATTAGGGATGAAGAGAGCATCTATTCTCCTTGAGAACTCCAGTTGAAAATGTTCTTGGACTGTTTCAAGCATGAGCTGGTGTTTGGACCCAGAGAAGCTGCAAGCCCCCCAGAAATAGAAGTTTATGCTTTCTGTCTGGGTAGCCATCCCTCACTTTCTCCGTTTTTTCACTTAACTTCTTAGCAGGGACACCCATGGTTTTAGTGCAGAATGTACTTGCTATGGACTGAATGCTTGTGTCTCCTCATCAAACTCAGATGTTGAGATAAGCCATTAGGAGAAAACTCTTGGGAGTCCCTTGGAGAGCAAGGAGATCAAACCAGTCAATCCAAAAAGAAATCAACCCTAAATTTTCATCGGAAGGACTGATACTGAAGCTCCAACATTTTGGCCATTTGATACGAAGAGCCAACTCATCGGAGAAGACCCTGATGATGGGAAAGATTGAGGGCAGGAGGAGAAGTGGGTAGCAGAGGATGAGATGGTTGGATGACATCACCGACTCAATGGACATGAATTTGAGCAAAGTCTGGGAGATGGTGAAGGACAGGGGATTCTGGTATGCTGAAGTCCATGGGGTTGGAAAGAGCTGGGCATGACTGAGCAACTGAACAGCAACATTAGGAGGTGCTTAGGTCATAAGGGTGGAGCCCTCATGAGTAGCATCAGTCCTTTTATAAAAGAGGCTCCAGAGAGATCCCTTGTATCTTCTACCTTTGAATACACAGACAGAAGGCACCATACTTGAAATAGGAAGTAAGCCCTCAACAGTCATCGTACCGAATATACCAGCACAATGATCTTGAACTCCCCAGTCTCCAGACTGTGAGAAATACTTGCTAGTTATTTAATAGCTACCTAATCTATGGTGCTTTGTTATAGCAGCCCAAATGGACTAACAGAGTACTCAGACAAGACTTTCTGCACAGGAAAGGTAGACACTTTGACAAGGATGAATCTCTCCTTGCAAATCTAGAAGATTCTAGAGGGTTGCCCCAGTTGAGCCTAGGAAGGAACCTAAGGGATTGGCTTCCAGAGGCTAGATCTGCCCTCCATCTACAGAAGGCAGAAAGGCAGGAGAGCAGGGAATAAGAAAGATGGAAGAAGCAAGGAAGGAAGGAAAGACCATAAGCACCTACTGTGTGCCTAGCACCAAATGAGATACTTTACACTTACTATGAAACACCGTTATATTTAATTTCTGCTTCCACACAATCTATGAGAAGTGTTTCATTGATGCTACAGATAAGAAACTGAGGCTTAGAGGATTTAAGTAACTCACTGAAGGTCAAAGCCCTAATAAACAAGGATTCGATCCAAAATCTGAAGACTGGGAAGCCAGTGACTTTTCTGATGGCCTGGATAAAAATGACTGCCATTTATCAAGAACTCTCTTCTTGCCAAATCCTAGGAAGGCCCTTTATAAACAGTGTCACATGGACTCACTAAAAAGATTCTTGCACTCCAGGTACTCCTCCTACACGGGAGGCAACAGTAAAGGTGACCACACCATTCAGCACACAAACCAGAACAGCTCTGAGCAACAAGTACAGAGGCATGGTCTCGTGTGTTGCAGCCCATCTTCCAACCATCCATCCATCCCCTTGAGCAAATGAGCTTGAAGAGGCTTAAATCCAACCCTCTTGTGTGATCCTTGAGTCTTCTTCATCCTCCCCAACAAGGGGCCACCAGTCATGCCAGGGCTTCTGGGATACTGACCACACACCATGGAATGTAAAAGAAATGAGCACAATGGATTTTATTATTCAGCTTTTTTATAAAGTATTGCCCCCTTTCATTTGTCCTACGTCGAGAACACCATTTTTTTTTTTAATTTCTTAAGGTTTAAAAGTACCCCTTCTTTGGATGACATGGTTATAACAAATTGTGTTTGTTTTTAATACCTTCAGTGGACACAAAAGTTGACAACATTATGACATTGGTTTGCTTTATCATGTTTAAGTGTACCATTCAGTAGTATTAAACAGATTCTCGTTGCTCTGTTACCGTCACTACCACCCATTTCCAGAAATTTTTCATCATCCCAAACTGGAACGCCATACATATTGAATGACAAGTCCCCATTCCCCCCCTCCCACCCGCGCCCCTCAGCCGCTAGCAACCTCAGTTCTACTTTCCGTAGTTATGAATTTGATTGCTTCAGGTGCCCGCTATAAATGGAATTGTATAATATCTGTCCTTTTGTATCTGATTTATTTCACTTGACATAATTCCCTCAAGGTTCATTCATGTGGCAGCACTTCTTTCTTCTGTAAGGCTGAGTAATGTTCCATTGTATGCATATATCACATTTTGTTTATCACTCATTCATCGCTGGTACTCGGTTTAATGTGCAAGTCAGCCTAATCCAAAGGTCTGGGAACAACTGTTGCAGTCTGTGCACATACTTAAGTGACTGAGTACTTGTTCCCCACCCTACCCAGGACTTCTTTTTTGTAGTTTATATTTAAGCCTGGATAACAAGAGGGGAACCCACCAAATTGAAGTGGGACAGTGGAGAATGATCTTCAGGCCTTGGCAACCTTTCAACACTTCCAACATTTGATCCCCATAGCTGTGAGTCTAGAAGCTCATTGCTCAGCTTACCCAGGGAAGATCAGACCCGAGAAAAAGAGTTTCAACCACCTGCATCCACAGCCAAGTCACTTCTTTATTCATTCTCCGATTCACAGAGATGTACCCTTAACTCAGAAAGTGAGGCTGGGATTTCCCTGGTGGTCCAGTGGCTAAGACTCTGTGCTGTCAATACAGGGGACCAGAGTTCCATCCCAGGTCAGGGAACTAGATCCCTCATGCAGCAACTGAAAGATCCTTCATGCCACAGCCAAGACTGAATATCCTACATGCTGCTACTAAGACTCAGCACAGCCAAATAAATAAATAAAAATATTTTTTTATATAAAGGAGCTCAGGCCAAAAACTTCGGAATCACCTTCAACTCTTGTTTTTCTCACACCTCATATCCAAACCATCATCAAGTACTGTGGTCAGCAACTTTAAAATAGACCTCAAATTAACTCCTTTTCACTGCTCCGCCTTCTTCCTAGTCTAAGCCACCATATCTTGTGCCTAGACTATGGCACTAGAGTCAGAAGTGTCTCCCA
The DNA here is from genome assembly GCF_027580195.1 of Bos mutus. NCBI lineage: Eukaryota > Metazoa > Chordata > Mammalia > Artiodactyla > Bovidae > Bos > Bos mutus. The sequence continues at coordinate 67,469,820 of NC_091630.1, read as the reverse complement.
ATGTGAGATCTTTCTACTTACAATCCCCTCTTCCCATGACAGCTGGACTGTCCTTCTAAAATGTAAATATAGCCATGTGATTTTCCTAAAATACTGCAGAAACCCACCCAGGTTAGCAGAATAAAGGTCTTTAAAAAAAATTATTCCTTAATGAATGACTAAGCTAGTAAAACAGAAAAGGAATCCCTTAAATATCAAAAACAATGAGAAAGCTTGAGTCTGCAGGGACGGGCAAACAGTGGACCTCACATGTGCCCAGGGTGTGAGTGGTCCCCAGAGGCAAAGAAATGAGGCATCAATGGATCTTGTGCATCGTGGGAGGAAAGGGCATGGACAGGAAGCAGGACAGGATGTGGGGCCCTAGCAAGGTGAGAGGTCAGACTGGAGATTCCCATAAAAAGTTGGGACCCCCAAGAATGACAACTTCAATGGGTGAATGAGGAATAAAAATTCATCTACAGCATGAATTTTGCTATGGTGCTGAATGACGCAGAGACAAAGAAAAAACCATTTCCTTAAGAATTCCTAACCACAGGCCCAAATTCATAGAATTTGGGGCTGTTATTCATATCTCTTATGTGGCCCAACACAACTTAAATAGATTCAGGTTCCTACCAGAATCACACCACAAGTATTCCCTGGAGGTGTATACTTTAGAACTAAGCCTCAAAGAATTGCCGCAGATATTGTTCCAAGAAGCATAAGCTCATAATTAAGGATCGAAAACACGCAAATAAACAAATCCTCACAAGAGAGAGGCAGCAGAATCAACAAACGATGGCTCAGCCTCACAATTGCAGATGTTGGAATTAATAGATACAACATGTAAAACAATCGTGCAGATAATGAAGTAAAAGAGAGAGTTGAAACAGTGATAAAGGAATAAGAAACCAATCAGACATGTTTGGAACAGAACCAAATAGAACTTTTAGAAGTGAGAAAGTGTAATCAATAAAATTAGATGTTTTAATTATAATACAACTAGAAACCCAATGGATTGCTGAGACAATGTTTCAAAATTGGTGGAAAAGGGAAAATTAGTAAAAGAAATAGGAAATCTTAAAAAAATTATCCACACTGCACTATAGAGAGAAAAAAACAATACAGTGGATAGAATGAGAGGGACTAACAAGTGTCTATTAGGGGTCAGAAGAGGATATGAGAGGAATATGGAAGCAGTTGGATAAGAACATGTCAATTCCCTGCTCAATGTCTCCAATCACTTCCCTCACTCTAAGGGGAAATTTCAAAGTCCCTATCAAAGTCAGACATGGTCTGGCTCCTAACTACTTCACACTGGCCATCTTTTCGTGACTTCGCCAAGCATAGTCCCCAACCAGGCTTCTTCTGAGACCATTCTTCCCCCAGAGCCCTGCACGCCTTACTTCCTTGCTTCATTTCAGATGAAAGGCCACTCTTGACCTCTCAATTTAATGTTGTCCCCCATCCCCCAACTTTCCCTGCCTTATTTTGCTTCTTAGCATGAGCTTCCCAGGTGGTTCAGTGGTAAAGGATCCACCTGCCAATGCAGGAGACACAGGAGACGTGTGTTCAATCCCTGGGTCGGGAAGATTGCCTAGAGTAGGAAACGGCAACCCATTCCAGTATTCTTGTCCGGAAAACTCCATGGACAGAGGAGCCTTGCAGGCTGCAGTTCATGGGGTTTCAAAGAGTCAGACACAACAGAGCGACTGAACACGCATGCACATACACACAAATATAATTACCTAATATTATATTATACATTTATTTGTTTATTTTGTATTGTTCTTTTCCTCAGTGAATAGACATACGCCTTGCCCTGAGCAGATATTCAGTGGATAGTTTTTGATAGAAATAATAAACAATTGACACATATACATACCCACTGTGTGGTCAGTGCTGCAGGGAGAGGCTCGTGAGGTGGAGACTCGCAGTTGCCTGCTATTATCGCTTAGTGACACAATCCTGATTTTGTCCAGGAAAAAATGGAGCAAGCTGAAAAGCTAAATTTCCCAGGTACCCTTCAGAGAGATGTGACCATTTGGCTATATTCTGGCTGGAATGCTATAGACTTTCTTTGTTGGGTAGTATTTCCAAGAAGACTCCTGAAAAGAATGAGTGGACTTACCTAGGGGACCTAGTATATCCTTGTCCCTTCTCTTTCTTGCTACCTGGAATGTGAACATAGGGCTGGGAGTGCCATGACTATCTTACAACCGTAAGTCAGCCGTGAGGATGTGGCAATTCCCTGGTGATGCAGTGGTTAGGACTCCATGCTTCCACTGCAGGTGCCCAGGTTTGACCCCTGGTTGGACTGCAAGGACATCCAACCAGTCCATTCTGAAGGAGATCAGCCCTGGGATTTCTTTGGAAGGAATGATGCTAAAGCTGAAACTCCAGTACTTTGGCCACCTCATGTGAAGAACTGACTCATTGGAAAACACTCTGATGCTGGGAGGGATTGGGGGCAGGAGGAGAAGGGGACGACAGAGGATGAGATGGCTGGATGGCATCACTGACTCAATGGACGTGAGTCTGAGTGAACTCCGGGAGTTGGTGATGGACAGGGAGGCCCGGCGTGCTGCGATTCATGGGGTTGCAAAGAGTCGGACACGACTGAGCGACTGAACTGAACTTTGTTGGTATTGTTTGGTCGCTAATTCATATCTGACTCTCTGCAACCCCATGGACTGCAGCATGCTGACTCCTCCGTCCTCCACCATCTCCCAGAGTTTTCTCTAATTCGTGTCCATTGAGTCAGTGATGCTATCCAACCATCTCATCCTCTGCTGTCTCCTTCTCCTTTTGCCTTCCATCTTTCCCAGCATCAAGGGAAAGATCTTGCAAGCTGTTCAGTGTGGTCAAAAACAAAGAAGAAAAAAAAAATCTGAAGATGGAACATCAATGATGTCACAATTATCATTTCCAGGACTTTCTTCTGGGACTATATTATTAGAGAGAAAAATAAACCCCTATCCTTTTTCAAACACTGCCTACTAAAGGTACTTCTCAAGGATACCTTGAGTCAGATTCAGTCCCTGACTTCAGAAACTTACAACCAGTAATGAGATTCAGACATACCACTGACCCCCAGGGCAACAGGGTTGTCCAGGAGGAACTCTGCAGGGTCAAGAGTGGTGCCCAACAAAGGGCTTGGTGGGCAGAAGGAGAGCACTGGTATCTCCCCAAGGAAGGATTGGGTCATCAGCTTGGCCTTTCACACTCAAATTGTTGGGTTAGGCAAGGACTAGCAGTGTGAGGGGTCAAACCGCAGCAATTTCTTCTCCTTCTGGAGTCACCCAGTGGGGGAAATGTCATGCGTGCTCATGAAGTGTCATCAGTCGATCAGAAGCCTCAGCTCAGCATCCCTCTCTGTGTTTAGCATTGTGTTAGGTACCATGGAGGGAGGCACAGGAGGAGATGTGGGTCCTAACCTCAGGAAGCTTACATTTTACCAATACCCTCAAACTTATATCTTGAAAGAACCTTGGTGGGAACCTTGCTTTCTTAGCTTCAAGTTTCCATGTGAAGGGAACCAATCCAGGGTAACACTTTCTATTTCATTTCCTCCACGAAGCTCACCCCTCCTGAGAGGTGGAGCCACTTAGTTGATCTGAGTTTGAGAGCAGAAACAGATAAGCCTGTCTGGGTTCTCTCTCTTTAAGATCCACCTTAGCATCTGCCTGTAGGATCCTGTCCATGTGGGAGAAGCCTAGGGATGTCCAGAGTTTCCACTGAAGGGGCGGATAATTCTGTCTGACTCCAGGGACCAGCATTACAAAGCCCTTCGCTGTAATCACACACTTGTTCCACATCCTTCAACCCAACTTTTATCAGCTAAAAAGTTGATACTTTTATCTCTCTTTTGGTTCTGAATTCAAGAGAAGGAATGAGTTATTTCGGCCCATCAGTATAATTAATGTTGACAGCTGTTATGAACAACTTCCAAATCTCAGTGTCTTAAAATCATAAATGTTTTGGTTCTCATCTCACAAAATCCAATGATGATGTTTCCGGTCACGGGGTTGTGCTATAAAGGGGTGACTCAAGAATCCACTTTGCTTTCATATTGTGTATCTACCATTATGTGGCTTCCAAGTCAACCTGGAATCATCCAGTCATGAGAGAGAGTAAAAGCCTTGGATATTGTATAATGCAAACAGCCAAGCCTGGAAATGTCAGAGATGACTTCCACCTACGCTCTGTCGGGCAAACTAAGTTCGCAACATCTCATAGATGCAAAGGAGGCTGGAGAATGTGTCTTATTCATGTGGTCAGGGAGGAGAGGAGAACTGGATGTTGGTGAACTTCAGAAGTCTCTCCCATGCCCAACATGGTCTAATTCTGTCTTCATAAAGATGACGATTTTGAGAATCAAAGCCTGTAACTAAGTTTCCCCAAGCACACAGCCATTAGCAACAGAGGTGGAAAGAAAATTGGGCATCACCAAAACTAGAGAGTACGTGTGGAGTGGGGAGGGATAAAACCAAGGGCCTTGACCACAGGTGAGGCATCTGCCCAGCCTGGCCTCAGCGAGTAGTGAGCTCCCTACCATTGGAAGAAGGCAAACAGAGGCTGATCATTGATGGAGTTATTGAGAATCAAGTTTTCCGTCAGACAACTGGATTACATCAGCAATTCCCACACTTTTTGTTCCCAAGGGCCCCTTTCATAATTTTCCCCTTTGGACTTCATGTTTTGAAAGATTTTGTCAAACAAACAAATTGCACTTATTGAGTAATAACAAATACATTTCCCCACTTCTTCTTAATCAAGAGGGTGTGTATGTGTGTGTGAGAGAGAGAGAGATCTGCAACTGGACACACTCACTTTGGTACCATGACTACCATGATCTTGATCTGCTAATAATTTTCCAGAAATACCCAAGATGTCATCAACAGCCAATCTAAGCCTTTGACACCCAGCATGGATAATTTAATGCCAGTCAAAACAAAGAAACTAAAAGTTTAGTTACCCCTTGTCGTTTAGTCGCTAAGTTGTGTCGGACACTTTTTGCAGCATCATGGACTGTAGCCTGCCAAGTTCCTTTGTCCATGGGATTTTCCAGACAAAAATACTGGAGCGGGTTTGCCATTTCCTTCTCCAGGGCATCCCCTGACCCAGAGATCAAACCCACACCTCTTGCATTGGCAGGCAGATTCTTTACCAAGGAAGGCCCCTTGCCATGAATACAAAGTCGATTTATGAATTTATTTAATTAACATTGATAAGGGTTATAGTCCCCCAGACAAGTGCTTGATCCTGAGATTACATAAATCCACAAAGAAAAGTAACATATAGATCCTGCCTTCTAGGAGCTCATTGTCAAGTGGGGGAGCCAGCCAAATAAATGTTGACAAGAGGGAAAAATATTATGGGACCCTGGAGGATGGCAACCTACATAGATGGTAGGTTGAAGAAGACTTTCTGTAGCAGGTGCTATTTTCAAAGGGTTTTGAGGGATGAATAGGAGTTAATTGCAAGGAAGAAGGAAGGAGTTTTCAGGCATAAAGAGCAAAACACATCCAGTTCATGGAACAGTATGGATGGATGGGTATAAATAGTTTGAACCACAGTGAACACATGCTTTGAATACTTACGATTTTAACGTGTTCTCATAATGGAATCGTATGCAATCCCTATGGGTTCCCTGGGGACTCAGTTGGTAAAGAACCCCCTGCCAATGCAGGAGACACAAGGACATGGGTTCAATCCCTGGGTCAGGAAGATCCCCTGGAGAAGGAAATGGCAACCCTTTCCAGTATTCTTGCCTGGAAAATTCCATGGACAGAGGAGCCTGGCAGGCTACAGTCCATGTGGTCACAAAGAGTTGGACATGACTGAGCTCTCTCTCTCTCTCTCACACACACACACATACACACAACCCCTACAAGGAAGAGGTAGTTCTATTGGAATCAAATGTCAGTTGGATAAAGTTTGGGCTTTGGAACCAGATGTTAGATCTGGTTCAGATTCTGGTTCCAGCACATACTAGCTGTGTCATATTCCTTAACTTCTTTCTGCTTAATTTCCTCCCATAAAATGAAAATAATGATAGTACATTCTTCATTGGGTTTTAATGAGTATTAGAATGAAATAGGAGAAGGCAATGGCACCCCACTCCAGTACTCTTGCCTGGAAAATACCATGGATGGAGGAGCCTGGTAGGCTGCAGTCCATGGGGTCGCTAAGAGTCAGACACGACTGAGCGACTTCACTTTCACTTTTCACTTTCATGCATTGGAGAAGGAAATGGCAACCCACTCCAGTGTGCTTGCCTGGAGAATCCCAGGGACGGCAGAGCCTGGTGGGCTGCTGTCTATGGGGTCATACAGAGTCAGACACGACTGATGAGACTCAGCAGCAGCAGCAGAATGAAATAATGTATACAAAGTCCTTATCCCAGTGCCTGCCACAACCTAAGCATTAAATAAATGATAGTTACACCTCCACCAATAGATATTTAAGACACGTTAAGAGGAAAAAGACAAATTCTCTTTATCTTTATGATATTTTCTTATTTCAGTAAGAACTCTGCTTTGTTCACTAATATATACCCTTCGATACATGTGTGGCTTCCAATAAAGAGCTATTGAATGAATTAATTCCTGTAACAACAACAACAAAAACCAGTGTTTGTGGCATTTGCTGATATATACACAGAAGGAAAAACTGAAAGAATATATATGCATGCTCAGTCACTCAGTCATGTCCAGCTCTGCAAACCCATGAGCTGCAGCCCGTCCGTCTCCTCTGTCCATGGGGTTTTCCAGGCAAGAATATTGGAGTGGGTTCTCTCTGGAAAGACAGGATTATGAAAGCTTCACCCTTTTAAAATCAAGGAGCCTGGTAGAAAGTAATAAACACAATAATGAAGTAAAAACAAGAAAAAGTAAACATTTTAATTACATTTAATTATTTAGTTATGGCACCATCATAGTCGATTAGAAGAAATTTTTTAGAATTTGTCTCCAGTCTTCAAGTCACTGGTTCCATAACTTGATCCTTTCTTAATTTAAAGTTATATGATAGGCTGATTTCAGTAATTGCTTCATCCCTTAAATCTGTACTCTTTGGCAATGCTCTCCCAAAACCACCTCTGGGCTTGGCCCTGTGGCTTGATTTTGGTCAGTGGAAAAGTAGCAAATGTGACCAAAATAAGGCTTGAAAAGCACTTGCCCACTGGAGGCCGAGGAGCCCTGACACCATGTGAAGGAGCCCAGGCTAGCCGGCTGAATGTTGAGACACAGGCTGTCCACTCCCACCACCAGCCAACAGCCACCCAACTGCCAGACACGTGTGAAGCCATCTGAGACCAGCGCGACCACAGACACGTGAGCCAATGCGTGTGGTCCAAGCTCATCCAAGCCCGACCTAGACCAGAGAGCCACCTGGCAGGATCACGAGCTAAACAGACAGCTGTCATTTGAGGCCACGAAGTTTTAGGGTGGTTTATGGTTTGCCGTTCAATAACAGATAACTGATACAAGTTATTTTAGTCACTTAACTCCTAAACAAAGCACTCAACTGTATGTGATTTTCCAGATGAAAAATAAAAGTCAAGACCCTGCAGCAAAACTACCACCAACTATTCAAAAAGAGCTTTTTATTTAACATGAAAGTATATCAAATTGAGGGCTGCCTTTTGTAAAGGATAACAGACACAAGAATATTATATTTTACATATTATATAATAATATATTAGGGGCTTCCCAGATGGTGCTAATGGTAAAGAACCCACCTGCCAATATAGGAGACATAAGAGACGCGAGTTCAGTCCTTGGGTTGGGAAGATCCCCTGGAGGAGGGCACAGCAATCCACTCCAGTATTTTTGCCTGGAGAATCCCATGGACAGAGGAGCCTGGTGGGCTACAGTCCATAGGGGTTGCACAGAGTCGGACACGACTGAAGCGACGTAGCACAGAACAGCACAGCACAATACTATATTATATGCTTGTGTATATAACATTATAAGAAGGGTTCTCACTTTCTCACCACAAACACAGCTGAAGCTCACCTGTTACATGTTTGACTTCCTTTTGAGATGATGCCATAAGTAGTATTAAATGATGTATTATATTTCTTGAAACATTTACATATCTTTCCGATGAATTCATTTCTTAAAAATCACCCTGAATCTTTCCTTTTGAACATTTCTGAGGCATGAAGAGGCAGCAACAACCCCTCTAACAAGAACACACCTCTGCCAGGTGGATCTCACCTTCACACGTATCACCTCATTGTTCCTCACAGCGTTCCTCAACAGTGATTATTCCAACTTAACTGAGGCAACGAGGCACAGAGAAGTCAAGCAACCTGCCCAAGGTCACTCAGCTCATAGGGGCAGAGCTGAGCCGCAAGGCCAGGTCTTCTGCCCCCATATCTCTCATTTTTATCACTTCACACCACATGCTTTGGGATACTTTTAAACTTGGTGGAGTTAGGTGGTTTACACTGAACATCCAATTATCAAATAATAATAGCTAGCAGTCACATAACATTTGCTGAATGCCAGATACTATTCTGAGCACTTTGCACACATGAATTCATTTCATTCTCACATCAAGCCTCTGAGGTAGGTTCTCTTATTATCCCCATTTCACTAATGAAGGAACTGAGGCATATGGAGATTAAGCGATGTGACCAAGATCACACAGCAGATGAGAGACACAGCTAGGATCACACTGTGGAAAATTGCCCTGAAATTGATACTCCTAAACCAATGAGCTGCACCAAGACCTACCATCCTAGTTGGCCTAGGACTTGAGAGGCTTTCAAAGACACTGAACTGTCAGCACTAAAGCCAGGCGAGTCCCAAGCAAACCAGAATGAATGGACAGAGGTTACAAACCAGCAGGCCACAGGCCACTCCCAGGCCATTTTATTTGGACTACCCAGTGCTCAAAAATAAAATTAAGCCAACATTTAAAAATCAGAAGGCTAAAATAGATAACCAGTGGAAATTTGCTGTATGACGTGGGGAGCACAAACTGGTCCTCTGTGACAACCTAGGAGGGTGGGATGGGGTGAGAGGTGGGAGGAGGTTCAATAGGGAGAGGACCTGTGTTTACCTATGGCTGATTCTTTTTGATGTATGGCAGAAACCAACACAACACTGTAAAGCAATTATCCTCCAATTAGAAATAAATACATTTTTTAAAAAAAATCAGAAGGCATATCACATTAGGAGCTGTACTTAGGGGAGATCTGCTTATTCATGCATGGTGACAATAGCTTCGGGTCCTGTCCCCCTGGCAACAGCCCACCTGCATCCTGTGCAGTCCCCACCACACACACCAGGTGTCCCATGCCCTGACCCCAGCCTGTCGGACTCATTGCTATGCCTGACTGGATGCTGTGTGCATTTGCTGGCATGTGGGACCCAGCTTCATCATCCTGATGCACAAGAGCATGGCTCCTGCACCTTTGATTCATCCGGGGGCACTTCAGAGGTGCCCAGGACACACCTCAGCCCAATCGAATCAAACTTGAATGCTCATGTGAATCATCAGGAGATGAGGCAGGTTCTGATTCAGAGGGTCAGGGTGGGGCCCGAGGTTCTGCACTGCTAACGAGCTCCAAGGTGATGTTGACACTCATTTCCAAGGACCACACAGTGAGCGGCAAGGGGCCAGAAGACGGCACCTCATCAGCATGTGAGCCAACTGAGCTGGCTCGTCCGGACAGCTCCTGTCTCCTTGGAGCCTTGTGGGCAACGAGGCCCAGAGATGGGCAGTGAGCAGCCCCGGGTCACACAGAGCAGCCGGAGCACCCGGCTCTCTGCCGTTTCCCACGACAAGTGACTTCACCCACTCATTCAAATTGCACCTCCCAGATCACTTTATGAGGCAAGGCTCCGCTGAAATCCACTCAGGAGAAGTTAGCTCTTGCAGAACCTGCTTCTAGAGAGGGGTAGGTGGCAGCCCTCTATGGAAAGGAGTCCCAGGGCAGGGAGAGCGGTTAACGTGCAAGCAACAGAGAGAGCAGAGGCTGCTGAAGGCAGGAGGAGGGGCTGAGGGATGGAGGCTGGGGATACAGGACAGCCTGCTCCCCTGCCCCCCGGATACCCCATGCCGCCTGAGTCAGAGGGCCTGTGAGCTCAGCCCCCCAGCTGCCGGGCTGGAAGCGTGAGTCAGAGGGCGTGTAGTGAAGTGAACGTCTCCCTGGCCAAATATGGGGCTGTGCTCTGCTCCGTCTTGCCATTCACGCTGCTAGACGCCGAGGGCTGCGTCCATTCCACAGGACAGCGGGGTCCCTGATGAAGAGGGGAAACTATTCCACACTCGCTGACCCCTCCCCTCCTCCCTGGCCCGCGGGCGGCACTTTGCTTTGCACTCTCCGAGCACCTGGTCAACTCCCCCACTGCACATCTGCTCTCCCCCGACTAATATATGAAGCATGAAATAGGGAAATAATAGCAACACATTTTGTCCTAACAGGGTCCTGGTCTGCCGTCACCCACCCAAAGGACTGTAAGCTCAGGTGGGGGTGGGAAAGAGACCACATCCTGCTTTGCTCTAACTCCCACTCCTTCTCCTGTGCCCCAGGGCCACACACAAAGCCTGGAACACAGTAGATATGATTAGCTATTTGTTTAATTAATCATGATGTGTGTTGCATGTGTATATGTATGTGTGATTCTCTGCCCCTAGACTTTGAATTTCTTGAGTAAATAATAGCATGCCCTGTGTGCTGGACACTGCTCTGAAAATCTCACATTAGCTCATTTAATACGAGGATCAACTCAATGAATCTTCACAACAAATCTCTGAGGAAAGCACTATGATTATCCTCAAGTTACAGATGAGGAGCTTAAGGACCAGAGAGCTTCCGTAACTCACCCAAGGTCATAGAAAGGTGTAGAATCAGGATTTTAACCTCAACAATGTTGCCTCGAATTCTGTGCTGTTAATGGTATTTGATTCATTTTTGTATCTCTGATGCCCAGCCTGGCATGTAGCATGTAATAATAATTGTGTATTGCTTAGATGAATGGAATAATCAATTTGTTAATTACTGTGTTTATGTGTATTTGTATCTCCCACTAGACACTGAATTTCTTGAAGAAAATATCGGTCTTGCCAATGCCTCCCTGTGCATTTAATAAATGACTAAAAAGAGAATACATTAAAGAACGGACATTTCCGAACGCCCACATGTGTGGTCTAGGGTGCCTGGTAATTGACTGAGGTTTTCAGAGTTTATTCAGGTGTCCAGGTGGAGACAGGCAGGGCCAAGAGTCAAAACCAGCTTCATGGCTGTGAGCCCTGTACACGTGGCTGTGTGCACAGGGTCCTGTGCTCAGAAATGTCCTCCCCACGTGATTCAGTGTTCTACTGACGCCATCTTGAAATTCTTAATAATTTTGAACATGGGGTCTCCTGTTTCTGTTTTCCACTGGGCTTCATAATGTAGACTGTCCTGCCAGGAGTGAATAAAGCCCATGAAGATGCCTACAGGAGAAGAGAGCAAAGGAAAGGAACTCCAGGAGTGCTGTGTCCATGGTCTCCATAAGAGAATCCTTAGTCACGGTGACCATTCACATGGTGGATCTCAGGCTCAGTGATTCCAGCCCAGGTATGGCTTCTGAAGCAACTTCTGTAGTTCAGTCATCCCTGTCCAAGAGTCCCTGAGACACATCAGGGCCCCAGGCACCAACAGCTTCAAACTGTCACCCAGGCCAGCTTCTACTGCCCTCCCCTATTTCAACCCCAACACTGACCACTCCTTCATGTCATGGGGCTCAGACTCAGGCTGAGCACTAGGCTAAGCTCTTTTCTTTCATTTGAGGCTCACTACCATCACCCTGGGTGATGGGTTTAATTGACCACATTTGCTGTATCCCAAGTTAATAAGAAGCAAGGTCAAGTGCAAATAAATGGTTCAAAGACCCTTCTTCTTAACCAGTGGCCCGTTTTCAGCAGGACCTCTTTCTCTCTGCCTGGAAAGTCCTCTCCCCTCTTCCCAAATCCTGTCCTCTCCCCTTATCTCTCCTCCAGCCATACAGTTGGGAAGTGGGAGGACCAGGGTTTCAACCCAGACATTTGACCTCAGATTACAGCTCTCAAACATATTTGAGGGACTTCATTGGTGATCCAGTGGTTAAGACTCTGTGCTTCCAATGCAAGGGATGCAGGTTAATTCCCTGGTTGGGGAACTAAGATCCAACATGCTATGTGGGGTGGCAAAAAAAAAAAAAAAAATATATATATATATATATGACAATGTATTTATCTTTTTGTTTGGGCCTGGCTCAAATATCTCAACTCTGACATATTTCTGTTTCAAGAGAAACGTGGACCTAGAAGGAACTCCTGCCTCAGCTTCTTCATCTGGAAAAAGGGAACAATAAATAGACCTGCATCACAGATTTGCCTGGATTAAATGTAATGACAGGTGTCAAAGTGCTTTTTAACAATCCGGGTCTAAGCAGTTACTGCTCTTAATTACCGGTAGTGAAACTAAGGCATGTTAAACCCAGTGCCAAGGAAACAAAGGCCATTACCTCCTACCCACTTCACCTCAGTCAACCCAAGGCTGGCCACACCCTGGCCAGTCACTAGTCAGTAAAGAATCGAAAGGGATCCATGCCTGCGAATCACCAGGATCTCTTCTGCATTGTCTTTCAATACTGATTCTGCCTCTTCTAGCTATGTGACCTTGGACAAATCACTTTACCTCTCTCAATGCTGAGTTTCTTGTCTACTAAGTGGAGTCGATGCAGATGGTTGTATTGCAGTGTGGTGGTTAACTGGGCTAAGGAATGCCCAAAGAGCTGATAAAACATCCTTTGGAGTGTGTCTGGGAAGGTGTTTCTCAGATCAGCACTTAAATCAGTAGACTAAGAAGATCACCCCCATCAGTGCAGGAGGGTATAATCCAATCTGTGGAGAGTCTTAATAGAACAAAATAGCAAAGGAAGGATGATTTTGCTTGAGCTGAGATTCTATCTTCTTTTGCCCTCAGACCTCAGCATGCCTGGTTCTCAAGACTTCAGACTCAGACCATGATTTATTCTGTTGGCTTCTGTGGTTCTCAGGTCTTCTTATACCTGAGTTTAGACTGGAACCAACAGCTATCTTGGGCCTCCCACTTGCAGATTGGAGATGGTGGGCCTTCACAGCTTCCATATCTATAAGCTGACCCCTTTTAATTAATCTCTCTTTCTCTGTATCAATATATGTCCTAATGATTTTTTTCCTGCAGAACTCTAATACACTCTTAGAGCATCTTTCTTGGGTGTTCTTTTCCCACTGAAGACATGATATATACCCAAACATGAATGATTACCCTACTAAATAAGTCTAAATAAGCCAACTTTCTAAATCTCTTGTCTTGCCCAAATCTTGACCAATCTGCAACATTCCCAACACCACTTCCAATGTCTTCCCCTCTCTCAGCCACCCTTTCCTCAGCTTCCCTGGGATATAACTGATTCCATTTCTGGTCCTGCCAGTCCTTCACAACCCAGTTGAAACTTTCTCTTCTGGTTTATTTAATCTTTGCAGAAGAAGTGGCCAATTGAGAGCATAACAAGGGTTTAGGCTACAGGATACAGTGAAGAGTCTATTTAGAGTTGAAGTTTGGGACTTCCCTAGTCGTCCAGTGGTTAGGACTCCAAACTCCCAATGCAGGGGGCCAGGGTTGGATCTCTGGTTGGGGAACTAGATCCTTGTGTGCTGCAACTGAGACTCAGTGCAGTCGAAATAAATAAATAAAAATTGGTGGTCCAGTGGCTAAGAAGCTGCCTGCAAATGCAAGGGACACAAGTTCATTCTCTGGTCGAGGAAGATCCCACATATCTTGGGGCAGCAAAGCCATGTGCCACAACTGCTGAAGTAAGCATTCTAGAGCCCGGGCTCCTCAACAAGAGAGTAGCCTTGCTCACTGCAGCCGGAGAAAGTCCACATACACCAATGCAGACAGCACAGCCAAAAACAAATAATAGGAAAAGAAGGAAGACTGATTAAAAAGAGACTTAAAACTTGTAAAAATAATAAATATTAGAGTTGAAGTTTCCCTCTTCTTCACCCGTTACTCTCTCCCCCAATGAAATTTTTCAAAAGAAAATTGTGCTCATCAGAAGCATCCATACTAGCTTCACAGGTGCTAACTCTGTGGTCTTCAGTGAGGTAATAATGTCTCCAAGGCACGGCTCAGTGGGAACAAAATGCCTGTCTGGTAGGGCTGTCTCAGGGGTTGAATGGATTGAATGAGATAATCCATGTAGTCTAGTACAGTTCCTGGCTCAAAGTAAATACCCAATAACGGTTACTATTTTGTTGTTGTTATACAAAATCAGTTCTAAATTGTGAACTGTACATCATAGTCTTACTTGGTCCATGACAGTATTAACCTAATTTTTCATCACCACAGCAACAAAAACTACGATCATATGGACACAGGTCAACGGATGATGGCATTTGAACAGGCCTAGGTGTCGTCCCTCCTATTGTGCCATCATGCTTTTTTAAAATTGCTACCATCACTTGGCCTCTCTCAGCAAAAATTTTTTTAATTAAAAAACTTTCCAAGAAACTGACACAACATCGTAAAAGCATTTATGTGCTGTGCTGTGCTAAGTCGCTTCAGTCGTGTCCAGCTCTTTATGACCTAATGGACTGTATCCCACCAGGCTCCTCTGGAATGGGATTCTCCAGGCAAGAATACTGTAGTGGGTTGCCATTTCCTTCTCCAGGGGATCTTCTCGACCCAATGACAGATCCCAGGTCTCCTGTGGCTCTTGCATTGCAGGCAGATTCTTTACTGCTGAGCCACCAGGGAGGCCCGTGAAGCAATTATACTTCAATTAAAAAAAAAAAAAAAAACTGTGCAAAAAAAAAATAGATAAATATTCTGGGGTGGGGAGAACTATGTATAGGGACTTCCCTGGCAGTCCAGTGGTTAAGATTCCGTGCTACCTCTGAAGGGGGCATGGGTTCGATCCCTGGTCTAGGAACTAAGATCCCACTTGCATCAAAGGTGCAGCTCAAATGCATTCAAAAGGGAGGTGGAAACAAGCCTGCTTGCAAACACCCACTTTAATTAAATGTGCTCAGTCACTCAGTCGTGTCCAACTCTTTGCAACCCCATGGGCTGTCGCCTGCCAGGTTCCTCTGTCCCTGTGATTTTCCAGACAAGAATACTAGAATGGGTTGCCGTTTCTTCCTCCAGGGCAGCTTCCTGACCCAGCGATCGAACCTGTGTCTCCTTGAGTCTCCTGTACTGGCAGGTGGATTCTTTACTGCTGAGCCATCCGGGAAGCCCTTAATTAAATAGAAAACCACTATAAAAAAAAAAAAATTCTGTGGAACTTTGATGCTTCAGGTGTGATAAACTGTGGTTTCTTCCTTGATACCTATAACTATTTGAAAGCCTATATAATTATTCTTCACAAGACTTTCTAAAAGCTTACACAGCCCGTCAAGTAGGAGGACAGATAACGTTAATGTGGAATGACAGCAAATTTCATTACCACAGATAAAGCATCAGGGGACATCTAGGACCAGTATAGAAGCAGGATACAGTGCTATCTTGAAGATCCTGAATGTGATTTTAAATTTATAACCCAAAAAACAGTGACACTGCTTCAATCAAAATGGGCCTTCAAAGTACAGAAAGATTGGGTGAATTACAGAGTGTAAAGATTCCAGAAAACAAATTTTTGAAGGCTGAAGCTCAATAGGATTCTACTTCTCAGACTGATTGTGCAGCCAGGAACATTTAGCAGTGCAAAGGGGACTTTCTATTGGCGGGAGGGGGGGGGACTGAAAATTTCCAGAATATATAAGAGAAATAATACAACAAGTACTGGCGTTAGTATTGATTTATAGTGAAACCATTGGAGAAAAGTATCACCTGCTCAGCAAAAAATGAGTTGAAGGAAAGAGAACAGGCTTTTTTAAATTAAGAATTTAAAACAGGAGTCAACAAAGTATGACCCAAAGGTCAAATCTGGCCCTCCACTTATAAATAAAGTTTTATTGTCACACATCCACATTCATTCATTTACATAGTGTCTGGGCTGCTTTCTGCTACAATGACAGAGATGAATATTTGTGACAGAAACTTTATGCCCCACCAAGCGTAAAATATTAACCCTGTCACACTTTTACAGAAAAACTTTGCCAACCTCTGGTTTAAAACATCAAGCTATGTCTTCTGGAAATTGGGAGTATTAGGGAGTATATTTGAAATCAGAGTGAAAGAAAAAAAAATCTTCATTTGTTCATTCCATAAATGTTTAATAAGTACCTACTCTGTATCTAGCTGCACAAAAATTTTTTTTTATTAATCTATTTTATTTTTGGCTGGGCTGGGTCTTTGCTGCTGCCTGTGGGCTTTCTCTAGTTACTGTGATCGGGGCTACTCCTCGTTGCAGTGTGAGGGCATCTCATTGTCGTGGCTTCCCTTGTTGCTGGGCACGGGCTTCAGTAGTTGTAGCACGTGGACTCAGTAATTGTGGCTCACGAGCTCAGTTGCTCAGCGGCATGGGGGATCCAAGGATCAAACCTGTGTGCCCTGCATTGACAGGCAGATTCCTAACCACTAGACCACCAGGGAAACCCTAACTTTTTTTTTAAAGAACAGATAAAAGTCCCTGCCCTCAGAGAACTTACCTGAGCTGAGGAGTTTCCTAGTTGATCCTACTTGCAAAAAGTGCACATGTTTTGTAAATGAAATCCTTCAAAGAATAATGAAAAATGAAATGTTTCAGGGCATAAGGATGAGATCAGTGTTTCCTCGGCTTAGTCAGTAGGATGGGATGAGCCTCCTGACAGTGCAATGAAGGAAGAATCATCAGCTGGGCCAAGAAGACCTCAAGGGCCACTGTAAACAAAGACAGGCTGTTAAGATGCATTAAGGTTGAAAGGAAAACATGAACGAATCTGCACATGGTTGCAAAAACAGATTTACAGCATGGAATTGATCTGAACAAAACTCCTGGCCAGGCCTATCACAGCATTGCTAACAAGAGTAGGAAATTGAATGGCTTTGCAGCAAGACTGCTGAAAAGAGAGCCAGGCATTTCATACACACAAGGTTATACTGAGGTTTGAGACTCCGTGCGTGTGTGCTGAGTTGCTCAGTTGTGTCCAGTTCTTTGCAAGCCTTTGGACTGTAGCCCACCAGCCTTCTCTGTTCATGGGATTTTTCAGGCAAGAATACTGGAGTGTGTTGCCGTTTCCTTCTCCAGGGGATCTTCCCGACTCAGAGATCAAATCCGCATCTCCTGTGTCTCCCGCATTGCAGGTGGATTCTTTACCTGCTGAGCCAACGTTGGGGGAAGCCTCGGTAGTAATAAGTTTTGATGTGAGTGAGAAGTAAAAGAACTCTGAAAATTTCTCAGTACCATCAACTCATGCATCTGAGAAAAAGCTGATGATTTTTTGAAAGCATTTGCATGCAGAATGAAGGTGCAGCAAATGGGAAGCTGTGCTGTTCCATGAAAATATCTTTGGGCTCTCCAACAATGTAATTTGTGTTCATTTGGATTTTACATCCTTTCAGAGACGATAGAATTTAGGAAACTGTATAAAATGATTCTTGAAAAATCAAATGTCTGATAAATTGAGCAGTGTACTGAGATTAACTTCCATCTCTAAATTTATCTTTTGTCTGTAACATATCACATATTAAGTATTTCAGGAATTCTTTCAAAGGGCTGCAAAATAAAATGATCTATAATCACTTCTTTTTTCTTTCTTCATTGTTTATCATCCAAGTAAAATGATACACATTTCAAAACTATTTAAGATGGGGCAGAAGAGTCATGCCAAAAAATAACCATAGAAAGTTTCATAGTTCAAAGATCATTCATTCAAATGAATACCAAAAAGTCCTGAAAGAAAAAAGATTCGGGAATTTAAGTCCTTTTTTTTTTTTTTTTTCAGAAAACAATGTACTAGTGCTGTTTATTTCCTAAGAACCTGAGTCTCAGTTACTACATTTAAATATACATTTTAAGAATAAGAGGGCTTCACTGGTGGTCCAGTGGTTAAGACTCCAACTGCCAGTGCAGGGGACACTGGTTCAGTCTCTGATCTGGGCAGATCCCACATGATGCAGGGAAACTAGGCCCGCGTGCCACATCTCACTGAGCCTGTACGCTGGAGCCTGCCAGGTGCAACTATCGAGTCCGTGTGCAGCAGCTACTGAAGCCCGCACGCCCGGGATCCCATGCTCTACAACAGGAGAAGTCACGCCGGGAGAAGCCCACGCGCTACAACTGAAGAGTAGCCCATGCTCTCCGAAACTAGAGAAAGCCCGTACACAGCCAAAACAGAGACCCAGCACAGACAAAAATAAACAAACATCAAAAAAAAGAAAAGAATAAGAGCACAGGACTTCCCTGGTGGTCCAGTGCTTAAGACTCTGCCTTCCAGAGCAGGGGATGTAGGTTTGATCCCTGGTAAGGGGACTAAGATCCCACATGCCGTGGGCTCAACTAGAGAAACCACTTGCCACAATGAAAACTCAGTGCAGCCATAAATAAGTAATGTTTAAAAGGAACATTGAACACAAAAACCTCTTTTGAGATTTTGTATACACATGAATATGTACATGTATGGTATAAAGAATTAAATGAAAGAGCAGGCAAAATTTTTCAAGAATATAAACGTACATATGATGGGCATACAGTCCCACAGCTTTGTTTTCCTATCATACAAAATTTCCCTTACAACTGCCTCAACATAACCGACACGGGTTATTCCATATGGTCTTCACAAGAATGCTACGGATGTCCTGAACCATTGTATTTTGTTTCACATCCAACTGCTAGAGAAAGCAGGGATGCTTATTTTTCTTCCACAGCATCTTAAATCATACTATGAAGAGCACTAGCCTTTGATGGTTATTAAGAGTGGACTCCGTGATCAAAATGATGGACCTCGAAGGAAGGAACCAGTGGTGTTTGGAGAAACTGACCATGAAAGATGAAAAGCAGATGGTGTTTGATGGATCTAATCTCACCTATCAGAATTACTCACCCTGCCTGGTAGATTGTCATGGCTGACCTCCAAACGTGAAATCTAAGTTTGGAGGCACACTACCCTGATAACAATTGGACAATGTTCCTGAGAAAGGCTGGTGACCCAATAAAAATCATCAGGCGTTTTTATTAACATATTGCTGCATGTTCAAAGATTTTTGAAACCCCATTTGAAAGCTGTTGCTCTAAGATCTCCTACAAAGCACCTCATTTGTTTTGATGAAATTCCCTTCATACAGAAAAGTTAAAATGTAAGTCACTCAGTCATGTCCGACTCTTTGTGACCCCATGGACTATACAGTCCATGGAATTCTCCAGGCCAGAATACTGGAGTGGGTAGCCTTTCCCTTCTCCAGGGGATCTTCCCAACTCAGGGATCAAACCCAGGTCTCCGGCATTGCAGGTGGATTCTTTACCAGCTGAGCCACAAGGGGAGCCCAAGAATATGGGAATGGGTAGCCTAACCCTTCTTGAGCAGATCTTCCCAACCCAGAAATCCAACTGGGGTCTCCTGCACTGCAGGCAGATTCTTTACCAACTGAGCTATGAGGGAAGCCCCGTCTTTCAGAAATATGCTGAAAACAAGGGTAAGGAATCTGGGTCCCCCACAAACACCCTCTCAGGTTCCACCTTGACTGAGATTATTACAAAACCCCATTTTATAGATGATAAAACTGCTGTTTGGAAAAGTGAAGTCACCACACTCCTGCTTTCCTTAGGGAATGGCCTCAGTAGGGACCTTTGTCACTCAATGTGCAGGGATTTGTACAAGGGATTGTTTATTTACACAAAGGCAATCGTCCTCTGGGTGGGCTGGTGTGTGACTGATATGTTTACAATCCCCAGAGTTCTGAGGAACCCAAAGGGTCACCAGTTCAGAAGGGGCCACTTCCAGCTCCTCTCAAACCCCTGCCTCTCTCCTCCTCCACCTCGGACTCTTTCCTCCTCCTCTGCAGCCATAATGGGCTCCTCTTGGTCTGTGTTCCCTATTCCCAGCAGCTCTTTCTGGTTCCATTCCACAACCTAGAACCTTCCCCTAACCTCTCCTCAGCCTGGGCGACCACCTCTCCTCCTTCAGACCTCCACATGGTCTTATTCTTCCAGAAAGTCCTCCCTGCGCCCTCTCCACCAACTGCATGGGGAACCCCATTTCTGGGTTCCTGTAGCATCCTGTGCTGCCTCTAGGCATCCTGCCCTGAATAAATGATTGATTTGATTGTACAAACAAAAGGTGGTCCAACATGGTGGTTCAAAGCCTGGGCTCTGGGGCCAGTCGGCCTGGGTTTAAATCTTGGCTCTGCCTCTTAGGTATGAGTTCTATGACCCTGAGCAAGTTGCTTAATCTCTTTGTGTCCCCATCGCTCCCTCTGCACAATAAGGATCACATAATCAGCCTGTTGTGGAGAACCCAAGAGTTAACACATGCAAAGCATGTAAATCAATGTCTGACACACAGCAAGTGTTCATTGCTGCGTCATTATAGTAATCTGCTGTTTTCTGTTCTACCCTTTCACTAGACTGAATTTTGTTTGTTTTTGTTTTTGGTTCTGCTTTGAAGCGTGTGAACACTTAGATGTGGCATGTGGGGTCTAGTTCCCTGACTGGGGATTGAACTCGGGCTCCGTGCATTGGGAGCATGGAGTCTTAGTCACTGGGCTGTCAGACAAGTCCCCAGACTGAATTCTTGATTGTCAAGATGGTGTCATAATTCTTAGCACCACCTCTGGCACAGAGTAGGTACTCAGTAAATACTTGCAGCAAATGAACCAACGGACAATAGCAGCCACAGCATCTGTTGAACCCTCTGCCCACAGCTGGCCTTCTCTAGTGCCCGCCTTGGTTTCCGTGGACTCGGGGCCCCTGGGGCTGTGCTGATTTGCTCAGAGGAGACTTGCTTATGCTCTTCATAAGGCTGAGCTATCCTCTCAACACAGCTGCTCATCCCACTGGAGTTGTGCAACTCCATGCACTGCAGCTTTGCAATGACTGTTCCTCGTCTAATGAGGGTGTTGACCTGTTTTCATGGAACTGAAACTTCTCCCACTGGAAGTTCCCAGAGGCCCACACTTAGCCAACAGCCTTTCTGGCTGCTCTCTTTGAAGCTAACCCTCTTCTCACCATTGCCTGAGCTGTGCCTCAAGGCCTGGAGCTGCTAACCCTGTCCTCCACCTGCTATGAGGCAGTTCTGCCTTCATCTCAGCACTCAAAGGCCACCCCCTGCAGAGCTTTTGTAGACTACTCCCCAATGGAAACCACTCCTCACCACTCTGAACTCAGTCCTCTATCTGCCCCATGTTTCTTCACCTCTTGGAGTCTCAGTTTCATTATCTGTGAAAGAGATAACAATGCCTGCTTCAAAGGGAGGTTATAAAGATCAAGTGACTCAAGCAAATGTTTCATATCGAAAGTGTTTGCTTATTTACTACTTTGGAAGTTTCCCGAAGCCAGGAACCCTCTGTTTCATTACTAATATGCCCCTTATTCTTAGCACCTGACTCATCTTAGGCATTCAATAAATGTTTGGTCAGTGGATTGATTAATTCAAAAACCAGCCCAAAAAAACATCAATTATGACAAAGTAGCAAGATCCCTCAGTTGCATTACAACAGAAAAGAATTGTCTCATGTGATTTTCATTTTTCTTTTTCTTCCTCTTTTTATTTCTTTCTCTCTTCTTTTCTTTCTTTCTTTATATTATTGTTTTCAAATTAAAAATAGCCAAAGCAAACCAACTATCCTTTTCCTGGGAGGTGAATTCACAGGTGTATGATGTGCTCAAAATACCATGAATTAGCCAGGGAACTGGAGAGTAAAGACACACACGTATATACTCTGGGGACGTACCCTGGGAATACTTTTCACAAAGGGGTGGGTGCTCGCAATGCGCCCCCCCACACAGTGTGAGCCGTGGCTACAACCACTCACCTCATTCAGCCTCTTACTCCATCTTGGGTCCCTCCCTCCTTGACATCACATCACCACCTGTACCCCAGTGTCGCCAAACTGAGTGATTAACACCTGCTCTTTTTGACAAACAAAATTTCCTCTCCCTGCAAGACCCTCCAGACACCAAAGAGAAAAGCCTAGAGAATTTCATGTTAGCAGACGGGAAGCTTCATTTCTTACAAGCCCTGGGCACCTGGAAACAGGACAACATGCCTACTTTTGAGACTGTCCTGCTCTCTCACTGATATCCAGAGAGGCCCGTCACTTTCACTGGGTTCAGGTCCCCGCCCTTCTTTCCCTTGCCTGTGCCCTGAGCCCTGGAGGGAAAGCCCAGATTGCTCATAAGGTGGTGCCTCCAGAAATTGCCCCATCATCCTTATCAGACCTACTTCACTGCCCGACCCAGACCTGTCCTTGTACAGTCACCCGAGAGGCTCAGCCAGATGGTTGAAACGTGTGCAGAGGAAGCGAACTGACTTACCTGAGAGCTGATGGTGTGCCGGGATTGAGTCACCCATGGAAAGACAAAGCAGGTCAGTTTGGCAGCCCCAGTCCACAGGAACAATCCCTGGCCAATTCCACACAGGGACCTCAGCCTCTATTTCCCTTCCCCCCCACCTCTGACTCTCACCCCGCAACACTAGCTACAGCCAGCTGGCTGCACAGACCACAGGGATTGGCAGGTGAGTATACACAGCACCATTCAAGATGCCAGTGACCGTAAGAGGTGCCTCGAAGAATGAAACAGCATGGTCTGCATCTGCAGTTTTCCCAGCAAGGTCAACCTCTGGGCCTTCAAGAGCTCAGGGACGGTCACAGGAATCATGCAGCAGTGGTCGCCGGCGCCATCTCTCGGGTGTTCCTCCAGGCTTCTGACATCGTTCTGCCAAATTTGAAGTGAAGGTGGTGAAAACCAAATCATGAGTGCCTCCATCTCAATGTGACTGATAGATGCATCCTGCTTTCAGAGTTGATAGAAAGGGAGAAGAATGTGCATTTAAACTGCTAAAGCATGAAACAATAATAGCAGTGAGCAAGTACTGAACAGCTGGGACAGCCCAGGAACAGTGCTAAGGACGCACCCTACATGTGTTATCTTATTCCATCTGCCCTCTGAGGTGGGTAAAAATATGAGCTAAATTTTTATAATGCTTGCTGTGTTCTGGACATGTAATCCTCCCAGAAGTCCCAGAATGCAAGTATTGGGTTGACTAAAAACTTTGTTCAAGTTTTTCCATAAGATGTTAGAGAAAAATCCGGAAAAAACTTCTAGCCAACCCAATATTTATCTCTATTTTGAAGATGAAGATGATGAGAATAGCTGCTTGCACAAGATTACACTGCTTCTAAGTGATAAAACCGGGATTTGGATTCCGACGTCCAGTTCTAGTTATTTAGTCACTCCACTATATGTGGATCTATTCATGTGCCTATTGTACAGATAACGAAACAGAGGCTTAGAAGAGATAAATCCTTGCCCAAGGGAGAAGAGCAAGGGCCAAGATGCAAATCCACAGCCTCCGACTTTAAAGCCCGTGCTATTCATCATTTTGTTATTCTGTGTCAGAGAGACAAAAGGGCAGAAGTCAAAGCCATGTGTTTAGATTTCATCTTGTCTTCCAAAGGTGCAGGTGGAACGATGTCTTGTAGCGATCTGAAGAAGTTCTCATCCACCTGTTTGTTCATTCACTGAGTAACAAGTAACACTACTTTCAAAATGTCATTACACGCATAATGGGCAAGGCCCTATACTAGGCGCTCCAAGGAGCTCACAATGCAGCAGTAATAACAGATGTTCTACAAGTGATGATGAGTGCGGCCGCAAGAGGGGAGGTGCTACTGACAACTGGAACTGTCTGGAACCTCTTCTGCCACTGAGAAGGATGGTGCTGAAGCAGAGGTTCACAAAGTGGAGGAAAGCGCTTTAGACTCTTCAATAGCGACTTTTTTTCCTCCCAACCCAGTTCTCTCACTGGGTCCGAAGTTAGATTAAGTGTTCTTCTGATGTCTTAGTTGTCTCTTCTAGTCCATTCTTTTTTCTTCTTCCTGAAACTGCTGCACACTCCATACCTAGCTCTAAGCACTTCCCAGGTCTATCTCACTCCAAAACCTGCCGGCTGATAGCCAACATGAATAAACATTCTGTGCCCTTATAAAGTAAACCGTGTTGCTTCCCTGGTAGCTCAGACAGTAAAGAATCTGCCTGCAATACAGGAGATCCAGGTTCAGTCTCTGGGTTGGGAAGATTCCCTGAAGAGGGGAATGGCTACCCACTTCAGTATTCTTGCCTGGGCAATCCCATGGATAGAGGAGCTTGAAGGGCTGCAGTCCAGGCGGTCACAAAGAATCAGACACAACTGAGCGACTAACACACATAATGATTTACTGGATCTATTTTTACTGTACTACCATGAGGCACAGGAATTTCGGAATTCAGATATTTCTCAGTGCATACTCAGTGCCAGGCATTGGCCGGACTAGTCAGTTTCACATACTGTGGCATTTAATCCTCACCATAACCCTACAAGTCTTCCCTGGTGGTTCAGTGGTCAAGAATATACTTGCAATGCAGGAGACTTGGAGGAGACAGATTCAATCTTTGCACCAGGAAGATTCCCTGGAGACATGGAAGCAACCTAGATGTCCATCAGCAGATGAATGGATAAGAAACCTATGGTACATATACACAATGGAGTACTACTTAGCCATTAAAAAGAATACATTTGAATCAGTTCTAATGAGGTGGATGAAACTGGAGCCTATTATACAGAGTGAAGTAAGCCAGAAAGAAAAACACCAATACAGTATACTAACGCATATGTATGGAATTTAGAAAGATGGTAACGATAACCCTGTATGCAAGACAGCAAAAGAGACACAGATGTCTAGAACAGGCTTTTGGACTCTGTGGGAGAAGGCGAGGGTGGGATGATTTGGGAGAATGGCATTGAAACATGTATAATATCATATGTGAAACGAATCACCAGTCCAGGTTCAATCCATGATACAGGATGCTCAGGGCTGGTACACTGGGATGACCCAGAGGGATGGTACGGGGAGGGAGGTGGGAGGCGGGTTCAGGATTAGGAACATGTGTACACCCGTGGCGGATTCATGTTGATGTATGGCAAAACCAATACAATATTGTAAAGTAATTAGCCTCCAATTAAAATAAATAAATTTATATTAAAAAATAAATAAAAAACAGTAAATAAAATTGACCAAAAAAAAAAAAAGGAAGATGCCCTGGAGAACGAAATGGCAACCCAGTCAAGTATTTTTGCCTGGAGGAAATGGCAACCCATGCCAGTATTCTTGCCTGGAAAATCCCATGGACGAAGGAGCCCGGTAGGCTACAGTCCATGGGGTCGCAAAGAGTCGGACATGACTGAGCGACTTCACTTCAACTTCACTTCACTTCCCATGGACAGAGGAGCCTGGCAGGCTACAATCCATGCAGTTGCAAAGAGTAGGACATGACTTTGTGACTAAATGACAACAAATAATCCTGCAAGATACAGACACAGAGGATCCCAGAGGTGAATTCTAGAGAAGAAATGGCCCCCAGGGGGAATGAATGGCAGAGAGAAGCTTTTGACCAGTCTCCAGACTCCCAGTCCTGTGTGTTCAGTAAGCACATTTTGAAGACCTATCCATGAATATTTATACCTTGGATATAAGATAGATATCAGCTGCAGTATCTCCCTTTGGCCTCACAGCACTGATGCTGGGAAATTCTTCCAGGTATCTACTCTAAATTCCTTCTGCCATAACTCAGTCCCATTCCCTACCTCACCCCCATCTTCAGATAAGTACAAAACAAACACTTGCCTATGAGATC
Organism: Bos mutus; assembly: GCF_027580195.1. Taxonomy (NCBI): domain Eukaryota; kingdom Metazoa; phylum Chordata; class Mammalia; order Artiodactyla; family Bovidae; genus Bos; species Bos mutus. The sequence goes on along the minus strand of NC_091630.1, from coordinate 67,444,057 downwards.
AGCGCCAAGCTCCTCCTCTTGTTGTGGCTTCTGTCTTCTGTTGCCTCACACATCTGAGATAAGCTTCATGAAACAGGCTTCGTATCTCCCCAGGCATTGCCCCCACCCTTTCAGTCACTCCTCAGCACCTGCCCAGTCGGGGAAGACCAAACACTTTAGGGGCATCTTCTCTGTGGGGAAGGGAGGAAAGACGGAAAGCTGAAAGCTGGTGGCTTCTCCCAGTTCATCACTCCTTAGGTGACTCTTTGTATGAAGATTGTTGCCTGTCCTGAGAGGCTCCCCAGATTAGGAACAGTACTGGATGATCTGAGTACATGCCCTTGACCTCCACATTCCTGGAGGCTCCCACTAGAAAGATGCCACGGAGGGCTCTTCTTCACTGGCTTATCAAAGAAGACAAAATCAGCCTCTCTGTGGAACTCAGAGATAATAGGGCCCCCAGAACAGACCTAATAAATGGTTAATGTGGAAATAGTTGAAACAAATGAATGAATGTGAGAATGAGTGAATGAGTAAATTAATTAGATATTATTAACTGGATTGCTGGGCTTCCCTGATGGCTCAGTGGGTAAAGAATCTGCCTACAATGCGAGACACAGGAGATGCTGGTTCAGTCCTTGGGTCTGGAAGATTCCCCAGAGGAGGAAATGACAATCCACTCCAGTATTCTTGCCTGAAAAGTCCAATGGACAGGGTCCATGAACAAGAGTTGGACAGGACTGAGTGTCTAAACAGACCTAAAAAAGAAAAAAAAAAAACTGAATCAGTGAAGGGAGGAAGAAAGTACAAGAATGAACCTAGGTGAATAAAGAAATAAAATTCTAAGTGCTTGAATGAATAAATGAGAGGAAAGTAACAAAACTGATTAAATGAGTACATGATTGAGCCTGTGGAAAAAATGAATGCATAAATGTGTGAGTCAATTGAATGGATATATGAATGATAGATGGACGGATTGATGGATGAATGGATTGATGCATCAGTGAGTAAATGTTGAATAAATTCATAGCTTCTTAGAGGAAAATTAAGGGGTTAAATTACGATCTCGATGAGACCAACAATCATGGCTGTTTTCGTCCTCTATCCTGAACCTCTTACATTGTTCTACACATAGTAAGAATTCTTACAAGTGTTTGTGAAAAGAATAAGCAGACGAATAGTTAGATAGCCTCCTGCTTGATACTAAATACTTGATACATGATACTAAAATCTGCACTTAATGGAATCCTTTAAATATCAAAGTTCTTCATGTGAAAAGAACTTTGACTCTTGAGTTGGCTGAGTCTGGCCTTAAGTCCAACTCTGCCATTTTGCTAAGTGTCAAAGACACTTAGAAAGACACGTGTATCCTGTTGTTCATTGCAGCACTATTTACAATAGGGAGAACATGGATGCAACCTAGATGCCCATCAACAGATGAATGAAGTTCATTCATCAACAGATAAAGAAGTTGTGGTACATATACTCAATGCAATATTACTCAGCCATAAAAAGGAATACATTTGAGTCAGTTCTAATGATGTAGATGAACCTAGAACCTATTATACAGAATGAAGTAAGTCAGAAAGATAAATATCATATTCTAACTCATATATCGGAGAAGGCAACGGCACCCCACTCCAGTACTCTTGTCTGGCAAATCCCATGGATGGAGGAGCCTGATAGGCTGCAGTCCATGGGGTCGCTAGGAGTCGGATACGACTGAGCGACTTCACTTTCACTTTTCACTTTCATGCATTGGAGAAAGAAATGGCAACCCACTCCAATGTTCTTGCCTGGAGAATCCCAGGGACAGGGGAGACTAGTGGGCTGCCATCTATGGGGTTGCACAGAGTCGGACACGACTGAAGTGACTTAGCAGCAGCAGCAGCAGCAACTCATATATACAGAATCTAGAAAAAATGGTACTGAAGAATTTATTTGGAGAAACAATGGAGAAATAGACATAGAGAATAGATTTATGGACATGGAGAGAGAGGGTAAGATGTATGGAAAGAGTAACATGGAAACTTACATTACCATATGTAAAATAGAAGCCAATGGGAATTTGCTGAATGGCTCAGGAAACTCAAACAGGGGCTCTGTATCATCCCAAGGGGTGGGATGGAGAGGGAGATGGGAGGGAGGTTCAAAAAGGAGGGGATATATATGTATCTATGGCTGATTCACATTGAGGTTTGACAGAAAACAACAGAATTCTGTAAAGCAATTATCCTTCAATAAAAAATAAATTAATTTTTAAAAAGACACTTGGAATTTTAGTCTCGTCTTCTATAACATGAAGACAATCAGACCTACTTCATAGTGCTCTGTGCTGTGCTAAGTCACTTCAGTCGCGTCCAATTCCTTGCAGCCCAATGGACTGCAGCACACCAGGCTCCTCTGCCCATGGGATTCTCCAGACAAGAACACCAGAGTGGGTTACCATGCCCTCCTCCCAGGGAACTTTCTGACTCAAGGACTGAACCCACATCTCTCGCATCTCCTACATCAGCAAGCGGGTTCTTTACCACAAGTACTACCTGGGAAGCCCTCATAGTGCACCGGAGATTAAAGAATATGTGTAGAAGCACCCAGAAAGCATCCAGCTTAGTAAATAAAAACTTCCTTCCTTTCTCTCCCAAGAACATCTTTTTTCCCTATCCATTCAAAGCCCACCAACCTCAGCGTCCTTTGAGGCCCTGCCCTCTGTGAGCTCACAGTCTTCCAGGGGATGAATCCAAGTAGAAGGAGCTCTGCTAGCAAGCAGAAGGGTAAAAGAGGCTAAACTATGTGAAACTAGAACAATCCAGCTGCTTATAACCTGAAAAGCCAGCAACTTCACATGTTTCAACTACAGTAGCTAGAAATAAAAGGGAATATGAATAAAGGAGCCAAGAATTCATCCCAGAGAACAAAGAAGCCTTATGGGATTCAGATGTGTTCTCTATGAGGTGAGGAACTTGGTGGGCCACCGCATCCACCCAGAGTCACTAAGAAGAGGGCAACGAAGCTGGGTTGGGGATCTAACAGAACAGTCTTTGGATCCCCCCACTATACTTGGGCAAATGATCTTGAACCCATTCCATCAATAAACTCAATGTGTGTGTAAATCAATAAACTTACATGTGTTTATTGATTAATAAATCAATAAACTTATGTGTGTAAATGCATCGGAGTATGAGCCCTGCCTGGCCAGAATTAGAATACTCACGGAATTTCTCACACGAGCCCACCTGGTATCTGGTCGACCAGCCCAGAAAAGTACCATTTCTCTTCCCTTCCCTAAGGGGTGACCCCAGCACTTCCCCACCTCGCAGCCAGCAGCCCTGCTCATGCTGTGCTTGTTGACACCACATTCAGGCCTGCGTGATGTTGTCACCCCACGTTACACCACCACACCTCACCAGGGACATAACCCTCCTCCGTGTCCCTCCCCGCCTTCCCCAGGCTGGCGTAACCCAGGCTCTGCTCACACATCCTCACTGAAATTCAAAACCAGATGCTGTGTTTGTGTGTGTGTGTGTGTGTGCGCGCACACTTGTGTGTGTGCTGGTTTGTTGGAGGACAAAGTCAAATCTGGCCCCTTTTTCTCTTTACTCTCTCTCTCTCCTCCTGGCTTCTGAGAATGGAGGAGCTGGGAGGGGGCACTCACAGCAGAGAATGCCAGGTCCAACCCACCCAGAACATCCCGTTCAGTTCCCGAGGCTGGATGGCAGGAGCCAGAAGTGCAGCAATGTGGTGGTGTGAGGAAACAGGCCTGCTTGTTGAAACCCATTTCTCAGTGATGAGAACCAAAGAGAATTGGTCAAGGAGGAGCGGGGGCGGGGGGGGAGGGGCGGGGAGGAGGGGGGAAGGCGGTGCCAGCCTGAGCTCTCAGAAATGTCTCCACTCCCTCACCCATTGAAAGACATTTTTGAGTACTGACTATGTGCTGCAACTAGCTAGAGATGCTGAATCAGGCCACATCACAGGTTCCAGCCTCACGGAGCTGTCCATTCACATGGACGGCACAGAAAATGGCCGAACAAACTCACAACAAGACAAAGCAAGAGAGCATCAGGCTGTGAAAAATGTTTTGAGGTAAACAGATAGGCTGGTGTGCTAGGAACTGAGCCGTGGAGAAGGTACTGAGCTAGTGGGGTAATTAGTGGAAGCTTCTCTGAGGAGGTGACAACGAGCAGAGAACAGAAAGATGAGAAGGGGCCAGCCACGTGAGGAACTGGGGTGGAACATTCCAGAAGAGCGAGCTGAACATTCAGAGGCCATGTGACAGGAGAAAAGTTGACTTGCTCAAAGCCAGGAAGGGACAGTGTGGCTGGAGCATGCAGCATGGGAAGGAGGGCAGGCCTGAGAAGCTTCTAGACACCAGGTCACAAAGGTAGGACATCCCAGGCCAGAGTAGAGGTTAGGACTTCATTCCAAGGGAGATTTTCAACACCCTGGAGGACTCTTCCCTTCCTGATCCCACATGCCTGCAGGACAAGGTGACCAACAGGACTCCCACTCATAGGCATTTGAGCAGATTAATGCCCTCTGCTCTGTTGATGGAGGAGACAGCCCTGAGATGGGAAGGGGCTATGACAGAGCAGAAACTGGAATGTGGGCCACTGGAAATGAAAGTGGAGCTCACATGCTTAGCAGTTACCATGTGTGATGTCCATTTAGTCTTCTCCCCAAGGGCCCACCAGACTCTTAACCCAGGGCCGTCTGATCCCAAAGCCCACACCCTTTCCACTGGGATGTTTGAACCTAAGTGTCCATCAAAGAGGAGTGGATAAAGAAGACATGGTCCATATATACAATGGAATAGTGTTCAGTCGTAAAAAGGGATGAAATTTGTTCATCTGTAGAGATGTAGGTGGACCTAGAGACTGTCATACAGAATGAAGTAAGTCAGAAAGAGAAAAACAAATATCCTGTATTAACCTGTAGATGTGAAATCTAGGAAAACGGTGTGGATGATCTTATCTGCAAAGCAGAAATAGAGACAAACATATGGACAGCAAGGGGGGAAAGGGAGGGTGAGAGGAACTGGGAGATTGGGATTGACATATATATACACTATTGATACTGTATGTGAAATAGATAAGGCCTTCCCCAGTGGTGCTAGTGGTGAAGAACCCACCTGCCAATATCGGAGGCACGTGTAAGAGACACGGGTTCTATTCCTGGGTTGGTGAGATGCCCTGGAGAAGGGCATGGCAACCCACTCCAGTATTCTTGCCTGGGAAATTCCACGGACAGAGGAGCCTGGCAGGCTACAGTCCATAAGGTCACAAAGAGTCAAACACAACTGAAGCGACTTAGCACTACAGCACATAAAATAGATAACTAGTGAGAACCTACTGTAGAGCACAGGGAACCCTCCTCAGTGCTCTGTGGTGATCTAAATGGGAAAGAATTCCAAAAATAAGGGGAGATATATTATGTATACGTACGGCTGATTAACTCTGCTGTACAGCCAAAACTAACACAGCACTAAAAGCAGCTGCACTCCAATAAAAATTAATTTTTAAAATGCTTAATAAATAAATAAATGTTTTAAAATGTATGTCAGTATTCCCAGGTACTTCCTAAAAACTGCTGGAACTTTCTTTGGGAAATACCTCAGAGCTCAAGCAAATGAATGAAACAAACGAGGTGACAATTGACAAGTGAGTCAGTTGCCCTCAAGGATCAGTCCATTGAGAAACACACGAACACAGTTTTTAAAGAAGATCAGAGAAGCCACTTACAAGTATTTATCACTATACATACACAGCCCATCATCAAACGTGCCTCTCCGAATGTCCACTGAAACGGACTGGGGGCGGAAGGGTTTTTCTTCATAAATGACCCACTAGGTCCTGCTCCCCCTGGCACCGTGGAGCTCAGACTTCCACTGCGCAGACTAACTGGGAGAGTTTATTAAAACACAGGCTGCTGCATCTTACACCCAAAGCTTCTGAGTCAACAGGTCCAGGGTGGGGCCAGAGAGCTTGCTTTTCTAACAAGTTCCCAGGTGATGCTGCTGGGGACTACACTTTAAGAACCACTGCTAAAGGGAACACTATAATCTCTGCCCAGATCACTCTTTAAAAAAAAAAAAAATTTATTTATTTATTTATTTAGTCTTGGCTGTGCTGGGTCTTTGTTGAGCTTTCTCCAGTTGCGGTGAGTGGAGGCTATTCTTTGCATTGCCCGGGCTTCTTCTTGCGGCGGCTTCTCTTGTTGTGAAGCATGGACTCTAGGTGTGCAGACTTCAGTAATTGCAGTTTCTGGGCTTTAGAGCACAGGCTTAATTTTTGTGGCATATGGGCTTAGTTGCTTCACAACATGTTGAACCTTGGTCCCCTGAATTGGCAGGCAGATTCTTATCCACCATACTACCTCAAAGTCCCAGATAACACTTTAGGAGTGAGGCCTTCGCTTGCCCAGGAACTTGGCCCTCCACAGAAATTGTTCTTAATTCAAGGGTACTGCCTCACCTGGAGTTATCACCCCATCCTGTGAGCGGCCCACTACAGGTCAATGGAGAAGATCCAGGGCCTCTGTTTGAAACAGCTCTGCAGGGCCAGATCAGCTTCAGGGCTCCACAAGGGGTTGGCTGAGGCCTCCATGGCAACCAAATCAGAATTCAAAGTCTCCCTCCGCCTTCCTGTGTGCTTCAGCCCTGCGGGTGTTGTTCCCTAAACCACTCCCAGTGAAACACCCTGAATTCAAGTTTCTGTCCCAGAATTGATTTCTAGGGAGTTGATCCCAGAAGTGGGTGCTCGAAGGAAGCAGATTGCAGTGGATCTTGAAGCTGATTCACCCCTTCTCCAGCTGGCTGACAGCAGGTGCTCTGGCACTGGGGGTGGGTTGAGGGTAAGCAGAGTAAGCACAGCCCTTGGGATGATAGAACAGTGGAAACATGAAGCCTTTCACTGGCAACAAGCTGGAATCAGTGACCAGCAGATGGGAATGAACAGGTGGGTGCAACATCTCAGGCTTTGGAGAGGTTTGTGCCTGCGTGCATGCTCAGTCACTTCAGTCGTGTCCAACTCTGTGCAACCCCAAGAATGGTAGCCTTCCAGGCTTCTCTGTCCATAGGATTCTCCAGGCAAGAATACTAGAGTGGGTTACCTTGCCTTCCTCCAGAGGATCTTCCCAACCCAAGGATAGAACCCACGTCTCTTACATCTCCTGCATTGACAGTTAGGTTCTTTACCACTAGTGCCACCTGGGAAGCCCTTGGAGAGGTTTAGATGAGCTACTAATTATAATGACAATAAAACTGGGTGGCTCTCCAAAGTGTCAAGGTCAGAGGGCCACTTTGGGAATGTCTAAAGAGCCCTCATCTCCTGCAGTCAGAAGATAGAAAAGGCTGAAAATAGGGCCCATGTCTTCATTATAAGGGCAACAGAGCACTAGAAAATTCTGAACCCTGGCAATTCTGCTATGCCAAGGTCAGAACTTCAGTTAGAAAGAAGTGGGGCCCTGACATCTGGAATAGGGACGTGAGCATGGATACACTCAAGAACACTGAGGCCCCAGATCCTCCAGAACTCTCTAAGCCTGCAGAAGGGGGCCAGGACTCCTACCAAATATAAGCACTCCTGCCTGGCTTTAAAATGATGTAGGAAATTATCTCCCCTTCTCTGTGCTGCAAAAAATCATATGTCCCCAACCCCCACTCAGTAAGACCCCCACCTCACCTTCTGTCTGCCAAACTCACGTGTAAGATGAAGTTATAACCTTATTCAGTTAGAAAACACTGGGTTTGCTAGGCTTCCGAGATAGGAATGGGAATGACAGGATCCTGGCATAACAGATACCAGATGGCACTTAGCCATCAGAAGCACGATGAATGCAAACATCATAAGGAGCTTCAGAGTCACGGGCTGCCAGGGCCTGACCCACCCACCCCCAGCCGCGGAGACGGTTAACAGAACACAGCATCCCCGAAGACAAGTTAGGTGAGCAATTGCTTGATCCACACAATTGGAAAAAAAAAAAAAAATCAAGAATCGGGGTCTCTTGCCAAGTTCCCAGACCTGAGCTCATTTTCAGACGTGAAATCCATTGACTGAAGGAAAAACCAACACCCCAGGAAAAAGGACTCAGCACTACCCTGTCAAAGTGACCTCCAGGGTTTCACTCTGGAAGGGAAAAATGCCCAGGAATTTTGAGTACTGTTGCATTTAAGGTCCGAGTTGATACAAAACATTCCCTTGCTCGTGTTAGAATGAGAATGTCCAGGGGGCCCAGTAAGAAGTGGAGTCCAGGCTCAGACCTGTCCCTCAGTGGTCATTTCCTCAGTCAGTCCCTCAATATACAACCAGAATAGTTGTATAGTTGTGTATCAAGTTCTGCCTTGATAGTTGGCAGAACTTCCGTATTATTTCCTTGGCCTGTGAAGTCGGAACTATCAAAGTGTGGAAGGACAGGTAGAAACTTCTGAAACGGCCTCCACCCATCTCTCCCCCACAGTAGATAAGATAGTAAATCAAAATCAGTATTTCATCAGAGAGAGATAAGTGCCACCCTTACAGATCTAAAGGTTATAGAGATAATGGCTTCCCTGGTGGCTCAGACAGTTAAGAATCTACCTGCAATGCAGAAGACCTGGGTTTGATTCCTGGGTTGGGAAGACCCCCTGGAGAAAAGAATGGCGCCCACTCCAGTATTCTTGCCTGGAGAATGCTATGGACAGAGGAGCTCAGTGAACTATATAGTCCATAGGGTTGCAAAGAGTCGGACACAACTGAGTTTCTAACACACACACACAAACACAGTTTAATTTGCTAGTCTGGCCACTGAAAATGCCCTAGAAGGATCTAGAGGTTGATATGAATGTTGACCAAGCAGCCGTTCTGATTGTAACTGCTGTGTTGTAGGTAGTATCTCTGCTGAACAGGGAACAGCCTAGGATGGAGTGTGGCCACTGGGCTGAGCTGATGAAGGTATCTTTTCAAATCTCTCCCAGGAAGGACTGGGAACAGCTCATACTCGTGTGGAATGGACAGCACTCTACATGCACCATCTTCCCCTGGGACTACCTTGACTCATCCACACTTGGTTGTAGAGTGGACTTTGGATCATCTGGGCATTCCACAGAATGGCACGTTGGTTGACCACATTAATGACTTCACATTAATCAGTAAGTGATGAGTGGCAAATACCTTGGAGGTTTTGATAAGACACAGACCCTCCAGAGGATGGGAGATAAAGCCCACAGAGGAGGCAGAGTCCTGCCACGTCAGTTTTAATGGGTTGTGAGAAAGGCCAGAATGTTCCCTCCAAAAGGAAGAGCAAATTATTATACCCAACTCCCTAGGCTACTGAAAAAAAAAGCACAACACCTGGAGAGCCTCTTTAGGTTCTGGAGTGAGCAGATTCAACTAATCATTCATTAGGATTTAGCATTTCCTAGTGAACGATTTTTCTATTTTGTAAGCCATTGGGTAAATGAGTTTTATTTTTCAGAATTGTTTTTTGACAAATAATGAAGCACGCACTGAATATTTTTTTTTCTTTATTGCTAGAGAGACAACACTTTAGTGACTTCATTATTTTTTCCTGACTCTGACAAACATCAGAATGAGAGAGGTGGCAGAAACCGTATGCTCATATTCATGTCTGGCCACAAAACGAAAGTATTGTACAGTCTGTAAACAGATCTGTTGTAATATGACATTCTGTAGGAGAATGCCATCCATTTCAAATGTAAAATTCAGCAAGTGCATTCTGCTTTATAAACTCCTTTTACTCTTAACATGCTCAGGAAAATGGATATGGAATTGGTGCAATTCTGTGACTACTTTTTGTGTCAGATAACATCTTGATGAAAAGACAACATACTCGTTTCCCTGTCTCAAAGAGAAGTACTTTCTTTTACATTGCTTTTCCTTTGGAAAATTTTTCAGATGTACATTTTACTTCCCCAAGAGTTGTATTTTTTCTCAAGGAAAACGTTACAGCTATGGCTACAATTGGTTAACGTATCTGTACTACATTTTCCATTATTTTCAGCGGATCTTATTTAGTTATATTTTTAATGAGAATAATGCTCCAAACCAATTTCCATGTGACATTGAAGACTGCCGACTTTGAGTAGAGCCTGGAACAGAGAAGTACGATGAAGCAGATTATGGCTAGGGTACAAAGAGTTACAGTACTTGAGCGTTAAGCCCTGGCAGACCCTATAACATGTAAACATAGGCATGCTAAGCTGCTTCAGTCATGTCCAACTCTTTGCACCCCATGGACTGTAACCTGCCAGGCTCCTCTGTCCATGGGATTTTCCAGACAAGAATATTGGAGTGGGTTGCCATTTCCTTCTCCAGGGGATCTTCCTGACCCAGGGATTGAATTTACATCTTTTATGTCTCCTGACACTGGCAGGTGAGTTCTTTACCACTAGTGTTACCTGGGCAGAGCGTATGGTATTAGGGCAAATCTAAGGGGGAAAAGATGCTGTGTGGAGTCTATGGCAAACCTTAGTGGGAGAATCACACCATATATCCCTGAAGTAGATCTGTTCTTGATGAAGGAGATGGGACCCCCGAGGTGCCACGGAACCCATTTGGGGAACCACTGAGTAAGATGCTCTCACAGTTCCCTCCAGCTCGGATGTTCTACTGATCCTTCTTCCTGTGCACTTGTTCAAGTCTAGGCAACATGGTCTTACTTATTTGGGGGCCAGTTCTTCCTGTGACTTGCCCATGTGCCTTGCCAACAGCAGCCCAGGAAAAAGCTCCCCACTGCTCTCATCTTGAAGTTCTGGCTCCAAATGGGCTGAGCGTGCCAATGAGGGGCATTGACAACATATTTCTAGTCCGACTAAGAACTGTGGATCTTTTCCATGACTCTGCCCCCTGCTTTGGCTGCAGGAGCCTAACTCGCATTGGTTTGGAAAGCCCAGTCCTGTTCCTTCTTGCATGAGGCTGTGGTTTATGTGTGACTAGCAGACTGAAGCATAATTGCCTTGCCCTGAACCTTGCTTCCTCTAGAGGTGTAGGGAGACCTTGTGTGAAGACCCCTTTATTAACAACAGCAGCCTGTGCCCCTTCATTTGCCAGCAGAACCCAGCTCCAGGAAAGGGACCAGTCTGGGTCCATCTGGCTTCCCTTCCCCTCTTGGACCTCAGCTTCCTCATCTATAAAATTAAGGGGCTGGATTAGGTGACATCTAAAGAGACTCTGCTTGCTCTGATGTTCTATGTCCCACAACCTGAAAAGGCAGAGTAAGGACTGTCCTCTCTACTCTTCCCTCATCCTGTGGCTCCTGTTACAACCACCTGCCCTGCATCCAATTTTGGAAACACGTCAACATGTTTGTGCTTCAAGAGTGGAAATAAATGAATCAACATATCCTAAAATAATGAGAGGTCCGGCTAATGGAACAACCTCCCAGCTGGGGCAGGTGTGGCGTTAAAATAATACCACCTCCTGGATGTAAGGATTAAATGGATATGAACCCTGCAGCACCACACCAGGACACAGTGAGAGCATTCAGTAAATGGCAGGTGTCACCGCAGTGTCACGTGAAGACCTGAGACTCTCTGCCAGAGGGATGAGGCTCCCCAGTCTAACCCTCTGGCCCCCGAGTCCTCCCTCCCACACGCTTGTAGTGACGGAGGACTCACGACCTTCCAGAGCAGCCAGAGCATCTGGGTCAGGTGTCGAGCCACATGCTTTAGAAGCGACATCTACGAATCGGCACTAATGCTGTCCCGGAGGAGCTTCGATTCCAGAGATGAGTCACAAATCCAGTTATTACACAGAGGGGTGATGTCCTACGCAGAGCGAAGATACCAGGTCTGGAGTTTCAGATATGAGCTGCTTTTTCCCAAGTGGGGAGGTCAGGGTGGCTCCTGAGGACAGCGGCCATGTTTTTCTTGCTCCACAAGCAAGTCCCAGACCCCAATACAGCTCTTGGCATATAAAAAGTGACTTATACATATTTATTTATTAGGTCATTGAGTGCATCAAAATGAAGATGACTTGGGGAAGATCCAGATATGCGGGGATGGGTGAAGGGGGACATTCTGGGCAATAGAATTCCAAGAAGAGTCACTTCCAGGGAGATCTAGGGTGGTGTTTCATTTAGTCACACCCAAACTCACACTGGGCTTCCCGGGTGGCTCAATGGGAAAGAATCCGCCTGCCAATTCAGGAGATGCAGGAGGCTCAGGTTCAATCCTGAGGCAACTTACCCTGGAACAGGAAATGGCAACCCACCCAAGTAGTCTTGTTTGGAAAATTCCATGGACAGAGGAGGCTGGTGGGCTACAGTCCATGGGGTCACAAAGAGTCAGACATGCCTGAGCATCTGAGTATGTACAAACTCACCACAGGGAAGCCAGAATCAACCACCTTACCACTCCCTTATACTCAAAGTCCTGTACTGACCCAGAAAATCTGAAGACGGAAAGTAGGAGTCTGGATGTGGGGATCTGGTTTCCAGTCCTTAGATCTCTCAGTACATTCCTGGTGACCTGGGGCAAGTCACTTCCCCTGTTTCTCAAAGGAAGAATGTCAGACAAGATAATCTCTAAAATCACTTCCCAGTCCATAAACTCCTTTTTTATATAAGTTCCTTTTTATTCTCCTCTCTCCCCTCCAGCTACCTGGGGCAGCCTGCTCTGTGCTGCCATTGTCATTTTTCTGGATTTTTGGTCCATCAGCGTGGGCCACAAAGAGCTGGCGAGATGCTCTGGTTACTACTGCTGGGAAATAAATTACCCCAACACTCAGTGGTGTAAAAGAACTGCCATTTTACTTTGTGGACCGAGATAAAATTCTGTGTTTCCACGGACTGAGAATCTGGCAGGGACTTGACCAGGCAGCTCCTGCTTGGGATCCCTCGTGAGATTGGAGTCAATGATGGCTGGGGCTGCGTTCATCAGAAGGCTCAGTGGGGTTGGATCTCCCGGGTGGCTCAGTAACATCCAGTCTCAGTCGAAGAGAGCTGATAGTTGAGGCTGGTTTTTGTCCAGATGCTCAGATGTACCTCTCCACCACCGTGGTCTCAGGCTTTCTACATGCCCAAACTGGCTTCCTCCGGAGCAAGTGACCCAAGAGAACCAGGCAGAAGCTCCATGGGCTTTTAGGACCTAGCTTTGAAAATCATGTGGCAAAACCTCTACCGCTTACAAGTGAGTCACTAAGACCAACTCAGATTTAAGCTATGGCGCAGAGAGAAACATCAACCTCACCTCTCAATGGGATGTATATCAATGAGTTGGCAGACTTGTCTTAAAACTGCCACACAAGACCTCAGCCTGGCCCTCAGTAGAACACTGAGGTACCATGTGTGGCCTTGGCCTTCCCTGTCCACTCCATGTCCACAGCCTCAGGGCCCTCACACTCCCCTGGAATATAACCCCTGCTTTACCAGGTCTTAGCTCCTTCTTCTGGAGAAGGCAATGGCACCCCACTCTAGTACTCTTGCCTGGAAAATCCCATGGATGGAGGAGCCTGGAAGGCTGCAGTCCATGGGGTCACTGAGGGTCAGACACAACTGAGCGACTTCACTTTCACGCATTGGAGAAGGAAATGGCAACCCACTCCAGTGTTCTTGCCTGGAGAATCCCAGGGACGGGGGAGCCTGGTGGGCTGCCGTCTATGGGGTCGCACAGAGTCGGACACGACTGAAGCGACTCAGCAGCAGCAGCAGCTCTTTCTTCTCCTCTCTAATCAAACCTTGCCTTTTCTTATGGACTGAATGTCTGTTTCCCTCAAAATTCATGTGTTGAAATCCTAATCCCCAGTGTGATGGTATTTGGAGGTGAGATCTCTGAGAAGTAAGTAGGTTTACACGAAGTTATCAGGCCTCTTTAATGGGCTTAATGTGCTTATAAGAAGAGTTGAAGAGATCAGAGCTCTGTCTCTCTTCCTACCATATGATGACACAGTGAGTGGGCAACCATCAAAAGCCAGAAAGAGAGCCCTCACCAGATACCATGTCTGCCAGCTCCTTGATCCTGGAATTCCAGCCTCCAGATCTGTGAGAATTAAGTGTGCTGTTTAAGTCATCCAGTCTATGGTATTCTGTTATGATTGCCTGAGAAGACTAATACACCTGCCCTATGTCCCATTCCCTCAAGATCCCAGTCTATACATGACCCCAAAGGACCCTAACAGAATAATTGGACCCCTGAGCCCCATTAAACTTGCTCATCTCTAGAAGGACCCCTACTAAATGACCCGAAGAAGGCAATTTCAGACACTGTGGCATGTAAGAAAGTGAGATAAGGGCATGCATTTTGAATCCAGATAGGTTTATGATGTCTACTTAAGGACCTATATTTGGAATATATCATGAAACAAAAAATCCATGAGATCAGCAGGGCTATATTTGGGCAAGTGTATCTGAGGCAACCAATTTCTAATTGCTTTCTAAACCTGAACCAGGTGGTCAGGCAGAACATCTGTCTAGACATGAGCTGAGCCCCCAGTGAGACAGTGACATCTCCACTGGCCAATCTCCAAATTAGCAGTCATTGCATCTCTACCTGTTACCTGATATTGACTAGTAACCCAGTTGGTTAAACCAAGCCAAAAGAAACAAGTGAGGACTGAAATAATAAACTAGGGGAGCATTTAAAGGAATGGAACAGGGTGGACAATAAATGAAAGGATGGAATGTAATGTGCAGATAGAATGAACTGGAATGGAAGGTGCTCCCCTCTCAGGCCCACATTTCTTTTCTTTTTCCAGAACATTCTATAACCTATGGCAGCTCCCTCATTTCATGCAGGTCCCTGCTCAAATGTCACCTTCTCTGACCAGCCATCACTCCCACACCTTCTTCCCTAGTTTATTTTTCTAATTTCCATCTGTAAATAAAAACACTGAGGACAGTGACTGAAGCCATGAAATTAAGAGACTCTTGTCCCTTGGAAGAAAAGCTATGACAAACCTAGACAGAGTATTAAAAAGCAGAGACATCACTTTGCCAACAAAGTTTCATTAATCAAAGCTATGGTTTTTCCAGTAGTCATGTACAGATGTGAGAGCTGGACCATAAAGAAGGCTGAGCACTGAAGGATTGATGCTTTCGAAATGTGGTGCTGGAGAAGACTCTTGAGAGTCCCTTGGACTGCAAGGAGATCAAATCAGTCAATCTGAAAGGAAACCAATTCTGAATATTCATTGGAAGGACTGATGCTGAAGCTGAAGCTGAAGCTCCAGTACTTTGGCCACCTGATTGAAGGGCCGACTCATTGGAAAAAACCCCGATGCTGGGAAAGACTGAGGGCAGGAGAAGGGGATGACAGAGAATGAGATGGTTGGATGGCATCATCGACTCAAGGGACATGAGTCTGAGCAAGCTCCAGGAGACAGTGAAGGACAGGGAAGCCTGGCTTGCTGCAGTCCATGGAGTTGCAAAGAGTCAGACACGAATGAGTGACTGAACAACAAAGTGAAGTGAAAGTGAAGTTGCTCAGTCGTGTCTGACTCTTTGGGACACCATGGACTGTAGCCTACCAGGTTCCTCCATCCATGGGATTTTCCAGGCAAGAATACTGGAGTGGGTTGTCATTTCCTTCTCCAGGAGATCTTCTCCACCCAGGGATTGAACCCGGGTCTCCTGCATTGTAGGCAGATGCTTTACTGTCTAAGCCACCAGGGAAACATCCTCTATTTATTGGTTTATTTCTCTTTCTAATTCCACGGCAGCAGGAACTTTGTCCCTTCCTGCTTCCTGCTGTTGTCTGCCCTTCCTAGTCAAGCATCAGATATACAGTGGGCCTTCCGTAAATATTTTTTGTATAATTGAATCATTCAGCCAATCAATCTCATTGGAATGCATTCAAATAGAATGGATCACAGTGAAATAAAGTGGAGTGGAGTGGAACATAAAAGGGAAAAAATGGAACGGACTGAGATGGGGTGGGGTGGGGTAGGGAGGGGCAGGTAATTCAAGATGAAAGGAAGCAGGAAAAAAATCAATTCAGAGCAGCAGATGGACTGGAACAGTGACTTTTCAACCCTCAATGCACATTGGAACCACCCGGGGAGCTTTTAAACCATACAATGCCTGGACCTACTCATGGCCATTCAGATTCGATTGGTCTGGCATGGGGCCCAAGTGCCATTATTTTTAAAAGCTTTTCATGTGATGCAGATTTGCATCCCAGAGTGGGAACTATTCTATTAGGACATTTTAGTTACAGAAACTAGGTTAACCTCAAACCCAGCTGTCAGGCTTTTGCACAGGAGTTACAAACCAGAACCTCGAACCCTACAAACAGCATATCTGTAAGGGAACATGAGCACCAGCAGCAACCACAGAAAACCTCTTGAATTTTCAGCCATTGCCCAGGATTGCACATTGTTCTGACAAACGTATGAGTGGAAACTCTCATCTGAACCTCAGTGGCCAATTCTGCCGGGGGGCTGGTAGGACTGCTGAAGTAGCTTTATGCTCTTCTCTGCACAGTATGGATGGGTTCTCTCTGAAGCTGTTCCATCTTTACAGCAAGATATACAGGGTCCACCCTGGAACTCAAGGCAGACCTCTCCCTTGTCTTTCTCCCACTGTCCAGCTAATCACCATCTCCCTCTGCTTTGAACAAAAGCAAGCAAAATTATAAGAAGAAGAAGATAGCGCTAAGTCATGTCCAACTCTTGCGATTCCATAAACTGTAGCCTGCCAGGCTCCTCTGTTCGTGGGATTCTCCAGGCAAGAATACTGGAGTGGGTTGCCATTTCCCTCTCCAGGGGAACTTCCCCACCCAGGAATTCAACCCAGGTTTCCTGCATTGTTGGCAGATGCTTTACTGACTGAGCTATATGCTACTGCTGCTGCTAAGTCACTTCAGTCGTGTCCGACTCTGTGTGACCCCATAGACGGCAGCCCACCAGGCTCCCCCGTCCCTGGGATTCTCCAGGCAAGAACACTGGAGTGGATTGCCATTTCCTTCTCCAATGCATGACAGTGAAAAGGGAAAGTGAAGTCGCTCAGTCGTGTCTGACTCCCCGCGACCCCATGGACCGCAGCCCACCAGGCTCCTCCGTCCATGGGATTCTCCAGGCAAGAGTACTGGAGTGGGGTGCCATCGCCTTCTCCATGAGCTACATGGGAAGCCTGCAAAATTATAAAGGAATCCCAAAATCTGACTTCCAAAGTCTTCCTGACTTTAGATTTTTTAAATTTAATGTAAGCTAACACTAAAAAAAAATAGTTCACCCATTTCTCTCACCACTCACCTTTTGCAACCACCGATCTGTGTTTTTGAGCTTGGTTTGTTTTAGGTTTTATTTGTTTTTTAAATATATAAGAAAGATCATTTAGTATTTGTCATTCATTGTCTGACATATTTCTCTTATAATGCCCTCGAGGTCCATCCATGGTGTTGCAAATAACAAAATTTCATTCTTTTTATGGCTGAATAATATTCCTGTGTGTGTGTGTGGCATATTCTCTATCCACTTATCCATCAATGGACATGGTTTGTTTTCATCTTGGCTATTATAAATAATGCTGCAATAAGCATGGGAGTGCATATATCTTTTAAAATTAGTATTTTTATTTCCTTCAGATAAATACCTTGAAGTGGAATTGCTGGATCATATTGTAGTTCTATATTTAATTTTTTTAGGAACCTCCATATTGTTTTCCATAGTGTTTACACCAGCTTACATTCCCACCAATGGTATACTAGGGTTCCCTTTTCTCTATGTCCTCCCCAACACTTATTTCTTATCTTCTTGATAATAGCCATTCTAGTAGATGCAAAGTGATATCTCACTGTGGTTTTGTTTTGCATTTTCCTGATAATTAGTGATGTTGAGCATTTTCGTGTATCTGTGGCCATCGTATGTCTTTGGGAAAATGTCTATTCAGGGCCTTTGACCATTTTTTAACTGGATTGTTTGGGGTTTTCCTATTGAGTTGTATGAGTTCTTTATGTATTTTGCTTACTAGCCCCTTATCAGATATATGATTTGCAATTACTTTCTCCCATTCCATAGGCTGCCTTTTCATTTTGTTGATAATTTCCTTTCCTGCACAGAAACTTTTAAGTTGATATAGTCCCACTTGTTTATTTTTCCTTTTGTTGCTTTTGCATTTAGAGTCAGACTCAAACAATTATCACCAAGACCCATTTCAAAGCAGCTCACCCCATGCTTTCTTCTAGGAATTTTATGGCTTTGGGTCTTAGACATTCAAATCTTTAATCCATTTTGAGTTAATTTTTGTAAGGTTAAAATAGGTGTAAGAGAGTGCTCCAGTTCCATTCTTTTGCATGTGGCCATCCATTTTTTCAAAAATCACTTATTGAAAAGACTGTCTTTTCCCCATTGTATATCTTTGGTTCCTATGTCATAAATTTATTGGCCATGTATGCATGGGTTTTTCCTGTGCCCTCTATTCTGTTCCATGAATCTATGTATCTATTTTAACATTAATTACCATACTGCTTTAGTCACTATAGCCTTGTAATATAGTTGGAGATCAGGGAGCACGATGCCTCCAGCTTTGTTCTTCTTTCTCAATATTGCTCTGACTTCAGGGTCTTTTGTGGTTCCATACTAAGTTTAGGATTGTTTGTTCCTGACTTCAGGTTTTCCTCTCTCCAGTGCCCCTTCAGGCCCCAGCTTTTATCCAAAACCACTCCAGCTCTCTTTAAAAAAAGAAAAAAGTAATGATGATAATGAATGACAGCTATACTTTCTTGCACTCTGGCAATAAAAAAAAAATCTATGATAATGTGCTATGATAACCATTTATATAATAATAGCTAGCACTTATTTAGAACTCATTACATACCAGGCATCCTTCTTTCAATTTTACCTGTATTGGCTTATTTATCAATTATATGAGAAAGATGCTATTATCCTATCATCCCCATTCCTTAAAGACGAGGAAACTGGGGAACAGAAGAGTTGAGTACCTGCTTAAGGACACACAGTAGCAGAGCAAGGGCTGAAACTCCAGGTTTTACAGTCTGAGTTCTTAGCATCTATATGCGCTGCCTCATCCAATCTTCATGTGTTCTTAATGACAGTCTTTCCAGGCAGATAGTATTTCCTGATTTTACAAATGATAAAGCTGAGTCTCAGCTATATCTGGACATGGGCACCAAATCAAGATATTGGAATCCAGTATTATCTAATCTCAGAATCTGAGGTCCCCATCACCACACAACTCTGCCCCTCAGCTCACACTCCTCTGAGCTTTGGGGAAACAAGGGCCTCCCCATCTCCAGAGTGGTCTGAGCCTGCTCCTTACGGTCAAGAACTTCTCGCATCAGTCACCCAGTCAAGGGGAGGCCTCTGGGGTTTCTAGATCCAAAGCCTGGGTATTGCCATCAACCAGTTACCCTAGCACCTCCTCAGATTTTCTAGTCTTCAACTCCTTGGTAAGTGCAAGGACTATGTTCCATGATGGAGAGCCCTGGGCTCCAGGGTGGACTCAGGTGGGCAAGGGGGACCCTTGGAGTTCAGAGGAAGCCACAGACCTGGGTTCCTGCAGCCCCCACTCCCAGGCCCCCAGAGGCCGCACCCCTATGCTTTGGAAACGTGTAATTCGCAGCCTTACCCTCCTCCCACGGACGTGGGGTTCAGCTGCTGCTGATTCATTTTGAGAAGCTCCGCTTTCCACAGCTTCATGAGGAAGGATTGTCCCCACCGCCAGAGCCATGTGTGTTTGCTATGATTCATCAGATGGTCTGCAATTGCCTCAAAAATAGCCCTTACGCAATCCAGGAGCCGCTGGGAGCCTCGGCGCAGGGGCTTCCCCTCTTAGTCACCCTCTGGGCCTCAGTCCACTTCCACGCAGCCACGGGAACACGGAGGGGCAGGCACATGCCCAAAAGAGGAACTTGGGAGACTAGCAGGCGGGGTGAAGCCCGCCCCCCCATTGCTGGCAACTGCGATGAGGCAAGATCGCAGCTGTGGGCCCTGTAGAAGTGAAATGTGCACAGTAAACAAAATCTCCCAGGGCCAAGGGTGGCCGCTGCCTTGTGCCCTCTGGTCCCCGGGTCCCTGGATAGGAAGAAGGCCTAGACATGGCTCATCTTCTCTTCCTGCAGATCAGGATGCTTGATGGGGAGGCAGGCTGCTGGCAGAGGCTGGAGCTGGTCTCAGCCTAAGGAGGATGCCCAGAGGGACAGAAGGGAGGGAGGTGTCCCCATCGGAAGCTCTTCCTGCTGGCCCTGAAGGCATTTTGGTCCAGTGGTTTTTGATTCCGGCTGCCTACAAAGTCACCTGGGGTGGAGGTGGGGCTGTGGGGGCTGTGGGGGCAGTCGGGGGGAAGTAATAAACTCAGGCTTGGTCTCCAGAGATGCTAGGTGGGGCCTGGGCACTGGTACATTTTTTTTTTTTTCCATTGGTGCTTTTTAAAGCCAGACATTTTAGAGTTGAAAACTCCTTGCCTAGTCCAAGCCCTCACTTTACATATAAGGAGTCACTGGACGTGAATTTTCCATTGGCCTACAAAGCCCTGCATGACCTGGCCTCCCATGTCCCCACCACCTCTCTGAGTTCTCTCGCTTTACCTCCAGTCTCTTCCTCCCCCAGTCTCCTCCCCTTCTTCTTCCTCTCTCTCCTCTCTCTTTCTTCTATCTCAGGGCCTTTGCATTGCCTGTTACCCCTGCCTTTACCCCAGATCTCTCAAGATTCTAAGTTGGAATCCATGCCTCAGTGCCACTCCATTTTCTCATTTTGCTTTATCATCCTTCATCACATTTGTTTATCACCTTATCCTCCATTGGAATGTGGTCCCGGAAGGGGCAGGGCTTCCTGCTGTACCCCCAACACACCAGCATAGTGACCGGAACATAGCAGTGGCTTGATAAATCTATTTGCTGAATGAATGGACAACGCAGTTTGGGGTTCACACCTACACCAACGCCCTGACCCACACTCACCGGACCAGCATGTCTTCTGCCAAGCCCCAGGATCACATGTTTTTCTGTAAGGACTAGTTTATGAATGCACACAAAGCAAGCTCAGAACCAACACTATTTCTCGTACAAACAGTATCTCCAAGACACGCCCACAGAGGACCAAGAGCTGCTGCGAAACCAGCATACCAGGGTGACCACAGCCAGAAAATAGTTGTCCTGGTCCAGAAGCCTCGTGAGAAGCCCTTCTAATGATGCTCCCACCAATCAAATGCATTCACACTCCCATGGGACACTGGCCTTCACAATTTACTGGTGCCAAGCTCTTGAACTGCACGCCCCCCCCCCATCTTGTCTTCAACTAATCATAATTCGTGTAAGTACAACTGTTTATCAGTTACAAAATAACTTCACAAATATGCTCGATCCTCATAACAAACCTGGGAGCTGAGTGCTACAGGCCTTCATTTTCTGGATGAAGGTCCTGGATCCCAGAGAAGTCAAGTCACTTGCCCAAGATCACACAGCAAAGGCACGATGAAGATCAGTGAAAAAGGGAAAGTGTTAGTCGTTGCATCCACGTCTGACTCTTTGTGGCCCCATGGGTTATAGCCCAGGCTCCTCTGTCCATGGGAGTTTCTAGGCAAGAATGCTAGAGTGGGTTTCCATTTCCTCCTCCAGGGGATCTTCCTGACCCAAGGATCGAACTGGTGTCTCCTGCATTTCATGCAGATTCTTTACCATCTGAGCCACAACAGAGATCAGACTTAAAGTCAACTCTCAGCAAAAGCCAATCTTCTGTCAGGGCCTCCAGCCAGCTCCCAGTCCACACCAAGTGTGATTTATCACCTGCTTTTGTACCAAGCTTTGTCCTGGATCATGTATGGCTGCTGGTAGGAAACTCCCCCTCCTGGAAGATGAAAGGCCTGCCATCTTCAAGGACATACAAAAGACTGCGCCTCAGCTTCTGAAAGTAGTCCAGGAGAGAGATTGACAATGCTGTGATACCACCTATTTCAGCTTGTGTTCTTCCAAATGCAGGGCCTCAGGCAAAGATAAGGGTAAGTGTAGTTTATTTAGGAGGCAGCCCCAAAATACCAGAATGAGAGGGGAGGGAGATGAATCAGAAAAAGAAGGAAAGTCAATCCAAGGATGTGATTTCAAAGTCGCCCTTGTACACATAGGAACAAGAGTCTTCCAAAACCGCTGACCTCTGGGCTGCTCCTCCACCAGGCTAAGTGGGCTCCCCGAGCTGGGCCCAAGACGGAAATCAGAGAGTCATGTGTCCAGCATCTGAGGCAGGAAGCTGTGAGCAAGAGTCAGAACTCACATGGAACCATCCACCCACCATGCTGCTGCTGCTGCTTACTCGTTAAGTGGTATCCAACACACCAGGCGAGTGCATGGTAGGTCGTTCGGTCATGTCCAATTCTGTGCGACCCCATGGACTGTAGCCCGCCAGGCTCCTCTGTCTGTGGGATTCTCCAGGCAAGAATACTGGAGTGGGTTGCCATTTCCTCCTCCAGAAGATCTTCCCAAGCCAGGGATCAAACCCGTGTCTCCTGTGTCTCCTGTGTCTCCTGTATTGCAGGCAGATTCTTTACCCACTGAGTCATCAGGGAAGCCCCCGACCCACCATCAGTCAGTTCAGTCGCTCAGTCGTGTCTGACTGTTTGCAACCCCGTGAATCTCAGCACGCCAGACCTCCCTGTCCATCACCAACTCCCAGAGTTCACTCAAACTCACGTCCATCAAGTTGGTGATACCATCCAGCCATCTCATCCTCTGCCGTCCCCTTCTCCTCCTGCCCCCAATCCCTCCCAGCATCAGAGTCTTTTCCAATGAGTCAACTCTTCGCATGAGGTGGCCAAAGTACTGGAGACCCACCATAGGTGCAGCTAAAATGGAGAATTGGCTGGGATGTGCTCAGGGCAAAAAAGCCACTCCAGTGATGCCATTGGAATAAGCCCACAGTCTCCCCTGGTGAAAACTTGGAAAATATTCCACAAGTGTTTATTTGAAAGAAAAACCAGGTCATGCCTCCCCTCTGGTTCTGACCATTGGATTCATGATTAAGCATATCAACAGTTTCTCAGCAACTTCCTGGACTAACAGCCGAAGTAAGGCCCTCACTCAGCCCAAAGCATCCTGGGGAGCTCCTGGTCCCCTTTCTTTGTTCTCTAGCACCTGTCACTCTAAAGCTCCACCAGGCACCAGGTCCTCTGAGGCTGAACCCCAGCTTCTATTTCAGGGTCCTTCTTCCCACAAGAGGTCCTCACCAAACCCTCAAGCCCTAAGAATGTGATGCTCACGAGGCCTGCTCCTATCACTCAGCTTC
The DNA here is from genome assembly GCF_027580195.1 of Bos mutus. Taxonomy (NCBI): domain Eukaryota; kingdom Metazoa; phylum Chordata; class Mammalia; order Artiodactyla; family Bovidae; genus Bos; species Bos mutus. The sequence continues at coordinate 67,420,916 of NC_091630.1, read as the reverse complement.
CTACAATGCAGGTCAGGACACTTAGTCAAAATGATCAACCCAAAGCCCTCTGCAAACTTTGTGCTTAGACCCGGGACTAGCCACACCATTTGCAGGGACCCTTGTTCAAAATCTATTAAGAATTTCAAGGACAGTGACAGCAGAACCAATTAGACCAACAGCAGGGTCCCTGCAAAAGCAGGAGCCTGTGTGATCACACGAGTCCCACACGCATGAAGCCAACCCTGTGTAGACCCCACCTCTCCCAAAGAGGCAGCAAGGTGGGCTGCTTCCAAAACAACAGCTTTCCAGCTAAAGAAGCCTGGACTGAAATCCCAGATCTGTTTTCCACCTGCTGTGCCACCCACAGGAAATGCTTCACCCCCTGACCTCAGTTTCCCCATCTGTCGAATGGGGATGAGATGTAAAATGTGTGGCACATGAAAGGTGCTGAGCACATGGGAGTTCTTTGCCTTCCTCCGCATCTCCCTCCTCCATACCAGTTTCTTCCCCTTTGGGCTAGAAGAACCAGAACATATAGACCTCACCTCCACCACCTCCTTGGCCATGGTTTCAGCCTCAAAGTAACAGCTGGAGAAACTTGGGGGACACTGTCCCAGCACTACCACCCAGAGCCTGTGTCCAGTGAGGAAGGGATCCTGGACACCCTCATCTGCATTTCTCTCTACTCCCATCATAGGCCAGGCTGGAGCCACAGAGTCTGGCTGTACCCCTTTCCTCTCTAAAGATGAGTCTGATGTTCCCAGGGTGACAGTTCTCTTTGCTGACCCTCCTTTTCTCCAGAGGGGAAGAGAACAAAGGAAGCTTGCAAGAAGCCTCTACTGACTCATCGTGGCACCGTGGGCAGGTCACAAATGATGATCTCGGCCTCTGCTTTCCCATCTCTAAAATGGGGCTAATGACGCCTGCCACTTGCCTCGGCGACAGGATGCTGGGAGAGCGCTCATTATGGCTACATTGCTGCTGTCATTGTGCTTTAGCTAATAACACACTGCCCTGGTGAGGCCCTGGAGGGCCCTGGGAGCTTTGGGAAAACACACTCTGATCCATCTTCAAAGCAGCCCTGAGAAGTGGGTGGGAGGCAGGGCTCAGTTGATGGAGCGGGAAGAAACTGAGGCATCCCCAGAGGCCAGCGCAACTGTGACAGAGAGAGGGGATGGAACAAAGGCTTGGGGGGCCTGGATGGGGAAGGTGATGGAAGATATGCAGGCTTGGGTGATACACATGCCTGGATTCAAGTCTCCTCAGCAAGTCTGCTAAGAGTAAGTTAGCCAGAGAATAAATCAGGCAAGAAAAGCAATGCCATTTCCGTCTTGAAGTCAGAGTAACAATGCCTCCTTTCCCAGAACAGCATGAGATGAAATGCATCACCTGAGTGCAGATGCCAGCACCTAATAAGTGCTTAGGAATCTTTACGCACCTGGGACTGTCCTGCTTCCTGCCTAAGAACCAGCCTGTGATGGGTGAGCTACCCGATCATGTCCACACTGGACACTTTCAGGGACCATGGTTTCTTGACTTTCTCTCGGTTGAAAGAAGTGTTAGTTGCTCAATCATGTATGACTCTTTGCAACCCCGTGAACTATACAGCCCTCCAGGCTCCTCTGTCCATGGAATTCTCCAAGAATATTGAAATGGGTGGCCATTTCCTCCTCCAGGGGATCTTCCCCACCCCAGAGATTGAACCCGGGATCTCCTGCATTGCAAGCAGATTCTCTACCGTCTGAGCCACCAGGGATGCCCAGTCTCCTCTTGGTTACATCGCCATTAGGCCTCTTGTCATACCTCTCTGGACTCAGATACTGCATGGTGAAGGGTGACCAGTTCCCACCGTCCAGCTGGGATGCTGGTCCCGCCTTGGCTGCCCAGGAGAGACGCCAGGGGGAAGGGGGAGGGGAGGGAAAGCAAAGCCTGGCGGGAGGGGTTGATGTGTGTGACGTACCTACTTGGGCCCCTGCACCGCACACCTACGTCAGCCTCTCCTTGACTCCAGCCCGCAGCCAAAGTGAGATTTCCCCGTTGTTCCCTTGAGAAAATGGTGGCCTAGGAGGATAAGAGGCTTGCCCACGGTCACACGATGACCGAGGGGCACAGCCAGGGTCCACACCGTGGCCTTGGTGTCCCGCAAGCCCATTGTGGAGTGTGGCTCCTGAGGCCAGAAACCCAGCTGGCGTTGGCGGCAGCCTGACACCCCGTCTTGCCCAATCTCCCAGCGCGAAGCTGAGGAAATGGGTGCTCTGAGGAATTGGGGAGGAGGTTTGAAGCAGCTGGAGTCAGTCTGGGGCCCACATCCCGCCTGGGGGTGGGGAGGCCGGGGAAGCGAGCCGGCAGTCCTGGGGCACTGACCACAGGCGCCGGCTGGCCCTGATTCAGCCTCCGGCATCCCTGGGAGCCTGAAGTAAGGCAGAGATGTCTTCCCCAGCCAGAGCAGGTCAGTCATCCGGCCAGCAAAGCACCCACTGTGTGCCAGGCACTGAGGGTACAGACCAGAACAGCACGCGGCCAGGCCCTCCAGGGCGGCGGGTGACAGTAAGCCACACAGCTGCTGCCACCAAAGCTCGGGGCAGCAGCTTGCCCGAGGCGGTACTGCGCTCGGTGGCAGAGCTGGGACGAGAACCCGGCCCACCGTGGGCCACCGAGGAAGAGGGGCCCCAACGGTTAGGAGAGGGGAACAGACCCCAACTGTGTCATTTAGTGTTCAAATCGGGACACTTCTGGGAATTAAAAGGGGTGTCTGTTAATAATGACACTAAGGACTTTCCTGCCAGTCCAGTGGTTAAGACTCCATGCTGCTAAGGCAGGGGGAATGGGGTTCGATCCCTGGTTGGAACTAAGCGCCCACACGCTACGCAATGCCGCCAAAATATAAACAACTAAATAATGGAGCTAAGACAGTGGGCATAAACCAGGTTGCCCCAGGCGAAAAAGGACACAGGGTCGTGAACCACGAGCCTGTGATGCGCCAGCCACAGTGAGAGACTTCCAGGCCCCTGCATCGTCGTGTCAGCCCTGACAGGGGGTTGTTAGTATTATACCTCCATCTGAGGAGGCTCAAGGGGTACTAAAACCTGCTTAGAATCCCCAGGCCAACAGGCAGCTGCCAAAGGGGGTGAGTGGGTGGAATCCAGGTCCTGAGGGAAGAAAGGAGAAAGCAGGCCAGTAGTCGGCTGGCGCAGTCACCTCTGAAGGGTTTGTGGGGATTTCCATCCACTGTGATTGGGCAGTGTTCGTGGTAAGCGGGGCATATGACAGATGTATAACTTTCCCCTCAGAGGAGCCCAAGGCAGCCCAGGATGGCAGAGGGCTCCGGGGATGGGGATGGGAGCAGAGGAGGGGTCTTGCACAGCCAGCAGGCCCCCATTGCTGGAGTTGCAGGAGAGCTAGAAGGAGCCGCCACGTGCAGCCTGGCCTCTCTGGGTGGTGGCCTCTCTGGGAGGGAAGTCCTCAGCTTCCTTCCTTTTTTTTCTAAGTAGATTCGAAAGCAAAGCAGTCCAGAGCCTGAGAGGCAGGAGAGGGGACGCTGAGGGAAGCAGCAAGCTCAGTCAGGGCAGACAGAGGCAGGGCCCCAGGCTGGCTGGGCCAGGGCAGGGCCCGGGAGAGGTCTGCTGACCAACCTGGCTCAGGGCTGGCCAGGCCTGGGTAGAACCGGCCACAGGAGGCCCTGCCAGCCCCTCCACCTCCCGGGCCCTGAGAGTCCTGGGCATTGGCTGAGGCTGCTCCAAAGTCCCACCTCGATTCTGGGGCCCTGCTCCCCTTGTCTCACCTCCCAGCCCTCTGCTTTCTAACAGGAAGCACCTTCCTCTTTCTATGTTTCCCCCCTTGGCCGGTACCCAGCAATGCCCAGCCCAAAGTCAGGGTGACTTTCAGGAAACTGTCATTGTGAAAAACCCATACCACTGCCAACCAGCCGACTCCAACCACCTGGGGTGAGGTGCCCGTGACCAGGGCAGGCAGGGTGCTGAGCTGTGAGGAGTGCTCCGACTTCCTGTGGAGTAAGAGCCGGCAGCCCCCTCCACAGATTGCCATATACACACACTCATGCACAGACACACACACATGTGAACACACACACACACATGCATTCACACAGAGACATGCACAGTCATGCACACAGACACACGCACACAGAGACAGACACACACACATTGCACACGCTTGGTTGAGGGAGCCCCAGGGCAGGGAGCTAAGACTCCCCACTCAAGTACAATAACAGTTGATTCACCTGTTGAGTACTTGAGACGTGCCAAGAATTTTATATATGTTGTCATTAACTGAATTGCAACTCTATAAAACAGGCCTCACTTGGTAGAAGATTGTGAATGTATACTCACTTTATAGGTGGTAAAAATGAGTCTCAGAAACATGAACTGAGGTTCCCAAGCCACCCAGCTCATACGAAAGCTAGCACGCTTTCACAGCCAAGAGGTCTCTTTGGACCAACGAGAACTTCCCACCTGTATCCAGATCCCAAGCACGCCTACACGCACCCAGCGGTGTCTTCTCTGAAGGCACAAAGATAATGTGTAGTTTTCAGATGCAGCATGACCCCTCAGACTGACACATTCCATGTGATACCTCTGGTCACAAAAACTGCCCTCCCTTGACCAGCCAGATTTCAGACCCCTCACAGGAAACAACCCCTCACTCATCTTCTGGTTTAGCCCCTCAGTTGTATCAAGAGGGTAGTGTTCGAGAGGGTATTTCATAACTGGGGATTCAATCTGGATTGGGAGGAATCCAGGAAGGCTTCCTGGAAGAAGTCACATTGGCTCCAAGACCTGAGGGATGCTCAGGTGTGGCCAGGCAAAGAGGTGGGAGAACATTTCAGACATAAGACACAACTCTTGGGAAGGGCTTGAGGAGTAGAGATAAGACCAGTATATCCAGAGCAGGCTTAGAGAAGGGGAGGGGTAGCTGGGGGTGAAGTTCAAAGGGTGTGCACAAACCAACAGCATAAGGAGTGCAGCCAGAAACCTCCAGAGACATTGAAGATGGGAGGCAAGGGAGCAGCTCTGTCAGTTTTGTCCTTTTAAAGGTCATCAGACAGTGGTTCTCAGCTGGGGGCGCTTTGCCCCCAGGGAACATATGGCACACGTGCAAACATGGTCGGTTGTCAACGCTGGGGGTGAGGGTGCTACAGGCATTAATCACCCATCCTGGGTGAAGGCCAGGATCCCACCAAACTCCCTGCTGTGTTCAGGACAGGCCCCTCCCACAACAGAGAATTGTCAGACCCAAAATGTTGGTTAGTGCTCAGCTTGAGACCATCCTGTAGATTCAGTTCAGTTCAGTTCAGTAGCTCAGTCATGTCCAACTCTTTGTGACCCCCATGGACTGCAGCACACCAGGCTTCCCTGTCCATCACTAACTCCCGGAGCTTTCTCAGACTCATGTCCATTGCGTTGGTGATACCATCCAACCATCTCATCCTCCGTTGTCCCCTTCTCCTCCTGCCTTCAATCTTTCCCAGCATCAGGGTCTTTTCATATGAGTCAGTTCTTTACATCAGGTGGCCAAAGGATTGGAGTTTCAGCATCAGCATCAGTCCTTCCGATGAACACCCAGGACTGATCTCCTTTAGGATGGACTGCTTGGATCTCCTTGCAGTCCAAGGGACTCTCAAGAGTCTTCTCTAACACCACACACAGTTCAAAAGCATCAATTCTTCGGCACTCAGCTTTCTTCACAGTCCAACTCTCACATCCATACATGACCACTGGAAAAACCATAGCCTTGACTAGACGGACCTTTGTTGGCAAAGTAATGTCTCTGCTTTCTAATATGCTGTCTAGGTTTGGTCATAGCTTTTCTTCCAATGAGCAAGCGTCATTTAATTTCATGGCTGCAGTCACCATCTGCAGCGATTTTGGAGCCCCTCAAAAATAAAGTGTTCCCCCTAGATTAGAGGGGAGTGAAATGGAAGTGGGGAGATGGTAAACCTGGTGGGAGAAGCAGACGAGGGGAAGTAGAGCCCCAACTATGAAAACCGGGAGCTCCGTGCCAACAGGACTGGGGATGGATGAGACGTGGCGAGAAACAGAATCAGCCCAAAGTTCCATCCATTCTGTTCCCACAATGCTTCTTATTTCCATTCTCCTTTTCACACTCACTGCCCTCTTTACAAAGGTAAAGAACCCGCCTGCCAATGCAGGAGACACAGGAGACAAGGGTTCGATCCCTGGGTTGGGAAGATCCCCAGGAGAAATGGCAGCCCATTCCAGTAGTCTTGCCTGGAAAATCCCATGGACAGAAGAACCTGGGGACTACAGTCCGTGGAGTCGCAGAGTCAGACACAGCTGAGCACAGCACCGCTGCGTCTTACATGGATGACTGCATCAGCTTCCAACTTATCTCTCCCCCTCCAGGGATGCCCTTCTCCACTACATGACAATGCCAGAGTGATGTCTCTAAAGCTCAGCTCTGGTCAGATCCCACCCTTGCTCTACAACCTTCCGTGGCTCCCAAAGACCAGAAAAATGAACTGGCAATGCCCACTTGGCATCCAAGTCCTCCCCCTCCTCCCTCGTTCATCCCCAGTTCTACATCCCTGGTAGCACACATTTTTGGTTGCTTATCCAAAATTCATCTCCCCATCTTCTGAGTTAACAGAACACCAAAGTTATTTGATAATCTATTCTATTCTACACACATGCTTCCCTAGACCAGTCCTCTTGCCAGTAAGCAGGAGATAAAATTCTGGCCTTGGAGACATAGAGAGAAAAAGAGAAATGGAAACTTCTTGGAAAAGTTTCTTTGCCAGTCAGTAGACATTTGTGTGAAGAATGAGTCCCCAGCCCTCTCCTAGACACTGTCGTGTCTGTACTAGGTTCCTGAATTAGCGGCAGCCCTCCTGTGATTGGGGAGTTGGGGCGGGGGGGTGGGGGGATGGCCAAGGCAAACCCTGTGAGATGAGAGTGCAAAACAGAGGAGGAAAAACAGGGGTCACTGGAGAGGTCATGGAGGCACCATATTGGTGAACTTAGATGCTCCCTACTTTGGGGCTTCTTCTGTATGAAGGGACTTGAGATTGTCTGTTGCTCAGAGACAAACATCCTGATAGAAAATCACTGGCTCCAAACCCAACTCTCCCTTGAGTTCTGGTTCTGAGCCATCACTCGCGCTGTTTCCTCTGCCCATTCATGGGAATCTTACCCTTCCCTTAAGGACCAACCCAAATGTCACCTCTGATAGGAATCCTCCCAGGAACTCACTGAGCAGAAGCAGCATCTCAGTGGTCTGTGCTTGAGCTGCAACTTCACCCTAGTGTTCATCACTCTAGACTTATTTGCCTTAAGCCTGTTCCCACTGCTAGACTGTCAACTCCTAGAGGGGAGAATCCATGCATTATTTTTTTTAAAAAGGAATGGTAATGCTTTATTTTTCTAATTTTTAATATGGCTACCATATGATTTTTGTTTTTTTAATTTATTTTTTAATTGAAGAATAATTGCTTTACAGAATTTTGTTGGTTTCTGCCAAACATCAACATGTATTATTTATACCACGACGTCTTCTTACATCCTGAGGGGTATCTACCAACCGCTTGATCAGTTTCTGATAGTCCTTATTCCCAACTGTACTTGTTTCCTATTTTTACTATAACAAATCCCCACAGACTTACCAGTTTAAAACAACACAAATTTATTATATTATAATCCCAGGAGTCAGAAGTCCAGACTGGGTTTCAATGGGTCATATTGGCAGGATTGTGCTCCTTCCTGGAAATTCTAGGAGAAAATCTATTTGCTTGCCTTCTCCAGCTTTTGAGGCTGGAGTCTTGGCTCAGGGTCCCTGCCTCCATCTTCACAGCCAGCAACCACATCAGCCCAGCCTCTGCATCCATCATCACCTTTCCTCTGCCTCTGACCCTCCTGCCTCCCTCTCCTAAGGACCTTTGTGATTACATCATACCCTCCGGATAATCCAGGATAATCTCTGATCTCAAGAGCCTTAACTTAATTACATCTTGTGCAAAGTCCCTTTTGCCAGGTGAGGCAACATATTCACAAATTCCAGGAATCAGAATGTGGACATTTAAGAGAGGAAGCAGTACTCTGTCAACTCCACCCACTAGAGGCCTTAAAGAAGCCACTAGAAATTCATTAGAAGAACAGTAGTTAAGCTGCATCATCGAGATGAAGACAGAGATCTCAGGGCCAACACAAGCTCCTAAATATCATACAAATTTCTAATTTGATATTTCTCAGTCTTTAAGCAAGTAGAACCTTGTTAGGTGGGGGTCATAAAAGACTTGAACCAGAATTGGAACAGATAAGGGAAAAGGGAGCTGAGGGAGGAAGAATGCTAAGTCTCTGGTGTTTAAAGATTTGAGATCCATCCTCTCCAGGACAGGAGTGGTCCTAAACCCACGGCTGGGTTCTAGGGGCCCCAGGAGAACCAAGAGCTAAGACACAGAGGCTGGAAACTCAGTAGGGGCTGTGACATGCAACATTTATCTGTTCTCCAGGTCATGATCCCAAAGCCCTGCTTTCTGTTATCAAACAAATAAGGCCATCATGAGGCATTCGTTGGTGCTGACAAGTTGTTCTGTTATTTATACTTAGGTAGAATAAGGCTCCTGGTAAATAAGAACCAGAGCCCACAGAAGAAATCTCATGTGGCAGAAATTCAGCGCCATGACAGGCTGATGGAAGGGCCATTTTGCTGCCCCCAACATGGCAAGTCTGGTGGTGAAGTCCCTCCTCAGCTGCCTGGTCAGGACTAATGCCTGGTCCCCTCTGGACACCCGTGGGCCTTTGCACTTCTCTGAAGCTACTTCCCAGGGCTCTGTGTCCAGCAGACATGGAGGCTACCTCCCTGAGTGGACCCCAGCAAGGGACAGCTAGCTGCACCTTAAGAAGACCTTTCTGTCTGTTGAAAAGAGGAAGAGGAGAACCATGAGCAGAAGTTTAAAAAGGTTAACAGTGGCTACAGTCAAAATAATCAAAGGCAAAACACATTGCCTCCAATTCCCCTTTGAAGCTATTTCACAAACTGAATTCCTTTCCTTTGACCAACTTTCCCAATCCTCACATATTTACCTTGTGGGGGAAACTGGTATCCCCTCCCCCCATGGCACTGTCCACTCAACACGTCCCCCTGGAGCACCTCAACACCACCCGCAGCTCAGCTCCACAGATCATAGGCTCCAGCGAACGACCCAAAATTCTCACAATCACCCTCTGAGGAGGCCATTAGGCTCCCATTGTATAGATGAGAAACCTGAGGCTTGGAAAAATTAAGGGACTTGCCCAGAGTTCACAACCTGCTGATGAAGAACTGGGTTGGTATTGATTTTCAATTCTCCAAGCCCAGGGCTCTGCCCCACCACATAAGCAGTCCCCAGACCTTTGGCCTCAGGTACTTTTTACAGTCTTAACAATTATGCAGGCCCCCAGCGAGCTCTCATTTTTGTGGAGTCTATCTACTGATATTTGCTTCAATAGAAACTAAAATGTTTTTTTAAATTTATTTTTGACCACACCATGGCATGTGGGATTTTAGTTCCCCAACCAGGGATCAAACCCGCAACCCCTGCATTGGAAGCGCAGAGTCTTAAGCAATGAACCTTCAAGGAAATCCCCAAATTTTCTCAATTTTAATGTTCATTAATTCAACTGAAATAATAAGAAACCCATTTCACTTTAACATAAATGTGAAATACATAAGATATTATATATCTTTTCATGAAAAATAGCCCTATTTTTCAAAATAAAACAAAAATTACTGAGAAGGGTGGCACTGTTTTGTATCTGGCACATCTCCTTCATGCCAAGCTTAAGAGAAAGCAGCTGGGTTTCCATCTCTTCTTCTGCATTCAGGACTGTGTAATACATGGTTTGGATTAAAGCATAATGAATAAAATCCTAGTATCTCACAGACCCCCTGCAAGGGTCCCTGAACCAGACTTGGAGAATCACTGTGCCACATCATATCATATACCTCATTTCTGGTGCTCCAAACCCAGTTGTCTAGACGCGTCCTTGCACAAAGTAGATGTCTTATGTGTTTGTTGAGTGCGTAAAGGAGCAAGTCCGGGGCACATGTGGGGGAGGAAAAGGTCCAGTTTCATACCACAAGGCAGGTTTAGGCTTCATCTATGAGCTTCCCCTGCCTACATGGGGTGGAACGAGAGAGAGAGAGTTAGCAAAATGTTCTACGTTGAGGCTGCTATGAAAGGTCGTTCAGGCTGTGGACTCTACAAGAACATCCAAGGGGGTGAGTGGAGGCAGGAATCCAGCCCAGGCTCTTTTCACCAAGCCTCATGCCCTGGCACAGGGAGAAGGAACGGGTGCATGTTCCTAATTCGTTCAATGCTGCTGGGTGTGCCTGCAGTAGCCGAGGCCTCACCCCAAAGGTAAGTCTCCCAAACACAGCTGGGTGTAGCCAAGGATAAGCAAATCCCAGATTCTTGGACAGGGTGCCAGGACCTGCTAGGCTGAGCCAGAGACTGGACACAAATCCTCATTCCTGTACCTCTTAAACGGCAGGAACCTGCCTGTGGACCAACCACAAACGCAGACAGCAAGGGGCCCTGGCAGGCAGCCACAGGGATTGGCACCTACTGTATATGCCGCCCTAGACTCCAGGAAAGGACATGAAAGAAACAGGCTACACGGTCTGCTGGTCTTTACTGTGCAACAGTGCTTCTTAGCCCTGGGATAGTTTGTGCCTTAGAGGACATTAGCCAATGTCTGGAAACATGTTTGGCTGTTACGATGGAGGGGTGGAGGGGGCAGAGAGGGCTGCTGGTATTTAGTGAGTGGAGCCTGGGGACACTGCTAAACATCCTCTAACGCACAGGACAGCCCCACACAGCCAAGAATATCCAGCCCCAAATAGGAACAGTGCTGCATTTGAGAAAACCTAGTGCAATGAAAAAACTACAGGCTCAGGCTTCCATGGTGGTTCAAAGAATCTGCCTGCCAGTGCAGGGGACATAGGTTCAATCCCTGCTCTGGGAAGATCCCACAAGCCCCATGGCAACTAACAGAGGCTGTGCCGCAACCATTGAAACCCGTGCTGCTAGGGTCCCGGCTCCACAACAAGAGGAGAAACCACAGTAAGAAGGCCACGCTGTGCAACTAGTGAGTAGCTCCCGCTTGCCACAGCTAGGGAATGCCTGTGTGCAGCAACAAAGACCAAGCAAAACTTAAATTAATACATCTTTTTGAAGGGGAAAAAAAAACTATAGGTGGTAAGCTCAAAGGTACTAGGTTCAAATCCTAGCTCAGCCAGTTGGTAATTCTATAATTCTGGGCAGGTAAGCAGCTTTTTCCTCTTCTGTAAAAGGAAGGGAATAAGACCTACCCTGTAAGATGGTTGTGAGGATCAAATGAAGGAGGGGGTCACCTAAAATTGCCAAGTGAGGGCAGTGATCTTGACCTCTGACTCCACCATGCTAGAAGCCACAGCAGCAGTGACAGTAACTCTTGTAGCCAGTGTCTGAGCTTCCCAGGTGGCGCTAGTGGTAAAGAGCCTGCCTGCCAATACAGGAGACTTAAGAGACTCAGGTTCGATCCCTGGGTCAGGAAGATCCCCTGGAGGAGGATATGGCAACCCACTCCAGTATTCTTGCCTGGAGAATCCCATGGACAGAGAAGCCTGGTGGGTTACAGCCCATAGACTCACAAAGTGTTGGACATGACTGAAGGGACTTGGCATGCACGCAGCCAGGGTCTGCCATCAGTGGCTGGCACTCTGCTGGCTTCCAGGTGAATGACAGGGGTCTCCGCTTCCTCCCCAGAAGCTCACAGCCCAGCAGTCAAGTCAAAGTTCCAGGATTGTGGCTATTTCAGTCTACATGCATGTGAACAGAGACAGGAATGTTCAAAAATAAGACGGCTGATGGGTGGAAAGGATTTTTTTTTCCTCTTTCTTCCAAAAAAAGAAATCTTTAGTGTTATTTTTATGTTGTTTTCCCATCAAAAGGAGACGGGGGAGGGCAAGTGAATTCAACCGGCTTTCAAAAAGTAAAACATGTAAAGGACTGAATCTGAACCCAAGTGTCCTTTATTGTAGGTCTTAAGAGTGGTCTGGGCTTAACTCTAATTTCTATACATCAAATCAATTTCTGGTGTGTGTTGATACGTGTTGATATTTGACAAAGGCAGATACTGGGACACTTGTAAAGTGAAGAACAGTCCCCTTTATTTGCCTGCTCTGAGCATCTGCACTTTCATAGTGAGCAAATTGGGACCCGCCCACAGAAGTTGAGTGCCCTCTAAGTGCAGGTGTGTGTGGTGGGTGGGGGCAACCAGAGAAGACTTCCTGGAGAAGGTAAGACTGGGCCCACGTTTGTGAAAGCAGCCCTCAGCGGGGAAGAGAGAAGACTAGCTGAGAGCCAGAATGACACTGTGAAAGCTCAAGGACAAAAGCCCCCAAACGAGGGGGAGGCCTTGGAAAGACACCCAGAGCCCCTCACCCCCCACCCCAACCCCCCAGGGGGCAGCCTGGCCTCCAGAGCACGCTGGGTGGAAAAGCCACGGGGCCAGGTAGAAATGAGTCACAAAGGTTTCATCACCGCAGCGCCCTTCAGTGTCTCCCTGGCCTGCTGCTGCGGAGCTGGGAGCCCGCCTTCTCACACTCACAGGCAGCGTGCCCACCCCCACCAGGAGGCCTCACCGGGCTGATTCTGAACCCACACCCACCCCCTAGGATGCCCTGGGATTTCCTCCAGCCCCTAGGTCCCACACATACTCCAAACTGGGGTATCCCGAACGATGAACTTTCCCCTCTGAGCCTCAGCTTTCCTGTGTTGTTGGAATGAGGTCAGCGACATCCACCTTCGAGGGTTCCTCGATGAGACCATGGGGAAAGTGCTGCCTCACACTCACTCCAGTTTTACATTTTTACTTATTTATTTACTTTTGGCCATGCTGCGTCTCTGTTGCTGAGAAGGGGCTATATGCTGCAGTGTGCGGGCTGCTCGCTGCAGGAGCTTCTCTTGTTGCCGATCTCGGCTCTAGGGCGTGTGGGCTTCAGAAGCTGTGGTTCCCGGGCTCTCGAGTACAGTCTCAGTAGTTGTGGCGCGTGGGCTCAGTTGCTCCACAGCATGTGGGATCTTCCCAGACCAGGGATCGAACCTGTGTCTCCTGCACCGGCGGGTGGGTTCTTTACCACTGAGCCACCAGGAAAGCCCCACCCACTCCTTCTTAAGGAAGGGTGCGTCTGGCCCCCAACTCCCACACCCCACCCCTTCCGGCTGCCCCCTCCCTGGGCCTCTGCCCTGAAGGAACCAAACCCCAACAAGCTCTTTTGAGAGATTCAGCCTGAAACACAAACAGGGAGGGACCTGAGACTTAACGCTTGTACTAGAGCAAGATTTTGACCGAGATAGGCATGGAGGAGTAGACTTTGAATATCTCTCCCCTCCTGGCTGAAAACCCACCACTCTCCATACACTTTCACACAGTTAAATTCCCTTTGGCTGGGCACCAACTAAGTGTTGTGTCCTGTGCTGGGCATTTACGTGCCCCACAAGGAAAACTTAGAGAAGGTAAGTAGCTAGCCAAGATCTCTGTGGCTAGCAGAGTTGGACTACATGATGCCTGAGAAAAAAGGTGATATTCCTTCTATGGGACCACCTTCCCAACTACCTACTCACCTACCCTGCAACACACTCCCACATCATTTCACTCTCCCACTTAGGGCAGCGCTAGAGATTGACCAATCCACACCCACCCCCACGTCCTTCTCCCACGACTTCCTCTAGTAGATAGGTGGGAAAAGCAAATAATTCACTTCCCCATCTCCTTTGCTGTTAAAGGGGTCACCATATGGCACAATTGTGGCCGACCGGCGAAATCTAAGCAGAAGTTTGCTGGAAAGCGGGGAGGCAACTGGGAAAGTTTATGACTTTCCCAATAAAAAGTAAACAGCCCCAGCTGGTGTGATCTCTTGCTCCTTCCTCCTGCCTGGCCGATGGGCACGATGCCCATCTCGCAACCAGAAGGTCGAAAGTCAACATACCAAGATGGTAGGTCGAGAAGTTCAAGAAAGCCTGGACCTGGGTGACATTGTTGAGTGTCTGCACCAGCTCTTGCCTGCCCATTCAGAAGTCTTGTTTTGTGAGGCAAATAATCCCCTTCTTATTGAAGCCATGAGTTTTGAGTTTTCTGTTACATGTTGCCCAGTGCACTCTTACTACACTAGTCAAGTCATAATCCTATACTCCAGACAAAACACATACACACCCCTAAGCACCACCTTAGCAGCATCCCTTAATACTATGGACCCATATAATCACTCTCCTTCCTTCTTACACTACACCAAACAGCCCACCCACCCCAAGCCCTGCAGCCTGTACTCATGCACACTGTTAAACCACATGCCTTTCCCTACAGGGGCTGACCAGCTCATTCCATCATCTGCTCCCTGATCCACCTCCCCACCATTCACCCTGCACTCATCACCTCTTCCTTCACCATCCTCTCTCCCCCTCAATCTTTGCAAACTGCCTCCCCCATCATGCAGTTGCTCTGAGAATAAAACTGATTTCTCCCGAAGACCAATGGAGGTTCTAGTCCTGTTTGTACTTCCTGAGTTTAGACAGGTTTCTTTATCTATCTAGAATCATGCACCCCTTCCACAGTGCAGAGAAATTCTCCTCTGTGGGAGGAAAAAAAAAAAAAAAAACCTTTTGCCTTCTCTTTAAGAACTTTATTTCAAAACACCAGACCTTGTCGATCATTTGACAAACATGGTGTTGGGCAATGCCTCCAGGGGCCCACAGAGAGTCTCAGGAAGATCCCTCCATCAGAATGAGCAACTCGAGTTGCAAAGGGCTTCAAAGCAGCTAAGTGGCTCAGTCACTTTGATGGGGAACGGAGGAATGGGATAAAGAGGAGGAAGAGTCCAGACACCCAGAGAAAGCACCTTGCTTTCTAAGGCCACCGCCCTGATGACAGCAGAATGTACTGCTGCCCTTGGGGTGCACTGGCAGGAGGTGGGTGGCAGCCCCACCTGACACCACAGCATCTCATCAGTAAATATCCCATCCCTTGGGATTTCGATCTGAACTTCCACCCACTGACAGCACAGTTTTGTCACCCTACCCACAGCTCTGCCTGCTAAGAGAGAAGGGGCCTGCAGGCACAAACCCGGAGCAGAAAGCCCCAAAGAGTGGGCTGGAGACCAGGACAGCACCAGGGCAGATTCCCAGTGCCATGGCTCCTGAGTTGCATGATCCTGGGCAAGTCACTAACTTCTCTGTCTCAGCTGTGTTGTTTGTAAAATCTGGATAATAATAGTACCTACCTCCTAAGACTATTTTGAAAATTCAAACAGGTAATACAAAACACTGAGAAGAGCCCCTGGGGCTTGTGAGCATTTAGGTACAGCAACAAGGGACAGACATTGAGTGCCAGAAAGGTCTCACCTCCCTGGGAGACACCTGCTTCACCCTCCTGAAAGCTGAGATAAGCAAATAGCTGGAGAGCTGGAGACCCTGGGTTAAAGGTCTTGCCCAGTTATAATCTCAATCCATGAATTAAAGACAGAAGAAGTATGTAAGTGAAAGCTGAAAGCAGGATTCCTCTGAAGGAGAGAGCTGATTTTGTTTCAGGTGTTTGGGGCAGCAGGAATTACAAATACCTCACTGGGTATTTGCAAGGTAGGAGGAGACAAGGAAGGGATTTGGGGGGATGACCAGTGGCAGGGAGGTGTTTTGCCTTAGAAATGGTAAGACTTGGGAGCAAGCAGGGGATGGGGGTGGGGGACTGGGGAGAAGAAAGGGGTCCTCCCTGTGAGCTCCCAGAGATCTTCAGGAGCATCTCCTAGCTTCAAGATCTTGGAGACTTGGGGTATACAGAGCAAAGAGATGGTCTAAGACTCACACTGGGGAAGATGAGAGGCAGGACAGAGACTCTGTATGGAAGTAACAGAAGTTGGGGGAGCACTTTGTACTTCCACAGGCAGAGGGAACAGAGGATTTGTAAACTAGAAGACCAAAAAGGCAAGAAATGCACGGTTGACCCTAAGGAAAGAAAACAGCATTTGGAAATTGGAGAAATGGAGGCACAATCCAAAGGGGCTGGGGAGATGGATTCAGACATGTCTGGTCAAGGCCACAAGGACCTCTTGAAGATGGTTGTCCGACATTGCTTAACCACAACCTGTGGCTGGAAATACTTCTTACACAGTCACCCAGCATCCATGTGCAGAGAGTCACCTGTGCACATGCATGCAAACACACAGACACATATAGAAAGAAGAAAAATAGAAGCGACGGGCTGGGAATTGGGGTGCTTATAGTAATTTTATCTGGATCTTATGGGACATGATGGCCCTGGTGACATGCGCATTTTGTTCACAAGAACACCAAGAATGCACTCAGAGTCACCCGACCTCCCCGCTTCCTCAGCCTCCATCATGGGGCTGTGTCTCTGTGTTTGGTTTTGTAACTGTGTGTCTTGCATCTGTTATCTAGGGGTCCGGGGGAACTCTGCCTATGAGACTGTCTTATGTCCCTGTGTCTGTCTGTTGCTGTGTACCCCTGCAGGCCACAGAGAAAGAAACATACCAACCTGTGTGCAGGTTTCCAGAATCCTTTCTTCGTGTTTCCTGGATCCTCTGTGTCTTGGGTCTATGAGAAGCCTGGACAGAATCCTGGCTTCACTCTGGAATCAGAAAACCTCAGAGCTGGAAAAGCCCTTGGAAATAATTGGGTTCAAGCACCTCCTTTAGAAACGGGGGAAACAGGATGCATAGTACAGGAAGACAGATGCTGTGAGGAAGGAGAAAGAGTCAGAGAGTCAGAGGTTCTAGAACTGTGCCATCCAACACAGCAGCGCTGGTCATCAATGCCTCCTGAACATTAGAAATGCGAGAAGTCCAAACTGAGATGTGTTGTAAGTGTAAAGTACATTGCCGATTTCAAAGACATGAAAAAAAATCATATGAAAAAAGAACATAAAATTGTTCAATAATGCTTATACTGATTGCATATTTAAGTGATTATGGATACAGCGGGCTAAAAATATATTACTAAAATTAATTTCACCTGTTTATTTTTACATTTTTTAATGTAACTGCCAGAATTAAATTATGTATGCAGGTCCCATTTCTGACTTGCTTTATATTTTCATAGGACACACGACTTGGAATCTTGTATGAGACATTTAGCTTCTCTAAGCCTCAACTTTCCCAACTGTAAAATGGGTATAATGATGCCTATCTCTTGGGATTGTTGTGAGGATTATTTGAGAGAATATATGAAAATACTTTTAAATCATAAGAGCTATTCAGATGAAGGTGTGGGAGGTACTCAGATTTTAGCCAAGAGAACAAAGGTGAAGGATTTAATAATTTGACCTTCCCCAAACAACCATAAAGCCAGCCCTGAGGGTAGGCAGGATTGTGACCACTAATCACCATGGTTTTGGTGCTGGAGAGTAACCCACTCTGCCCCAACCCTGTCCCAACCCTGTAGATTTATTACCCAAACCAATCCTTTCAAAAGCCCAGGCAGCCTCGTTCTTGCTCAGCAACTGGCTTATGAGCCAAACCACATCATCCTCACCAACCACAAGTCTCAGCCACCCCTCCAGCCTCCTCTGGTCCAGCAGCTGTATCCTTTCAAGGTAGCAAGAAGCTTTCTTCCCCAGAGCATCTATCCTTAAAAGGACCACTCCACATTTGAGTGAGATTTCCCAACTGTGTTTTTTCTCTGCTCTTTTGCCAGAGACCCAGGGCACTGAGAACTCCAAAAACAGAGAGATGGCCCCAAATTCGGCCTTGCAGGGAGGGATCAGTCCCTTCCTGAGACCATCACCCAGGGCTATCCCTGTTGCAATGGTGGTCTCGTAACAATCGCTTACAAACCTGGTTAGGCAAGTTGCTTTTGCGTGATGGGGCTATCTTGAGTAAATAGCATCCTATGTCCCCTGCCGGTCACTTGCTCAAGACATTGCTGGACATTGCATTAGAGTCACTGACACACAGAGTTTTGAAAATGAAAACAGGCCCTCTGGCTTCTGATCAGATAGCATTTAACTCATTCATGATTGCGCCAGGATTTCCCAAGGCTCCGGGGCCACAGAATGGATATTGCCACAGCGCGAACAGAGGTTGATGGGGACAGTTGGAGCCTCAGGCCACTTACAGGAGGAGGCTTCCAAAGACGAGCAGGCCACCAGGGGTCTGCATCACCTTGACCCTAATAACCCCCACATGGGCCTCTTCTGGGGCTCTTTAGCAAGTTGGCTAAACCTGGGGGCCAGGTTCAACCCCCAGGGGTTTGGGGGAGTAAGTTTTTGCCCCTTATTTTGGGGACTTGTCCCGATGATAGATAGAGCTCCTGAGTTGAAAGAGATGGACAAGATGTATCCTAGCCACCTATTGCAATGTAACAAATCAGGCCAAAACATCAGGGCTTAAAACAATGACTGTGACTTCTCATAGTTCTGTTGGTCGGCTAGACAGTTCCTCTGCTGGTTTTGTCGGGGCCATTGGAAGGTCAGTTGGCATGGAAGGTCCAAGATGGCCTCACTCATGAGTCTGGTAGATGGTCCTGGCTGTTGCTGGGGGCACCCCAGTCCTTCTGCATGTGTCCTGTCATCTTTCAGTTGGTGAACTTCTGGCTGCCTTATGTGGGGTCTCGGGAGAGCATCCCAAGGGGCAAAGGTGAAAGCCACAGAGCATCTGGATGCCTCGGTTCCAGAACTCACACAACCTCACTTCCACCACGTGCTGCCGGTCTAAGCAACTCCCCAGAATCAGCTCAGGTTCTAGGAATCAAGAAATAGATTCTTCCTCTTTACAGCAGTTGCTGAAACACATGTTTTTCAAATCTAGCACAAGGTGAGAAAATATAAATGGCTCCATGGAAAAACTTCCTTACTATTAGAAAATAATTTGGCCAAGGTGTACTTTCTTGAATCAGAACTCCAGACACCTAGACTGAAGAGAACTTCCCTCTGATCTGTGAGTGTGTGTACAAAGGTAAGTCGCCGGCTCCCACGAAGTCAGACTGAGGGCAGACTTTCTCAGCCCTGGCTGAGTATAAAAGTCCCTTGAGAGGCAAATCCCAAACTCCTGGACCTCCACCCCCACCCCAAGACCTACTGAATAGGAACTGTGATTGGGGGTGGGGCAGCAGAGGATTAGGCCCAGTGAGCTGCATTCTCAAAAATTCTCCCAGTAATTCTGATCCACAGTCATGGTTAAGAAGCACTGAATTAGCTAACAAGTTTAAGGGCAAAAAGATCAAGGCAGGAACTTGAGAAATATGGGCAATGAGCCCATTGTTTATAGAGAAGCTTCTCTTTAATCCAACCTAATAGGTCACTGGGCTTCCCCAGTGGCTCAGCAGTAAAGAATCCACCTGCAATGCAGGAGACGCAGGCTCAATCCCTGGGTCAGGAATATCCCCTGGAGGAGGAAATGGCTGCTGCTACTGCTGCTGCTACTACTGCTAAGTAGCTTCAGTCATGTCTGACCCCAGAGACAGGATCCCACCAGGCTCCGCCCTCCCTAGGATTCTCCAGGCAAGAACCCTGGAGTGGGTTGCCATTGGAGGAAATGGCAACCCACTCCAATATTCTTGCTAGGAAAATCCCACTGACAGAGGAGCCTGGAGGGCTATAATCCATGGGGTCACAAAGAGTTGGACACGACTGAAGTGACTGAGAAGGCAGGCAGGCAACAGGTCACTGGTGGGGCTACTGGATTCTAACACTGGAGTCTAGAGTAAACAGGACTAGGTCCCTGCCCCCAAATTAGAGCCCCCATGCTCTGCCCCAAGCCCCATTCTGTAGCCCTTTCATGCATTAATTCATTCAACCTCTACAACACCATGAGGTGGGTACCCTCATGGGCCCCAGTTTACAGAGAAACTGAGGCTCAGAGTAGTAATGTCGTTTGAACCCAGTCACACAGCCAGTAAAGAGGTAAAGTTGAAATTCACCAGGCCACTTGGCTTCAGAGTCCATACACTTAGCCTTTAGACCACCCGCCTCACTCACAGCTAACCATCGAAGCTAGGAGGCCATGAGCACTCCAGGCAAAGAAAGGAAGGGGCCAGGAGGTAGGGGTCTCTGCTTTCTCTGGTTCTCCGGCCCTTTACTTTTTGGTGTTTATTTATTTAAGTTTTTTAGCTGCTCAGGTCTCAGTTTCGGCACGCAGGATCTTCTCTGTGTCCCTCAGGATCTTTTATTTCAACACCCAGGGCTTCTCTCTAGTCGTGGGGATTGGGCTTAGTTGCCCTGCGGCATGTGGGATCTTAGTTCCCCTGCACTGGAAGGCAGATTCTTAACCATGGGACCCTCATGGAAGTCCCTGCTGGCCCTTTTTTAACCAGCGGCTCTCAGCTCAGCTCAGGTTGTACATTAGAACCACCTGGGGAACTCATACACTAGGGATGTCTTGCCCCCAGAGATCGTATCCACTTACTCTCCGTGGGACCCAGTCATGGAAGTTTTTTAAAAACTCCCAGAGGGAACTCTTGGACTCAGCCAGAGCTGAGAACAGAAGGTCCGCAGCTGGGAAAAAATCCCCCATCTCAGCCGTGAGGATGGTGGCCCCTGTGTTGGGAACACGTGTGACCACCATATCTCATCAACTTCTGAGAAATCAGACAAGCTCAAGCCAAGAGGGGCCCTCCTAATAGACTAGACACTGGCTAGTCTGTCCTGGCTAGCCCCTGCCTGGACTGAGCACTGGCAACCCATGGGTGGCCTGGAAATGATCCTGACACTCCACCCAGACATTCTGATTGGGTTGGTCTGGGACAGGGTGGGTCATCTTTATACCCATCCCCTAAATTGATTCTAACGTGTAGCTGGTTTGGAACTACTGATCCAGCCCTAGATATTCAGTTAACCAATGAAGAAAACCAGGCTCAGAGAGAAGTGACTTGCCCAAGGTCATACAGCACGCTTGCTCCAGAGGTCAGCCTAGAGTCCGAACGCCTAGCCAGCACTATTTCTATGCTGTAATGCATAGAGTTTGCAAAAGTATTTCACATAAGTTACCTAGTCAGTCTATACACTGCAACACTGGGTTGCTTCCTGTCCCCATCCTCTCATCTCACAAAAGGTGAAACCAGGGCCCAGAGGAGGAAAGTGACCTGCCCAAAGTCGCACAGTGACAGAAACCAGCTAGGAACTCAGGTGTCCTGACTGCAGGTCGGGGACATGGCCACTCCTCTAGATGCCCACGGCTGGTCATCTGACAGCTAAGCTCCACCAGCCCATGGGATTCTCCTGAGCCTCCACACCATGAGCTGAGTTTGGACACACACACACACCCAGCTCCAGGATAGGCTGCGCAGGAATCTCCTGGTGGAAGTTGCCAGACACACTGGTAGTTTTACTCAATGATGATCCCTTACCCACTGTTCCAGGACACAACGAGCTTTCCTGTTTACAACACATATTTGCATCTATTGTCTCTTAGGTGCATTCAGGACAATCCCTATTCTACCAAACTGCAGACTGCAGCTCAGGGATCTTTCAAGACTTTGCCCCGGAATCAAAGCCAGACCTGGATCTAGAACCAGTTCCATGCTCCATCCACCTGCAGCCAGTCTCCAGAGTCTGGGCTTGGGACCTCCTGTGCTGTGCTTCGGGGAAGTGTTTTCTGCCTGCCTGGACAGAGGGACAGAAGTCAGGATGGAGGTAGGGTGGGGCAGGAATGGCACAGGGCAGGGGCTCTGGTTTGATCATTTCTGATTTCAGGTTGCTGCTGCTAAGTCACTCAGTCGTGTCCGACTCTTAGCGACCCCATGGACTGCAGCCTACCAGGCTCCTCCATCCATGGGATTTTCCAGGCAAGAGTATTAGAATAGGGTGTCATTGCCTTCTCCGGGTTTCAGGTTATCTGTTGTCAAAATATAGATGTTCCCCAAAGTGGTAGATGCAGAAAACAGACCTCACTTCTCACTTTAGACAAAACCCAAAACAGGTGATTTCTACCTTTCTTCTCATTTGATCGTTTGAGGATGAGGAATATTAAAACCCGCTTTCTCCCCGTCCACATCTCCTGACAATGACTGGACATAGGGGGCCAGGCCTTCAGGAAGGGCCCAGGATGGGTGATCATTTATTTTACTTATATGCACTGATGTGACCGTACCCTAAGTGTTCTGAAATTAACTCATTTCAATATTCAAACTAGCTCAAGAAAAGGCCAGTGCTATGATCCCCACTTTAGAGATTAGGAAATAAGGTACTGAGAGGTTCTCTGAGTTGCGCAACAGCACACAGCTAGGAAGAAGAGGAGGCAGGGTTTGACCCCAAGCAACCTGGGTGGCGCTAGTAGAAAAGAACCCTCCTGCCGATGCAGGATTCCTGAGTTGGGAAGATCCCCTGGAGGAGGGCATGGCAACCCACTCCAGTATTCTTGCCTAGAGACTTCCCATGGACAGAGGAACCTGGTGGGTTACGGTCCATGGAGTTGCAAAGAGTAGGACAAGACTGAAGCGACTTAGCATGCAAGCACAGCCTAGCTGCATATCCTTAACAGACTATGGTTTACTGTGTAACACCGTTCTGGGATTCTGGGTTAAGACAGTCCCTCCAGGAAGGTTCTAAGAGCAGCGCAGAACAAGACCTCACACCCAGCTACTGAAGACAGAGTGTGGACTCCACATTTTCAGAGTAGGGGTCAGAGAACACACACCCAGATGTGTGGGTGCCCATTGCAGACCCTGGCCACACCCTCCACCCTCCTTCTCACGAGCACTGCTGTGATTAGAATCTGCAGCTCCTGTGGTTGGTGTAATAATTCCCTTTGTACAGGATGGAACATTGAGCTGGGAGAGGATATAAGTGACTTACTCACAGCCACAAGGGCTTCTCTGGTAGCTCGGTGATAAAGAATCCTCCTACTAATGCAGGAGCTTCAGGAGATGCGGGTTTGATCCCTGGGTCAGGAAGATCCCCTGGAGAAGGAAATGGCAACCTACTCCAGTATTCTTGCCAGGGAAAGCGTATGGACTCAGGAGCCTGGTGGGCTTCTGTCCATGGGGTTACAAAGAACTGGACATGACTTAGCAACTAAACAACAGCAAAGCCACAAAGCTAATAAGTGGCAAACCTTGGAATCTCACCCCCAGGTTCTGCCCCTCACTTCATTTGGCTCTTTCCAAGATCCCTCAAAAGGATTCAGCAGAAACTGTGATCGCCATTATGAAAAGGCTAAGGTGCAAAATTATATGATCTGTATGTAATTCCAGGCTTCTTAGCTGCTGAAAGTGTCCTCTTCTGCCTCCCGCTTCCACCATTGGTCTGTGTGTATTGTTGCCATTTTAGTAACCTGTGTCCGGGATATAGAAACACATGTTAACCTGCTTGGTGTGCTGCTGCTAAGTCACTTCAGTCATGACTGACTCTGTGCGACCCCATAGACGGCAGCCCACCAGGCTCCCCCGTCCCTGGGATTCTCCAGGCAAGAACACTGGAGTGGCTTGCCATTTCCTTCTCCAATGCATGGAAGTGAAAAGTGAAATTGAAGTCGCTCAGTCGTGTCCGACCCTCAGCGACCCCATGGACTGCAGCCTTCCAGGCTTCTCAGCAAATGGCCCCATTGACCCTTGGTCTTAAAGAGAACAGGTCCAGTCTTGCCTGGCAGCTTGGTTATGGACTGAGAGCCCCTCCTGGCTCTCTTCAGATGTCCAGAGGGCCAGTTCCACCCTCGTAGATGCATGGTAGGACCAGTTACCAAGGGAGGAGGCAGGGTTCATTGGAACAGAGGGCCATGTTCCAAAGGGGCCAGAGGCCAGCAATGCCAAGCCTGATGTTCAGAGTAATCACAGCAGCTAACGTGTTCAATATTATGTGCCAGGTGTCCCTGTAAGAGTGTTAAGCCTGGCATCACCTGGACTGTGGGCTCTACAGACTCTTAGATGTTGGCTGCCCTCAGAAGCAGTGGGACCTGAGGATCACCTGTCACTGCAGCCGGGAGGGCACTTGGCTATGGCTGGAGGGTCTGCCGGGGTCCACCCCCAGCCCCGAGATCCTGGGCCCTGCCCCCCATGCACCCTTTCCCAATTTCCATTTTGCAATCACCTGATCGCAAACATCCCAGTAACCATCCGCAGCCTGAGAACACATCCTCCTGACCCTTTTCTATACCCCCCAGGGATATGCGGGAGGAGAAGCCTCAGCTATCAGTCAGGAGGCCAAGAGATGCCACTGGGTCCTGGCCAGATGCCTGAGCACCAGCCACACTCTCAAAGCATCTTGACCAGCCCCAAACTCAGTGAAGAAAGGGAATCAGTAGAGAAGAAACTGAGCAGCAGTCTTAGCAATGTCTTGTTCGAGGTGCCTCCAAGGTGTCTTAAGTGAAACAGTAACCAAACAACAAATCAATTAAGAAATGGGCAGAGGACTTGTACAGACATCTATCCAAAGAAATCATCCAAACAGTCCACAGGGATGTGAAAAGATGCTCAACGTTACTAACCAGGGAAATGCAAATGAAATCACAATGAAATACCATCTCACAACTGTCAGAATGGTTGTTCTGAAAAAGACAAGAGATGACGGATGCTGGTGAGCCGGAAAGGGGACCCTCGTGTAGTACTGGTGGAAATGTACATTGGTGCAGCCAGTATAAAAAACAGCATGGTGCTTCCTCAAGAAACTAAAAACAGAATTGCCATATGAGTTAGCAATTCTTCTGCTGAGTGTATGTCCAAAGGAAATGAAATCATTAACTTGAGAAGAGTTATCTGCACCCCATTTTCATAAA